>NW_024412400.1:6753681-6834936 GCF_014898765.1 Herpailurus yagouaroundi
CCGTTTCCCTTTTTTTATTTTCCGGATGCGCTGGTGTCAAAATCCTGGTCTCTTACACTCCATTTCAACCCCGTAATTCAAGGGTCTGGCTTATGAGTATTCCATTGTGAGGAAGACAGGGCAAGGTGGAGGTGACAGCAATGGGTGAAGAAAGGAATGGATGAAAGGGAAGAATCCATAGGACCCCATGGCTGCACTGGGTGGGACAGGATGCTTTCTGGCGGGTGGTGGCCATGGTGCTGAACTGATGGTGCCACCACATTTAAATGGAGTGTCAGAGGGAAGGCTCATTTGCCTTGGAAAGATGAAGAGTTTGGAGTGTTCCAAAATTTTGGCAATAAGGACAAGAGGCAGGATGGAGAGATGGAGGCAAACGATGTTGAGGCAGGATCACTTCACTAAGAGCAGGAAGGGGTGAGTCTGAGTGCTGCTCGATGTGATAGTTGAGGTGGGAAGGAAAGAGAGCTCACAAAGGGATGTGAAGGAGAACCAGAGCATTAGGACATGGCAGTGCCACCAAAGTCCCGGCAGGAGGTGAGGACCCAGAGTCCACCTGTGGGGGTGGGCCCAGAGTTGGGTCAGGGGCATGGAGGGCATGGTGAGGACAAGGGGGGTACTAAACGCTGCAGACCAGAGCACTTTGGAGGTAGATCTTACCCGCATGCCTTCAAATCGAGACAGAGCCCGCAGGGGCCGCAGGGCACGGAGGGTTCGAAGGGCTTTGATGGATGCCACATCAGAATACTGCAGGATCTTCGCTATAAGACTTGTCAGGGAGATCTGAGTGCAGGCAGAGAGCAAAAGTATTACTCTAGGTTCCAGAAGGTCCTGGTAAAAGGAGACAGGAAATCCCTGTCTCTGTCCAAGTCGTCATCCTGACTTCCATCTTATTCCGAACTCCAGTGAAAGGTCTAGAGAGAACTCAGTCTCTTCCCCTTTATTAAAGATTTCATTCATCACTTCTCTGAACCTCTGAGAAAGAAAAACAGTCTTGCACACCACGACCCTATGGTGTGCAGGTGGTCAAGCTCCCTGTATATTACCTTCCCTTTCCCTTGAGGCACCAGCCAGGCTCCAGTAGCCTTGAAACTCAACTTTCAGAGACTTGGAGAGATGATATCCCTTCATGGGCCTAGGCTGAAAGTCTGTTTTGAAGAACACAAAGTGAGCCCCGGCTGTATTTTCTCAGAAAAGTAGAGTGGAAAGAGTCCTGGTCTGGGTGGGGTCTAATTCCCTCTCATCCCCTGATTCTTTTTGTGGCCTTGGGCCAGTGCCTTGCCAGTCCAGGTCATACCTTCACCCTGTGTAAAATTAGAGTCCGAGTAAGAGTGTGGCATGGTCCATGAAATCCAGGTTTGACAGAGGGCTGAGATATAATGACTGGGTTGTGACTCCCTATTGGTCTGCCAGCTTTTCACTTTTTTTAAGTGTTGACCAAGGGCTACAAAGGACACAAATTGATGTGGACAAATGGTCACACCTTGTAGAAACTTTGAAGGTGCCAGGGTGGTACCATATGCATAGGCTTGAGCTTGCCAGAGACTGTGACCCAATCTTGGAAGACCCCAACTGCACTATGACTGGTGGGCTGAATTCAGGCTTGGCTTATCCTGGAAGCTAGGTGGGGATGTACACCAGACCTTCAGAAAGGAAGGGGTTTACATATGAATTACATAGAGCCTCAAGCAATGTCTATTCTCTAAATAAGTAGCTTATTCCACCAGCACAGAAAGCTGGAATGGAAAGAACCCCCTTTCTTCTTCCATGCAAGGCTCCAAACACCAGCAGGTGGCACCCAGCCGTCTGGCTGACAAAGGGTAGGGAGTTTCATGCTGGGCCCTATTCAGTTTTTTTTCTCAGCCCCCTGGGAGGGCTGCCTCACATGCAAAATCTGTAGTTGGAGCAATCAAGATCTGGGGTCACTCCATCCAAGCCCACCACCACTCCCACTGCTCAGGCCACTAGCCTCCCAACTGGTCTCTAGGATTGTGTCCATTCCATCCATTCTCCACTGCAAATTTTATTATAATCATGTGTGTCTCTTACTCCCAACATTTACTGGTACTTTATCACCCTCGGGTTAGGTTCCAGACTCCATAGCTGCAGACTCCTTTTTCAGTCATGTTTCACCTATATATTCTACCCAAATAAGATTGTTCCTTAAATGTGCCTGTGTCTGTGCCTTTGCTCAGTCACCCTTTAATTAAGATTGCACACCCCCCCCCCCCCCCCCAGTTCTCTTTGCACCGCAATGCTCCTGTTCATTTTAAGCCCTACATCTAATGTCACTTCCTACATGAAGCCTTCCCAACTACCCCACCCCCATAGGCTCATGTCTCTCTGTCCCAAAGACACTAATTATTTCCAGCAGTGCTCACCTCCTCACCTCTTCCCCCTGCCCCATAATAGGTTTATTTCTCTCTGTGTGTCTTATCTGCTGGAAGATTATAGCCTAAACTCCTGGAGATAGGGAGTTCTTATTTCTTGGCCTCTGTCTCTCCCAGAGCACTTCATAAGACAATACTATATTCAGTAGTCATAAATAAACATTTGATAAATTGAAGAAAAGATAGAAAGATGTTGGGATAGATGAGAGGAAGGAGAGATGGAAGGATGTTTGGAATTAAAGGATCGAAGATGGGGGGCGCCTGGGTGGCTCAGTCGGTTAAGCGTCCGACTTCAGCTCAGGTCATGATCTCACAGTCCGTGAGTTAGAGCCCCGCATCGATCTCTGTGCTGACAGCTCAGAGCCTGGAGCCTGCTTTGGATTCTGTGTCTCCCTCTCTCTCTGACCCTCCCCCATCCAGGCTCTGTCTTTTTCTGTCTCAAAAATAAATAAACATTAAAAAAATTTAAAAAAAAAAGGATCAAAGATGGGTAGAATAGATAGTTGAAGGGAAGGATGGAAGAAAGAAGAAAGGATAAAATATGGAAGTATAGAATAGTGGGTGGATGAGATAGATGAAAGGGAGAAGAATGGATGGCTAGGTAAATTGATGGATGAATGGGAAGAGAGAGTTGGATAGAATAAATCAACGAAAGAGATTGGAGAATGGCTAGATGGTTGAACAGTCAGATAGAAAAGTGAATCAAAAGGTAGAAAGATAGAAGGATTAAGGACCAGTTGATAGATGAAAGAAAGGTTAGGATGAATGCATGGGCAGAAGAGAAGAAAGAAAGAAGTATGAGAATAGATGGAAAGAGGGAGAGGACTGACAGAGAAGATAAATGGAAGAAATAAAGGTGAATGGGTGTTTGGAAGAATGGAAAAAGGAAGAGCAAATGGCTGGATAGAGGGAAGGAGGGATGTATGGAAGGAAGGATGGATGGTCATAAGAAAGAATTAGGAAGAGGATGGATGGAATGAGTGGGTGACCATTGAAGGTGGTGGGGGCTTAAACTAGTGTAGGTCAGAGCGACTTTGCCCCTAACAGAGGTGGGAAGCCAGAAAAAAACACTTTTCCTTCACTTACGAATAATAATTTTATATGCACAAAGCTGTCACCCATGGCTCGGATTTCAGGCCTCCTAGCTAATCCCTGCAGTGCTGCGTCTTGCTGCTTCCAGTACGTTGGTATCAGGAAAAGATGAGAATTGAGTGCACAGACCTGCTGTGGGGGACCTGCCAGCACAGGAGGCTGGACAGAATGTTCTGTACTGGACCCCATCCAGCTTCAGGAGGCAAGCACCAAATACAGACACAGTTCCTGACACCTCTGATGTGCAGCCCTTGGTGCTGGTGGCTGCTGGAGTGTGGGAGGCAGAGACATACGCAGCACGTGCCTCCCCCCACCTGCGGGGACCCGTAGCTGTGCTGCAGTGAGCAGGCAACTCAGGCAGCCATCCTGCAAAGCCGAGAGGGCAAGGGCCTGGACAGAGATAGAGGACTGTGGTGGTTAGGATGAGGGACAGACCACTCCTGGCTCTTGGGGGCTAAGAAGGCTCTTAGGGGATTTCACTGAAGACGGTCTCTTCACAGCTGTGAGGAGACATAAGTCTATCAGATGGGAGGCACTTGGTAACCCCTCTGATGCAGGGGTTGGTGGCCAAAGGTTAGTATGAATATGAACACATGAGCTTCCTGCTCAGCGCCTCTCCAAAGGGACCCTTTGTCTCTTTTAGCGCCAATGGGGAGAAGCCGGTGGGGCAAGCACGGTGATTGTCGGTCTGGCTGCGCACACATTGGACACGTACAGGAGCTTTGATAAGACACCGATGCCTGGACTCCACCCAGGACCAGAGAGATCGGAATCTCTGGGAGTAGTGGCATTTGTTCATTGTATTTTTAAGAGTTCCCCAGGTGATTCTAAAGTATAGCCAGGGCTGAGGACCACTGAGTCAGCAGGTGGGAAGATTCCCTGTGCTGTGCAGTCCTCGGCTCCCGTAGGTCCAAAAGCCCTGTCAAGGGATGCAAGGGCATAAGACCCTTGAGAGCCACATGTGTCCTCTTGCTTTAGACATAGAAGACAGAGGGCAGCAAGTGGTCTTTCTGGATGGAGACCTAGGAACTGACGACTCACCTGAGCACCGCCACTGTGCCAGAATCATCTACTGCCTGATCTAACCATTCACCGGTGTGCAGGGTTATTCTCAGATGCCTTGCTAAGTGCTCGAGACTTTTCTTTGGAGTGGCCCGTGAAGCAAGGCCTCAAGCTTTCTTTGCGTTAGCTGCAGCCATCCGTCCTCACAAGTCGGGGCCCCAGTCCCCACACGTGCCAATGAGCCACTCACGTTCACAATGAGGAAGTCCAGCCAGCACCAGGCGTTGGTGAAGTACTTCTTGAAGCCGTAGGCCACCCACTTGAGCAGCATTTCGAACACAAAGATAAATGTGAACACCCTGTCAGTATATTCCAGCAAGGCCTTCACCGTGGGCTTCTGGTCAAGGTAATAGTCTTCAAAGGCCTGGAAGGAAGAATGAAAGAGGGCAGAAAGGCAGGCTTCCTGGACCCACGGCACTGGAGCCCACTGACAGCGAAGGACCCGGCCAGCCCTGCCCTCAGCCCCTAGGAGGGCTTTGGGAACCGGCTTGCCCATATCGTTTGGTTTTCTCTGTTTGGCGTGGGTGCGGGGGGTTTGGTGCCATAGGGGAGGAGGCACTGTGACAGATAAACCAGGACCCCCTAGAACCGACGGGGCACACAGCCTGGCTCAGTCTTTGCAGGGATGCTGAGAGCAAAGGAGAAAGGAAACCTTCTCAAATTGGGGCTTGGAAGTGAACCAAAGGGAACCTAACCGCGACTCGGTTTAAAAATAAAAGCATCAAAGGATGTTCACAGGCAGTTCACAAAAATGAAAGTAAGAATCGCCGATGAACCTCTGAAAAAGAATGTTCTATCTCACTGGTAATTAAGGATTTTCAAAGGAAGAGATGTCGTTTTTCTCTTATCAGACTGGTGAAGATACAAAAAGGACCAGGGTGAGGCCAGTGTTGCCGTGGCTGTGGGGAAGTGGCTCCTCTCATACCTGCCTGGGGGCTGAAATCCGGTTCAGCCTTTTGGGAGGCCAATTTCGCAAAGGGAATCAAAGAGACCCGGCAATGCTGCCTTCAAGAATTTAGCCGAAGAACACTAGACGTTATTGACCCAAGGGTCCAGTGCACCCGTCCCCCAGCTGCTGTGAGGTCGGCTACTAACGGCTGGTGGATGCCCCCTTTCCTGAGGACCTCCTTGGGCTGAGGGGAACTGCCTGCACCTGCAGAAATGCCTGGGACATCTGCAGACAGCCGCAGCCAGTGACTGTCCCCTTTGCATCAAGGTGGGATGCACCGTGACACCCTTAATGCTTCGTCGCTCCCGTGGGATCAGACAGAGGCTGGACCTCACGGGAGCCTTGCAGCTCCTCTGCCCGTCCTGCCTCCCTCATGGGCTCCATCCCGGAGTGTGCCCTCCACAAACTGCTTGTACAAGAAGCCCTGCTTCTGGTTCTGCTTCTAACCGGACCTAAGACAGGAAAGAAGCCAGCGTCTTCAAAGGAGTCTACATAGACTATTCAGTGCTTATTAGAAGTAAACCCAGGGATTATTTAAATAAACGGTGGCACCGTCCGTAATGGAATGCACTGTAGCCACTAAATCAGATAGTAGGAGTATATTTACTGTGAGAATTTACTGAGAAATTACAGAATGCATAAATGTGGTTTCAGTTTTGGAATATTTATGTATTATATGCATAAGAAAGATGGGAAGGAAGTATACCAAAATGTTTTCAAAGTGAGATTCTCTTTGAGTGATAGGAAAATGGGTGATATTTTTTCTTTACATTTTGCCATAATTTCCAAGTTTTGTTTTTTTTTTTTTTGCACTTTACTTTGTCAGATGAAAACTTGTGTTATTTTTTTTTTTTTAAGTACTCAAAGTAAAAGCATAAGGAAGACTAAATTTGGTGCCAGCCTGTTCAGTCCGTTGGGGGAAGGAGATGGGGAGGTGAGGGCCCAGCAGCTGGTGCAGGATCCGCGCTCCCCGCTGGGAGAGAGGGGAGCAGCTGGGGTGAGCGCGGAGGAGCGCGGAGAAGAGAAATGAGGAGAGAAGGCCCATGGGGAAAGACAGGAGCCAATGAGGTAATAAGGAAAGTACCTTGTCAACAGCAAGTGTGACCGTTGTCCTCCTCAGGGAGGACAGGGAAGAGGGAAGGGTAGGGGAAATCACTGCTCAGCCCCCTCTGGCCCTGCAACGTGGCCTGTGCACCAGTGCTCTGCAGAGCCGGCGACAGCAGTGGACCCTCACCACCAGTGGCACCTTCCGATGCTGCCACATCCTCCCCCACGGTGGCAGAGCAGTGCTGTTCTGGGGGACTGGTGCCATTGCCTGCCTAGTCACCTGTCTTCTGGTCATCGTGTCTTCTCACCTGCCTTTGCTCCCCCCCCCCCCAAGGCTGAGGACACACACTCAGCGGTTTTGGCACCCTTCCCAGGAAATCTGGCATTTAAGTAGGTGCCCAGATACCCAGTAGATTCTTTTTAGGGAGTAAATGACACACAAAGGGCAAAACAAGCGAAAACGCTTGGAGCCGTGAGTCAAGAGAGAGGGCCTCTCGTCCTACCTTTAACTAATTAGCTGGGCCCCTTTGTGTCTTTGGGCTGTGACTTCCTCATCCATAAGGTGCAGACACCTGGGGACGATGAGTCCCTTCCTGTGTGTGCATCTACGTTGGTCCCTCGGGAAGATTAGCTGAGGTTGTGCAGGGAGCGTGAGACCAAGGCACTGTCAGAAGCATCCTTCCTCGTCCTACAAAGCTGGGCTTTCAGCAAGGGGCTTCAGAGGCCTAACTCAAAATCCCTGACTTAGGAATTCCTCAGAATCTCTGTGCCTGTCAGGCCTTGTTATTCAAAGTGCGGTGTGCAGCATCAGCATCTCCTGGAACTTGCTGGAAATGCAAATTCTCAGGCCTCACCCCAGCTCCGATTCGGAATCCGCCTTCAGACCAGCTCCCCAGGCAATTACATCCTGACAAGGGCCAATGTGATCATTTGCTGTGAGCTTTGAACAGGTAATAGTATTTGCAAGGGGCTTCAACTTGCAAGATGAAGAAGGATGGCCGTCTTGGTCCCGGGCCTTCAGAGAAGGCCAGTGTTTGGGAGGCTCGGGGGGTAGAAAGCCAGGGGCTTGGGGGTCCAATGAGAGCAAAGGTAGGTTTTGCTACTGACAAGCGGGGTGACCTGGGACAAGTGCCTCAAGCCCTTGGAGCGTCAGTTGCCCCGTCTATAAAGTGGGACGCATGCCCTTGCTGCTTGAAATACCAGCCGCCGGGTTCAGCAGGCCGTGACGTGGGCACCGCGAGTACCCGCCCCGCCCTGTTGCTAGAGGAGCCGCATGCTGGGCTGCAGCTCTCCCGCCAGCCAAGCTTGGGGGCTTCCAGGCTAGGAACGGGGGGAGCTCCCTACTGCGGCTCCAGGGCCTTGGGACTGTGGGAGACGCCATCTGGAGGGCTCGGGGGCAGGGACCCTGCCTCCCCTTACCAGAGACCCGCTGCTCAGCAGGATCATGAAGATGATGAAGCTCTCGAACCAGCTGTGCTCCACGATGCGATAGCAGGCCTTGCGCACCTGCCAGCCCACGGCCCATGGAAACTTGCTGGCGTCCACTTTGCAGCAGGGACAGTGGCGAATGCAGCCTGTGGGGAGAGGTGACTGATGAGACGAATGGTGTCCACCCGGGGCGGGAGGAGCATTTTCGCTCTAGCCCCGCTGAGACACCGCTCTGCAGGGGAACCTGTCTGCCACCCCTTAGGACGGAATTCTTCCCTGGGATGAGAGAGATGCGGCGGCCCTCTCGGGTGGCCTCCCGATCCTGCCCTTTGGGGGTTCTTCCCCACCATTGGCCTCACCCACTCTCAACCCCTCCCCAACTGTCGTCCTTCTTGGAGAGGATACTGGCGACCCCTGTCCTACACCCACCCACACCTGGAAGGCTGATGAGCCACGGGGCCCGGGCCTGGTGCTGAGGGGCTATGCCCTGAGCCTGTGCTCACCCGAGGGGCCAGCACATGGGCCCGGGTCCAGTCCAGCCCAGCGTCGTGTGGAACTGGAAACTCAACCAAGTGTTGTCGTTTCTGAATTGACAGAGTTTTTATTGAAGCCACAACTACTCTCACAGTATGACTATGCATATATGTTCACTTACTGCACGTGTGTCTATTGAGAATACAGTGTGGCCTTCCCTGTTCTCAACGCTGAGGGAAAAGGAGAGTAAGATGCATTTTCTGCCTTCCGGACAACACGGGGCGTGTTCAGGGTGCTACAGCTGTAGACATTTTTTCTCCCTTTAAGAGTCACACGAAAGGTAGAGGGACACAGATGTGGCATGGCCCTTCTCTGGGTCGTTTATGTCCCCAAACAAGAGTGTTTGCCTTTTTGCCTTTCCACCTCGAGAGCGCTGGTTTATAACTCGGTGAGGTGTTTCAAAGGTGAGGAGGAAGGCCTGGCGTCAGTGGCCATATCTGACGTGGCACCGCGGGGCTGCTGTGAGCTGTGGCGTTCATGTCTGGCCCTGGCCCCTCAAACTTGGGGATGAGGCAGCGAGGGATCCTGTCCGTCTGTCTCCTGCGGACCCCGGGCCGGGGCGTTGGGCACGCAGGTGCCCGGATGAGAGTGTGCTGCACTGGATTCTGGCCCGAATTAATGGCAACGCGAGGAAGCGGGCAGCGGCCACTTTACCTTCCGTGAAGCAGTCATCTGGCTCTTCGAGGTCATCCGCCAGCTCGGGGATCTTCTTCAGGATCTCCTCCGGATCCAGGCAGTCCACTGTGCTGCCCTCTGAGGAGCTCGTGTCGTCCACCCCCTGCAGGGCAGAAGCCTGGGGGCAGTGAACTCTGCTCTCTGAGGGGCCCGGTGAGTCTGCACATGGTCGTTGCAGGTCTGCCCGGCCAGGGGCTCCCAGATGCAGGGAGAGCCCCTCAGGGCTGGAGCCACCACAGCGGCCCTTGTGTGTTTGGTGCCTTGCCAGCTGAGGCCCAGAACAGGGGTGCTGTCTGTGGAGCCCCAGAGGTCAGCTCTGTGAGGCTTTAAACCTCCAGGCCGCTGATGGAGTGCTGGTGAGGGCCCGAGACATGGTGATTACACGCATACAGACTCTCGGCATTCACTGGGCTTGAATATTTAATCACGGAGCGATCCTGCAGGGGCCCTGCTGCCCTCCCGGCAGCTCCAGCCTTATAATGTCTCCAGATGAATTCAATTAGGAGTGGAAGCTGCTCTCATATTAGTAAACCCGATAGCTTGGCTAATGGACCCAAATGGTGGGGCGGGTCCCCATCTGTCACCGTCAGGCCCTTCTCTGCCTGGCCAGGGTCATGGACAAAAAAACCAAAACCAAAACCAAAACTAATACCCAGCAGCTGTGTAGTGAAAACACTGGGTAGAGCAAACTAGCCAGGGGGATTCTTAGAATGCTCTGGAGGAAACAGGATGTCCACGCGTGGAAGGCAGCAGCCCTCACCCGGCAAGGAACCAAGTGGCTTATGTTCACCCAGGACCCCCCAACCCCATCTCAGCCCACCCTCTTAGCTTTCCCTGCTGTGGTCAGCCTTGCCCAGGGGCACACAGCCAGTGGCTTGACATTCCTCAAGCTGAAGGGCTTGGCAACTTTGGGCACGAATGATGCCTTCCTTATCTTTGCCCAGCCCGGTGCCTGTCACGACCTCAGCTCTCAGTGGCTGGATGTCAAGTTAAATTCCTAAATTCAATGCAGCAGTATTAAAGATGCTGACTCTTTCTAGATACCTCTTCCCTGTAGCTTGATTCCGTCAAAGATTTGTGATGAAACCACCAAGTTTCTTTTTGCCTCTTATAATACATTCCTAAACCCCACTTTTGCTTCCTGCTCAGTCTACGTAAGGCTGTCAGTACCCTACTCATACAGACAGCCTCTCCAGAGCACCAGAATTGTTTTTGGCTGGAAAACATGATGTGGCCAAAAGAAAGTGGGGGTGGGGGGAGTCACAGGGAAGACTTCCTCACCCACGAGCAACTCTGACTTTCTGTCTGCTGGCTCAGAAAGGCACTTTCTCTGTGTCTTGTCTTTTGTTCCCTTTTTTCCTGGCTGTCATTTTCTGGGCACTTATTCCATTTCAGGCAGGAGCTAGACACTTGACAAGCAGCATCTCATTTAAGCTTCAGACGAATCCTAGCGGGTAGGCATTATGATTCAGTTTCATAGATGAAGACGAGGAGACTCAGGGAAGTTGGGGATCTGGTCCTTGTCACCCCCCCCCCCCACCCCCCAACTTGTGGAACCTCACTCTGAAAATAGTGCTGACCAGCCCGGAGGCTAGGACAAACCGTAACAATTCTCGGGATGAGACGTGAGCTTCCGTGGTTGAGTGCAGTCGGGAATACCACCTCCCCCGCCGCCCCATCCCCTATCATCCCGCCGGTCGGTGTCTGGCAGGCTGTTCAGCGTCTCCCGGAAGCTCACATACCCACCTCTGCGGGGCCCCGGGCGGCAGACTCATCTTTCCACTTCTCACCCAGGTGTGGAGCGAGGTCCTCAGAGGACATTCCAGAGCCTGGGCTCCTGGGTGCCATGTGGTCCTCGTATCTCCCAACTTGCTGTGGCTGCTCCTGCTGGCGAGAGACAGCCCCATCTGGGTACCTGTACCCACCCTCAGCTGAACACTTCTCAACTTGAAGAGATCTTGGGCCTCGTCATAGCCTGCCAGCGCTAAGGACCTGATATGCACAACATGCATACATACATACACACTTGCGTGAAGCGGGTGTGGAGTCTCTATATCCAGATCTGTTTAACTCTTGGCTCCATTACTTACAAGCTATGTGACCTTAGGCAAGTAAATTTAACCTGTCTGATCTTCATTTTTCCCACCTGCAAAACTGAGAAGGCAAGATCGACTTTATTCCGTGATCCTGATGACTAAATACGCGAATGCTTGTAAAACACTTTGCATGCAGTGCTTGGCTCGATAGATGTTAGCCATAACCATTCTTTCTGGTCCAGAGGTCAGAGTGGTAGTGAACGTGGCCATCTGAAGTCTCCCAAGGACCCAAAGTAACCGAAAATGCCTCTGAGTGGAGACAACCGTCAGAGATCATGGCCTTTTTATTCTGGGGATGGTGACACCCTGCCCTCGGCTGTCACCCACACAAAGGCATGTAAAATATGGCAGCTGATAATAGCAGCTGCTGGAACACAAGAGAAGTGACAGCTGCAGGGGAAGAAGGCAATGGAAGAGCTATGGACTCAAAGCACAGCTGTCTGAGGCCACTCAGTGGCCTGGCCGGCAGCCCTGCGTGTCCCCAGACCCCATATGGATCCCTGGCTTCCCACATTGTCAGAAGTGCATGCCCTGACTCACTAAGAGGCTAACAGAGTTGATATGTCAGCTAAAGGTAGTAGGGAATTGCGCAAAGTATTTAAAAATACATATATTGCCAAAAGGCTTAAATGTGCTTTAAATTCTTTGGTGCCAAAAGGAACAAGTGTCATTTCCCCGTGACATCTTTTGTTGGGAAAAGCTGGATACGTGAGTCACACAATGATCCCTAGGCTTCTATCGAAGATCAGAGGAGTGTTGCTCTTGATCAACATCTGTTCTTAGAGGAGTCTCATTAGTGCCTTAGGCACAGAGCCTGGGTTGGGCAAAGCGAATGGGGCAATCGTGTGAAAGACAATCCCAAGCACCACGAAGTGGCCTGGGACTAAAGTGCTGCCCGATGCTTGCCTGGGGAACTCCGATCCTTTTTTCCAGGCCCTGCTCAAATACCACCTTCCCCAGAAAGCTTGGCATGGCTTTTGCTTCCTGACGTCAAGTGCTTCTATGCTTGGCTTGCCCGGCGCTTATCAAGGCTGTGCCATTCGCGATGTTGGAAACCCTCCATATTATAATTTCCCTCCTGCCCCTGTCCCTCCATCCCTGAGGCCCCTCTTTACTTCCTGTGGCTTTCCTATGGGAGAACTCTCACCTGCTCTTGAGGGGTCACTTCCTGCTGGGAGCCCTGAGCACCATCCTCCTCACCATCCTCTTCACCATCCTCCTCACCATCTTCCTCCAAGTCATCAAGGTCAGATTCACCCTCAGCAATGGGCACAGAGACCCATATGCTGGGATTGGTGATGAAGTCGCTGTGGCTGACCCTGGGGCCTCGGGGCTCTGGGAGCCCTTCGGGGCTCCCCGTGGCTACATCGGGAGCAATGTGGTTCTCAGCTTTGGCACTAGACAGTGGGAGTTTCACCGCCAGCTGGGGCTCTGCCTTGGGCCAGGGTAGCAGGCGGGGCCTGCTGAAGAAGCTGCAGAGGGCTTTCCGGGTACGATGGCCAAATGCCTGGATCCGTGCCAGGGCCATCTGCAGGTTGTTCACTTCCCCGTCTTCATCTGGAGCTGTGAGGTTGTCAGCGCTGAAGGAGTTCAACAGCAGGGCAATGAACAGATTGAGCACCTGGAGGGAAGGAGTGGAAGCAGAGATGGTTCAACCAAAGAACTGAGCACCTACATGGCCCACCAGCTCGGCAGCCGGACGGCAGGATGGCCACAACTGGGCCTCTCCCTACCTCATGCTTCCCCTCTTAGGGGAATGGACATTTTGAGAGCCACCAATGGGAGCCTTTGGGGTGTCCCAAGTGACTTGCCTCATGTGGACAAGGCTTAGAAGCACACTCTCCACCACAGAGGAGGATCACCCCTACTGACCCAAGGGACATTCAGGGACAACGGAGAGGAGCATGTATGGGTCTGCCCTGGGACCACTGGGTTTTGGGATCCTCACTCGGGGATCCTGGGTCATCTCCTCACTGCTTCCAACTTCATGTTCTTCACCTGTAAGTGTGAGTGTAAGCAGGGAGTGGATGTGAAGAGGAAATGATCTGAGGGCTGTAAAAGTGCTCAGGGAGGCAAACTTCCTGCCTGAAGGTTAGGGGCCCCTGTGGCTCTGCAGGGATGGTGAGCTCAGCCTGGAAGAAAGGATCTTCAGCCAGCCTCCAACTTGGGAATGGAGGGGAAAGGCATCTCTGCCTCCACAACCCGAGTGGGAAAGACTTTGAAGAGCCTGGATTTGTTGTTTTGTCTCTCTTGGTTTAGCTTTCTTGTGTCTGTAAAACTCTTACGGGAAAAGCATCCAAATTGGTTGACTTCCAGGGCTGTAAGAAAGGCTTCTGGGAGTCCACATGCTCCCCTACAGCCAGCACTGGGCAGCAAGAGTGCCCAGGACCACAGTGGGTGGGGGAAGGCTGGGAGCGAGGAGCCAGGCTGGGACAGAGAAGGGGTGCTGGGGCCAACTGGCAGGAAAGCCGCCAGGGGGGCTCCCCCAAATGTGGGAGTGGATTTTGTTATTGACACTGTGGCATTGGATGTTGTCCAGGACCCAGCTCCTCTCTTTCATCTTGCCTCACCACGCCGGCCCCCCTGCTCCTAGGTGGGACCTGTGTAGCTTAGAGAAATCAGTCAGCTCTTCCTCCCTTGGAGAAAATTATCTTCTGAGACACCCTAGAGTGGAGAAGGAAATTTTTCTTCAATAACTAACAGCTAACATTTGCTGAGTTCCTGTTGTGGCCCAGACACTGCACTAGGCAATTTTCATATGTCATCTCCTGTAATTTAATTCCCCTGGTAAGCCTATGAGTAAGCACTATTTTCTTGATTTTAAGGAAATTGAAGCTTGAGGAGACTGTCTCAAGCTTGTGCTGGGTCGTCCAGCCTTACTAGTGGTGGAGCTGGGGAGTTCTAAACAGGTTCTTCCATCCCTATCCTATGTGCTCACTCAAACAAGTCAGGCAGCCGGCCAAGGGACAGTTCTGAAAACGTGCCCCACGTGACTTTGCAAAGTTTGAAGGCTTTACGGTCAGGGAGGTGTGATGGAATAAAACGTGCCATGTCAAAGCTTTTTAGGATAACCCGGAAGTCTCCTCCATCGCCCCTGAAACAGCGCCCCCAGAGGGGCTCAGCACTCACCACCAGGTTCCCGAGCACCATCACTGTTAAGAAAAGGATGAGGCATATGGATTTCTGGCCAACTTCCATGCAGGCCCACATATTCTCAATCCACTCTCCACACAGGATCCGGAAGACGATGAGGAAGGAGTGGAAGAAGTCGTGCATGTGCCAGCGTGGCCATTCTTCGTTGGGCGCAGAGATATTGTGCCGGTTGTCACGGTAGTTATCCCCGAGGAGCTGCTTGCCAACCAGAGCGAAGACAAAGACAATGATGGCCAGGATGATGGTGAGGTTCCCCAGCGCCCCCACTGAGTTCCCAATGATCTTGATGAGCGTGTTTAAGGTTGGCCAGGACTTGGCAAGCTTGAAGACCCGCAGCTGCAGAGAGACAGAGACTGTGTCGGGTCCGGGCTGCTGTTCTCATCATCTGTCATCTCAAGTCTTGATATGGGAAAACCACAAGGCAGCTTATTTCATTGATATGGGATGTTTCCAGGATGCTGCTTTTAGAGACTTTTCTTTCTGTCATCACTCAAAAATATGAATACCCTTCTACGATCTTTATATATATATAGTCAACATGCTTCAGCCAAGTTTTATACTTGGGGTGGTGGTCTTGCCATACATACTCTATTCTGTAGCCATGGGCTTCCTGGATGTTGGCCTATTCTTTGGGGGGTGCGGTGGGGTATGATGGAGCTCACAAATAAGTGAGGATGGCCCACTTTTGACCTGAAGAAATGTTAGCCTTCCGCAGGTAGGTCAGGACCCACTGCATCCGAGAGGTATTGGTGAACTGTATCTTAGGTCCTTTCTCATCTTGGGGCCATGGACAACTGGCCACAGACAGTTGCCCCCACTAGTCTGCAACTCAAATATATGATTTCACAGACCCAGCATTCAAATATTTATTTAGTTGACCAACCAAACCTCTCAGGTCGTTGAATGCCAGCCACACATGTGCATGGCACTGTGTGAACCTCTGGGTGTATGGACAGAGATATGTGGGCTCCTTCCCTCATTAAACTAATGGCTTAGTTACAAAGACTAAGCAAAGATGCAAAAAGCCTTCATTGTAAGCCCGGACATGCTAAGTCCTAGAAGAGAGCATTAACACTATGCATAAAGATATCTAAACGTTTAGGGGCGCCTGGGTGGCTTAGTCAGTTTAGTGTTGGACTTCAGCTCAGGTCATGATCTCATGATCTCATGATCTCATGATCTCATGGTTTGTGAATTTGAGCCCTGCATTGGGCTCTCTGCTGTCAGTGTGGACCCTGCTTCAGATCCTTGGTTCCTTTCTTTCTCTGCTCCTCCCCTGTTCTCTCTCTCAAAAATAAATAAACATTAAAAAAAAAGATGTCTAAACATTTAAAAAAATACATTTGTGTGGTTCTCTAATCATGTTGGAAAGAAATATCTGGGTTTAGCTGTCATGGGTACTTATGAAGCATCTATTACCAGCCTGGCTCTGACTTAGGGGTTAAAATGCAATGCTGAACAGAACAGTGCAATAATTTTATCAGCCACACAGCAGTAAGCCCCAAGGAAGGTTTAATCTTCTTATACAGGGAGTTCCATACCCACTTCCCTAAGTGATGAGGGGCAGGGGGTGGGGGGTGTTGTGATGGCCTATGTTCACCTTAGGCCTAACCTGGTAGTTATTCTCCTCATACTGGAAGCAGAGCTTAAAACACCAGTTCTGTTGACTAAACATAGAGGCAGGAAGTAAGTGCAAATAAACACGGAGCATTGGAAACTAGATGGAGCCCTTTTGCAGAGGGTATTGGGAGAACGCCAAGTTTCCCTGGCAACACGATTGCTACAGGTTTCCACTCTCACAGTAAACTCTGGATAAGTGTAAAGGATAAGGCAAAGACTGCAGTGGGGCCCTAACACCACTCACCATACCACAGAGCCTTATGGGGCATGAATGGGGACAGCGAGGGACATATGGGTGTGCTCACTGGCACATAAGCAAAAGGACCAGGTGTTGACTCTTGCATTAATTGAATCTGACTAAGTTTCCACTGGTTCCTTAGTTAGTTGGCGTGGGGGTGGAGCGTTTAGAAATTAATATTAGAGTCCAGTTATGTAGCAGTTTTTGTCCACCATTAAGCTTACACTAAACTGTAAGCAAATTGTGTGTAATTGTCATTACAGGGCACAAATCGAGTGGTCCTCTAGGAATTCTTTTGTAGTCTTTATAGAGGGCAAGAACACACGATATTTTTACTTGCTCTTCCAGAGATATCTGGGCTTGGGGGCCCCTAGCGTTGGCTATCAGTCAAAACACATTTATAGAGTGCCTGCTATGGAGCCCCAGAAAGTGTTGGCTGGCTCTTGCTGGTTCCTAGAGCGAGTGGTCCAGGAGAGCAGCCCAACTTGCCTCCGTGATTCCCGTGACCCTCACCTCCACCCTCATGCAGTTGCTTTCGGCACACTTTGGCCAGATTAGCGATATAGCAAAAATAATTTCTTTATAATACCACATAATATTTATAAACTGTTTCTTTGAAGTGCTGCTAAATATTACTTCACATTTAATTAGCCATTTCTCTAGTTAATCTCATAATTAATATAAAAACTTCTAATTGGAGGGAAAAACTGGAAGGAAACAAACCAAGTTGGTAACATGGGCATATTTGTATGGAAATATATCCCAGTGTTTTGAATCTTAGGGTTAAACTTGTCTATATATTTCCAACTTACTTTAATGAGGATGCTTTACTTGTAGAACAGAATGAAAAGTAAGTCTAAAGGAAAGTCTGTCTTCTACAAGGGAGGTTAACCCCTGGTGATGAAATAGGCCTTGTGGCAAATATCGGCAGACAGGGTAATATGGTAGACTATACTGGGTCCCCCTTGGGTTCACCTTTCCATTAAAAAGTTACTAAAAATGCTGGATAATAAAATCTAAGGTGCACTGATGATCTATCAATAAAGTAGGTAGGTTCTTCAGCCAAAAACTAAATAAATATGGGAATTCAGATACATAAGCAGATTGTTGAAGCTAGCTTTTCCACCGAAGACCTTTGCAAAACTGAAAGAATCTGGCATAGATTTTAATGGTCTCATGAGGTATGGAGAGCAGGAAACATATCTCAGGGCTGTCTAAGGTAGAAGATCTAAGAGGAATCTCTCCCCCTTTTAAGACTAGATCCTAAAGAGCCATAACTTTCACGTAAGGACAAACCAGAAATAAATGCAGGAAAATGCCATGAAAATTAAATGTCTGGTGTCAGATACCAGGCAGAGGAGGGGAAACTGATGCTGAGAATTTGGACCCCCGAAGTGGGGCTCACACAGAATTTTAGCTAGAATTCACACTACTTAGTTATTTCCAGCTGAGAATTTAATTTAGAGCAGTCCTACAAAGTGTCTTACAGAAATAAATGCAAATACTCTTTGAAGAAACCAGCCTGCATCCCAGGTCTTAAAGCACCCCATCAAAAGTGTCTAAGAGTTGCAGTAAAACAAGTACCTAAATAATGAGGCGTCATGAATAAATGAGATTTGGGATGTGCATGTGGAAACTGTCATTCAATTTCTTTAGGTAATAAAATTATTAGCCAGAGATGACAGTATAATTGGTTATAATATGCTTAAAGAAATAAAACACAAACTGGAAGATATGTGCAGAGAACAAGAAACTATAAATAATAATAAGTTTTGAAAAATAACTAAGTGGAACTTCTAGAAATGAAGAATATAACACAACCTTAAAAAACTGTATGGACGAGTTTCACATCAGATGTGATCTAGTTAGGAAAGAATTAATGTATCACACCTATATTCAGAAGGGAGCCCAGAAAGACATAGATGGAAAATACCAAAGAGGTGTAAGAACACTGAGAATAGAGTGGGAGAGTTTAATATACCATCTAGTCAAAGTCCAAGAGAAGAAAAAGAATGGAGTGAAGGCTAGACTTTGCCCATATAATGTCTTTGAACTTTGCAAAACTGAAGAAAAGCACAAATCTATAGATTCAAGAAGTCAAAGAATCCTAAGCATTATAAATGAAAAGATAAACCCATACCTAGACATCCTAATGAGATTACAGAACAGCAAAGACAAAGAGAAGGTTTTAAAAGCATCCAGACAGAAGGGAACAACAGTTAAATTGAAAGCTGATTGCTCATCAGCAACCATAGAGGCCAGAACACTGTGGAATAACATCTTTAATGAAGTGAAAGTAGCCATCAACTAGAACTTTACATCTATTAGAAATTTTTCCTAAAGATAAGGACAAACTGATTGGTAGTTTTCAGATAAACAAAATTGAGAGGTTCTAAAAAATCTGCTTCAAGCAGAAGGAAAGTGATCCCAGAAGGAAGGTGATCCCAGAAGGAAAGTATTATTTGCACGAATGTAAAAAGAGCCAGCATGAGTGTGAATCCGGATACGGCAATAATGTCTCACAGGGCATGGCAGAGACTGGCTGTATGGTCACACTTCGCTTCTGCTCATCTCAGACACAAAGGAGGACTGTTTCCCAGTTTTACTTGCAAATAGTTGAGGTCATGATTGGATGCTGGCTGAGGCAATGCAGATGGAGACAGAAGTAGTATACATGACTTTCAGGCATACCAGGAAACACTATGCACTTTTGCATCCCCTCTCATGGCCACCGTAGAGGCCACCTGTCGAAGATGGTGACGTCACACCATCCTGGATCCCCGAGTCACTCCTTGGAGCAGCCGCTCCAGGAGAGCTTCTCAACTAGCACTAAATATGTTGTGAAACAGAAACCTCTATCATGTTAACTCACAGATGTAGAGATTGTCACCATAACTAGTTGAACGTATCTTTTAGAAAAATTTTTTAAATGTGTATTTTTTGAGAGAAACAAAGAGTGCGAGTGGGGAAGGGGCAGAGATGGAAGGAGACACAGAATCTGAAGCAGGCTGCCGGCTTTGAGCTGTCAGCACACATCCCAATGCGGGGCCCAAACTCACGAACCGAACCGCGAGATCATGACTTGAGCCAAAGTCGGACACTTAACCGACCGAGCCACCCGGGTGCCCCCTCGTTGTACTTACCTTAAGCAATGTAGAAATTGGTACATTGAAAAGAGCTGTTGCCATTTCAAGACATCAAATGTGTGGCACTAGCTTAGTGGTCTTGTCACGGACAAAAAGGAAACTGGAGGCTTAGAAAGCACTGATCCATGTTGCAATGGCAGAACTGTTGCCTGCAATAATTCTGGGGCAGGTCATGAGCCTCAGGGACCAGTAGCCCCAAGGGAAGGTTTCATAAAACAGAGCCTTAGTCTTGTGGGTCAGTTGCAATTGGTTACATTTGTCAAGAGGTTACAAGAAAGGGATGAACTTGGAGAATATTGGCTGATTAATAAGAAATAAATGGGAATAGAATCCAGATGTTTAGAGCCTGGAAACTTTAGGAAAGTATACTGCTTTAGATCCCAATCAGTTAAGCAATAGGATCAAGCCTTTAAGTATTGAGGACCAACTAAATTTTTCAATGAAATAAAGCAAATCTTAGCAAAGATTATATTGATGTTGTAGCCACCATTTGAGAGCCACAAGCTGAGACATGGAGATGAGAAAGCAAAAACATAAAGGGCAATCGCGAACTTTGTCAAAGACAGCACTGTGGGAGTGCAGGCCACAGAGAGATCTGAAGCCATCTTGAAGGATTTGCGTTGCAAAAGAAACCATGAGCCCTGACTGAAAAAGCCCCTTGACTATATAAACCTGAAAACAAGGCCATCTTTCCACAAGCAGGAGGCAAGCTTTGAAGATTGTAGGACTTTCCTTGAATGTGGCAACATCACTTCTTAAATTTTTTTATTTTAGTTTACTTACTTTTTGAGAGAGAGAGAGAGAGAGAGACCATGCAAGTGAGCAGGGGAGGGTCAGAGAGAGAGGGAGACAGAGAATCCCAAGCAGGTTCTGCACTGTCAGAGCTTGAACTTGAACTCAGGAACCATGAGATCATGACCTGAACCAAAAGCAAGAGTCAGATGCTTAATGGACTGAGGCACCCAGGAGCCCCAGGAGCATCATTTCTT
The DNA here is from genome assembly GCF_014898765.1 of Herpailurus yagouaroundi. Taxonomy (NCBI): domain Eukaryota; kingdom Metazoa; phylum Chordata; class Mammalia; order Carnivora; family Felidae; genus Herpailurus; species Herpailurus yagouaroundi. The sequence continues at coordinate 6,774,098 of NW_024412400.1, forward strand.
AAAGGAGTTCTACTTAGAGCCGACTGGCTTGCATCACGATGATGTGAGTGAGGAATAAACCTTTACTGGGTTAAGCTATAGAGTTTTGGGGATTGTTTGCACAGTCATTGGTTTTTATCGTTTTATGTTTTAAAACACATAGCTTGTTTTAAACAAGGTAAAAATAAAATACTTAGCACAATAGTAAGTTGGGAATTCCTTATTACTAATTAAGTCATATGGCTTTTTAAACACCAGATGAAATGAAAATGCTTAATATTAACACAGTGGTAAGTTGGGAAGGGGTAACTGGAGTGAAAAGTGGTCTTGGAAAGTAAAGGTTTCGCTCACTTTTGACTTTAATTGAGTAATTTCTAAGGTAACCACTCAAAGAATAAAAACAGAGTAGTTTTCAAACCAATAAAGGAAGAAAATGGAACAGGAAAAAAACAGTTCAAAATAAATCAAGAATTGAGAGAGAGAGAGAGAGAGAGAGAGAGAGAGAACAAAAATACTAGGACAGATGAAGCAAGTAGAAAACCCAAAATATAAAGATAGACACAAATCCAAACATATCAGTATTCACAATAAAGTAAGTGGGCTAAATGTTTTGGTTAAAAGATAAAGATTGGATTGTCAGAACTAAATAAGAATCCAAAATCTGACTGTATGCTATTTATAAGACACATATAAAAACCCTGAAGATATACAAAAGTTGTAAGTAGAAGGTGGGTATAGATACATCTTTCAAATTCTAAACCAAAAGAAAACAGGGTTATTTAATTAACATGAGTCAGAAGGGACTTTTAAGGCAAAAAGCATTTTGAGGGAGAAAGAAGGTCAATTCTTACTGATAAAAGTTTCACTTTACAGGGAAGATATAACAACTTAAAATATGTATGCATTTAATAACACAGCCTCAAGATAGTACCATAAGGAGAAACAGACCATGCCATAATCATAGTGGGAGATATTTTTACACACTACCATCTCAGTAATTGCTAGAACAGGCAGATAAAAATACGCAGGGATTTAGAATATTTGGACCACACAATGAACTTTCTCTACCCCATGGACATACGCAGAGCATTGTACCCTGTAACTGCAGAAGACACCTTTTCAGGTGAATAAGGAACATTTTCAACACACTGGGCCAAAAGAAAATTACAATAAATTTCAAAGCATTAAACATGCAGTGTATGTTCTCTGACTATAATAAAATGAAGCTAGAACTCGGTGGCATAGAGATAACCAGAAATTAAGAACTGAGCTTCTAATTAACCTTTGAGTCAAAGAATAAGTCAGATTTGAAATTAGAAAATATTTAGAACCAAACAATAAGGAAAGTTTTACATATGAAGGCAGTTCTTAGAAGGAAGTCAAGTCTTCAATGAATATATTGGAAAGGAAAATAGGTTGGAAATTCCATCTTAAGAAGTTAGAAAAGCATAAAATATGTAGGACAGAGGATGCAATTAAGATAAGAAGAAGGATTACTTAAAATAGAAAACATCAATGAAGGAGAGGAGATCAACAAACTAAAAGTTGGTTCTTTGAAAAGACTGAATTGATGACCTTTGGCAAGGCTAATAAGATGAGAGAAAGCACACTTGGTGGCATTTTACTATTTTTAAAGAAAGAAAAAGGTAACATAAGTACAGGTGATATAGATCCTTAAAATATAATGGCATAGCTTCATGACTTTATGCCAAAAAAACTTGAAAATTTAGATAAGGGAAATTTTTAGAAAAATATAACTTACCAAAACCAATCTGAGAAACAGAAAACCTGACTAGTCCCGCAGCGAATAAGAAAATTAGGTCAGTAATGAAAAACCTTGACCTCAGATGGCCTCATTGGTGCATCCTACCAACCCTAGAAGGAACAAATCACTCCAATCTCACCCAAAGATTGGGTGTGGAGGAAGAGGACCATTTTTCACCTCTTTTTATGGGAATTCGCCCAACCTTGATACCTAGATGCTAAAACCCGGCAAGGGAGTGTAGGAAAGAAAATTAGAGACCAAATACTACTCATCAATACAGATGCAGACATTTTAAGCAAATTATTAGCAAACTGAATCTTCCAATGTATATATATATATATATATATATATATATATATATATATATATATATATAAAATGTATCACAATCAAATCGGGTTTATCCCAGGAAGACAAAGTTGATTTAACAGTAGAAAATCAATTAATATAATTCACCACCTTAACACGTTAAGGACAAAAATCATTTGATTATCTTAATACATGCAGAACAATTGTCTGATAAAATTAAACATCCCTTCATGATGGGTATTCTTGACAAAGGAAACTTCCTAAACTGATAAAGTTTTCTTCTTATCTCTCGAAAAACAAATATTAGACTTGGGGAAATATTGAAAGCACTCTCTTTGAAATCAAGAAACCAGCCAGGATGTCTGCTATTAATACTTCCTTTCAGGGGCGCCTGGGTGGCGCAGTCGGTTAAGCGTCCGACTTCAGCCAGGTCGCGATCTCGCGGTCCGTGGGTTTGTGCCCCGCGTCGGGCTCTGGGCTGATGGCTCAGAGCCTGGAGCCTGTTTCCGATTCTGTGTCTCCCTCTCTCTCTGCCCCTCCCCCGTTCATGCTCTGTCTCTCTCTGTCCCAAAAAATAAATAAACGTTGAAAAAAAAAATTAAAAAAAAAAAACAACTTCCTTTCAACAGCTTACTGGATGTCCTGATCAGCACAATAGTGTGGTAAAAAAAATCAAATGGTGTAATGATCACACACACACAAAAAAAGAAACAAAACTCCTTATTTGCATATGACATGATTGTGTTAAAAAATTTAAGGGGTTATATAGATAAATCAGAATTAATAAGAATCGTCTGGATGTAAAAATGCTAAATAGGAAAAAAAAAACCCCACAACAACAACTCTAGAAAAGGACATTTAAAAAGAGATTTAATTTAGAATAGCATAATGAACTAGGGTATATCAGGAATAAATCTAACAGAAGATGGGGAAAATTCCTTATGGAAAAAATTATAAAACTTTATGGAGAAATTATACAACTATTGAAAGCTTAAAAAAATGGAGAGTGTGTTGTTTTCATAGGTCAGAAGACTTCATAAGGTAAAGGTTGCATTCCTTCCCAAATTGATATATAAATTCTTACAGTCCCAGTAGGAAAGAACAACAATTTTGTGTGCACGTGGGGATGTAACTTGGCAGATTGATTCTAAAATGAATATGGAGGTACAGGGACCTAGATATTCTTAAAGAAATGAAACAAGGTGGGCGACTTGCCTAAAAGACACAGACACGATCAAGGCAATTGCAGTAATTAGGACATGCGGTTTTGCTACAAAGATGGACCAGTGGATTAAGGGAGCCAGAATTTAAATGATGGGAAGGGAGGCAATGCTACTTTGAGAGGGAGCAAAAAGCAAGAAAGAAGACACACGGCATTTTCATTTCTTCCTTCTTTCCTTTTTTTCCCCCTCCTTTCTTTCCTTCCTTCCTTCAATCAACAAGTGTTTACTGAGTCCCTACTATGTGCTGGGCCTTGGGTTAGAATGGTGGACGAGGAAACCCTGGGTGTTGTCTCATGGGATATCAGGATGATGGTAAACTGGGTACAACAGGTTCATCTGATGGCAGAATCCAACTTTAGATAATGTGGCTGGGGAGGGCCTGTCTGAGGAGGTGACGTGTGGGTTGAGCCAGGAAAAACGAGAATGAATGATCTAAGTAAAGACTGGGGAAAGGCATTCCAGGTCCGGGGAATGGATGCGTAAAGGTCCAGAAGCAGGAATAGCTCTGTCCCATGTGGTGAAGGAAGAGGTCTCTGTGGCTGGAGCAAAGACAAGACTGTTTGCAGAGGTAGGCAAGGCCCCGATTATGCCAAACTCTGGGGATCATCACAAGGACTCTGGGTTTTATTCTCAGAGCAATGGGAGACCACTGAGGAGTTACTTGTAAGCAATGTGCTTCGCTAACGTAAGACGATAATGCTAGGAGAAACCGTGTGCACGCGTGTGTGTGGCTGGCCGGGGCGGGGGGTGGCGGGGGCAGTATATGGCAACTGTGTGTTCTGTCCGCTCAATGTTTCTGAAAAAATCGACCACTGTTCTAAGAAACAAAGCCTGTATAAAAGCTAGGAAACTGGTGATCTGGGCTGTGTGAGTTTCTTGTGGTAATGTCTCTAGATCAGGTGCAGGCACGGCAGAAGGAGTATTTGGCTTTAACTTCAGTATTTGGTAGGATTTTGCCAAAAACAAAAATGTGAAGGGCCAGAGGCAAAAGGTGGTTGAGTTTGTTTCCAAGGTGTGTGAATACTAAAGGACCACAGTATCTAAGCCGGGTAATGAGGAATAGGGAGATGGCGGAGGACGAACCCCCAGAAAGGGATGGGGGTGGTGGCCTTGGTTAGGGAATGGTGGGTTGAACAGCATGTCAGGGGCAGGAAGGTGGGGGCAGGGGGGCAGGTGCCTGGCGAATTCTGTAGGCCCCAGCTGAGAGTAAACCTGCCTATTTGTAGTTGTCTGAGAATACAGGCTTCGTGGAACCAGAGCAAAAGGAGCATGTAGACGTTAAAGCACCAAGCTTGTGTTTCCCCAAGGCTATCAAAAATGTCCATATTCTATTAGGAAACTAACTTCAGGCCCTCTCAGGGCATAGGGAGTATGGAATCTTGCTCCCTCCATGTTTGTACACGGGTGTCCCACGTTGGCCATTAACTTAGGTGCCTGACCCTTGATATCATTTTCTAGATACGTAGAGAAATCTGTCCTTCTAAAAACGTGTTTTTAATTCCTACCTTCTCAAGTTTTCAGGTTATGGGTAAAGAGCCCATAGGCCCACTGTGCTCTTCTCTCCTTTAGTACAACAAGAGACATCACGTCAAGCAGATGTTCCAAACTGGCGGGACACAACACAAGCTTGTGTTTCCCAGGACATGCTTCCTTTGGCCTTTAGACTGCTTTTTTAAAAATCGGATGAGTAGTCAGTATTAAAATCTGGATTTCTGGTTTCTCGTGAAAAATCGCAAACTCTGACAATAATGGATAGGGCCGCCTCCTTGGCTTACATCATCCTGAGTCTCATGTAAATGCCCCTCCCTGGAGTCGTGCTCTGGTGCGGGGTCTGCCTACCTGTTTACTTGAGACAGATGTCCAGTGCCAGGATCTTTTCCTTGGCCGGCTTTCTGTTGTCGCCTGCTTGGTTCCTGCAGGCCTTTGGGTTTGCCACCCCACTAAGTCTGGGAGCTCCGTGCTGGTGTGCTGGCTCCCACACTGGGACCCCAAGCAGACTTTCTGGCCTAGAAGTGAGATTGCTAGGCCCTGTCTCCTTCGCTCTGTCCTCTCTCTCCAGACCTGGACACTGGGCCCCCGGAGGCACTGAGACAATGCTGAGGACAGTAGTGAGCCCATGCTAACGAGCCATGTCAAGGGGTTAGCACTGTGCCTGACACATTGTCCATGTTCAAGAAAGAGTAGCTGCTACGATTACCATTGCGACTGCTATTTGATAAGAGAACAGGAGGGCACAGGTGAGGGAGCCCAGGCCTGGAAAGGAGAAGGCACACCCCCACTTTGAATAAGTAGGAAGGACCAAGTCTCCAGCCCCTTGGAGCCGTGTCCTGCCTCCCCTACCCAGGCACAGAAACGGAAAAGTTTTCTGGCTGGTGGGGTCCCCAGAGGACAGGGTCTGTTTCCAGGGGTGTGGCTCCCTCAGTGTGGGGGGAGTCTCCCCAAGGTGCTAAGAGAGAACATTACCAAGCGGAAGGTCCGCAGCACTGACAGGCTTCCCTTCTTGGCCGCACCCAGCTCTATCAGGCTCACGGTGACGATGATGCAGTCAAAGATGTTCCATCTCTTCTGGAAGTAATAGTAGGGGTCGAAGGCAATGATTTTGAAGACCATTTCAGCAGTAAAAAACACAGTAAAGACCTGTGGTTGGAAACAAGGATCCATCTTACCAGGGTCTGTGGGGTCAGGGGGTAAGGACAAATAGGGCAACAGGGAAATGTCTAGTTTAAAAATAAAATAGCAAATCCTTTTACTTTGTTTGTATTCAGTTTCTCTGTAGTCTGCGGGTTCTTGAAGGACTGGGGATGGGAACACTCAGTGTGGTAGCACAGAGTAACCTCTGGACCAGTGCTCAGGATGTGCATTAGAACCCACGCTTCAGTGTTTCCATACGTATGGTCGTAGGGGTGGATAATCGTTGGGATAATAATTATTATATGATTATCTAAATGAGAAGTCAATCTGGTTCAGTTGTTCAAAAGCTTGGATTGTGGGCCAACATAGACCTAGATAAAAGTTCAACTCAAGGATGCCTGGGTGGCTCAGTCGGTTAAGCATCCAACTTCAGCTCAGGTCATGATCTCACGGTTCATGGGTTCGAGCCCCGCTTTAGGCTCTGAGCTGTCAGCCCAGACAAAATGTGGAGCCTGCTTCAGATTTTGTGTCTCCCTCTCTCTCTGCCCCTCCCTGGCTCGCACTCTGTCTGTCTGTCTCTCTCTCTCTCTCAAAAGTAAATAAACATTAAAAAAAAAAGTTCAATTTGGCCATGTCCTAGTTTATAAAAGCTTGCACAAGTAATGCGTCCTCTCTCTACCTCAATTTACTTATCTGTATAATGGGCATAAAATGAGATAATGCATACACAGTTCTTAGCAAAGGTCTTGGCCAATATAGCTCATTAATAAATAATAGCTATTAAACTAGAAGAAGAAGAAGAAGAAGAAGAAGAAGAAGAAGAAGAAGAAGAAGAAGTAGTTATCTCTAATTTCAGCTCTGAGTGTCTTTAGTTGTCGTAAACAGGGGAGGATTCTGACATTGAAAGAGGTCAGGCCCAGGCTCCGGTCACAGGACAAGCAACAGGGAAGGGAGAAAAGTAAGGTAGATGGGTCAGGTGCGGTTCTCTCATTTGCTCTCAGCAAAGCCTTTCACCAGCCTGGGAAACAGGTGCTGTCATCCCCTCTACATACAAGGAAAGGCTGGGAGTTTAAGTGACCTGCCTAATGCCACAGATTGCAACTGTACAAATTCAAAGAGCATGCACTGAGTGCCCTGTGTAGGCAAGTGAGGCGCGGTAGGGGTGAGGCTGAGGTCCTGTGTCCTACAGAGACCTGGGTCCTGGGTTAATTGGCCCCACTGTTACCGCCTGTGCCATATGGGGCAGGACACTTAACCTCTCTTAGTCTCAGTGCCCTCTTTGGGGCTGTGAGGGTGGTGAGAGCCTCATAGCATTGTTGTGTCTTAGAGATAACTCTTACAAGGTACCGAACTCTGCCTGCCTGTCTTGCTTTCTCTTTAAAACATGGCACTCTGCTCTGGCCCAGCAGTAAAGGCCTTTTTTCTTTCTTGTCTCAACTTCTCTTGCTATAAAATGAGGGTGGGGGCTCAGAGGTCTCTTCTGTAAGACCCTCTGTGGTCTGTGCTGACTTCTTGGAAATACGGCCTTCCTTCTCTTTCCACTTCCCCTCTTCATATCAACTTGGAATAGAATGTGGGCTCTCAGCCCAAGTGTTGCCAAAACGTAAGGCATGCTGGAGCCACAGTGTCCCAGAACCTGCTGGAGTCCTTATCGCTCCCCCGGATTCGGGGGGAAGGGCGGGTTTCTAGGGAAGAGTAGTCCCATTGCCCCCGAGACCCCTCCTTCCACTTGTCTGCAGCCTCCAAGGAGTCAGAAGAGCTGGACGGTCCTGGTAGACCCAGAAGGCCATCTCTAGTGGGGTGGACACTACAGTGGACTTGGAGGCAGGACCCTGACCTTCCCAGCTTCTGCTTATCATGTAACAAAGTCTAGCATGCATTTTATCTTGTTACAAGAAAGTAATACTAAAAAAAAAAAAATAGAGGACAATTTAAAGTAGTGTCCTGTCTAAGCCAGATACAAAAGAAAAGTTCTGACTCCCTGGTGCTTTTGTTACAACAGCAACCACATTTCCAGGTTCCCGCCCGTTCACTGCCTTCCCGACTCCTCTCCGACTGTCTGCCCTTAAATGACATCACTGAAAAACTACCTCCACTGTGATTTACAGTCATAAAAGCAATAAAACTAGGAGGAAACCTTGCAAGTCCATAGACTGTCTTAAGACGGGCAAGTGACATTTATCCTAGTTTCAAGGTAGAGGCAGCCGAGATCCAGAGAATTCAAGAGCCTGGCCTAAGATCTGAAAAGAGGGAGCCAGCTGCCCCTTGGGCAGGACTCTCTAGGTCCATTTCCCTGTGCTGGTTGGTCCCAGGGCAATTCCCACCAGCTCAGCCTGGCCCTCCAGGCTTGATTTCCTGCCCTCAGTGTGAGCACATCTCCAGCACTGCCCCTCTGTTAGTTGGATCAACACTCCAATGAATGAGGGTATGCGGCCACCCCACCCAAAGTCCCCTGCCATGACAGCTGGGCGAAGGCTGCCCGTCACTCACAATGTTGCCTATCTGGAGCATGGCTTCGAAGGCGGGGCTCATGCGGTGATGCTCCATGGCCATGAAGACTGTGTTCACCACGATGCACAAGGTGATGGTGAGCTCCGCAAAGGGGTCTGTCACTATCCCAAAGAGAAGTGTCTTGAGCTTCACCCATGTGGGGCAACATTCCCAGATCAGATACTTCTTAGCCAAGCTGGTCAAGCAGGGTGGGCACCTCCGTTCAGACTCCTCGAATTCTGTATCACAGGAGTGGTCAATGACAGTTGTCAGCCATGTGTCTCCTCAGACTCCCATCCCCTGGCCATCCCCTAGGTTTAGTCATTACCAATAACTGCCACTTGCAATCTCCAACCCAGCACCTTGCGCTGATGACCATTTCCTACTTTCTGAGCTCCTTCAGTCCAGCAAGTGCAGTCTAATATCTGTCCCCATTCAGTGTCCCAAAGCATGGACTTTTTAACTGCCCATCACCTACGTCATGCTCCTGGTTCTTAATTCACCTGGCTTAGATTTCATGTCCACTCCTCTATATACTCCTTTGCAGACACCCTCAGTTCCTTTGCCCTTCTCCCCTCCTCGCTTCCCCTCAACAGGCAGACTTCTCTCCACCTGCACCCAACCAGGTGAACCTGGTTAGAAAAACTACACAGCCGTGCTGACTGGTCCCACTGTCAGAAATTCTGCCATGTTTCTCATTTCAGTCCACTCCTTCAGTCTTCCAGACCAGCATTTCTCACTTTCCCCTCTCTCCTCCCACCGCCCCCACATCTAGTCCTCACTTTCTGCTGACCAGCTCCCTTTGACTTACCTCAGAATAAAGAATCACTCACAAAAGAACGTCCTCTTCTTCCTCCAAGGAATCTATAAGTCCCCCCGCCCCCGCCATGTTCTGCACCCCGTCCCGCCCCCAGCACGTGAGCTCACTCTACTCCTACCTGCGCACCTGATCAAGGCTTGTGTCATCCCCTCTCTCCCCTCTCTGGACTGTTCCCATCAGCACGTGAGCATGCTTTAAGCGTAGGTCCACTTTTCAAAAGATCTCCCTGGACCACATGTTATCCTTCATTTACTGTCCCCTCAACAGCAAAATTCCTTGTAAGAGTTTTCTACACTTAATTTTCTCTGTTTTCCCACTTCCTGTTCCCTCCTTGACCCCTGGAATCAGGCTTCTACCCCTTCCCCATTTAAGTGACCATTTCCCAATTATCCCCTTCCTCTGCCTCTCATAGCATCTGACAGAAGTTATAACACGGTCCTTGAAATCCCTTGTCTGGCTTCCAGGACATCATTATCTCTTGGTTTTTCTCCCATATCAGTGACTGCTTCTTCTCAATTTCAGGTGCTCTCTTTCCTCTTCTTCCCTCTGAATGTTGGAGATCTCAAGCATTCTCTCCTTGATATTTCTTTTTTTCCCTCTCTAGGTAATCTCATTGAGCCCCATGGCCCTAAAAAACCATCATCATGCTATCTCCCCCCAGATTATATGTTGAGTTACTGATTTTTTTTCCCCCTAAGCACCAGGCTCCTCTCTAGCTGCTTCCATTAAATCTCCATGTAGATGTGCAACTGGGGCCACCTCTACAGAAGGCAACTGCATAGCTTTAGATCTATCTATAAATGTACCTGTAAGTAATGCACTCTACAGATACACCAGCCCACATGGCAAGGAAAGATGATGTCCATTATTTATAATAGTAATAACGATAATGATAATAATAGTAATAGTAACAACAGAAACAATTGATAAAGTCCATTATGAAAAATGATGAGGCAGATTTATTTATGATGATGTAAAAAAAAACCTTACATATATGTGACGTGTGCATGAGTATAAATGCATAGAATATGGTGTGAAGGATATAAGAGAAACTGGGGGAGTGCACTGAAATACTGGAATACTGGGGAGCAGGAAGGATCTTCAGTGGGAAAGAAGTTTTCATTGTATGTGTATTTGGAGTACTTGAATTTTTTTGCTATATACATTTTTTCAAAAGAAATGAATTCATAGAAATAAATGTATCCTCCCAAATTTTGCTGTTTTATTTTCACATAGGTGGATAAGAAATTTATATGTAGTCACATTTATCCACGTTGTTCTTTATGTTTCCTTACTCGTGTGCCTTGCACATAAGCCATTCTCATCGCAAGATGTGAAAAATGCCTCTTCACATTTCTTTCTGGTTCTTTTGTAGTTTCACCTCTCCCTTAAAATTTTGGTGCATTTGGAGTTTATTTTGAATAAGGAGTAAGATACTGAGCCAGTTTATTTTTCCCAACCTCTTGTTATTTATATCAACACTGTTTATTGCAAAATATCTCATTTTCCAAAGGATTTGAAATTTCATTTTGATAAGTTATTTCCACATATCCATATATTTTCATATGCACATGTCCATTTCTCTTCCATAGATCAGGCTATTTATTTTCAATATCACACTGTTGTAATGACTTATAACCTTGTAAGCCTTTAAAATCTTCAAAACATTTTGTCAAATAAAGTAAAAAAAATAACTGAGAAAAATAATTGTGGCTCATGTCGCAGACAAAATGCTCATTTCATTAATATGTAAGAACTCTTAAAAATCAATGAGGAAAAGATCAACCTAGCAGAAAAATGATTAGGCAGTTTCTAAAGAGAAAATTCAAATGGTTTATAAATATTCAAAAAGATGTCCAGTAATACTCAAAATGAGAGAAATGCAAGACGAAGCTATACTAAGACATTATTTCATGGATCAGATTTGCAAAGATAAAGACAGTTTGATAATTGCGTTTGGGAGGATGTGGGTTGAAAGGCAGTTATCATCCATTGCTTGGGTGGGTGAGGGTTGATACATTTATGCAGAGTATCCATTGTCCGTCAAAACTGAAAATGCCTATCCCCTGTGACAAAGCGATTTCACTTCAAGGCATTTAACCTATATAGTACGTGTAGAAAGTGATGTAGTGACTGCAGAATTTACTTCCCATCAAGAAGGGAACGATTAACCAAATTACGGTACCATCTATGCAATGTAATACTAACAGTTACCAGAAAGTGTAAGGGTACTATGTAGGATGGTTTTCAAAATATATTCACTGAAAAAAATTATGGCACAGAATAGCATATGTGATATGCTACCATTTGCAAGGGAGAAAAAAAAAAGACTATATATTTTTGATTGAACATACTAAATTATTTTGGGGAGGAAACACAAAACAATTGGTTTGGACATTGTTTCTGGAGAAGAGAGTTGGGTGGACAGAAGAATATTCCCCCTTTTTTTAATGTGCCCTTTAGTATCTTTTAAATCCTATATAACATATTGCTTACTCAAACAAAAGCATTCTAAATAAAAATTTGATAAAGAGATTTTATTTAGAGCAACGGAGTAAGGAATATGCTCCCCTTCTACTTCCAGAAATCAACAAAAGCATCAAGGAGACTGAGAAATAGAAATGCAAATTCTTAGCAATGATTTTTTGGATTTGATACCAAAAGCAAAGTCAACAAAAGCAAAAATAAACACATGGAATACATCAACCTAAAAAGCTTCTGCACAGCAAAGGAAACCACCAACAAAAGGAAAGGGCAACTTATTGAATGAGAGAATATTTGCAAATCACATATCTGATAAGGAGTTAATATCCAAAATGTGTAAATAACGCCTACAAATTGGTAGCAAAAAACCAAATAACCTGATTTTAAAATGGGCAGAGGAACTGAGGAGACATTTTTCTAAAGAAGATGTGGAAATGGCTTACAGGTACATGAAAAGATGCTCACATCACGAATCATCAGGGAAATGCAATTAAAAATACAGTGACGTATTCTCACACCTGTTAGAATGGCTATCATCAAAGACAGGAGATAATATGTGCTGGCAAGGATATGGAGAAAAGGGAATCCTGTGCACTGCTGGTGGGGATGTAAATTGGTGCAGGCACTCTGGGAAACAGTATGGAGATTCCTCAAAACATTTAAAATAGAACTACCATGTGACCCAACAATTCCACATCTGGGTATATATCCAAAGGAAATAAAATTACTATCTCAAAGAGACATCTGCACCCTGATGTTTATTGCTGCACTATTCACAATAGCCAAGATACAGAAACAATCTAAGTGTCCATCAGGAGATGAATGGATAAAGATGTGAAACACACCCACACCCCCACACCCCTATCCATGCATTAAAATATTATTCAGTCATGAGAAAGAAGGAAATCTTGGTGTCTGCCCTCAATCTTGAGGGCATTATGCCAAGTGAAATTAAGTCAGACAGAGAAAGATAAATACTGATACTATATAGTATCATGTACCTATGTGGAATCTTCCAAAAAAAGATGAATGTGTGAGTTGTGAGGGGTGTGGTCATTAACTAGTTAGCGAAATCCTTTCACAATGTATACATGTATCAAATCTTCACAATGTGCACTTTAAATATCTTACAATTTTGTCAATTATATCTAAAAAACTGAAAAACATCTTCACAGATTAAAAAAAAAAAAAAAAGAATGTGCCGTCCTTCGACTTCCAGAAACCACCAAAGGCATCAAGGAAACTCAGAAATATACATGCAAACTCTATTTTTGATGAAAGTCAAAAACATCTGTAAACTCAAATCATAAGTTGTGTGCAAAGGCTTTCAAATACTGCACAGGTCAGTCAGGGTACAGGAGAGTGCTCCGAAAGGGCACTTTAAATGACAGATACGTAAACTGGCACAGCATGGTTTTCTAACGCAGTTGGAATACCTTGGGCAGTGGGGGGGGGGGGGGTGCAAAATCAATCATTTCTAGCTGAAACAAAAGCAGGCGCTTCCCCGGACCTTTTTTGGCACTAAGAAGCGCGGGCAGCAGTGTTGCAGGAGGAATCCTGAGGATGCGCCATTATGGCAGGAAGCCCCTGTCTGTGAGGTGGCACAGGAAAACCCTCAGCCTTGTAAATAGCCTGAACATTGCTGACCTTGATTATCTGGGGGGATACAGAGTCTCAGAGAATCATGCACTTGCAAGCTTGGGACATGATCACAGACAGCTCTTTGCCCTAAAAGAACCTCCTGCAGAAACCTAATCCAGAAAGAACCTCCTCCTTTCCTTCTGTTACAGTTAAAGAGATGTCCCTCCTCCCGTTAAGAGTCTCCACTCCTGCATCCTCTCCTGCCACGTCAGGAATTGATGGAATGTTCTCTTTCCTTTATCTTCATTCTTTCCTATTATTATGGATCCTCCCCATTAGCATGTAAATATGCTTACTTGCATTTATTTATTTATTTATTTATTTATTTATTCATTCATTCATTCATTTATTTATTCATTCATCCATCCATCCATCCATCCATCCATTCATTCATTCATTCATTTATTCATTCAGGTCAAGATGAACTTTATTATTATTTTTTTTGTCTTTTTAAATGTAACATTGCCAAATTGGCTTACATACAACAGCCAGCACTCATCCCAACAAGTGCCCGTCACCCACTCTCCCCCCTCCCCCACCCCCATCCACCCTCAGTTTGTTCTCTGCATTTAAGAGTCTCTTATGGTTTGCCTCCCTCCCTCTCTGTTTGTAACTATTTTTCCCCTTCCCTTCTCCATGGTCTTCTGCTAAGTTTCTCAAGATCCACTTATGAGTGAAAACATATGATATCTGTCCTTCTCTGACTTATTTCACTCAGCATAGTCCCTTCCAGTTCCATCCACGTTGCTGCAAATATGCTTTTTAAAAACGCCACACAAGAAGCAAAAAAAAATCTTCCTTCAAAGCTACCTACACGCTGGTGTCATTTTCTATCTCTTCCCCTTCACAGGCAAACTTTTGAAAAATGTGTCTGTATACAATGTGTCCTTCTCCAGCACTGCACCCCTGTTCTTCAGCCTCCTCCCCTACCCTGCCAATCCTCTTTTGCTCAGATCACCAAACATATCCATGTGACTAAAGCCCTGGATTCTTTCTGGGCTTGATCTTACTTGGTCTTTGTGTGGCATTGTCCCTTTTGACCTTTGTATTCTTCCCGAAGACCCTTGGGTCTGTGTTGGGCTCTTCTGGGTCTTCTCCTACTTCCGGGCACTCCTTCTCAGCCTCCTCTGCTGGCTCTGTCTCTTCTGCTCAATGACCAAACGTTACAGGGTCTTGAGAGCTCTGCCCCAGACCTTCTCCTCTTACTCAATTCCCTGTGTCATCTAATCCATTCGCACCATTCCAAAATTACTATCTACATTCAAACAGCTTTAAAATCTGTATCTCTAGGCCACCCTCATCTTCTAAGTTCTAGACCCATTTATTATAATTCTGACGTCCTACTGGACATTCCCACCTGGATATCCCAAGGGCATCTGAAACCCACTATATCCCAGCCTCACTGATGATCTTTCCTCTCATCTTTCCCCAGTGAACCCCTCTAACACGTTCCTTTATGAGTATCCCTTCAGTCGCTTATGCCACAACCGTGCAAACCACCAAGTCCTGGATCCTACAGCTCTTAGCTCTTAAATCCTCCCTTTTCCTATCACCCCCACTGCCACCACCCGGAGTCCAGGCCCTGCCATCTCTCAGCTGGTTTCCTCCCCACTGGTTTCCTTGCCAACACTCTTCCCCTCTTAATTCCATTCTCTACACGTATTCAGAGTAACCTTTATAAAATGCAAATGTAGCTCCCTTGCCTCCAGTCCTTTAATGGCACCTCACTGCTTTTAGGATGAAGTCCAAAATCCTTAATTTGGTGTAGGAAATTCTGCGGGTCTGGCCCCAGTCCATCTCGCTAGCCTTATTTTGAGCCCCTCTCTTCCTCGCTCTCTGTGTTCCTGCCACATCAGGCCTTTTCATTTCTTCAGATATTATGCTGTCTTCTGCTTCGGAGATTTTGCCGTCCTTTCCGCTTGGAATACTCCCCTAACCCCAGGCTAAACTTACCGTATTTCCTTTAGCATCCTACACTTCCCCTTCAAGACACTCAGCAGCCTGGTAAGAATTTGTTCCACGTCCCTCTCTCCCACTCAGCACGAGGGCAGAGACTGTGTTGTGCTCACACTGTGCTCCTGCTTCTGGTCTTCTGGTCTGGACACCTGTCAAGTGCTTGCTGGTGTGTCAAACAAAGATGGTTCACGTGCCCTGAGCTCAGGGAACTGCCAAGTTCTTACTGGCTTGGGTCAAACTTCCCCGGGCACGATCACTCCCAAAGAGGTGGCTCCTGTGTACCTCGTCACAACCCTTGACAGTCCCATGCATCCCTCCTGTATTCCGTGAGCGTAGTGGTTATAATGTCAGACCAGAGAAGATCACAGGTCATCTGCCCTATGCTCAAACAACCTTGACCTCTTTGCCCTAACCTAAGGTTGTCTGTACCCAGATTCTCTTAAAGATGTCCGTGTGTCTCCTGCTTTTCCTAGTCTATTCTCACAGCACCTTTCTTGAGGGGAAGTGCGTCCTACCTCAGGATATCTGACCATTCCTTATCCTCTTCCTGTGTATCAGTTCAGGTCATTGCAATGAGCACCACACCCAAACGTCACTCTCATCCACCAACAACTGTTTGTTGAATGCCTACTATATGCCACACACTGTCCTTTCAGGTACTGGAAATCTAGCTGTGAGCAAAACAGACACATCTCTGCCCTTATTTACAACCGAGCAAATAAGAATGGCCAACGTCTGGGGCACCTGGGTGGCTGAGTCAGTTAAGCGTCTGACCCTTGATTTCAGCTCAGGTCATGATCTTATGATTTGTGAGACTGAGCTGAAAGCGCGGGGCCTGCTTGGGATTCTTTCTCTTCCTCTCACTCTCTGCCACCCACCCACCCACCCCACCCCCCTGCCCAATAAATAAATAAATATTAGAAAAGAAAAAGAATAGCCAACATCTGCTGAATATTTACCAAGTGCCAGTCATGGATCTAAGCACTTTACTTATGCTAACCCACTTAATCCTCTCAAAACCCTAGAAGATAAACACATATTCACTCTTTTACAGGTTAGGCACCAGAAGCACAGAGAAGTTAACGGAGCTCCAAAGTTGCACAGCTTACCCAACGTGGCAGAGCCAAGATGCAAACCCAGGCAGTCAGGCTCCAGGGTCTGTGTTCTTAACTCTTATCCTCTGTTGCTTCTCATTGATTCAGAGATCTCTTTTGTTCTTACCTGAATCGGGATGTGTTTAGAACATTCATTTTGTTCGTTCCTGTCTCATTCCTGCCAACTACACTGCATTTGCCCTTCACCTGTCATGGAACTCGGTCCTATAGGTTCTCATAAGACCGCTTCTCTTACTTCATTGAGATTTCTGGTCTCCCTAGAGAGAACGGCCTTCGACATCCCCCTTATCTGAAGCAGCCCCTCTGCAGTCCCTTATTCTCCATCTCCTACCTTACTTTCTTTTTTCTCCTACTGTTATCCCCACCTGAATCTCTGCTTGGGTTTATCTGTATACCCCGCCCCCCAGAATGTAGATTCCATGTGTGCAGGCTTCTATCTTGTTCACCACTGAATTCCCAGCACCGGAGTAATGCCAGACACATAGCAGGTGTTTGTCAAATGCTTGTTGAAGAGTAAACAAATGAAAGAAAAAAAAAAAAAAGAGGAGGAGGAAGCTTGATAATTCTGGAGAATAAATGAAAAAGCAAGCTGTTTGTTTTTAACATTAACTGTCTGATGGCTAAGAGCAAAAAGGAAAAAGAATCCAAGCAACCCACCTGGCCAACAAAAAGTCATGGGCATAGCATGGTTAGATTCTATGCAGCCATAACAAATGTTAGGCATACAGACATTATTACAATGGCAAATGATTTTTGATAAATAATATGAGAAAAATGTACACACTGTTGTTACTGAAATATGTATACATTTCACAAAGCACAAATTCATGCATGCAAGAAAAGTAACTTGAATTCATAATCGAATTCAATATATACCACAAGTCCTCAACCTGGGGATCTTGTTTTGGTTAATTCAGTGTCTGCTATTACATCACTATCTGAGGTTGCATCTGAGTTCTGGAGAGCTCAGGGTCGGAAGAGTGTTGGGCTGGTCCTTGGTCATTGCCAAGTATATTTTACTGGAGTCATTGTAGTTCCCATGTGGTCTCTGGTGGGAGAGCCACAGAGATGGCTGTTCTCTCTTTGCCTCTCACTCACCTTCCCTAACCCTCAAGTGGGGCAAGGTCATCACCTAGCTACTTTCCTGCTATGCAGGCCACGGGGCACTCTCAGAGGCTGCCTCAGGCCTTCTCTACCCAGGTAGGTCACCTGCTTCTCTACTGTATAGTTTCTGTACCATGCTGGGCATGTGAGTCTTTTTCTAAGACTTGCCACCTCTCACTTCCCCTAGAAAGTAAGGCATAGATTGGCTCTGTTTTCAAATCCCTCAAACATCTTTTTTTGTTTGTTTGTTTCGCCATGCCCTCCCCCACAGTTAGGATTCAGTCCAGGGCTGGGAGGGGAGCACACAGAGCCCTTTCTCAGGAACACACCAGCATCTAAGTTCCCCCTCCCTCCTTCAGCCCAGTACACGTTAAATTTGTCTAGGAGAGATACATGGCTGGACAAAAGTAAGGCCATATTTTCCATGCCCTGAGGCAAAATAAAGGCCGGATAAGAAGACAGGCCTTAATACAGGATACAATCATGCTCTTTGGGAACTTGTGTGTCAGGTGACCGTGACCCAGTGCTGTTGCCTTCTTCCAGCCCCTGGCTTGGTAGAAGCAACTGGAACTTAGACACATCCCTGAGGAGGCTGAGTGGGCTCCCATTTGATTGGTAGAGCCCTAAATTAACAAGAATTTAGTTAAATTGACTGATTAACTTACTTAAATTATCTTCCAATGCTCAGCATAATGTGGGCTTGAGACAGAAATTAAGTTATAACCATACGAGTTACAACCATGAAAAATGACAGGATAATTTCACCATACTTGAAAATTAAGGACTGTAAAATTTTTTGCATACCTGAGGTAGCTTGAAATTCTCTGGTTTCTGCCAGATCACCTTCTAAAATTTAGTTTTATGAATACATATGAGGCTGATGTTAATTTAAACAAGAGATGAATAGGGTGTTTCAAACTCATTGGATTCTATTGTTTTGGAAAAATTATCCACATTTAAAAAAACACATTGATAAAGGGTGATGGGACCAAGGGCATAAGAAAGAGGAGTATTTAGGATCCCAGGACACAGATGGGCGATATATTTGACACAGATTTGGGGCATCCCCTCTGCTGCTCAAATGCAGACTCATCACAGCACGGTTGATGGAAATTCCAATGAGCAGTACTTACCCTCAAGGACAGAGGTCATGATGCTGACAACACTCATTGCCCTTTGGGCTCGGAAAGGTTCATTCAGGTATTCTGCTGATAAGAAAGCCTTCTTCTGTCCTGCCTCAAATGCCTGCTGGGACACAAACAATCAGGATATTCCCCCAACCTGAAGTCATCAGTGGCAAAAATGGGTCACTCAGCCTCTTATTGGCCCGTCTCATGTGGTTGTGAGTTGCCTGGTGAAGCTATGTTCCTCTGTAGCTGTGCTTTCCCATTTGGGAAATGGGGCTGCTTCTTGAACTTGGGGTAAGAGCTTAGGCATGAGGACCAGGACATAGAGTTGGGGGTACAAGCAGAGTCTAGCTTTGTAGCTGACATTATAACCTGGGCTCACCTGAGGGTCTGCTAATTCCTGCCTGAGGACAGAGTCCTTGGGCAGCAGCGTGGGGATGGGGCTGCCTCAAGGGTCTCTGAGGTTTCTACTAAAGGGAAGGGACAGCTGCAGGAGCGGTGGGCCAGGAAGTCATTCCAAGACTTCGTCCGCGCTGGGCATATGGTGTTCAGACAGAATTCCTCTTCCAGGATGGGTTTTTTTTTTGACCTCCCTTCTGATAGGCCCCTTTCTCTCCCCAGCATATAACTCAGTTCCAGCTCCACACGGTCCTTTTCTTTCTGAGGGAATATTTGTGTGTCTTGATTCTCCAGTGTTAGTTGTTTGACACAGCCCTTTTGAACCTTCCCTCTTTGGGCCTTCCCGGGGAAGTTCCATCTGGGTTCTGTGCTCTAACTCTAGTCTGACACTACCCCAGATGTGGGGAGTCTGGGGCCCATAGAAGCCGATTCTGGCACTGCACAAACATTCAGAATCCAAATTCAGCAGGCATGAGCACATGCCATAGGTGAAGTTCATAGGTAGATAGTAAGTACTTTAACACATACAAAGAATGTTCAGAAAGTTTTCAACCATGAGGACTCAACAAGAGATGCTAGCATAGCTATTGTTATTTTCAGGCAAATGTGTATCAGTGCAGGCACTTTATGATTCCATTTAACCCTTCAGCTATTTAGAAACCTTTTTAACGGGGGACTTGGAGGCCTGAAGAATTTAAGGGGCTTGTTACAGGTGACTCAGTTGGTAAATGGCAAACCTGTGATTGAAACCCACGTCCATGTGACACAGAGGGCTTAAAGAGTTAATCTTACACTAGCTGAATAACTTAACTAAAATGAATCAAAGTCAGAATATCTAGGAAGGTGATAATCTAAGGAGAAATTCTTGAATGAGGTATTTTCTGGAGTGTTAAAGCAACTCCAAGAGAGGTCTGCAGGTTGGCTTTGACTTTTGGACTCTGTTGATGACTCTTTGTTGGCTCTTGGAGACCCACTCTCC
Organism: Herpailurus yagouaroundi; assembly: GCF_014898765.1. Classification (NCBI taxonomy): domain Eukaryota; kingdom Metazoa; phylum Chordata; class Mammalia; order Carnivora; family Felidae; genus Herpailurus; species Herpailurus yagouaroundi. The sequence continues at coordinate 6,794,120 of NW_024412400.1, forward strand.
ACCTTCTCTACCCCGCTCTGTGCCTGGGGAAGGTGGTCTGTACTCTCTTGTTCTGGTCAGGCTTGGCCAATGGGAGGCTCAGACAGAAGATCAGAGTCTGGAAGGAGAGGGACTATCACCTGGCTTCTTCCCTACAGCGCTGTGACTGACCTCCCCCCTGGATCACAAGTTCTGTGGGACCACCCAGCTCTTGCTGGGTTCTGGTTCTGGTCCTTCCCCTCACCACTTCAGCCTAAGCATATAACAGCTTCCCACCATTGCTCATCTCTAAGTGCCTCACTGTCCCTTCTTAGTTCAAAGCCCAGTGCATACCTCTCCCCCAATTGCCCACTGGAGTGGTATCTGTTTCTTGCTGGGATCACATGGCATCCAATCAGAGATGGAGCTAAGGTAACCCTGTAGGACTTATCCAAGGCAGGAGAGCCATATCCTGGTTAGTCTACAAGTCTGTTTGAGAACTGCTCTGGGTCCCTGGCTAGCCAGAGAGGGCAGATGAAAAACACTGGAAGCATCATTACTGAAACTAAAGGGAGAGCTCAAATTAAATCACAGCTCTCAATCCAATGAGGAGTCCCTGGTTTTCCATTGCACTCTGCGATTATTCTATGAAGAGTGCTCACCAGTTAGTCACTGTTGCCTAATTTGTACATTTTGGCAACTTATTGCTTCTCTGAGTAAAGCAAGGGATACTTTGCTTCTGCTAATATCTATCCAGGGCACCTCCCAGGATTTCTCTGGGTCCCATGGGCCAAACCCAGCATAGTTTGCACAGAGCTACAAGCAGAAAGAGAAGAACCTTCCCTTTTTCTCATACTCATCCAGGAACCAGGCAGGCCTGTCTCTAAAGCAGTAATAGTGAGTGGAGACAGAGGAACACAGAAAAAAATAAAAGGATCAGCTGGAAAATAATTTGTATTATTGTACTGCAGAGGAAACCAGAAAACCAGTTTGACCTCAGGTAAATCCAGTATCTCTGACTCTCACCTGCCCTGTCTGTAAAATGGGGATAGAGGGGAAATGTTGGACACAATGTTGTCTAAAGGAGCCTTCCATGGGTGGCACTCAGTGTTTGTTGGCCCTCACCTGGAGGGCAGCTCAAGAGATCTGGAGCATTGACGAACTTACCGAGACTTCGATGCCTCCAGGAGCAAGCTCACCGGTGGGCAATGTGGAGTGTCCGTCTTCTCCAAGTCCTGAGCCAGGGTTGGAGGGCTGAGGCAGCGGACTCCTAGGGAGGGGGCCTTGCTGGCCGGCACCCCCACCCAGCAGCAAGGAGCCCCGACGGCTGTCACGGTCTCCAGGAAAGACTCCATCATCTGTGGCCCCATCAGGGAATGAGGCATCCAGGCAAGGGGCCCGGAAATGGAACACACTGCCGTGGCTAGCCCGGCGCCTCCCAGAGGTGAGACCTAGGAAAGACTGGGCATTGCCCCAAAGGACCAGGAAAAAAGGCAGACTGGAAGCTCATCCTGCAGGCATATCTGGAGCTCAACACTTCCTCCACCCATTCCTATTTCCCTGCCCTTATTCTCATGAACTTCCAGAAAAAAATTTAAGACATAGATCCAAGGGGTATTCTAGGTAAACATGGGAAGAGAACAGGAGAAAAGAATATTTTTGACATGGCCTGGGAAAAGGCCAAGAGTGATGACAGAGTGCTTAAGATCAGCAAGTAGGTCACGATGGCCAAGGATGTCAGAAGACAATCTTGTCACCCAGACGAGTCAGCTATTTACAGCCTTAGCCCATAGGACTGGACAAAACTGTCTTAAATTCCCTGCTCCACAAGTAAAGCTGTGACCTAAGGAGACTATTATGCACACCAGTATTGGAACAAGCTCCGTAAATGGTTTGTTGAATGAACAAGTGCACTTTATTGTCTGAAAATTAGGTTCTGCAATTCATTAGATCCAGCCTATACAAATGTGAGAGTTTGTGTGGTGCAGGAGGAGACAAGAGCTTTGTAATGTAATGAGCTTCCAAGATCCCTTGAGGCAAACTTTGAATAGTCAACAATGGGGAGATTGAAGGGAGAGTTGCAGCCTAATTTCCTGGAAGAATAATGCCATGCCTCCAAATCAATAAACATTTCCCATCAAAAATCTTCCACTGAGGGAATGGCGAGGCTTACAGTTGCCAGAGAAAAGGAGCTAATTCACAGGCCTAGAGCCCCTGGAGGGTGAGTATGCTGGGTTGGCCAGTGCCCATGACCACTGTGGGAGCCTGACCATAACAAGTTATCAGTTCTATTCTAAGCCATATGAACTATTTCTAGACATCTACACGGTGACTTGCTACCAAACTTTGTCATACTGCTGAATGTTCCCCCTTCCTTAATTCCTCTTATTTACTAAACTACTAAAGTTGGGACATTTTGTCAATTAGAGTCCTCCTTACTTATCCCCCTATCCCACAGAACTGAAGTTTCCTTTTTGGATTATTTGGAGCCCGACACTGTTCAGCAACTATCATTGCAATCCTGGTATCATAAACAGAGCATTCTTTGCCTAGAATATATGTCCAAGGATTATGAAACTCATAAAACCCCACGAATCCTTCCCACTTTTGAAGTAAAGGAGCAGAATTGGCAAATTCTTGTTAAAAATGGGATGGCTGAGTTATTTGCAGGGGGGCAGTAAGCAAACAAATGAAACAAACTAAGAAGAAAATTTTGGTCCCATGTTTGACAGGTGGTGCTTCCCTGGCCACCAACTAATATTTCAGAATTAACCTGTTTGACCAATGGTGGCCAATGACTTCTGAATCTAAGTACTAGACTTGACTTGTCTTAAAATGCATCATCCAAGCAGGCCAACTTGTGTCCTGGGGGTTCCCTGAAACCTCTGCTGTGTCTCTTGTTGTTTGCTACCCCTAACCTCTCACCCACTGCTGCTGTTTGGAAAATGACTTTATATAAACACTGCTGATGGTCTGTTTACCACAGGAACGCACCTGGGAAAAGAGGAAGGGGATGCCCTCTTGAATGAATTTCAATCCTTTAGTTAGCATTAAAGAGGTACCCAAAGGGTGCTTCCCTGCTTTGGCACATATACGTTCTATTTGAGGCCTGGAAAATACTCCTCCCCCCCGTCCCCTGCCGTCCTCAGTTATTAGAGGAACCCCTACTCACTATTTACTATTCATCTCAATGATCTCCTCCTCCGTGAAGTCTTTCTTGATACACCTCCACTCCCATAAGCGTGGATGCTTCCTCTTCTATTCCCAAAACACCATGTATGTTTCCCTAATATGGTATATAGCACACAGTTGTTTACATATCTGCCTCCTCCACCAAATGGAAGTCCTTGGGAAATGGACCATCAGTCATCTCTAGGTGCACATCATGCACCTAGTATTGTTGAATTAACAAGACACAGTTCCTCTTTTGCCCATTTGAAGGTAAACCTAGCTGGAGAGATGAGCACACATGTCCATCTGTTGTGTTTGTGTCCAATTATTGGACAGCCAGGTGCTAATTTATGTGAGGCTGACTGTATGAGGGGAGTTAAAGCCCGATTCGCAGTATCATCGACATTTCCATGGAGGCTATGATTCAGTCTGTCCTGTGACTGTCAGAGCCCTAGTGAAATCCCCTTTGAAATGTCTTCTGATTGGTACCCCGTGCATGCCAGGTGCTGCTCAAAACAGGCAGAACAAGGAAGGGAAGGGCACAGAATCTGATGAATGAGGAAGTGTGGATATCACTGAGGCCAGTGTGCATGTGAGTATATCTGTGTACATATATGCACACATAAGTCTGGGGATTATAGAGACAGTATTATAAAAAGTAGAATGTCCTTCAGATGAGCATATGAAAAGAGACTGAGAGGGAACTGAGGGACAGGAGGCCTGACAAATAGCCAGTTGATCCCCTCTTCCATACTATTAGTGTGGGAACTGCTCTTTCACAAAGGGATTATGATCTCTTAGGCGTCTGGAAAGGACGTGTTTGCCATACACAGGACTTCCAAGGGAGAGAGAGGTGATGGGAGGAAACTTGGTGAGGCTAGGGAATCTTGGAGTGGGATGCAGAAGATTTGGGTGGTGGACAGAATTGTTACAGGGTCTAGTGAGGTTCTGAAGTTATTCCGAGGCTGGACTGTATCTCAGAGATGGGGGCTGTAATCTTCTTTGCCAGCAACAGGTGAGAGTCTGGGTTGTGGGGGCTGAGGCAAAAAGTCAGAAAGAAGCTTGTAAATGATTTCAGCACCACAAACAGAATTGCAGATCAGAGCGTTAGAAGGAAGCTAACGCTTGCTGTCCACAGGTCCATGGACACCTCAAGGTCAGCATGTCCAATATGGGCTCACCACTTTCCCTACAAACCTGGTTTCTTCCTCCGGTGCTCCTCCCTTAGGATCACCACCCATCTGATTGCCCAATTCTGAAAACTGGGAGTCATTTTGGACTCCTCTCTCCTTTTTCCACATTCCACAGTCCCAGTCTCATTGTCCCCTACCCCCAGTAAAAGTCAGAATCCACCCCTTTTCCGTATCCACGATGCCCCTCTCTTAGTTTAGGCCACCGTGTGGTGGGGGGGTCGATGTGCTGTCTGGATTCCTAAAACATCCTCCCCATCTTGAGCCTCCTGCTGTCTGCCTGCTACAAACCTCTTCCCAATCCAACCTATTGTCCGTGGCGGCTGCCAAGGCGGGTAATCTTTAGAACACGAACTTGAGCTCCTTACCATCCTGCGTTGGTTGTAAGGATCAGATTGGGGTGATTTGCTGTCATCTGTGGAGCCCTCTGACACCCTCGGCTTCATCCTGGGCATTCTCTCACTGGCAGTTTTGGAGGCTAAAGGTGATCCATTGTGGGAATGGAGAGAAGCTGTGTCAATCCCCAGTGCTGCCAGCACCTGAAGAAAGAGAACAGCAGCTGCAGCCAACAATATGGGCTTGAGCTTTGCGTAAATGTGCCCCTCAGTCGTGGGATGTCACGGAGGTGAGGGCATCTAGGACAGAGAGGGTCAGGATTAGGACCTGGGTGGTGGTGGGATTGAGGCATGGCAGGAAGGGCCACCTCTGGGTCATCTCTTCCGTTTACACCGTGTAATGTGTCTGTTGATTCCCCGCCCAAATCCCTTTTACCAGGTCAGTACACTCATCTTCAGCAGCTTGAGTGTTAGCTGTTAATGGATCACAGCTACAGCATCCTGCAGAATATTTCCTCTCATTGTACATTTGGCTGGGGGTGGGCATAGGGGTGTAAAATGCCAGCCCCCTTGTCTCAAGAAAGGCTAACGTTGAGGTACTAGTCATGCCCCAGAACTCTGCGTGGGATCAGGCTGAAGGTGGTCTGTAGCTGAGGCCACTTTCTAGTTTAATTCATCTCCTGTCCTGCTTCCTTCTTTCTCCTTTTCCTGAGGGCACCCCTCAATAAATCACTTGCACAAGATCTTGATTCAAGTTCCCTTTTTGAGAAAACCTGACCTAAGATGGTGCTTGAGGTACAATAAATCGTTCTTACAGTTCCGTAGCATGACAGCCTTAATGTAAGTGGCTTCTCCAGACCTCTCCCCAAGAACGTTCAGCCTGCAGCAGATTTCACAAAGCATCCACCCCTCACAGACCTCCTGCTCCTTCCGGAGCATCTCGAGGGCCTCCTGGAACTTTTTCTCCTTGGCTTCAATTTCATCAATGGTGGCCTGGTTCTGCTCTTCATATGCCATGGTGACCACAGCCAAGATCAAGTTGACCAGGTAGAAAGACCCCAGAAAGATGACCAGCACGAAAAAGACCATATACATTTTCCCAGAAGCCCTCAGCGTCTGCAGATTCAAGAGAAAGAAGAGAGATCTGTATCCAGAGTACATGGGCCCCCGACATTGCCAGACTCTTCCAAGAAAAATGTAGGCATGCTTCTGACTCCCCGGCCTCCAACCAAGTCCGTAGGAGGGCATGCAGCTCAATACCTGCTGGTAGAGGCGTTCCCAGGAATCCTGTGTCATGAGGCGGAACAGTGACAGGAAAGCCCAAGCAAAGGAGTCGAAGCTGGTGTAGTTAAAATCTGGGTTGTCAGATGTTTTAAGACAGAAATAACCTTCAGGGCAATGGCTGCAGCAAGAATAGAGAAGGTCATCAATTGCACAGCCCCTCTGTTTACTGGGGGCAAGGCAGCCCTGGGCTGTAGGAAGACTATAGGGGTTGAAGTCAAAGATTGGAATTCAAGACTGGCCTCCCTCTGATCAGTTGGATGACCTTGATCTCCTTAAGGCTCAGTTTCTCTTGCACATTTAAATGGGGATGGTAATACTTTCACTTCAGAGTTTCATGCAGAGGGGTACGGCCAGGGAAGGTCAGCTGACTGCCTCGACATGATCCCGTAAGGTGGCTAACTCCCTGCAAGTTCATACCAGGGGAGGGAGAGTCAGTACAATAATGCAGACTTAAGACCTGAGCGTCTGGCATCACCTGCCAACCTGTCCGTCAAAGGACTCACACTGGGGAGTCAAGCTCACTCCCCAATTATACGTAATAATGAAAACGATACTTTCCACTTACTGAGCACTTACTATGTGCCCCTCTCTCTCCTAAGTGCATTACAAATGCTATAATTTAATTACCCTAACAATCCTTTCTTACAGATGTGGAAGCTGAGGTTCAGAAAAACGAAGTCAGCTGCCTGAAACCATACAGATGCCAGTGTATTTATTTAAAAGGAGGAGTATATCTGTCAAGTAGCCTATGAAGACTGACTGATGAAGAAAGGCCAACTTGAAGATAACCATGTGAGTACTGAGGGGGGCAGTGATGGACTGACTCTTTACTCTCTCATGATAAGGTAGTAAGTTGATGTAAAGAAGTCTGTCTAAGCTCAAGGCATGTGACGTGCTCTCACCCGCCCCAGTGGGATGACTCTGCTGAGAAAACAGTAATTCCTTGTTTGGAGTTTGGGATTCTATTGCTCCAGCATGCCTCCACCAACACCAGTCTCAGGGGCTGTCCTTATCCCAGACATCCATGCAAACACATAATCCTGGGACCCATACAGTTGATTAGGGTCCCAGCAACTTGACTATGATTAATCCCAACTCTATCTTCAATCTCGGTTGGAGATTTGCAAGTTCCTAGACTCTATAGGCCCACATTTAAAGACAGACAGTCTTTTGTTTTGCCCTGTGAGGAGCTAATCAACCTGTTATCTGTAGGTCTGCTTGTTAACTCCGAGGGTAGCCGTATGTCTATGTCTTCCATTAAACCCCACTACAGCTGTTACACATCAACAACGAATTGCTCTGAGAATTAAGTGAGCCCACAGTACAAAGGTTCTTGCATGGTGCCTTCAGCATCGTAAATATTGTATGTAAAATGAAGATGAAAATTCCTGTTATTTTTAACCTGCACTGACCAAAAGGATGGACTGGAAGAACATATGTGAAAGAATCCTGGGAATCATGAAGTGTTTCCTAGTACTTGGTCTCCACTTTGAGAACAGTGCCACTGGTCAGTGCGGGCCTTTGCTCGGGGCTCTGGCTTCTCTGTGGCCCAGCACAGGACATAGGTTCTGTCGTCACAGGATGCTGTTCAAGTCTCACTCCACCCATCATCCTGAACGGGCCTCTCTTGCCTTCTCAGCCCTATCCACCCCTTTATCTCCTGGCCAGGACCTGCCCAGCAGGACATCTGGCCTTTTTTGGAGCTGGGTTGGGGGGCTATGGATGAACCCCATAACTTTACCACAGTAGTTTGGGCTACTCTGGAGCCATCACCATGAGAAATGCCATTATTCAGACAAGAAAAGGAATTGAGGGGGTCTTCAGTTTAGATTTAAGCCAAAGGCAAATGATATCAGAACAACCCCATCCCTGAGCCAAAGAACCAAATGCCAAGTGCATTTGTGAAGAAAGAGGCCAAGGAGCTGACGTTGATCAAATTCTCCACCTCCATCCTTCAGCTCTATCTGAGATTGTTTTTCTAGTGAGCAGATCAAGGCAAAGCTCTATATAGGTCTCCCTCAGCTCCACATGGGCAATATGGAGTTGTTAGCCCTTCAGGGAGTGGGGTCATTTGGGCTCAGGGCTTTGGATCCCCAGCTGTGGAGATGGGAAAGATGAGCCTTGCTGATCTGTGGCCTGAACACTTTCTGCTCATGCCCGCTCCAGTGGTCAAAGCATCAGGCAAGCTTGAGGGGACCCCGTGCCCCTTGCTTTGTCTCACATTCTATTCTGCCACCTGGAATGGCCTCCATCCAAACCATCTCTTGTTCAACCAAGCTGGAGACACCCTGCCTGCCCTTCAATGCTCACCTCGACCACCACCTCTAGGAAATCTTCCCTGGCCTCCTGCCCTGCCTCCCACCATCACCTCACTGTGTTTCCCCGGCCCATGGAGTCTCTAGCACAGTACTGCTTCTTCACAGGGTAGCATCCTTATGTATATGCATCAGAGCTCACAAACTGGCAGCTTGCAGGCTGAATTTGGCTTGCAGAAATATTTTGTTTGGCCCACAATATGTAGACATTTTTTGGAATTGGTAGCCAATGTTTGTAGTTGGGAGATTTCACATAAAAATCTAAATTCCTTATCTCTCTTTTAAAAGTTAGAAGAGCTAGAAGCAATGAACGAACATTTCCACGTGGCAACCCAAAGCTGGACTGGGTGGTGGCTGGCCCTTTTGGATGGGGCACAAGCTGTCATCGCTCAGTTCCTACCCAGCCTAATCCTCTCATTTGTTATCATGTACCTGGCCTCTGTAAGAATTTGAAATGGCTAAGTGTGATACACAGGTTTCTTCCTCTGTCATGTGCGGATAATGAAACCCATGTGATGGAGTTGTGATGATTAAACGTAAAACATTTGACACAAAACATATTTAATGAGTATTAGTTTCTTCCTGGGGTAGATTACCAAAATGGCCATGATGATTTCCCTGCCCGTATCTGTATCTCTTTGCAATAGGATGCTGCAGCTCCTCTGATCAAGAGGTACAGTTTCTCCCCCCAGCGCTTGGATTTGCACTGGTCAGTGACTTGCTTTGGCCAATAGAATGCAGTAGAAGTGACACTGTGCCTCTTCTAAACCTAGGTCCCAAGAAACCTTGCATACTTCCCCTCTTTCTCTTGGCACTCTGCCTCTGCCATGAGAATAAGACCATGCTGGGGTATAAGACCACATGGAACAGAGAAGCCACCCCAGCTGAGACCAGCTAGATTTGCTGGCCCCCTGCTAATCTGTCCATTATTTGCAGATGTATGATTAAACTCAGTCAATGCCAAAACACCAGGCTGATCTCAGCTCAACATGCTGATGTGCAGAATCCTGAGCTGGTGTTTTAAGCCACAGAAATCTTGGGGCTATTTGTTACATGGCAAAAGCTAACTCATACACTCCCTCCCCCTGAGCCTGGGATGACAAAAGCCATGACTTATTTATTTCTACACCTTCCTTGGGATCTGAAGACCAGTCTCTGTCTAGAAAATGATGATGACAAGGAGAAAGGACTGCTGGGCATTGGTGCTTTGTCATGGGTTGGGCACTCACCCTGCATCAGATCCATTGCCGCACAGTAAGGGATCTGAAGTGCCTGGCTTATTGTAGTAGAAATCTGCAGAAGAAAGGAAGAAATGAAAGCCTTGCATATGCTTCTGAACCCTCTAGCTCAAGCCTTGTGTGGTAAAGGCAACACTTCTCAAATCTTCTGCCTGAGCAAGATGCATTCCCTTGGCTATGTGCTTTCAGTGGGCACACTGGGACATTCGGAAGGAGAAAAGTCCCATCTTGGAAGAGAAAAGTGGAGCAGTGACTTCAGTCTGAGCCTCCCCCAGCAGAATGACTTGTGCCCAGGTTCATAGCTCATTTCCTTGTAAATAGGACATGGGCAACAGAAAATGGGGATCCCAAAGTAAAATATAGCTCAAGAGAACCATTTAAGCAGGAAAGAGGAGTCAAAAATACATTTCTATGTAGGTATGCAGGGGCTTCACTCCCCCTTGCCAACCAGACCTTCATCCTCTTGGCAGAAGTTCCACTCGTGTTTTCCATAAGAGGAGTAATTGCCTGTCTTATTGAGAGCGGTACAATTCTTGACACATTTGTTCTTGAGGTTGCCCTTGAAGAGCTGCAGGCCCACCAAGGCAAAGACACTCAAGCAGAAGACGGTGAGGATGGTCACATCCGCCAGTTTCTTCACCGAGTGGATCAGGGCTCCCACAATGACCTTCAGCCCTGTGGGAAGATGGTAGCAACACTTCCACGTGGATGACGTACCACACACACAGAACACTGGCATGTCTGCGTCTTAACCATCCTGTCCTTTCACCATGTATAAGCGTGAGGTACTTTACAAACCCTGGGGCAGTTCCAAGCCCGGCTCCTCATCTAAGCCTCGCAATAGCCCTGAGACAGAGGCAGAGATTATTGTCCCATTGTAAAGATGAGACAACTGAGACCCAAGTGATATATTTCTTATCATCATAAGGCTAATATAATACACTTCTGACAGTAGAAATTCAATTTTAAAAATAATTGTTGAATACCTGCTATGTTTCAGGCACTAAACTAGACATGAGGCTTCTAATTTGACTCTAATAATTTGACATCTGTTTTTCTATACTCACTTCATTTCTGGGAGGCAGCTTGAGGCTGGGGGCACATGGACCTTTGTGTGTGTGTTGAGAGAGAGATGGCGGAGACAGAGAGAGAAAGGGAAAAACCTAATCAGAAGGAGCTGCCTCAGGGACAAGCACAGCTGGCAGTAAAGGTTCAGGAGGGAGGATTTGTGGCCATGGCAAATGAAATCAGCTTCTTTGAGAGAGTAGCTTCACAGGTAGCAGAAAGAACTCTGAGGAGGGGCGAAGTCTGGGACTGATGCTTGTCTTGTCATTTTGGTTAACAAATAACCCATTGAGCACTACCTGTGTTGGCCCCTGGGGTAGGAGCTGAGGAGGGGCTAAGGCACTGGCATGTGGTGGGGTTGTCTGACAACTGAAGGGAAGTGCCATAGCATTATCGAGCAGGTGGGCACACACAGAGGCAACCCCTACCTGAAGCCTGGGGTGGGGATGGGATGGGATGGGATGGAGTGTGGGGAAGTTGAGGGAGACTAGAGAGTTTCCTTGAGAAAGTAAAATCTTGGCAGAGCCCCGAGGAAGGAATATGAGTTGAGTGAAGAGGGGAAGGGCTCTCTTGGTAGAGGAGCAGCATGGCCAAGAGCTGGGAGATGAGCAAAGGCAGGGAGCATTTATGGAACCACAGGTGGATTCTAGAACATGATGCAAGGTGGATATAGGAGAGAGGTGAGACAGGAGACGGAGTGTGGACAGGACAGGTCTTGTAAACAACACTCAGGGTTTTCCTGGCTAAGACTAGGTGAGAGAGACACTAAGTGGCAGCACTAAGTGAGGAAGCTTATCCAGCAGAAGTTGGCAAAGACTTTCCGATCCTTCCCTGCAGAGCCGGACAGAGACTGGTAGAAAGGACTTCACCCATAGTTTGAGCGTTTCTGTTTTCCAGATGAGAGCATGGATTCTCAGGGGTGAGGGAAGGGAGATAATCCAACAGGCCACAAGGTGGAAGCTGTCTTAAGCTTTGCCTGGTCTCTGGACTCACTATCCTTTCCACCAACTCAGCGGACGATGAGGCACATCCCTGAGATACTGGTGACAACAGAGGTTTGAAGGCCAAAGGAGACGAGCGTTGTGAACTACTTTTGTTTCTGAATTCTCTGTGATCAAGAATTGCCCAATCCTTTTCTCTCTGTGGGCCCAAAGACAGGCCTGTCGCTCAAGCTTTCAGGTATATGGAAATGGCAAACACACCCACTAGAGCCTAGGACTGCCTGCTCCCTTCCTCCCTATTTCCAAGTTTACACCTTTGGTTTAGGATGTAAATGAGGACCTCCAACTGGAGGCTTGTCTGAAGCCCACAACAGGAACACAAAATGAGGACATGACCTTGTCATTTGTCGATGGTGAGTCCGTCAGGTACTGTGCACAGAGCACTGGCCTAGGAATTGGGACATCGGGTCTCCAGGTCACATTTTGCCTCTTAATAGTGATGAGGACTTGGGATTGTGTTTTCTACTCTCTGGGCCTCAGTTCCTTTGTCTTTTACAGGGGGACAACAGTTCATGCCCTGGTGCTTTATAGGGCTCTTGCAAAAATCAAAGACGGACGTCAGGCTGTGGAAACCAGCATATGTTCTATGAATACATGTGGTGGTCAAAGCTGCTCACCCGGGATCACAGAAACTGTCTTTAAGGCTCTAAGAACTCTGAATGTCCGCAGGCCTGAGATCCCTCGGAGATCTATCGCTTCGCCAATGTATCTGTGGGACCAGAAGTCGGTCAGTACCTTCAAGGACAGGGTCCTGGGAATGCATGCAGCATAAATAAGGACAATTTGGGGTAACAAGAGCCTCAGTGGGACCCGGAATAGACACAAAATCTAATGGCACGTCCACCTATAGACTGACACGCAGATTTAATTATTGCAATATCATTTCGAATGGCCCCTGTGAGAAGATGCATTATGATCTAGAACATTCTGGGTACGACACGCATGGATGAGTAGTCAAGCATGTGGGCTTGGCCAGCCGGTCTCCTCAGACACGCATCTTCTCCACCCACTCAGGCAAACATCTTCAGGTCAGGTAGGTGCAAGGCTGAACCGTGTCTACTCGCTTTGATAGGCCATTTATCAGCTCAGAGTTGAGGACTCTGACTTCTCCCTGAAGGTATGGGACTAACCCTGAAAAGTGACTCCCAAAGCAACATTTAGTGGCAAGGAAACCCCAGGCCGTGAAGTTCCAAACGACGAAGCCGGACAGAGGTGAAGAAACATCCCCAGAGTGCAAGCCACCCAGAAGCCCCATGCAAACATAAACATCAGCACGGAGAAATACTCACGCCAGGGTAATGACGCTAAAATCCAACCAGTTCCAAGGATCTCGCAGGTAAGCAAACTCATTTAGACAAAATCCTCTTGCCAGAATCTTTATCAAGGCTTCAAAGGTATAAATGACAGTGAAGACATACCTGGGAGGGGAGGTGGAAAGGGGTGTTAGCCATGCCATGGAGAGAGCTCAAAGGGGAGCTCCTGGAATGGCTCCAAAGGAAAACACGCAAAGATCATCAGCGAGGCTGGGAAAGGGAAGTAGATAAGGTAAGGAGGGGAGACACAGACTGGGGAACTCAGAGCAGTCACACAGATGGGTGGGGTGGGGACAGACTGAGGTGGCTGAGACGGTTGGCAGCATCTTCAGCTCGGAAGGTGGGCAGAGGGCAACGGCAGGTGCAGAACCACCAGAAGGTCTAGAACAAGGATGTTCCTGTTCGCTGAGATGCCCAGAGGGAACCTGGAGGCCCCTTTCCCAACCTGCTGTTGACGGACATGTGGAACAGGGATAAGGTCCTGCTACATCCCTCCTCTCCAAACTTCTCTGCTTCCAGCTGTGTTTTCTTCCCCCACCGCACTTGGCCTGCAAATGTTTCGGGACTCAGGAATCCCAGTCCAAGAGCCACAAGAGGCAGGAAACAGCTGGGTGTCATGGAAGAGAAAAGCATCTAAATCCATGAAAATTTTCTCTGGAGGACGGGTCTTGCCAGAGGAAGTCATATCCAACAGTCCTTTTAGTCTGCTGGGTACTTTGTGGGTTTGGAGGTGAAGACAGATCTGGAGCTGAGGTTGAGAGTAAGGTAGTGTTTCTCAAATGTTTAGAATCTCTCAATTCCCTGTGGCAGTAGTTTTCAATCTCTAGCAAGTATCTGAACCACCTGGAAGGCTTGTTCAAACAGAATTCTGGGGTCCACCCTCAGAATATTCTAAATATAAGAATATTTAGTCAGTCAAGAGTAAGGCCTAAGAATGTGCATTTCTAACACATCCCCAGCTGATGTTAGTGCTGCTAGACTGCGAGAATTACCCCTCTAGGACCAAAGGGATTCAGATGCACACGTAATTTTGGGTACAGTAAGTTTTTTAAATTATAAAATCATAAACACAAACACCAGCGTTAAAAACGGAAAGCCTTGATTAAATATGGCAGATCGAACGTATGTATTTACCTCTATCCTTTTTGAAATCCTTCTTAAATGTTGGTGGAAGGATTTTTTTTTTTCAAAGCATAAATCCACGAGGACAAAGATAATGGAGAACACGACAACAGCATTTTGGAAACTAGGGAGCATGTGGATGGGTAGTCACTGACAAAGCAGACCCAAGAAAGCTGAAACCTGAGCCGGGAAGTGGGGAGTTCCCAGAAGCAAGCCAGCCCACACTGCAGGACTGCTCAGGAGAGATACTAAATGTCTCTGAAAGTGGGATTTGGGGAAAGTGTGTCAGGTGGAGCTGGATACTGTTTGAAAGGCTTTACAAGAAGCAGCCATTCAGCAAGGAACTTCCTCTCCTGCTGTGGAAATAGACTGGATGCTCATTCTTTCAAGAGTTGGACGAGGGAGACAGAGAGAGAGAGATTGCATGCTGAAGCAGGAGTATAAAGGAAACTTTATATACTGAAAGGCACTCAGCCCGCCCATCCACCCACTCACTTCTGCTTTTAGTTAGCTTCTAGGAGCCTGTAGTCAGGTTAATAGCCCAAGAAGATGCTGTACTTTTTTTTTTTTTAATGTTTATTTATTTTTGAGACAGAGAGAGACAGAGCATGAACAGAGGAGGGGCAGAGAGAGAGGGAGACACAGAATCGGAAACAGGCTCCAGGCTCTGAGCCGTCAGCACAGAGCCTGATGCGGGGCTCGAACTCACGGACCGTGAGATCATGACCTGAGCCGAAGTCGGACGCTTAACCGACCGAGCCACCCAGGCTCCTCAAGATGCTGTACTTTTAATGTGAACCGCTAGCCAATGAGCATCAGGAATTGGAAGGATGCTTCTAACACCACAGACGAAAGCAACCAAACAGGAAAGAAAGAAAAGCTAAAAAGACAACGCAGGGAGCAGAAGAAAAGTTGGGAAAAATTCTTATTAATATTTTTTAGAGAGTTAAGAAGATCCAGGATATGCGGAATAAGAACAGAAGGCTATAAAGACTATTCAAAGAACAAAACAGAACTTTTGGAAATAAAAATATGACAGTGAAAGTAAAACGTTAATAGGAGAGCCGGAAATAAAGGTGAAAGAGATCTCATAGGAAGTGGGATAAAAAGAAATGATGAGAGGTGGTTAAAAAGCATGAAAATTAGAGATGATCAGACCAGTAGGTACAATGTCTGACTACTAGATCTAGAATGAAATAGACCAAGAAAGAGACAAGAGAAAATTATCAAAGTAATAATTCAAGAAAATCTCTGCAAACTTCAGGATCTAAGTATTCAGTTAAGAACACCCACAAATGTCAAGAACATGAATGAATGTCAACAAATTTCAGAACATTGTGCACAGACAGAAGACCCCTACTGCTTTTGAGGGAGTGAAAAATCGCAGGTCATATCCAAAGGATTAAGAATCAAAATATCATCAGATTTCTCAATGGCAACCTTAGAGGGTACAAGACAATGGAACAAATGCCTTCAAAATTTTGAGGAGAATAATTTCTCATATAGAATTTCTTCCCAAGCTCAACCGTTAGGATGAGGGTAAAATAAAGACAATTATGGATATGCAAAGTCTCCGAAAATGTGCTTTCCATCTAAGAAAGTTACCATAGGATGCTCCATCCAAACAAGAAAGCAACCAATAAAGAGGAAGATCTGGGGACGCAAGGGAGAGACAAACGGAATCCAAAAGAAAATGGAGAAGGAACAATCTCCAGACAAGAGCTGCATACCATGTTCGAGAACACCTAGGCCGGACTGAGGCGGAAGCTAGAGGGCTCCAGGAGTGACTTCCCCAAGAAAAATGGGAACTGATGGGTAGCCTGACATGATCCAATAAATTGAGGCAAGGATTAAACCCCTGGAGAAGAGCTTGGGAGCAAAGTAGCGATAAATACATAGAACATGAAGCAATGAAATCCTTATTGACTCCAGAGAGAGCAAAAATGTTGTGCTAAAGGAAAATGTCACCAAAGGACACTGCATGATACAGCTGTCATGTCATTTGCTCAGCAATTCTGTTACATAACCGTGTCTGTAGTCAGTCGATGTACATCTTGTCTGATTACCTAACCCAAAATGATAATATAACTGAAGCAGGGGGACAAGTGTGAGAGGAAAGGAGTGTGGGTACATGGACCTAATTCTTTTTTTTTTCCATAACAGAAAGCCAACAGATAACATCTAAAATGGAAGAATAAAAAATACAGTATGAGTATATAACTAGAGACAGGGAAGTAGCAGAATAAAGAGGTAAAACATCTGAGAGGACTCGCCTCTGGAAAAACGGGATTAGGGGCAAAGAGAAGAGGGTGAAATTGTACTTTTTGTTAGAATCTTCATAGACCTCTGTGAGCTTTTACATCACGAGCCTGTGTATCTTATATAAAAGTAACAATCACATTAAAAAGAGAATAGCAGTAATGCCTGTTCGTATCTGCGAGAGAGAAAGAGTGTTTGAAATTATTCACGAAGACATCTATATCTGGCTGGCTGGCTGCTTGAGCTGTCAGCTTCCATATCTTGTGGGTTCCCCCCCCCCCCGACTCTTTATGTTTTCTAAATTGGAAAATCTTAACTCAGAATTATAGGTTGTTGGGAAGCTTTGACGGATATTTCTGGCTTTTCAGATCAAATGCAGATCCAGAAATTATGGAGAGCATTCTGAAGACTATTTTCAGTGCTTCACCAGAGAACGCCAGCCTAGGCTGAACACCACCCAGCGCTGGAGGGTTAAAGGTCGCAACCCGGGGGACAGGAGCTGATGCAGTCACGTCCTCTTTCTGGCGGCACTTGGCTCCGAAGGTATTTCTTCGTGTTCTGTTGCGGCATGTTGATGTGATTTTTTAAAATGCAAAAGATATTCCTGATGAAGGAAGAAAGTCACTGGGTATTGAGAAAAAGTCAAGCTCTAAGCCCTGGAGCTGTTTGCCCCACTTCCTCAGTTTTAAGATATCCTGATGCCTACTCATTGAAAAATCTCGAGGTTAGGTCCTAAAGGCAAAGATCCATACTATTCAAAATCCTGAATGTATTACTAAGACACATCGCGTGTATTTGGAGAAATGGTCATTTAAAAAGGTTTTATCCCTTATTTTATTTTTTTATGAATATAATTTACTGTCAGATTGGCTCCCGTACAACACCCAATGCTCATGCCAACAAGTGCCCTCCTCAATGCCCACCACCCATATTCCCTCTCCCCGCCCCCCCATCCACCCTCGGTTTGTTCTCTGTGATTGAGTCTCTTGTGGTTTGCCTCCCTCCCTCTCTGTTGGTAACTATTTTTTTTTTCCCCCATCCCTTCCCCCATGGTCTGAAAACACTATAAGCCTTTTTGGTTTGCCAGCCAGAGCAATTCAGTGTGGGAAAACGGAACCTCACTTTGATTTCAGCCCTGGAGGCTGAGGAAACTCACACTGTGAGGCCACAGTTTGTATTCACAATTTCCGCTGGGTTGCTCAAAGGCAGTTCAGGGTCTGAAGGCATGCTTGTGGACCCCCACTGTTTTCCACCAGTAAAGGGTGTACTGCATTTGGAAGGAACGTCTTTCATTTGTACAGTGATGCCTTTCCTTGCTGACCGCGTGGCTGGAGCTTCTTCGGTACCAATTCAATGTATCTACTTTTTTTTTTCCAATGGTGGTGAAATAGACATAAAATAAAATTTACTGCCATCACCATCTTAAGTATGCAATTCAGCGGCATTAATTACATTCACAACATTGCGAAATCACTACCACTCTCGTCTCCAGAACTTATTATCCCAAACAGAAGGTCTGTACTCCAACCACTCCCCATTCCTCCCTCCCCTGCTCCCTGGCAACCTCAATTCTACTTTCTGTCTCCATAAATTTGCCTACTCTAGGTACCTCATCTAAGAGGAATTATACAAATCATACAATTCGTCCTTTTGTGTCTGGCTAATTTTACTCAGCGTGATGTTTTAAGGTTCATCCATGTTGTAGCATGTGAATGCTACATGAATGAATCTCATTCATTTTTAATGCTGAATAATAGTCCATTGTCCATACAATGCATATGTCACATTTTGTTTATGCATTCACCCCTCGATGGACATGTGGGCGGTTTCCTACCTTTTGGCTCTCGTGAATAATGCCGCTATGAACATTGGTGTACAAGCTAACATACCTTTCTAAAGTTTCCAAGCTGATCTTTAATTAATTAAGCCAGAAGTCTCTTCTTTTATTTTTCTTTAATTTTGTTTAATGTTTATTTATTTTTGAGACAGAGAGAGACAGAGCATGAATGGGGGAGGGGCAGAGAGAGAGGGAGACACAGAATCGGAAGCAGGCTCCAGGCTCTGAGCCATCAGCCCAGAGCCTGACGCGGGGCTCGAACTCACGAGCCGTGAGATCGTGACCTGAGCTGAAGTCGGACGCTCAACTGACTGAGCCACCCAGGCGCCCCTATAACAGTCATTGAGTTTAAATGGCAGTCACATTATAAGAAATCCAGTGGTTCTGTTAAAGGAATTCTACCAATTTCTTCCTGCTTTCTTTCCAACTACAATATTTGTCATTGATTTGGAAGCGGGTTTCATGTCTTACCAGCAAGGGTATAGGAGGAATGGGCACACTATAGTTTTTGATTCTTTTCAACCTTTAACATCAAATTTGGCAATTTGTACTGGAAAGCCTGATTTTGTTTTTGTACTAAAAATAGTCAACTGGTTTAAAAGCGAGGTCAATAAGCTTTGTTGGAAAATACTATGGCAGTTTGGGTAGCTGATTATTATTATTTGATGCAAATGTTATTAGCAGATAATAAACTGGGAACTAGGACAACAGGTTCACTGATCCAATAACATTCAATGATCATCTTTCATTGTCATGCTATTTTCTCATTTATTTTTTATCTGCTTTTGTGAGATTATCCACATCCATCGTCCACTTGTCTCATGACCTGCAGCTTCCAGCTTTGTATTTATGACAGAGTCCATTCATTATTTACATTTGTGACCTTATTTCATATTGTGAGGTTTACTTTTTCTATTTTCATCGCTATTGTTGTATTTCTGCAAGCCACTTTTGAAATGATTCCATTTTTTGAACTGCGATATCAGGCAATGCAAGTCTAACAAATGTAAACAGTAACTGTCAGATGACAATCAAACACATTAGGTAGAATAAGCTACCCATGATCAAGTCCATGTTAACCAGTAGGAGCTCTCAGTCCTTGAAACACACACACTGTTTTTAAGAACGTGAAAAGACAGAAATTCTATGAAAATTATGGTCAGTCTTACATGTCAGGCTTTTAAATTATCTGTGCTTTTCCTTCTCAATCTGTCAAATGGTTTAGAGGCTAATGATTTAGAGACTTGTGACCAACAGAGGTCCCTTGATAACTTACTGAGAGACATTGCAGGGGAGGGAGAGACCTGAATTACGGTGCAAAACAGAGTGAGAGGAATCTGGAGTTCCAGGGAACAATACCGAAGGAAGACAGTGAGGCAGAGACAGGGAAAAGCAACCCAAAGGGATAATTTATGAGAGAATATTATAAAGCAGCCTCATTTACCAAGATAGAGCAAATGAAATACTGGCAAGTTGAATCCAGCAATGATCAAGCTGGGCCATTAAAAGTAGATTGGCAAATTTATTAATGTAACCTTCTATAGTAACAGATGAAAGAGCTAATGATAATCTTAATAAAATAGAAATATTGATAAAAACCAACACCCACTCGTAATGAAACTCTTTTTTTACATCCTTCATACACTTTCATTTTTTTGAAATTTAAATCAAAGTTAGTTAACATATAGTATAATAATAATTTCAGGAATAAAATTTAGTGATTCACCTCTTACAAATAACACCCAGTGCTCATCCCAACAACTGCCCTCCTTAATGCCCTTACCCCTTTAGCCCATCCCCCCGCCTCAAACCCCTGTAGCAACCCTCAGTTTGTTCTCTGTATTTAAGAGACTCTTATGGTTTGTCTCCCTCTCTGTTCTTATACTAGTTTTACTTCCCTTCCCCTATGTTCATCTGTTTTGTTTCTTAAATTTCACAAATGAGTGAAATCATATGATATTTGTCTTTCCCCGACTGATTTATCTCGCTTAGCATAATACACTCTAGTTCCATTGCACGTTGTTGCAAATGGCAAGATTTCATTCTTTTTTTTTTGATCGCTGAGTAATATTCCATTGTGTATGTATATACCACATCTTCTTCATCTGTTCATCAGTCAAAGGACATTTGAGGCCTTTCCATACATTGGCTATTGTCGATAGTGCTGCTATAAACATTGGGGTGCATGTGTCCCTTTGAATCAGCACTCTTGTACCCTTTGGATAAATGCCTAGTGCAATTCCTGGGTCGTAGGGTAGTTCTATTTTTAATTTTTTGAGGAACCTCCATACTGTGAAACTCTTTTTTAAAAAATATATTTATGGGGTGCCTGGGTGGCGCAGTCAGTTAAGTGTCCGACTTCAGCTCAGGTCACGATCTCTCGGTCCGTGAGTTCAAGCCCCGCGTTGGGCTCTGGGCTGATGGCTCAGAGCCTGGAGCCTGCTTCCGATTCTGTGTCTCCTTCTCTCTCTGCCCCTCCCCCGTTCATGCTCTGTCTCTCTCTGTCTCAAAAATAAATAAACGTTAAAAAATAAAATAAAATAAAATAAAATAAAAAATATATTTATTTATTTTGAGAGAGAGAGAGCAAGAGCCAAAGAGGGACAGAGAGAGGGGGAGAGAGAGAATCCCAAGCCGACTCTGTTCTCACACCACAATCCCACATGGGGCTCAATCCCAAGAACCATGAGATCATGACCCGAGCTGAAACCAAGAGTTGGACGCTTAACTGACTGAGCCACCCAGGTGCCCCATAATGAAACTCTTAACAAACCAGAAGTGGAACGAAATTTCCATAACTTGATAAAGGCTAATTATAAAAATCCCATAATCATCATGATAATAGTGAAAATTAGAAGCATACTTTTAAAAATCAAGAGCAAAGGAAATAACACTCATTACTGTAGATTCAATTCAGCATTGTGCTGAAGGTCTGGTCAGTTCAGTAAGACAGGAAAAGCAAACAAGTGGTATAAGACTCACAAAGAAAGAAACAAGTTCATCATTATTTGCAGACGATATAATTGTTTAAATAGAAAACCCAAGAGAATCTACAGAAAAATGTTGAACTTGTTCAGGAGCTCAGCAAGGCTGTTGGGTGCAAAACCAATATGTGGACATTAATAACATTGACATATTTTAGCAATAAAAATAAACACTCAAAAGGACAACCACAATGATAATGTACCTAAGGATACGAAATGTAAGTACTTTACATAAGACATAATGTTATAGAAGAATATAAAAGAAGCCCTGTATAAATTGGGAGATATGCCATGCTGATGTGAGGAAAGGCTTGACATCATAAATGTGGCATTCTCCCAATGGTAATAAATAGATTCAGTGGATCTACACTCGAAGTTTCAACAGATTGGTAAGAAAAAAGCTTGAAAACATGACCTTTTGATTGATATAGAAAAGTAAAGAGAAGGAAGAACTGATTTTCTTTTTTTTTTTTAAGTTTATTTATTTATTTATTTATTTATTTATTTATTTATTTATTTTGAGGGAGGGTGGGACAGACAGAGGGAGAGAGAGAATCCCAAGCAGGCTCTGCTGCGTGAGTGTGAAACCTGACACAGGGCTCGAACTCATGAACTGTGAGGTCATGACCTGAGCTGAAAGCGAGCGTTAGACACTTAACTGACTGAGCCACCCAGGCACCCCAAGAACTAATGATTTTCAAGAAGGTAAATAAGGATGGGTGTTTTGGTCAACCAGATCAAACCAGATCAACCAGATCAACCAGATTATCAAGCATTCAGATCAGTGTGGTGTTGACTGACGGAGTAACAAATAAATAATCAGGAGAAACAGACCTGAGTATGCATGAGAATCTGGTGCAAGATGGAGGTAGTGGAAGGAATCACTTTGAAACAAGGATCCATTAAAAATGGTGTTGGGATAATCCACACAGAAAAATATTAGAAGCTTATCTCAAGCCATGTGTGTGTGCATTCAAGTCTAGGGGGTGGTGTGAAATATCTAAATGTAGAAAGAAATATTATGATGCTTAGCAGAAAATACAGAATACCTTTATGGAATACTATATAGCAGTAAAAAAAATAAATGAAATAAGTCTACACGTATCCACTTAGACCAGTCTCAAAATCACAGTATTGATTTTTAAAAAGCATCAGCTAAACACTGTTATTCAACATGGCATTGGAAGTTCTAGCCTCAACAATCAGACAACACCAAGGAATAAAAGGCATCCAAATTGGCAAGGAGGAAGGCAAACTTTCACTCTTCACAGATGACATGATACTCCAAATGGAAAACCCAAAAGATTCTACCAAAAAACTGCTAGAACTGATCCATGAGTTCAGCAAAGTTGCAGGATATAAAATCAACGCTCAGAAATCAGTTGCATTCCTATACACCAATAATGAAGCAACAGAAAGAGAAATTAAGGAATTGATCTCACTTACAACTACACCAAAAGCCATAAAACACCTAGGAATAAACCTAACCAAAAAGGTGAAAAATCTATACACTGAAAACTATAGAAAGCTTATGAAAAAAATTGAAGAAGACAAAAAAATGGAAAAATATTCCATGCTCCTGGACTGGAAGAACAAGTATTGTTAAGATGTCAATACCACCCCCAAAAATCTATATATTCAAGGCAATCCCTATCAAAATGACACCAGCATTCTTCACAGAGCTAGGACAAACAATCCTAAAATTTGTATGGAACCAAATAGCCAAAGCAATCTGGAAAAAGAAAACCAAAGTTGGAGGCATCACAATCCCAGACTTCAAAATGTATTACAAAGCTGTAATCATCAAGACAGTATGGTACTGGCAGAAAAACAGATGCTCAGATCAATGGAACAGAATAGAGAACCCAGAAATGGACCCACCTGACAAAGCAGGAAAGAATATCCAGTGGAATAAAGACAGTCTCTTCAGCAAATGGTGCTGGGAAAACTGGACAGCGATATGCAGAAGAATGAACCTGGACCATTTTCTTATACCATACGTAAAAATAAACTCAACATGGATGAAAGACCTAAACGTAAGACAGGAAGTCATCAAAATCCCCGAAGAGAAATCAGGTGAAAACCTCTTTGTCCTTGGCCACAGCAACTTCTTACTCAACACATCTCCAGAGGCAAGGGAAACAAAAGCAAAAATGAACTACTGGGACCTCACCAAAATAAAAAGCTTCTGCACAGCCAAGGAAACAATCAGCAAAACTAAAAGGCAACCGACGGAATGGGAGAAGATATTTGCAAATGATATATTCTATAAAAGGTTGGTATCCAAAATCTATAAAGAACTTATCAAGCTCAACATCCAAAAAACAAATAATCCAGTGAAGAAATGGGCAAAAGACATGAATGGACACTTCTCCAAAGAAGACATCCAGATGGCCAACTGACACATGAAAAAATGCTCAACATCACTCATCATCAGGGAAATACAAATCAGAACCACAATGATACCACCTCACACCAGTCAGAATGGCTAAAATAAACAACTTAGGTAACAACAGATGTTGGCGAGGATGCAGAGAAAGAAGATATTTTTTGCACTGCTGGTGGGAATGCATACTGGTGTGGCCACTCTGGAAAACATGAAGGTTCCTCAAAAAATTAAAAATAGAACTACCCTACAACCCAGCAATTGCACTACTATGTATTTATCCAAGGGATACAGGTATGCTGTTTCGAAGGGACACATGCACCCCAACGTTTATAGCAGCATTACTGACAATAGCCAAAGTATGTAAAGAGCCCAAATGTCCATTGACAGATGAATGGATAAAGAAGATGTGGTATATATATATATATACAATGGAGTATTACCTGGCAGTCAAAAAGAATGAAATCTTGCCATTTGCAACTACGTGGATGGAACTAGAGGGTATTATGTTAAGTGAAATTAGTCAATTAGAGAAAGACAAACATCATGACTTTGCTCATGTGAGGAATTTACGATACAAACAGATGAACATAGGGGAAGGGAAGCAAAAATAATATAAAAACAAGGAAGAGGACAAAACATAAGAGACTCAAATACAGAGAACAAACTGAGAGTTGCTGGAGGGGTTTGGGGTGGGAAGATGGGCTAAATGGGCCAGGGGTATTAGGGAGGACACTTGTTGGGATGAGCACTGGGTGTTATACATAGGGATGAATCACTGGAATCTGCTCCTGAAATCATTACAGCACTATATTCTAACTAACTTGGATGTAAATTAAAAAAATTAAAAATTAAAAAAAACTAAAAACAGCATCAGCTAAAGTGCACACAACATGGCATCATTCATATTCATTTGAAAAGACACGAAACAGTACTTAATGTGTGCGGTGCCAGGGAAACATTCCCCTGTTTGCCATGGGTTTAGTTTCATTTCATGTGTTCCTTTCTAGGTAAGAAAATATTTATCTTTCTACTGTGCTTTTCCCTGCAACCAAATTGCTGTATTTTGTCAAACGTTTCCCCAGGTTCTCAGTATGGTTAGTGACGGGCATCCTAGGGCCATCAAAGGGCCTTTTATGAGCTTAGGAGGTAGGGATGATAGAATATCCCCCTGCATTTTTCATCTCCAACTGGGCTCCAATCTGATATATCCTTCCCCTCTGACTGCAGTGAATCTCCAGTTTCTTTCTTTTTTTTTCTTTTTACTTTTTAAAATGTTTATTTATTTGAGAGAGAGAGAGAGAGAGAGAGAGAGAGAGAGAGAGAGAGAGAGTGGGGGGGGGGGAGGGGCAGAGAGAGAGGGAGACACAGACTAGAAAGCAGGCTCCAGGCTCTGAGCTGTCAGCATAGAGCCTGACATGGGTCTTGAACTCACGAACTGCGAGATCATGACCTGAGCTGAAGTCAGATGCTTAACCAACTGAGCCACCAGGGCGTCCCTCCAGTTTATTTCTGAGCATGCGTGCGTGTGCGCACACACACACACACACACACACACACACGCACATACTCATATATATATATATATATATATATATATATATATATGAAACACACAGATAGATAGGCAGGCAGGCAGTCTTTACCAGCAGGAAGCAGTATAAAGGTAATGTTTCAGGGATGTATAATGTCTGAGGAGGGAGATAAGAGATGGGAAACGCTTGTGTCCAAAACATTGTATCAAGAACAGGGTGGTAGGAACCAGCTTCTGATTCCTCACTGGCTATGATCTCCTCAAGAATACACAGCATGATCTTTGTAGCCCCAGTCTATCCCAGGGACATTTATCCTTTTCCTTTGGGCTCCCAGCAACATCAGTTTGCATTTCAAAAATAAAATCTGGAATCTGATAAATTTTCATGAGGCCAGGATGCTGAACATCCCCCAATACCTGCCACATAAGTTTCTAGAAATAAAACCAGAGAGGTAGATTTTTATCTCTTATGTATATATTTTTTCAACGTGTGTTTATAAAAGAAGCTTTGTCAACAATTCAGTTCATGCAAAATCTGATAAAGAATGAATTTAATAATAGTGGGCATGGAAATTGGCACAACCTTGGAAAGCAGTTTGGTGCTATCTCAAAAATTAAAACCGCATGTCCCTTTGACCCAGTCATTCCACTTCTGAGAATTCGTCCCTCACATGTACCCATGTTACTGTGCAAAGATATGAGCAAGGAAGGATACTCACTGAAGAATCGTGATGGCAAAATATGAGGATTATCTTGATTAGGGCCAACATAAATGCCTATTAATAGGATAATAGTTAAATAAACTTGGCCTCATCCATGTAAGTGAAATCTATTCAATTTCTATGGAACGTAGGCTGCTAGGATTTTTGCTGGGATTTCATTGACTCTGTAGATTAATTTGGGTAGCACTGGCATTTTAACAGCTGGTGAGTCTTCTAATCCCTTAACATGAGATATTGTTAATTTCTTAAATATTCATTTATTTATTTTGAGAGAGAGAGAGAGCACGTACGTGTGTGAGCAGGGAAGAGGCAGAGAGAGAATACTAAGAAGGCTCTGTGCTGTCACTGCAGAGCATGATGTGGGGCTTAGTCCCAGTGACCATGAGATCATGACCTGAGGCGAAATCAAGAGTTGGATGCTTACCGGACTGAGCCACCCAGGAGCCCTGAGATATTGTTAAAGTTATTTGATGCTTCTAAAATTTCTCTCAGTAGTGTGTTGTCATCTTTCAGTATAAATGTCTTACACATATATTTTACAACAGCTTTTGGATTTATTATTTCTACTGTTTTTGTATTTCTTAACTTGCTCTTTTTTCTTTTACATCATTAATTCGTTTTCCTTTCATTTATTTTATTTTTCTTTTTTTAGCTTTATAGCAGGTGCTTAAATAATTCTCTTCATTTTATACTGATGTAAATATTCTCTGCTTCAATACTGTGGATTAACCCCTAAATACATCTTTAACCTTATAGGTGCTGGGTATAGTTTTTAAATTTTTTCTTCCTTAGAAATTCTATAATTTGAGTTTGTAGTATTTTTTAATCTAAGAGTTTAAAGGTTTTCAACATTACCAAATGGAAAGGCCTTTCTTTTTTTTTTTTCTTCTAATTTTATTATTACTTTATCACAGTGTGATGGGAGAATGTTGCCTGTATTATTGTTGAAGTTTTGTTGTGATTTAACATTTGGTCAATATGTATGGCAGTATATTCCCCATTTTTCCGGGAAAATGGAGTTTGATATATATTAATCAGATGTGTTTATGAATTACATATTCAGGTCATCTATATCTTTACATACTTTTTAAACACTTGGTCTGTCATAGGCAGAAATTAATTATACTCTCTGGTCCTTGTAATGTTTTTGTCTATTTACCTTTATACTGTTATGATTTTTGATTTATGAACACCGGCGCCACATTATTTGTTGCAAAGACACACATTGCTCTTTTGGATTATTGTGCATTACAAAGTGTCATTTTCATCCTGTTTAATGAGTTTTGGCTCAAATTTCACCTTCTTTGATATTTACAGCTCATGTCCCTCCCTTCCTGTATGCCTTTGCTTATATCTTTGTCCATCTTTTTTTTTTAAGTTTATTCATTTATTTTGAGAGAGAGAGAGAGAGAGAGAGAGAGAGAGAATGTGGGGGAGGGGCAGAGAGAGAGGGAGAGAGAGGACCCCAAGCTGGCAGAGCAGAGCGCCACGCGGGACTCAATCTCGTGAACCATGATCAAGAGTTGGACACTTAACCGACTGAGCCACCCAGGTGCCCCTGCCCATTCTTGAATTTTGACTTCTCCATATGACCTGGAGCAGTCTACTGTTTACTCAACATACCGGATGTTGCTTTGTTATGTCACATATTTGTGAATATGTGTGATTTGTTTTTGGAACAGAGGAGTCAAATCCATTTATATGTATTGACATGACAGGTTTGCTTGATCTTTGTTTATATAGCTTCAAGTTATATATTTAATGGTTTTTTAAAACTATGGTATTGTGTGACATGTGTGATTTGCTTCTTGTGCACAGACGATTCTAAATTTAGAACAGTGTTTATTTGAGTTCTATTGGTTGCCTTTATAAGTACAAATTCGTAATTATAACTAAAACCGTGTAGTGCATTTTCCTCAGTACACTATCTATATAATGTCTCTTATTTCCATTTGTTAACTCTCTTTCTCTTCCCACCCACCTTATGCATCACCTGATTGTGTTTAATCGTACGCTTTTGGTGCTTACCTTTCTACTGTTAGGCTCATTTTCCCTTCCTTGATTTGTCTACGTTAAAGAATACTCTTCCACTTCTTGCTATTATAGAAGCAGCAGCAAGTGAGCGTACCCCGCTCCCATGTTCTTTCCTCTTTCCACTCCCAGTTATTGTTACTTGTATCATGTCCACATTTTCAGGGCCTCTGTGGTTTTAGGGGGTAAAATGCCTCCATCGTCACGTTTATCCCTCTCTGTGGGCATCTCCTTTAACAAGTCCTGACGAGCTGCGTCGTTTTGCCAGGCCTCCGCCCACTTTTGGCCTTCCGAGATTGTTTTGACATCTTTGTCCTCTGTGCTTTTCTTTCTCCTTCTCTTTGTTCTTGTATATTTATACCATTCTTATTCCCATGCTGTCATTTTATTGGCGTTCTGAGAGGGTTGGGGTAAAACATATGCATGCTATCTTCCATATTTAACCAGAATCCCCAAATAACTCTTACTTTTGAAAGAAAATGCTTTGCCTTAAAAGTTCAAAATAAGGATAGAGATTTTTACATGCTATATGATCTCAGCCTATATATAGTTAAGAAAAATGCAGGCCCCAAATGGTGCCACTTAGAGTTCCCAAACCAGGGCTTAAAACCCGATCTTTACGGAGTTTCCATCTCCCCAGAAATGTGGCCTTGACTGGCCAGTCAGAAAATTGTTCTCTCTATCAGCACCAAAGAGTCTGTCACTGGGGTCCTCTCCATCCCCAAAAGAAAGGCGAGGTGATCTACATGAGAAGACACCTGCTTTTTCCCCTAGCAAGCTGCCTCCTCTGGAAGAATCCTTTTCCTTTGCTAATAACTTTCTTACCCTCATTCTCCTACCTATAAAAACCCTTCTACTTTGTACAACTCCTCTCTACTTGCTAGATGGGCTGCTGCCTGGTTCACCAATCATTTGATAAAGCCAATTAGATCTCCAACTTTATATATATGGAGAGAGAGAGAGAAAGGGAGAGAGAGAGGGAGAGACAGAGATAGAGAGAGGAGAGAGAAGGAGAGAGAGAATAAGCTAAAATACCAACAGTGATTTCTCGACCTAATTACTCTCTTCTGATTTATATTTTTCAGTAGTCTGTATTTTACGCAATGGCCATTTTTAAAAAATCATCTTGTTTTTAAACTTTTTAGTATGATATGTAATGTGCGTGATAAAAATGCACATGGACCATAAATTAACTGT
The DNA here is from genome assembly GCF_014898765.1 of Herpailurus yagouaroundi. Taxonomy (NCBI): domain Eukaryota; kingdom Metazoa; phylum Chordata; class Mammalia; order Carnivora; family Felidae; genus Herpailurus; species Herpailurus yagouaroundi. The sequence goes on from NW_024412400.1 coordinate 6,823,062, forward strand.
AAAATGAAAGCTTGCACATTAGCTTGGGCTACCATAAAAACACACTATAAACTGAGTGGTCAAAGCACAGAAGTTGCCTTCGCACAGTTCCAGAGGCTGGAAATTGGAGATGAGGGTATCTCCTGGCCAGGCTCTGGTGAGAACCCTCTTCTTGGTTTGCTAAGGACTGACTTCTTGCTATGTCCTCACATGACAGAGAGAGAGTCCTGGAATCCATTCCTCTTCTTACAAGGACACTGGTTCTATTGGACCACGGCTCTGCCCTTCTGATCTAATTTAACCTTGTCACCTCCTTAAAGGTCCCTTCTCCAATACAGTTACTTGGGTTAGGGCTTCAACATATGGGTTGGGGGGGGGAGGGTAGCATAATCCAGTCCATAGTGGCTGTGTAACAACTACTCATGTCACTAAATGGAACATTATGAGCACCCCATAAGCCCCTTCCCAACTATGTCCTCCCTCCTCTGCCCTAGAGATTTTATTTATATTTTTACCTCCAAGTAAGTACCTCTAAACAAAATAGTTAAGTTCTGCTAGTTTTTAAATTTTGTATAAACAGAATCATACTTATGTAATCTTTTGTGTCTGGCTTTTTTCATCCTTGTTTTGTGGAACAGTAATTTACTCATTTTTATTGCTATACATTATCCCATTTTAAGAATATAAGAGGGATATTTAATGCACCAAAAATTTTTGGACATTTGGGTTGTTTCCAGTTTGGGGCTTTTATGGACAGTGTTCATAAACTTTCTCGTAGCTATATCCTGGTGCCCATACATATTTCTGTTGAGTTTATGTTCCTAAGAGTATAATTAAGAATCACAGTATATGTGTGTCTTCACCTTTATTTGAGGATATCCACTGATTTCCAAAGATGTACAAATTTACATTTCCACCAGCGGTATATGAGTTTCTGTGGCTCCATACCCTTAATACTTGGTATTGTCACAATTTAAAATTTTCCTCATCTGATGGGTAGATAATAATCTCTCAGTGCAATTTTTAAGTGTTTTTTTTTAAAGTTTATTTATTTATTTTGAGACACAGAGAATGTGGGAGGGCAGAGAGAGAGGGAGAAAGAGAAAATCTCATGCGGGGCTCAAACCCATGAACCATGAGATCATGACCTGAGCTGAAATCAAGAGTCAGGTACTTAACTGACTGAGCCACCCAGGTGTCCCAATCTCTCTCCGTGTAATTTTAATTCGCATTTCCTTGGTTAAGAAAAAGGTTAAGGATATTTTCATATGTGTATTGACCATTTGGGTTTCTGCTTTTGTGAAATATCTATCCAGATATTCTGCTCACTTCAAAATTGGTTGCCCTGATGTATTTCTAATTGACTTGCAGGATCAGTCTTCTGGATATAAACACTTTTTAGGTATATGTGTTGCAAATGTCTCTTACTCAGTAGGCTTGCTTTTTCACTCTTACAAAGTTGCCTTCTCATGAACAGAAATTCTTAATTTTAGTAAGCGACAATGTATCAGTTTCCCCCTCCGTGGTTACTGCTTCTTGTGCCCTATGTAATAAATCTTTCCCTAACCTGAGGTCATGAAGACATTCTCCTTTTGTTTTTGCCTAAAAGCCTTCTGTTTTTGTCTTTCACAAAAAAAACTTTATTCACCCACCTAGAGTTGATTCTTGTATGCGGCATAAAGTTGGATGTTCAAAGTAATTTTTCTATCGAGATACTGAATTCTCCAGCATCTCATATTGAGGACTGCCCTATCCCCACTGCTCCGCGGTGCTGCCTTTAACGCAAATTCAATGCCTGTATGCGAGCCAACTATTCCGTCCCACTAGTCTGACTAATCTTACCCCCCACTGCACCTGGTTTCAATTATTGGAGCTTTAGGGTACATTCGTACACCCAGTAGGGCCAGTTTTCTTCTCCCACCTTGATTTTCTTCCTCAAAAGCGTCTTGGCTATCATTTGCTCTTTACATTTTTATATAAATCTTAGGGTCAATTCATTGAGTAATGAAAAAAAAAAACTTGTTGGGATTTTGATTGGGCTCGCATTAATTTCATTAGTCATTTTGAGGAGTCTTACAATATTGTGACTTTGAATCCGGGAATATAATACATCTCTCCATGTATTGGGTTTTCTGTCATATCACTCAGTATTTTTCATAATTTTCTTTGTAGAGATCTTACTCATACTTTGATAATCTTGTTTCTAGATACTTTTATTGTAAAATGCCACTGTAAATGGTATTTTTAAATTTATTTTTTATTTATTTTTGTAAATGGTATTTTAAAAAACCATTGTTTCTTGCTAGATATAGACATGCAACTCATTTATGTATATTAGTTTGTACCCAGTTACCTTGCTACGCTGTCTTGTTAACTTTGATAGTTTATCTCTAGATTATGTTGGTTGTTTTATGCACACAATTGTATCATCTGTAAATCATGGCATTTTTGCTACTTCTTTTCTTATTCTTTCTTTTCCTTGCCTTCCTATGCTGGCTAGGCTCTCCTTTACAAAGTTAAATAGAACTGATGAAACAGACATCTTTCTTTTTTTCCTTTTTGTTTCTGATCTCAAATGGAAAGCTGGCCGTGTTTCACAATTAAGTATGATATTTTCTACCTCCTTCAGTGTCATTACCCTTCACCAGACAGCCATTCCCTATATTCCTTCCTTTCTAGATATTTCTAATCACAAGCAGATATCAAACTTTATCAAATGATTTTTCAGCATCAATTAAGATGACTACATGATTATTCTCTCTAATCTATTCATAAAATAAAACACAGGGGCACCTGGGTGGCTCAGTCGGTTGAGCGTCTGACTTCGGCTCAGGTCATGATCTCACGGTTGACGAGTTTGAGCTCCACATCAGGTTCTGTGCTGACAGTTCAGAGCCTGAAGCCTGCTTAGGATTCTGTGTCTCCCTTTCTCTCTGTTCCTCCCCCACTCCCACTCTCTCTCTCTCGAAAATAAAGATTTTTTAAAAATTAAAAGAAAGAAATAAAGCATATATTGGACCCTTGAACAACACAAGAGTTAAAGGCACTGACCCCCTGCACAGTAAAAATCTACATATAAGTTTTGACTCCCAGAAACTTAACTACTAATAGCCTACTGTTGACAGAAAGCCTTACCGATAACATCAATAGTCAATTAGCACATATTTTGCATGTGATATGTATCAGAGACCATCTTCTTACAGTAAAGTAAGCTAGCAAAAAGAAAATGTTATTAAGAAAAGGAAGAGAAAATACATTTACAGCACTATACTATATTTACTGAAAAAATCCATGTAAAAAGTGAACACGCACCAAACCTATATTGTTTAAGGGTTAACTGTATTTTCTATTGTAGCATGCATTAATGTTATAATCAGAAAAAATAATTTTTTTAAATTTAAAAGGTGGAAAAAGGCAAAGCTCTACAGAGTTCCTATTATTATACCAAAGGTACGTCAGTCTTGCACTGAGCTAGGGGCACCTCTCTCAGATTTGTTGGTGCAGGATGTTTCTGGAAAGGCCCCACTATGTTCTGAAACTACAGAGGTTCCATCTGCTAACCCAGGGAAATAGAATCTTCTCAGGAATATTAAGGGCACTTTGAAGTGTATGAGCCATGATAACATAAATAGCTTCATTCACGGGTAATTTTCTGAATATGTTCCAGAACCATTTGTTCTTCATTCCATCTCAATTTTGCTCCTGCCTCTCAGAGTAAGCCTTCCCTAAACTTGGTTGATGTGTGTACCTAGCAGGTGAATGTGGGGAGTGGGTGGTGGCAAGGCTCATCTGCCCAGGCCACCCCAGACTAATGAAATCAGACCCTCTGGGACTGAGACCCAGGCTTTAATATTTTAAAAATCTCCCCCAGGGGATTCCAAGGTTGAGAACCACTAATCTGCAGTTCTTCAAAGCTGAAAATCACATGTGTGTTGATGAACCAAAGTCCACAGAAGAAGGAAGTATCTAACCATCATAAAGTCTGCAATACTCAAACGAGACCAGCAGGAAAAAGACAAGAAAAAAAGCCACCAAGGGAAGGAAGAGACGAAGAGGACAGAAAGAGGAGGCACAAGAAGGACAGTGACACCAAATCTACTTACTCAATTCTCTCTGGAAGCTCGGTTTGGGTCATGCCCACACAATTGACCAAAATAGTGACCGTAATAAATAAACTGAACCACCTGAGAGGGCTGCGTTAAGGAAAAGCTGAGAGTCGCCATGTTTCCCTGACACCATCCACGATCACCTTGACACTGAACTACTAAATTCATAGCTTTTAGCTAGGATCAGCTTTATGGTCTCGTCACATAGCAAGTGCTGGCATTTACTGAGTGCCTATCCTGGGCCGGCTACTTCATCCACATTATTTCTAATACAATTGAACCTATAGGGAGCTATTCTATCTACATGTTGGAACTAAGAAAATGGGCTGAAAAAGCTTAAATAACTTTTCCTAGGTCATACAGCCAGTCAACCATGGTGCTGAGATGTGACCTCGGATTGTTTGATAACAGAACCCTGAGCAAGAAGGAAGGAAACAAGAATCCTTTCTCCAAAATGGCCTGCTGCCCAGACACCTTCATTTCACTACACAATATATTCTGGAATTACATCCAGCCAATGCCTCTTTTTTTCCCAAAAGATAAAGAAAATACTCCTAAGAAGTTAGAGGTAAAGGGAGGGTTACCAGCTTTCATGGGAATTAATTCAGTCAGATTGTTTTCCTGACTTAGCTGAGATCAGCCACACTGAGGAAACAGACCTCTGGCTAGGAATGGTGGGGGCAGGCACAGGAAGGAAAATGCTGGATCCAGGAGAAAATTCCAGATGGAATCCAGCTGTGGTCGACAACTCTGTATAAACAGAGAGAAGAATTTTCTTTTTTTTTTTTTTTTTTAAAAAAAACATTTTTTTAACGTTTTATTTATTTTTGAGACAGAGAGAGACAGAGCATGAACGGGGGAGGGTCAGAGAGAGGGAGACACAGAATCGGAAGCAGGCTCAGGGCTCTGAGCTGTCAGCCCAGAGCCCGACGCGGGGCTCGAACTCACGGACTGCGAGATCATGACCTGAGCCGAAGTCGGCCGCTCAACCGACTGAGCCACCCAGGCGCCCCTTGAGAGAGAAGAATTTTCGAGGTTGCACCAAGGGACTACCACAAAGGGAAGGAGGAGATAGTGAGGAAGGCGAGTGGAAAGGGGTAAATAGATGGAAAGAAAGGTTGGTAGAGAAAACCCAGAGATAAATTTCTCCCATTGGACGTTTTTCTCAGGACTGGCGTGGGTTCCTAACAGTTACCTCCTAAAGAAAAACAAAGCCCAAAGATAAGCTTGACCTACAGAGAGAGTGAGCGACTCATCTTTCATCGTTTCAGTTCGAGCAGAAGTATTTAAAGCTATTTTAGTTTTCTGTAAATGTCTTTAATGTGCCCTGTTTTACAGTTACTTAGGAACACATCTATTTTGAAAAGGGAAATTCTGCTAATTAAACCATATTTTCCTGTTGACTTGCAATTAAATTAAGAAATGTGTTCACATGGGGGGAAAATGTTAACCCAAGGATTAGATTAAAATTGTATCTCCAACTCCACAAACCTTTAAAAGTAATGTATTAGGTATAATGTTACTTGTGGAAACATGCATGGAAAATTTGATTAGAATTACAGTTTTGGTGAGATAGTAATAATAAGACACGGAGAATTCCATAGCTTGAAGAATATCTTTTGGGAGTGGAGCTACCAAGTTCATAAGATTTAAATATATAAATGCAGGCTTTTGCGAGAAGGAGACTCTCAACGGCTTTTCTGTCCAGCTATGACTCCATCCAGCAATAATGATTCACCAAATCTCAAGATGAAAAGAATATTCACTGGTCACTTGGCTCTTTAAAGGGATTTTATTTCTAATTAGCTGTTTCTTACACCTAATTAAGATGTAACTCAACCAGGATGCGTGGAGAGGAGTTTGTATATTTGACGTTTTTCTTTATTTGTAGTTTTTATGTAATTGGATATGTATTTAAAAAAAAAAAAAACACCCAAGTAGAGATGACATACTGAGCGAATAAATTACCTCAGTTTATTTCCATTAACTGCCTACGTACTTATCGCTGATACTGTTCTAGGCAGGATGCAGGCTGGACCTCTTAACTGGCTGTGTGACCTTGGACAATTTATTTAATGCCTTTGAATAATAGTTTCATCATCTGTAAAATGGGGATGCTAGTCCCTTCTTCAAAGATTTCTGTACCTGTGACCGTGATGATGCTTAGGAGGTATTTAGCAAATGGTAGCCTACTGTTACCATTACATATCCTTATATAGGATCAGAAAATCCAAGGTTGAATTAAGAAAATATAACTCCCACCGCGTGGCCACAAAGGCAAAGAAAATATAATGCAAGTACAAGGAGCAGCAAAGTTTCACACTGAGAGGAGTCCTTGCCAGTTACCCGCTCGCTGAGCGCTGTCCAGCAATCCAGCAAGCTGCCCCAGAATGGCAGGGAGAGAGCTCCTTTTACTGGAGTCTCCCAAGAAGAGGCTGGCTACCATCTGTCAGACAGCTGAGGCAAGGCTGTTCTTGCAAATCAACCTCCTGGAAGCCAGGGCTGAATTTGTCATTAGGAACTTCCAATTTGGACAGTCACCAGGGAAGATCCTCGGAAACCGAGCCAAAGTCTCTTTTTTGACCTAGTTTGGCTTGCCTTGAAAAACAAAACAAAATAAACCAAAAACTGAAGGCAGATTCTGGAGCTACCTAAAAGCAGTTAATAAAACACAGACATTTGACTGATTTGTCTCTAACCATTACCATATTCCCCAGTGACATGAACCTTGGACTATTGACATTTTTTTGGTCTATTGACCTTTTTTTTTTTTTTCAACGTTTATTTATTTTTGGGACAGAGAGAGACAGAGCATGAACGGGGGAGGGGCAGAGAGAGAGGGAGACACAGAATCGGAAACAGGCTCCAGGCTCTGAGCCATCAGCCCAGAGCCCGACGCGGGGCTCGAACTCACGGACCGCGAGATCGTGACCTGGCTGAAGTCGGACGCTTAACCGACTGTGCCACCCAGGCACCCCTCTACTGACCTTTTTAACCTGCTTGCAGTTTGGGGTAGCTTGGGATGTTGGCCGTGCCCCATGACCAATGTGGTCCCCCTGAGACGATCTATGCTCCACCCACTGTGGTCTGTCCTCTTTGTCCTCTGGCATGTCTTGTTTTTTTGCCCAATAAACAGCCACTTCCCAGCACGGCTAAGGCACAGAGTAACAACCCATGCTCATCTCATCTGCCCAAAGAACCCTCAGGGCCTTCTGACTGGTTATTATGTCATGAGGCGAGCAGGCCTCATATGGCAAAAATGTGCCTGGCTTTGCATCAGCAAAGCTCCTTCATAAGGAGGACATTTTTGGGGTCGTGCGTGCATAGGTGTGTCCCAACTAGTTTAGGTGAACCCAAACCCACCTGTGGCTTGCGTGAGCACCTCCTCTGTCTTTGGACTGCTATTGAACACATTAAAGCCACAAACACTTTTTCCTTCCAATTTAATGATTTCATTGTTTCAGGATTCCATTAGAGAAAACCTCTATTGCTAACCTCTGAAGAAGGTACTGGACACTGGGCAAAGCCTGATTCTAAAAGGAATCATGTGGAAGAAGCAACAGTGCAAAGGATATGAGTGGACAGACACTTTGATGGCTGTTCTTCTGATCAGGTTGAAAGGACTGAATAACCACAGGGCCCGAGTTGCACTAAACCGAGAAATGGTCCTCCCTTTGTTCAGCACCATAAACGTCTACAACAAAACAAAGCAGAAGGACCTACAGTGAGAAGCATGGTCTTCACACAACCAGGTTTTTAAGCATGCATGTTGTCATCTCGGGCTTGTGAGCAAGAAGGGTTCTGGGAACCATGCATCCATCAGTGGAAAGCCAAGTGGAAGGGTAGAGTTAGAAGGGATCAAGGATAAAGAGCCATATCCTCACCTTCCTAGCAAGACCTCAGTCCCCATGGGTGACTGTGCATCAGGATGAGCCCATTAATAGTGCCCAATGGGCAGGCAGCTGACCTGGGGCTGGTAGGATGCATCAGGCCCACAGCCAGGATTCTGACAGCAGGAAGGTGGGTCTGGCTGCATTACATTCCTCTTCTGATCAATGGATCATCCCTGGTGCTGGGGTACTCCCTCTACTCTCCATTTTCTAGGTCTCGCTTTTGAAACCCTCCACTGGTTCCCTGTGAGCATCTGGGAAGGTAAGGGCTCTTGGCCCATGAGAGGAGGGAGAAAGACATTCCAGTGCCTTTTCATTTTCTCTGTAGACCATATTTGAGATGGCTAATTCGTGTCCCTCAACTCCCAAACATGCACACATTTTTTTTTTTTTTTTGGCTGTGTGGAACATCTAAGACACAATACAAAGAGGGAAATTGTCATGAAGCAGCTCTTACTTAAACTAGTGGTTCTCAAATGTTTTTATTTCAGGACCCTTTAACACCCTCGAAAATTATTGAGGACCCCAAGGAGTTTTTGTTACTGTTTACACCCTTTTGCTTATACTGCGTGTGTGTGAGTGTGTGTGTGTGTGTGTGTGTGTTACCCCCGAACCCACTGAAACGGTTTTGGGAACCCCAGGCGTTCTGAGATAATACTTTGAGGACCACTGGTTTAAACCATCCTAATTTCTGTTCCCCTTCCATACTCTACCCCCACCTGCAACCTCAGGATCTCTGTTCCCCACTTGCAAAGAGACCCAACAGGAGATCCTAGGCCAGTGGTCATCCAAGAGAATAGCCAGCTTCCTCTGAAAAATTTACAGCAATTGTTGCTTTTGAGGATTTGAGTTTAATTAGCCTCTCCCATAAATGTTATAAAAATGCAAAGAGTGTCAAAGAGATGAGTTGGATATATTTGTCATTAACTGAGTCTAGCTGATAGCCACATTATCCAGGTGCAGGAGAACTCCCTAGGCTGAGTGGGGCAGAGGCTTCCTCTCCCAGAACTTAGAACAGCCTTTCAAGCTAGTCACCCTTACCCGGTGTGTGCTGTAGAAGGGGTCCAGATCCTCCAGGGGCTCCCCAACCAGCTCTGCAGGGAGATCACCATAGAACTTGGGCAGCTGGTTGCAAGCTTTCAAGTCTAGCTGGGGCCGAGGCTTCTCTTCTTGGTCCTTCTGCTCTCTGTGCTTATCTTTGGCTTTCTTTGCTGCCTGCTTGGCAGTAATTCGCTTTTCAATCTCCACCAGGGACTCTGGAGTGAATCGACGGAAGTTGGTAGTTTCCAGGGACCCAAAGGGGAATGCCATCTTCTCATTCTTTTTCAGGAAGAATTTATACTCTTATGAGAGTGGATATCACCACAGAGAGGTAACAGCCTGCCCACTGGCCCTCTCCCTCCAGTTTTTTCCTAACTGACACATTGTTGCTAGAACAGCCTCCTGACCCAGTTCCTTCCTCAGTAACTCACACTGAGCTCTCCCCAGAGCCTTACTGCCCTGTGGAACTCTTGGGAGACTGTTTATTCCATCCTCCTCCAGGCATCTCAGGATCAAGCTATGCCCTCCATGAGCTTATAAAGCATTACTCCTTCGTCTTTTGTAACACCACCACCACTGCCACCATCACCACTGCATGATTTAGCCATACTGCCCTCTCTTCTTGTTTCTATCACCACTGAGCAGTAGGCACTCTCCTGCATTCATTAAAGACTGGCTCATGTGATCTGTGGCAAAAACAATGCTAGTAAAAATTTCCCCCCTTTGAAAAGCATTTGTTAAAAAGTATGGAAGACATTAGCATGTTTTATTGTCCTTTTGTTATGCACTAGGCGCTTTTAAGAAGGGACAACCATTCCTAGATGTGACAGCAAGGGAGAGGAGAAAGCCCAGCTCCTTGGCACATGGCTGCATTTGCCAGCTGAGAGTGTGCTGTCAGCTGAATGCTCTAAGCTTGGCAGCATATTTGTATTTTTTTCTGTTCTTAATAAATCACAAGATTTAATTTTCCTAAACAGTTTTTTCTTCTTTGAAAAAATTATATGAATAAGAGTTTGCTTATTTCTTCAAATGATTGATTCATGGGCCCATTTTTTTGCCGTTTGTTTTCATCTAAGTGCACCCACATCTCCTGATAGCCGATCGATGACTTAATAGGTCATGATGATTTTAAAACTGTCCTATGGCCCCATAAGTTGGTAAAATCCTGATCTAATACATGATCTCTAGTGCTGCCAGACAGGATCTTTGGGACTCTGGTCCACCACGGTCCATACAAAGCCTGAAAGGTACTCCAATGACTAGGTTTTCTATGGGCTGCGATGTTCTCAGGAAGCTTGCCACCACTAGCACTAGTCTGGAAGCAAACAGAATGTTTGCCATCACAGATGGGTAGAGCAGTATATGTGGCATTCTTTCTACTCACTCTAGGGAAGTTAGATCTGAAAGTCCTGCAAGATTCATCCATCCTCTTAGTTCTCTGCAGTCACCATTGGCCCTGTGGATAATCTCCCTTTGCCACCTGCTCTAGTGCAGTGATCTTCAAAGGCCAGTGCACAGTATGGTGCTGCACCAGCTGTGTCATTGTCACAGGGGACGTGAGTTAAGATACAGATTGTTGGACCCTACGTGCAAAGATTCTCATTCAATAGGTCTAAGGTGAGATCTAGGAGCTGCATTTTATAAGCTCATAGCTGAAGCTGTTGAAGGTGTTCTATCTTTGAGAGGCAATGGAAGCCAGTGCAACTGTGGACATGAGATGGAGCGAAGGTCAGGTTACAAGATCAGGGTAGGATTTGATGACCTGCTCCGACAGCTCTACAGTCTAGAGGAAAGTCTTCCTGGATTCTGGAGGCAAGTCAGAAGCCAATGTTGAGTGTATTAGGCAAGAAGTGACCTGGCATCAAGTGGCTGGTGTTATTGTTGAGTGACCATCCTAAGAAACTGACTCCTCACAGGTTTTGTTGAGTCCTTGGGACCTCCACCCTTCTGTTATCAGAATTAGGGCAACCACTGGCCAGAAATTTCAGGGAGCTCATACTCAAGGGACAGGAACAAGAGTGGAATTTGGTTGTTTCCGAGGGTTAAGCTTCTGTAGGTACTTGCCTTGTATCTGGGATTTCTAGGCTACAAAAGGACCCACTGGATCTCTTCTGGATGGGCCATAAAGGCATCTTAACTCAGATTTCTGAGCTGTGGTGAGTAAGCAGTTTCTAAGAAGAAACAAAGTCAACCAAAGGTGATTGAATAGATAATGGGTGTTTCACATTTGTCATTTCACTGGTGATCGAAATAACTGGTTGGTCTTTAGCCAAGACCTATGGTCTAGGCGGGCCAGCAGACTCAGGGCTGCTAAATGGAGGTGGATATAAATAAGGGTACAAATGAGGGTCTCCTTGAGATGATAGTGGATAGGGCAGGTGTGATGCGGTTTATAATAAGAAATATGTATTTGGTCGTTGTCCCATTTCTGGCTCAGAGCTCTTAAAACCTTTAGAATTTCCTAATTGATGTCTTGTGTATGTTAATGAGGTGCCTTTTGAAACTCACCTAAGGACGGGGGCTGATTGCCAGTGGAACCAACCATTAAAGGATTGAAGCTTTCAGCTTCCCACCTCACCTCTGACTCCCAGGGAGGTTGAGTTCAATAACCAATGGCCAATGGTTTAATCAATCATGCCTCTATAATAAAACCTTTATAAGAACATGAAAGAACAGAATTTGGAGAGCTTCTGGGTTTGTGAACACATGGAGATTTGGGGAGAGAGATGACCTCAGAGAGGCCATGAAAACTCTGCATTATTTTCCTATACGCTGCCCTATGCATCTCCTCTGTCTGGCTGTCCCTGAGTTTTAAATATAAATATAAATATAAATATAAATATAAATATAAATATAAAT
>NW_024412400.1:6834946-7008598 GCF_014898765.1 Herpailurus yagouaroundi
TAAATATAAATATAAATATAAATATAAATATAAATATAAATATAAATATAAATATTATATAAAATGATATAAAAAATATACTTATAAAAATATAAATAAATAAATATTTATTTATTTATGTTTATCTTTATAATAAACCTGTAATCTGTAAGTAAAATGTTTCTCTGAGTTCTGTGAGATGTTCTAGCAAATTAACCAAATTCAAGGAGGAGGTCATGGAAACCTCTGATTTATGGCCAGTTGTTCAGAAGCATACAAAACAACCTGGGCTTGCAATTGGCATCTGAAGTTTTGTGTATGTGAGCAAGGGGCAGTCTTGTAAAACTGAGCTCTTAACCTGTGAGATCTGGTGTTATCTTCAGGTAGATAGTGTCAGACTTGAGTTGAACTATAGAACACACATCTGGTGTCTGGAGAATTGCACCTTGGTGGAGTGGGGGACATCCTAACACACCCACACACCCACACACACACCCACACACACCCCCCCCCCACACACACACACATTGGGATTGGGTATTAGAACATCTTAACAGGACAGAGGGTTCTTTCTTCCAGTTTCTGTTGTTATTAGAACAGATGTTTCTATAGTCATGTAGCAAGTCTGAGTTGCCCACAAAGATAGCTGAACCTCATGAGAAGAACTACTTGAATTATCAGCCTACAGCAACACCAAAAGTGGGCACAATTATCTCTTTTAATCCCCACAGAAGTCCTAAAGAGTAAGTAGAAAGCATTTTCTTACATACAAGACAATTAATAACCAGTGAATACTATAGGTTATATAGATATTATGGGACTAAACAAGCTTGTCTCTGAGTCTTTTGATTCCATACCCAGTGCTCTTCTGTTTCTGGGATGGGTCCCACTGGCTGGAGCAGTTCTGGAATCCTACTGATTGGGGAATCATTGGAGGGCTCTGGACTTAACAGAGGTATAGGTTGATCTGAACGCATTCAGATTTGATGAAGTTTTCAAGGGGCCTTAGAGCAGCCCCTTTGTGTTATATAGCTCACTGATGCTCTTAAAATACAATGGAGGATTTTCCCCACTAATGTAGCTTTTGCCTCTGTATGGCAGATATGATGTATATAGCAAACAGATAATTATACTTTTTCCAGGTGAAAGTATCAATGTAGGATTGCATCTTCTGATTGCATCTCACACTGCTTATGGTTCCTCTCATTTATTTATACACAACCAAAATTATCATTTTCATGTATGTGAGTCCTAAATCTGGACCTTCTGAACTCTGGACCTACTAATTCAATGCCTTTGACATATCCCTTTGAATACTCCAGAGACACCTCAAAGTCATTTTCCCCCATGATCTCTCAATCTTCTCTCCACCCCCACTTTTCCTCTTCCTGTGTGCCCTATCTCAATAAATTGCATAACCATTTTTCCAAAATGGAAGCTTAGGGGTTCTTCTTTATATGTTTTTCTCCTGCAAGTCTTCCTCCCTTATGCCAGACATTGTTTTCAACTCCAGGGATACAGCAATGAAAAAACTATAGACCTTTGGGGGCTTAAATGTAGCTCTGGGTCTCAGCCAACTTAGGCCAGCTTCCTAGAGAGAGACTTTATGGAAAAGACTGAAGTTACAATGACATCATGGGAAGTCTGGAGTCACATTTGAAACATAAACCTAAATTTATATCTCCAGCTTTTCACCTACATTCTAAATTGTTATATTTAGTTATCCACTCATAACTCCTCACAAGGATTTTTGATAGATGTATAAAGCCTAACTATTGATAACCTTACTCCAAATGTGCTCTTCTCTTTGTCAAGTTTATTTCAATAAATTGAAACTTCATCCTACCAGTGACTCAAACCCCGAGTCTTGATACTTTGGAATTATGTATCACTTCACTTCCTCTCTCTCAAATCTCACATTTGGATGATCAGAAAACCAATGACCTTACATGTGAAGTACAGCTGTCTATTTCTCATCACAGCCACTGCTACCTCCATAGTCCAAACCACTATCATTCATCTCCATGACTACTGCAATGGTCCAAGCACTATCACTCACCACCACTGCTATCTCCATAGTTCAAACACTATTACCCACTTCCACTGCTACCTCCATAGCCCAAACCATTGTCATGTCTTTCTTGGGCCGCTATTATATTTTCTCAACATGTCTCACTGCTAGGATCCTCTCAAATCTTTGTGGTCTACACTTTTGGAAGCAATATGAGTGATCCTTTGAAGTGTGTTTCCATAAAATTCATCTCTGAGCTCACCTCATATCATTATCTCCCTTGCTCACTGAAACCCAGGCCCATAGACCAGCTAGCTGTTTATTGGACACACCAAGCATACTCTTGTCTCAAGGTGTTTGGACTTGCTATTCTTTCTGCCTGGCATTTTCTTCCCATTTGTAAACACATGGCTCCTTCATATATCACCTGTTGGGGAAGCCTCCCCTGACCATTCTTTTCCAAACAACAACCTTTGGCCACTTTCCATCCCTTTACCTCCCTTCACTTCTCCTCATAGTACTTATAACTAATATTAACATTTTGATATATTTACTATCTCCTTAAACTAGAATTTTTCCTTCCTGAAAATATGGATTCTGTATGTTTGGTTAACGAACCCTTAACACTGAGAACAGTGCACATACTAGATGATCAACAAACATTTGTGGAATACATGAGTGAATGAACTCAAAGGATCCTGAATGGGTATCAGATATTTACAGAACATTGCTAGAGATTTTCATCTGCAGCAGAACTGAGTTTTGGGAAAACAAGCACCAGTACTTAAACTATGAGACCAAAGTGGGTAGAAACTAACCATTTCCCATGTTGCTGGGGGAAAAATAGGTTGTCTGCTCAGTAACAACTGCAGGCTTTTCTAAAATCCACTCTTATTTGGATAAAATTTGTTATCCAAGGTGAGAGGAGAAAAATTAAGGCTGGAACCTGGAAGGCTATGGGGGCAGAGAAGCACTGAACATTATAGAGATGCTCCAGCCAAAAAGGAAGAAGAACAAGAAAATACTGGTGTCATAGAAATAACACGAAGAAAAGTTCTAGGAACTGTTGAGTTTTGTTCTAGTAATGGGAATGGTTTTAGTCAGAGAAAGTGTGAATAAGCATCATGAAGTGCAGAGGATATGACTAGATTGTTTGTGTTGTTGAAAGGGAGTAGTTGTGATATGAGTGTAACTTAAACTTGGATAAACTATTATTACATGAGGTACCCAAAGAGCAGGGCCATGATAATGAACTTATCCAGGTTCTGTTGCCCTCACTTGCCTGCCGGATGGAATAGCAAGCATGTTGTCAGGATGTCACTAAGACTGAGAATGTAGTTGGATCTTTCATGGCACTGGATTGAGAATATGATGAGCTGGTGGTGAGAAATAGTAGCCAAGATATTGAAACATCTGTGTGGAACTGTGTTGTTGCACATGGTGCTGAGAGTGTGGTCAGGCTCTCTAATTCATGGAATGAGAAACCAAGCTAGCTTTGGCGCTGGGATGATTTCTGGACTCTCTATGACAATGGGAGCATGGAATTCAATCTCTGTTTAGGTGGATGTGGCCACCTAACCATTCAAGTCTTAGAAAAGTCCCTGAGATTTCAGCATTTTAGATCAGCAGTGATACTGGCATGTGCCTATCTGAGCAATCCATTGCCCTGAAATGTTTGATCATTAGGCACCTGATTGGAGAAACAGGGCACTGGACATGTGAGCAAGTTGTCCAGGGAAAAGATAGAATTTGAAGTACTTACGCCACTGCCCAGTAGTCAAAGATTGAGCCTCAGGTGTCCGTGGCACCAGGAAAATGTCACTAAACCATCTTTGAAGCTGAATAGTCCTGAGTTTCCCTTGGTGCTAACGGACTGGAGTTATGGAAACCCTTGCTGAACATAATTTACTTCCAAATAATTCAGAGAAAATAGCTGGTTAATCTACTGTCCAGGGATGGAGTACAACAAACGTAGTCATAGAAGAGGGGAAAGTACGTGTACTGTCCGTGGTTCTGAAAGAGCAAGGCTGTGTCTAGTATGGTCTTGAGCTGTCTGTGGTGCTAAACCAGACCGGGGGGCGGGGGGGGGGATGGGTGAAAGCTGAGTGGGAATGATTTTCTGTGAAGCTTGGTGAATAACTGATATGTTTGTAATGCTGAATGAGTGTGCCAGGCTGAAGTGCTGAGAGTAAACGAGTTTCTGTGGGAGCTAAAATGGAAGAAAGGAATAATTAAAGGAAGAAAGAAATCTAGGAGTTTGGAGAAGAAAGTGTCCAAAAGACGTTTAATCAGAACATCTTTGCTCACCAGAATGAATATCCAAATGAAGTTAAAGAGGAGGAATATATTCCTTTATAAAGGATCCTTACCTCCCTACCATCTCCTCCAACCCATTGAAAATGGGATTAGAAAGAGGAAAAAGATTTTCATCACTAAGGAAGAAAACAAGTTCCTCATCACATAGTCTGGGAGTGTTGTGGACTTAGAAACTCAGGATGGTGGATTGAGTCAGCTTTAGAGACTTCAAGTTATAATTATTCAAGAGACCCAGGGAGGTAGTGTGGTTTTGTCAAAATAGCACTAGGCTTGGAGACAGAAAGCTTTAGTTCTGACACTAAGTCTTTTGATTGTCTGACTCTCATTTCTATGATTTGAAAGCTGGTGATGATAACATCTGCCCTGCTAATCTGACACTGTTGTTGGGAGAATCAAATGTATGTGAAGGCATTTTGTAAGCTAAGTGCTGTACAAATGCACAATATAGACTTTAATATTTCCCATTACACATGCTATTCAATAACCAATAGCCACTTAGCTTATTTCAATTCCCCACCACTAGCTCTCAGCATATAAATGAAATAAGCATGGGAGATCATTTACAATTAAGCAGTATAAGGAACTCATAATGTTGTTACTTTATTTCTCTATTTCCAGCCTTTAATGTGTGAATACTTTTGAATATGGTTCTGCTGCCCCAAATAAAAGTGTTTATTTAATGAAGTAATACAAATTACAATAGACTCAATAATTTGAAGGGGGTTTATGCTGCAGATAAAAATTTTTATTTAAAACATGTAGAATCTACTTCCTTTTCCCTATTCTTATTCTCTCCCCCGACAGAATTCCTGTCCTATTTAACAGGATCCTATCAGAATATGTCACTAACGGACCTTCAGAATTCATGTCCACCTTCAGGGATGTGGTCTGGCCAGCAGTTCTTATGATTTTTAAAACTGTGGCTTAATTTTGCCCAAGTCTATTTAAGTAAGCTAAAGATTTTTTAAGGATAAGGTGTAAGCTTGATTCAACCAGAATATTGAAATCATCATATAGATAATTCTTTGCCATTTGTAAAGTCCTGATGGACAGTAGAATTTGGACAGTCAATTAATATTTTTAGGGAGGCTGGAAATCAGCATCAGATTTAACTAGATGACATGATATCGCAAAGGGCGTACATGACAAATGCACCCTTTCATACATGTCATTACTCCTCAATACGCTCTAATACATCTCTCCCAGCCCCTTTCATCAAAGCTCTTACTAAGTTGTAAATCACCTCGGGGATGCCAAATCCAAACTTCTGCATCTCTACTTACTTCACTTCTCAGTGAGATTTGACACAGTTGGCCATTCCATTTTTCTTGAAATCTTCTCTCTCTGTCCCATCTGAGACATCATGGAAGGCTTCTTTTCTATCTGGCTACTAAATACTGAGCTTCTCTGGGGTCTGTTCTAGACTCCACCTACACTCCCTCTCGTGGGAATCTTATCTCCATGCTTTTAACTTCCACTCAGACATCTCTTCTGTCCCAGACCTGACTATCTGCCTGTTTTTGCTTTTGTGTTTCTAGTTCCTTCATCTAAATTGGCTGCTTCCCTGTTCCATGTTTTATTAAGTAAGTACCTTTATGGTTGCTTACATCATAAACTCATAAACTCTCCCTCCCCCTCACTGTCCATATAAGCCTCAATCACCAAGCCTCAGTCATCTTTTATCTGGCTTCTATGCTTGCTTATTAATGGGTCTCTCCACATATTCTGTTTTACCTATATGTGTACCAACAAACATAATACTTTTAATATGTAAATCTGATCATATCATCCCTCTGATTATACCTTTCAAAGGCTTCCCAAGCTCTTCAGACAATGCCTAAATTCATTCACATGACACATAAGTCTTGGCAAGATCTGGTCCCTGCCCATCTCTTCATCTATATCACTTCTTTCCTTGCTTTTCACTCATAGTCACCTTGGTTTTCTTTCACTTACTCAAATTCATTGAGTTCCTTTTTGCTTTGGTAGCTTCAAACACATTTTTTTTCTCTCAATAATGCTTTTTCTATCTCTTTCCCCTGACTGGCTTCTATTTTTCCTTCAGTTTAGTTTAAGTATGACTCTCTCATTCTTTCCTTGCCCTCCAGACTAGACTAGTTTGCTTTGTCATTCATTTGTACGGAAGCCTGTACTTTCATTTATTTCAGTAATGACCTGCTCAGTGTCTGCTCCTATGGTAGAAAGTAAGCTCCCTGATGCCAAGGACCATGTCTATTTCTCCCTGCTGTATCACTGGCACTTAGGTTAATATGACACATTTAAGCGTTTGATAAATATTTGTTGAGTAGAGGAATACAAGAGTGAGGGTGGCTCTCAGAGACAAACTACTTTAGAGGAGCATGATGAATATGACCTATGATTGTTCAGTCAAGAGTTTCTGTTGTCAGTGTACCTGATTTGATCTTAGTGTAAAAAAGATTGTTCCCACCGTCCAATGACTGAGCTTCTTTGGTATAGAAAAAGAATCCTGGAGCTGTACATGGATGCAAGAAAACTGAAATGGGGGGAAAGATGACTGGAGGAGAATTCAAGGACATTCACTAAGAGAAAGTCCTTGTGATGCAATGGAAACAACTATGACTGGGTCATGAGGAGACCCGAGTTTGCCCTTGGTCCTTCTGCTGACTTGCTTTCTCATGTTGAGTATGTTTTGTTTGTTTGATCTCTGAGAAGCAATCACCATAGCGAAAGATGAGGAAGTGCTCTCAGGTGTCCTTTGTGAGCTCTGTTGCCTCAGGAATCCGGAAGTAATGCTATGGCTGTGACTTGTTCTGATTCTGATTTTGTGAGGAAACTGAGATTCCGTTTAATGAAAGACTAGGTAGGTTCCACGAAGATGGATTGGCTTTGCAGCAACAGCACTGGGTTTGATCATGACCTGGCACCAGCATTTCTCCCTCCCTGTTCAATTGCCTTCTGGTTGCAACTCCTGGAGGGATAAGACAATTACCCTTCATATTTGTTCTGATTCTTGCCTCCCGAGGGAAGGAGAAGCAACAGAACTGTGTTCTCTTGGCTACATTCAAATATGAACAGGACCTTGTGCCTGTAAGTTTCAGAGGCTTCTCCCTTCAAACTGCCACAGCCTGGAAGTGCCCAGCTGAGCCTGCCGGAGGTTGCAGGGTGAGTCAGGAGCACTGAGCTCTTCCTCATTCTGTCAAATACTCAGAAATTCTTTCACTCTCAGTAATTGCTAAGGGTTTACTGTGCATTTAGCACTATCGAGTGTCATGGAAGATGGTGTGGTGTAGAGGGAAGAGCAGTGGGCAGAAGTCAGAAGACTGGAGTTCCAGCCACAGGTCTGTAATGAACCATGTTCAGCCTTTGGGTATCTTCTCTCTCTGCATTTCATACTGTTCATCTGTACAATGAGGGGACTGGTCTGGGGTTATACTGAAGCCATGTTTCCTGTTTTGGAGGCCTTTGAGTCTTCTCGGGGAGAAAAGAAACCTTCCTGACTAGGAAATAATTAGAAAAATAAATAAGGGCTACATTATGTGGTTCTGACCATGGAGTTTTAAGCAATAAAGACAAGTGACTCAAAGTGAAGAAGGGAGGGGCCGAAACAGTAAGAGAAGCTCGGTGAAGCCTTCCTGGAGGAAGTTGTTTGTACAGTGTCTTTATGACTGTATATTTTGCAATATGAATCCACACGTTCTAGCCTGAGAGGCATAAGTACCCTCTGGGTCTGGAACCCTGAAGAATATGCAAATGTACGCCCACTGGGTATGCTGAATGCTCCCTCTGGGGCACTTTCTGGCCTTGATTGAACACCTGCTAAAGGCAGAGGCACCTATATGAGGCCTTTTTCATGAAGCAATTCTATGCTGTTAATCTTCTTAAACATTAATTATTTTAGAGCCAAATATGTTTCTCATGAACAATAATTCCGCTTTTTCTTTGCTAAGTTTCTAAAGAAAAACCATGCCAATTCTGACAGGTAGAAATGGGTTTTGGACAAGGTCTAAGGCAAGAGCACTGCGAATATTATATAAATGCCAACCAACATAATGCAGCCCATCGGTTTATTCCAGGAAAGCAAAGTGTACTCAGAAACTCCAGCGCGGCTGTCCAGCTCCCAACACTGAAGGAATCGTCTTTTGTCTACAAATCACATTGTGACGTGGTCCCAAAACTCTGCTTCCAAAAGGCAAATTATGACAAAAACAACGTATCTCCTTTTAGGCCACCACTTAAATGTCACTTCCTCGGAGATGCCTTCCTCCATCTTGCCTTTCTAAATTAGGAGCCTGCAGGATGATCCCCCAGAGAATCCTGTTCTTTCCTGACACTGTCACAGTTTATAATTATATTTATTTGTGTGTTTATTCAATATCTGTCTGCCCCACTAGATTGTCAGTCCTGTGAGGGCAGAAGCAAAATTTCTTCCATCCACAGCTCTGTGTCCCTCGTGTCTGGCACCATGTACAGCATGAAATGTCATCATTAAGGAAAAGTAGGGACTCAGTGAAATAGTCACATTTTTCAGATCATGGAGCATATGCTTATGTTTCAGAGTTTTCAAAATGCATTGTGTGATTGCATCTAATACCTGGTCCTCTGCCTTTTTTTTTTTTTTTTTTTTTTTTACACATCTGTGCACATTTTTGCACTTATCACATGTCTCCCCCAACACAACAAAATATTTTTCACTGGTCAAGAAATCGAGGTAAAGTGTGGAAACAGAGTGTGACGGTTACACTCTTGGATTCTGGAACCAGACTATCTGGGTTTAAGTCGCCACTGTGCAAATTACTAGATGGCTATCTCCAATCAACAGATGAAGAATCTACAGTCCTGGTGGACAATGGGTATCGTTCAAGGACTTCGGTTAGAAAAAGGCAGGGCTGGGACACTAACCCGGATTTTCCAGTGTTCTCCACGTTCCAGCATCAATGCTGCCAGTCAGTCGTCTCAGGATTCCCTTTCTCCTGATTTCCCACAACGCTGGGATTGGAATCACTTGGAGCAGGAGACATAGAGCCGTGTTGGATGAGCACTGAACCACGGGCAGGACATGCTGAGCCCTCTCTGCTCACTTGGTTGCAGCTGGGCACCGAGCCAAGAATAAGCTAATATTTTCTGAGCACCCGGATCTGTGCCTGCCTGCTGACAAGCTCTGAGGCACTCTGAATGCAGCCTCTGAATGACGCTGACCCACGCTTGACCTATGGTCACCCACTGAGCCAGCCAGCGCTTAAAAAAAAAAAAAAAGTAGTCACAACTTCACCTGTTTAAAAATTGAACCAAAAAAGGTGACTGTCCTATTAATAAATACATTTTCTTGTTTGCTGTTATATGTGGGGCTGCATATATACAGTCTATAGAGGACGCTGGGTATTTTACATACGTTGTATCACTTAATCTTCACAGCATCATAGGAAATCTATCCTATTATTAACCCATTTCCACAGGTAAGGCACTAAAGCCTTGAAGCTAGCTTAGCCAAGGTCATAGCCTATTGGATATCTAAGTTGTTACTCTTATGTCTTCTATCCCAGAAGGTAAAAAATAAAAATATGAACCCTGATTATTCTTGGGGATTGATACTACTGGTGATTTTTTAAATAGAAGGAGAATATACATATACAAAATAAGTGAATTCCACTGACCTTAAATTTAGAGTTTGATGCCTTCCCAGTGGCTATCCAGGTCCCACCTGGAGATGACCACTATTGTGACTTCTGTCATCGACGTCAGCACTTTCTAGGTGTCTCTGAGCCTTTGCCCATGTCACCACACCCAGGGCACAGCAACCTACCCCCCTTCTCCATTTCTCTAAAACCCAGCCGCTATTCAAGCCCTCCCTGAAGGATCCTCTAATTTGTCCTGCTGGCTGGCTTTGAAAACACCTCAAAATAATAATAACAACAACTAATAAAAACAGTAAGATCACAACTCGCTCCACCTCCTTTCCCCTACGACTGTCCCCTACGAACTTAACTTAATGCAAGGTTAAGTTCACGGAATTCACGTTGGGTGCCTCGGCCCCTTCCTACAGAATGTGAACAAGGCCTCTCCCACATGGCCTTCCTCTTTCACCCAGGAGTCAGTCAGTGCCATACGGTGTGCAGGGTGGGCCTAGGGGGTGGGGGAGGGAACGCCTCTCACCCTGGGCAGGGGACCAGGGTTCTTGCTTCTTGTCCCCATAACCAGCTATGTGACCTTGATCAACTCACTGAAACTGAAACTCTAGGACTCCAAGTTTCTTTATCTATAAAATGAGGGCATCAGACTAAATAATAATGGGAATAGTAGCTAACCGGCTGGGCTGAACCCTTCACACATCCCCTCGTTTAAACCAATTGTCTTGTGAAATCGGTATTAGTATGGCCATTTTGCGGTTGAGGAAACAAAAGGATTGGGGGAGAGTGGTCCAACATGTTAATAAATAGAAAAGCTGGAATGTTGACTAAGGCCCGGTCCAGCCCCCAGGCCTGCGCTCTTCGTCCCTTTACGCCTGGTAGCGGCCACTGTCACCTCTTCCTTTTCTTCTGAACCAGCTCATAAAACATGGCTCTAGTTGTCTTCGGAGAGCCAGGGTAAAGCACAGTAGCAAGTGGCAAGCCAAGGAGAGTGACCATGGACTCTCACGAGCATGATGGACCAGAGTAACATCCTCCCTCAGGACAGAGTTCTGAGCCTCTCAGAATCGATGCCAGTGGGGAAGGAAGGGACCACATTTGTTTGAAAGGGGAGGTGAGACAAGGTGCTGTCTGTCATATTTGAATCTCCTTCCCACATGATCCAGGACGCCAAGCCATGATTTTTATTCAGGAAGCACTTACTGAACTGCTATCATGTACAAAGTTTTGATGGAGGTATAAGAATCAAGTAGGCCGAACCCCTGCCACTCGTAAGTTCACAGTCTGGGAGGGGGCAGGCACCAACAGAAGCACCACTGTAATGGGAGACAGGCTCATACACACTAACATAAATAAAGAGATGATGCCGGGGCAGAGAAGAGAGAGAGGGCACAGGGTCTTGTGAGAGAATGGAGGCTCTCCAGACTTTGACGAACGGGAAGGTCTGGGCAGGGAGTGACTATGCAGAAAGGGTGAAGAATGTATGAGAAAGGACACAGCAGCCCCAAAGGGGGAAGGGAAACTGCATCTTCCATGGGCTCAGGAAGCATGAACTCCAAGCTCATGGTATTGGTTTGTATGTGGAACCCTAGGACCAGTCTGCTCTGAGGGAAGGAGAATGAATGGCAAGCATGGGGCTACAGCTCTTAATGGAGCCGGGGTCTCAGGAATCTTCTTGACCTGGTGGGCTTCTGATACAAGGGAATTCATGACCATGCACCTGCCCAGAGTCGGTGATCACTATTTTTTTTTTCTCCCCCTAGAATAGCATTTCCTCGGCAATATTTATTTGTGAAAGACTCTTTATCCACCATTTACCATTACAGAACACCCTCAGCATCTTTTTCCATTTCCTTCTGATGATGATTTTCTCCAAACCAGCTTTTTGCATATATGTTCCGGTGTTCATCTTCAATGCTTGTTCATTATTATTATTATTATTATCGTTGTAATCAACATTAGTTGACTGCTAAGTGAGTGGACAAGGAAGTAGGAAATTGCTTTTTAAGACCACTCTAAAATCTTCCTAACATTTCAAACCAACTTTATGCCATTTCAAAACAAATTTTTCCATCAGACTAAAAGCAATTCATTTCTCTGCGTCATTCTGCCTTCTTCCCACACCATGTGGCTAGAAAGCCCAACCTTTTGGCTTCTGCTACTCAAAATACTTATGTGCAGTTTACTCTACCTGCTTCACTTTGCACGGCCAGTAAAGGTGACTCAAGCTACATTTAAAAAATCATAGCCGACTTTTCTTTTTCTGGCATTGAGCCTATCAGGTAAACTCAAAGAGCAAAATCATGATCAGGAGTCAATTTACACTAAGTGCACTTGAGCTATGGGGGGAAAGGGCCAAGCAAAGCCAGACCACAGAAATATTTCAATGCATCATTCCTCTGGAGTTCAAAGTTGGGCTAAAAACAAAGAAAGATGACTTAGGCCCAACCTGTTGCCACCTTTCTGTTCATGTATAAATGCTCCCTGCAGGTTAGAAAATACTCTCGGTCCCCTGGGTCTGTCTTTTTTCATCAAAATATCTCAAAACAGGTGCCCCTCAACCTTGTTGTCCACTGGAATTTTCTGGAAAGCATTGAAAAAAAAAAACATAGATTCCTGGCTGTCACCCCTGGACATTCATATTCAACATGCCTAGAGTGGGGTCTGGGAGTCTGTCCCTAAAACATTCTCCAATATTCTGATATTGGACCCAGAGTGGAAACCACTGCATTCAACCTTATCCACTTTTCTAATGAGAGAGTACTTTTGCCTCATGTTTGAGGCAAAACTCATCTCTGAAGGAGTGTATCATCTCCTATCTGAGGACTATGGGTTCTCTGCTTTCTATGCCCATTTTTATTTAGCTGTAACATTTTCATCAATACTTCTAGGATATATGGCCTCTGTTACCACAGCTTTGGTAAAATTTCTGAAATCACACCTGCTGATAAAACATCTCTTTATGTGAATGTGACTCGTTGAAGAACATAGACTTGACACTGATCTGTCATGTAGAGCTTGCTAGCTTTTGGATCTGGCTATAATTTTTTCCCCTTATCCTTCAGAGGAAGGGAAACATGGAAGTCTTCTATAGCAACAGAATAATAACACTAGTTTTCTAAGAACTGCGGGTGTTTGGGGAAGGTCGTATATTCAAACAGCCCACAAACATGCTCCCATCTTGGCTCATGGATAAAACCTATCATTCTTCCCACACGACCCCGCGCATGTATCTTTACACCATTAGCCATCGACTGGCCCCCGAGTCCCACAGCCAAACCTTTGCTGGCTCAATCTCGCTTGTCTTCTGGGTAAGAGATCCTCTCCTCTAGCCCAGCTCGCCTCCCCTGGAATCCATGAGCTCCTGGAACACAAGTTCAGCTCAACATTCGGGCAGAGCGAGAAGAAGAGACTCCGTCTTGTGTCTGTTCTGCAGAGAGGCTAGTGAGCGGCTCTGGCAGGGGAAGCGAGTCGGAGACCCCCCTGGTCTGCAAAGACTTAGACTTGTTTGTGCCTTCAGTTAAGGTGCTCCGGCCTGTCTGGTAGGAACCTCCCTGATGTTCAGGGAACTGCGAGGAGTCATGCTTCCCTGGGTGCCATTCCCATTTCCCGTCAGGAGTCCCACCCTGGCTGCCGGTGCCCCAGAAAGTGCACTCCTCCGACGGAAGCAGGGCGGGGGCGGGGGCGTGGGGAGAAGCTTATGTGTGATTAGATGGTAAAGTAACAAATGTGATTTTAAATGGTCTCATGGGAAACGCTGAAACCCGAGGAAGCGAAGAGGCTGCACTTAGATAACGAAGCCTCCAGCATGCACGCCAGATTACCAGCCCAGAACGAGGCTGCCCGGGAGAGCCCGACCCACTGGTTACAGACCCCAGAGAGCAGAGCTGCACCCATTCGTATGGTGCCTTCCTCGTCTCTAGGTCCTTGTTCCAGAACAAACGTTCACGTTTATCAAAATGTTGTTTCCCCTTCCCCGACTGAAACCTAAAAGAAAAAAAACATTTTTTTTTTTTGCATTTTGGAGACATTTCATTGAAAAAAGCGTTTGAGTAATTTTCATATTCTTCATGCATCCTCAGTGATAGACCAAGTCGTGTGAAACAAGAGTTTGAAATGAAATGATAGAAAAGGTCTCAAACCTCAGGTTTGGTAAAAGAAAAGAGCCGGAGAAAATAACCCGGGCTCGTGGCGATGGGGCCAAGAGGGAGGGGGAGGTGATACAGAAGGTCGCAGCCCATGGTGGCCCCACTGTGGCTGCCTGGCTCACTGTGGGCCGGCGTGGGGATTGTCCCTCAATGCCCAGTTTGTACTGCAGAAAACTAACTGGCTGGATGCGTTATCATATTACAGCCCCATTTACTCACAATCTCCCAAATCAAACAAAAAGCAGCTTCTTCAAGTCAGGACTCATATCTTATGAAATGTTGACCTCTCTTTCAAAGGGTCAGGCAGAGGAGGGGGAACACGTCTGCTCTAAGGCAGAGCTCAGTAGAAGGGGTGGAGGTGTAGGGTCTGGACAACTCCATGGGAGGGTGGGGAGGGAGGACAGAGCTTCCTTGCCCCCTGCCCGCTGCAGTCTCCTCAAGTCGCTTCTTCTGGGGGTGGCTGGGGGACTCAGTCTGTCCAGCTTCTGACTCTTGATTTGGGCTCCTGATTGCATGGTTCGTGTGATTGAGCCCTGCATCGGGCTTTGCGCTGACAGTGAGGAGCCTGCTTGGGATTCTCTCTCTCTCCCTCTCTCTCTGCCCCTCCCCTGCTCTCTCTCATGCTCTCTCTCTCTCTCTCTCTCTCTGTCAAATAAATAAACTTAAAAAAAAAAAAAAAGATGCTTCTCCTTGTGGTCCATCCAAGCAATGGCATCTGAAGTGCCTCCAAAGGCAACGCTTCTGAAATACAGTTGATCCTTGAACAATTGGGGGGTTGGGGGTACTTGACGCCCCTTCCTGAAGGTGAAGAGCTACATAAAATTTTTCAGTCCCCCCAAATTTAACTGCTAATAGCCTACTGTTGGCCTGAAGCCTTCTCAATAACATAAATAGACCTGCACATGCATTTTGTATGTTATATATGTTATATACTCTATTCTTAAAATAAAGGAAGCTAGAGAAAAGAAAATGTTATTAAGAAAACATAAGGGAGAGAAAAATACATTTACAGTACTGTACTGTATTTATAAAAAAAAATCTGTGTATAAGTGGACCCACGAAGTTCAAATCTGTGTTGATCAAGTGTCAACTGTATTTATAGGTAGAATGACATGTTATCTGGGATTTGTTTAATAATCTAAGGAGGTGGGGGGGAAGAGGGGGGTGAAAATGAAACAAGATTGGCCATGAGTAGATAATTGTGGAATTGGAGTAGGCAAGGATTTACCACACTATTCTCTCCAGTCTGGAATGCGCTTGAATTTCTCTAACAAAATGTTTTTAAAATGTGGTGCTCATGCAAAGGCTGTTACATGAAAAGTGGATTATGACACTATCGTGATCCTAGCTTTGTGAACAAATATTGTAGCTATCTGTAGAAAAGATTGTCTGGGAGGCAAGACACCAAAAGTTTATTTGTTTGTATATATATAGTGGAATTAGCAGTGATTTACTTTGTATTAGTAACTTTTTGTTATTTTTTCCACAATAAGCATGGTAACTTAAAATACTATTATTTATTCATTCATTCATTCATTCATTTTAAATGTTTATTTCTTAAAAAAAATTTTTAAACGTTTTTATTCATTTTTTGAGAGACAGAGAGAGAAGGAGTGTAAGCGGGGGAGGGGCAGAGAGAGAAGGAGACACAGAATCCGAAGCAGGTTCCAGGCTCTGAGCTGTCAGCACAGAGGCCAACATGGGGCTCGAACTCATGAACCGTGAGATCATGACCTGAGCCAAAGTTGGACGCTCAACCGACTGAGCCACCGAAGCTCCCCTAAATGTTTATTTATTTATTTATTTATTTTGAGGGAGAGTTGGGGAGGGGCAGAGAGAAAGGGA
Organism: Herpailurus yagouaroundi; assembly: GCF_014898765.1. Taxonomy (NCBI): domain Eukaryota; kingdom Metazoa; phylum Chordata; class Mammalia; order Carnivora; family Felidae; genus Herpailurus; species Herpailurus yagouaroundi. The sequence goes on from NW_024412400.1 coordinate 6,850,852, forward strand.
GACAGAGGATCCAAAGCCTGCTCTATGCTGACAGCTGAGAGCCCCAGTGCGGGGCTCAAACTCACAGACTACAAGATCATGACCTGAGCTGAAGGTGGATGCTCAACCGACTAAGCCACCCAGGTGTCCCTAAGACAATTTGAAAGAGCATGTTTAGAGCTCCAGCTCCCAGGATCTCTGCTCCACAAGTCCTGGTCTGGTGGGTGGGAAAAGGGGGCTTCTGGGAATGCTGGCCTGAGAGAAGGGGACCCTTGCAGTCAAGGGATGCTCCCTGAGCTCCCGGGGCTGTGTGTTAGACCCTGTCATCACTATGGGAGATCATCTTCGGTGTTCTCAGAGTGGCACCCTTGAGGGAAGCAGCCCTGGGGTTGATGCCAGAGAAATGATGTGTCTTTGGACAAGTCACCTGATTTCTCTGGGCCTCAGTTTTCCCATTGCCACTTCCCACTCTCCAATATACTCTCCACACAGCAGCTAGAATATTCTGTGCCGCAGACATTTGATCAGAAATCACCTCTGCAGAAAACCCATGAACGCGGGCCATTGTTGTTACAATGAAGTCCCAGATCCCAGACATAGCTTGTGAGCTCCCTGCGATCTTAGTGGTGACAATGGCCCACCCACCCCATCCCTGTGCCCCAGGGATACTGGGCTGCTTTCGGATGCTTGAATACACCACGCTACCTTCCAACTCAGAGTCCTCGAAGATGATGTTCACTCTTGTTTCCTTGCATTTAATTTCCTCCCTTCTCCTTTCGTTACTAATATTTGGTTATCCTTCACTCCTCAAGCTAAACATCGCTCCCTTGAGAATACATTCCCTGACTCTCCAAACCAGGGTGGATACTCATGTTATGCCCTCACATGAATTCATTCTTTCATTCATTCAACACATTTTTATTGAGAGCTGTCTATGTGCCAAGAACCCACAGTTTAGCGTGGGACAGAGATCCTGAACAAATAGTTCTGCTAATGACCATGACAATGTGTCTTGTGATGACATAGCCATAATAATGCAAATTCAGGCAGCAACGGGTGATCAGTTCTCATTCTTAGCAGCTGGCTCACCCCCATCACTTCATGAGCCTCATGATAATGCATCACACATCCTACACGAATGGACTTTTTGGGCCTCGCTTAAGGCATTATGGCAGGATTGTACTGTGCAACCAGTTACAACAGGAACAAGTAAAGGGAATGAACTGTTTATATGACTGAGCATGTAAAGCACTTCTTCAAGATATTTGTGTAATGTCTACCTTCCCTACTTACTTAACTAGTGCTTACGAAGAACCTATGCCATGTCTAAGCCAAGTGCTGAGAATACAAAAATGGAAAGGTGAAGTTCCTCTCTCATGGAGCTTACATTCTAGAAGGGGAAGTAGAAAATAAACGATTAAAAAAATTAACGAACAGGAAGTTGGAATACTATGGTGTTTGTGCCAGAGAACTACCACTGGGCCAGTAATTTCAATCATTAAACCTCATGTAAAAAGTTATCTTCGCGGAAGTAGGCTCGAGTTTCTCATGAAAACAAAAACAAAAATTGTATGCAGAAAAAAAATGAACACGTATGTGATGCTGTCTTTTATAAGAAATACATACATGGTCTTCACCTCTGGGTCTGGCACAGAGCTCCTGAAACGCTTGGAGTTTCCTGTGATGAGAGTCTCTCATGATGTTAATGAGGTACCTTTTGGAACCTCATTAACTGGCTGCCAAGAGGACCCATCAGTGAGTGGAGGGTGGGAATCTCTGTCTCACCCCCCCCCCCCGACCTCCAGGGAAGGGAGGGCTACTAGAAGTTGAACCAGTCACCAGTGATTTAATGGCCAGTGATCTAATCAAGCGTGCCTATGCAATGAAGTCTCCATAAAACCCAAAAGGACGAGGTTTGGGGGCTTTGGGGTTGGTGAACACGTAGAGATTGGGGGAGAGCGGCATGCTAGGGAGCCCCATGCTTTTTGCTGCCTCCACGTACCCTGCCCTATGCCCCTCTTCCATCTGGCTCTTCCTGAGTTATAGCCTTTTATAATAAGCCGGTAATCTAGTGAGTGAACTGTTTTCTTGAATTGTGTGAGCCGCTCTAGCAAGCAGGGGCTCATGGGAACCTCTGCGTTGTAGCTGGTCCGTCAGAAGCACAGGCAACGACCTGGGTTCGCAATTGGCATCTGAAGCAGAGGACAGTGTTAAAAAGGAGACAGCAGGCCCACAAGGGAGTCATTTTTGCTAAATCCCATATCAGCAGGCAGGGATTTAACACTTAACCTCAGTGTAGCCTCCATCCCCCGGGACTGTAAACTTTAGCCCGTCAACACGAATTACCTGGTGAGCACTAGGGCGATAATCCGAGGCACCTGCTCCCCTTAGGAAGGCGGCCTTGCCTGAAACAATGCATTCCTTGCTAATATCTTCCATTTTCTGCCCCCCTTGTTGCCTTTAAAAACCTTTCCTTCTCTACAGCTCAGTGGAGATCCTTTCTGTTTGTGAGACGGGATGCTGCCCTACTCATGAATTGTGGGAATAAAGCCAATTAGATCTCGTAATTTATTCTGTTGAATTTTTGTTATTTAACATCAGTTTTGAGGGTCTAACCCCTGAGCTGTGGAATCTTCTGCCAACCCCAGGTACTGTCAGAACTGAGCTGCCCTGTAGGACACACAGCTAGAATTGGAGGCTTGCTCGTTGGTTGTGAGAGAGCCGCCCCGACACACACACACACACACACACACACACACACACACACAGAGCTGTTGGAAGGAGGGGTTCAGGACTCTCTTAGCGTATTAAAGGAAAAGAATAATTTTCCAGGGAGCAATACCCTTTGCAAGGATTTCTTCTTCTCCAAACAACTGAAGAATTCTTTGGTGATGCAGCCCCGTCTCACTTCCTTTTACCCAACCTTCTCTTCCCGTACTTTATCCTAGGGACCTTCTTAGGATAGTCCCTGGGCTGAAGGTTCCTAGTGAAGACATCCCTGAAAGTCTTCTTCCCCAATAAGTTACAACCTCCCTCCATGTCTTGCACGTGTATGTCTTGCGTTCATCTCCCTTAGAAGTTCTCTCTGTGCGTGTCCGTGCATATTCCAGCATGCCTCACGCTAGGTGTGCAGTGAGCCAACGTGGAACCCTTCTGTGATGCTGGGAGTCCCTCCAATCTCCAGCCTCTGGCACCATGCCTGCCTAGACAGGCACCAAGCTAAGACTTCAAAGGAATTGTTCCTTTTAATCCATCATCTGTTTGCCACACGTGCATTTATCTAATTCTTTGGAAGACAGATAATGGTCTTAGCCTGCTGTAGTAACCATCTCTTATCCACAAAAGGGCTTAATAGCTTATACCTTGCTTTTGAATCATGGTACCTGATGGATGTCTGGTGGATCAAATTTTCTTTATTTTATATGTGGGAAAACTGGGCTGAGAGAGGTTGAGAGGCTTCACCAGTGACCCCAGCCATGCAAAGCATGAAGACAAGGAGGAGGGCTCAAGGTCTCCTACTCCCAGGCTCTTGCCAGCACAGATTTCCCAGATGTGACTCTCGCCTTCTTTGATTATGGTTCCTTGGGCAAGCCACCTGTTTTCAGGCAGTAACCGTCCCCTGGAATCATGGCAGTGGTCAGATGAGTGGAAGGGAGAGAATCATTGCCAGTGTCTCGATCCCTCTGCTTGCCCTGCTCCTCTGAGCTCCTGCCATCCATCTCTGTGCCTGCGATGTGCCCTGAACACAGACTGCGTGGGCAAGGGGGAGCCCGGGGCGAGGGTGCTCTGTGGAGTCCAGCCTCCTTGTCAGAACTCCAAGCGCCAGGAAAGGCGAACAGCTTGGTTTCCATGGCAACCTGCCCACCCGGTCCCTGCAGCTGGAGCCCCTCTTGGGCCCTTGAGGCGGGGGCTGCGGGTGGCCCGATGGAGCCCTGTGCCCACGTCGGCCCCCATCGGGTTCAGGCCCGAGGCAGGCTGTTCATTCTGAGCTGGAGCTTTGCCTGACATGGTTCCCATGGGGACGGATGTGGGCACACGCTGCCTGTGGTCAGATCCCCAGATCAAAACTGCCCTGCAGTTCAAGCAGCTCCTCTCCTGCTCAGAGCTCTTGGAAGAAAGATGGAGTGTCAGGTGCCCTTGTCCCTCAACCCATCCTCCAACCAAAGATAGCTTTAAGAGCTTGGCACGGTGGGGCTTTCTGTGTCATGCACGGGGCAGCGCCCCCCACACACACCTCACTTCCATGCCTGGGAACACCAAAATGGCAGATGCACAGTCCCCACCCTTAAGGAGGGGCAAGGACAATGGCCCATGGGCTGGTAATTACAAGGTAGCATGGTCTGGCCACAGTGGAACTAGGAACGAGAAACAGGAGGGACTGACCGACTCTGGGGAAGTGTCAGAAGGGGAAGCAGGAGGCACGGAAAGAATATGCTCTGTGAGAGAACAAGGTCTGGGTGCTGGAGAGAGAGGGAAAGGAGGATGTGCGTCCAGGGGAAGGTGCAAGCCTCCCCCCGTGGAAGGCTGCAGAGCTCGGGCTCTGTCCTGTGGGGGAAAGAGGACTCATTTCACAAGGAAAGAAGGGTGGCTCGAGTAGCGATCTAGAAAGGTCACCGTGGATGCTGGGGAGCAATGAAAGGCAGGTTGAAGGGGGGGATGGGAGGTGGGGAGGACAGTGACGTGGCCGCAGGAATCCTGGCGAGGACCCAAGGTTGGTGACTAACCTCTCTCAGAGTCGGGGATCTCCTTCTGTGTGAGGTGTGGCCAAGGGCATTGGCCCGGTGCCCTCATGTGGAAATGGCAGAAACCAGGACCCAGGAGATCTGGCTGTTCACTGACAATGCCCCGCCCAGCTGCTGTCAGATTCTCAGGAAGCCTCAGAGAGGGAGGTCAACTTGCAGAGGTTTATTAAGGGGAGCCCTGGGGCCAACACCTGTAAAAGGAGGGGGCAGCGCCAGGACAGGGCAGGGGAGAAGTCAACCGTGATGCAGGTTTTATGGAGCCTTGGCCGATCCCACGGGCAGTTCTGGTGCTGAGGTGACTGCGAGAGCTGTCCTGCACGGGGCGGGATGGCCAGGGCCTCATGTCCTCAGTTGGTCACTGGATGTGGGCCATCCCCAGAAGGGCATCACCTTGGGGAGGCAGCCACTAGCAGCCGAGGCATCCCTTAAAGGCTGGCCGGTGAAGTCTGCCCCGAGCGCGCCCAGAGCTGGGCAGTGAGCCCTCGCTGAAGGGAAGGTGGCATGGTTCCCACCGCATCCACCATATCTACGACTTTGCCCTGCTTGCGTGGGGTCCTGGGCAGCTCTCCCCGCTGGAAACTTGTTGGGTCTGGATCCGTTAGTCTAGAAAGTCCTCCCAGGCTTGATTCTAATCTTGCATGCCTCTAATGTCAGGGACGTAGTAATAATGGCAAAAATAGCTACCACGGACTCTGGCCCTTCACCCTTTGTTTCTATCATCTTGTGCCCTCCTGGGAGAGAGGTACATGTGTTATCCCATTTTACAGAGGAGGGTGCAGTGGTCATTTGGGGGAAGTAAGTGCCCGGGGCCCACAGCACCCAGGTGGCAGAGCCTGGCCCCAGCAGCAAGTGTGTTAGCCCAGGTGGGATGGCCTCTCTCCTCACTGCCACGGTCACTGTGCCGGAAGCTGCCGCACACGGGGCTCCAGAGTTGCGGGAAGCTGTGCGCCGGGAACACGTGACTTTCACGCAAGCGTGGGTCAGTCAACAAGGTATCCCCACCTGCCAGGATCCCCATGCACTGAGGATGAGGCCGGCAGCGTCCCCTTCCTCCGCTCACCCACTGCCTACTGAAGCATCCGTGTCGAGAGACCTGGGCTGTCCTCGGGGCCTCAGTGGGGGGAGAAGTGACCCAAGAAACAAAGACACTGCCCTCGGTCTTGAGAAATGTATGCGTCTTGTTACGAAGCAGAAATCTGTTCAGCAAAAGTGGGGGAGACGGGGAGCTGAGCCCTGAGGACTCACGTGGCTAGTCCTCCTCCCGGGTCTGCACCCCTCCTCCTCCCTCCTAAGTACGGCTCCTGAGGTGGGCTGTGTTTCTCCCTCCCCACCTCCTGATGGCATAAGACGGTCACTCTCGTTCCGTGAGCAGCCGACCTGCCAGGAGTGTGCCAGAACCTCCTCCTAACCTCACGACAGCCCTGGCAGGTGAGCGTTGTCCTCCCCACTTTGCAGGGGAAGAAATGGAGGCCCAGGTGGGTTAGGTCGCTCGTCTGGATCACGCAGCCATCGTGGGGCGGGCCTGGACTCCGGACTAGTCTGTTTGCACAACCACGGTGCAGGGGATCGAGAGGGTCTGGACGAAGGGACCAGCGCCGTGGAGGAACAGAACGGCACGGTCTGTGGGCTGCAGCAGGAAGGGGGATGTCACGCAGAGCCAGAGGGAGGGGAGGGCCTGTTGTTCCCGGAGCCGTGACAAGGGGGGAGGGGGCTCCTGAAGCGGCACCCAAGGAGGGGATTCGGAGCCATGGGAAAAGGCAATGTAGCTGGGCTGGCTTGGTGAGTGTGGTGGGGAGCCTTGGAGGCCTTTAAAAGGCAGTGCTGAGTGACAGTCGACTAGGGATGCAGGGGACCTGGCCTCTTGTGTCTGGGTCTCGGGGCTCCTTGGTGCAAAATGCCCAGAGGTGGCATGGGGACGGCGGGGAAAGATAAGAGAAACGGTCTTCAGGTTTCAGTGTGCCTTGGCATCACCCGGAGAGCTTGTTAGAACAGATTCCTGGGTCCACCCGGGGATCCTGTCTCCAGGTGCTGGGGAGACAGGGTCAGCAGTGGGTGCTGATGTTTCAGACCCCGACTCCGCCATGGGCATCGCAGGTGTGATGGCCTCTGCGGGCTCCTACTACTCCTGGCATCCCAGCTCCCTGGGACTCTGCAGTGGGATTCCCTGCAGGGGCCCTCTCCCTAAGGATGGCCACTGCTGCCTCAGGCAAGGGGAGACGGGGCCCCTGTTGCTCCAGGAGCCACGACTGAGAGTGGCCATTGGGTGTATGCTTTTTGATCCCAACTTTGCAGATAGTAAGCCTGGAGCTCAGGGAGGTGATCCCAGAGTTTGCACAGCCAACAAGTGCCAGAGCCAAGATTAAATCCTGGAGCTTAGCTGAAACCGGAGGGCACCACGAGGACTCATCCAACACCTGCCAGGACTTGGAATGCCCTTTGCTCTGAGGGTAGGTATAAAAGGACATTTGTTTGAGAGGCCCGGGGCTCTGTAGGCATGGGATTCATCGAACCACATCCCACCCCAAACTCCCAAGCCAGGAAGGTCACTGGAATGAAACAGGGGCACTGTGCACAGTGGTCAAGGAGTTATCTGGAAGGAAATGGTATGATACCATGACTATTCCCCTCGTGGCTCCAACTTACCAGGATACGATGGACCAAGTGCGGTGAACCTCCTTCGAATTCTGGAACTGTGCGCGAGCAGGCAGCACTAAAGAAGAAAGACACTCTCACAGGGAACAGAATGGGGCTTGGAGTTATATGAATTTGAATACCAAAAGAGACGCGATTTCATTTTCCGCCTCAAGCTCCTTGTTACAATAGGATTGGATGGGGGTGGTGCAGGAGAGTTGCACTATTACTCACATTATCTTTGAAATAGAGTCACGCTCGTTTAAATGACAATTGTTTCAGAGTCATAATTGATACCTGTTTTCATAACTTCAAAGTGAAAGGAGAAAATAGATGGAAGAAAAAAATGCCTAAATCAAAGGAAAATGCATCGCCTGCTGTGGGTTCAGTAGAAGTTGGCCAAAGAGAGTTTTAGAAGAAGAGAAAACATTTGGGATCTCAAATCCCTTAGCCTTTGACTTCAGGAAAAATTCAGAGATGGGCTGGAAGGAGCGGGGTGCACTCTAAGAGCTATGCTGTGCCCAGGAGAATCGGGAGCTCGGAATACAACTTAATCCAAATGGACAAAGGAAGTATAGAATGGCTGTTAATGGATATCTCAATCCCAGATGAAATGTGAATCCAAGGAGCATTTCAATATAATATATATTTAATTGAAAGGAACCACATATCTCAAATCAAAATGAGGTTAGCAATTCCAGGCCGGGTAGGCACTGTTCTGTGACCTTTATTTTCTCTCTCTCTGATGCTTATTTTTGGAGAGGACTGTTAGCTCAAGAATTTGCTGAATGACCAACTGACTAAGTGAATGAAAGAAGTGGAAGTTGTCAGAGGAGGTTTGTGAAAATGGACTTTAATGAGGCAGCTGATTTCCCGTGCTTTCCAAGTTTTCTACGGTGGAAAGATATTACTTTGATAACTGGAATAAGATTAAAACCGGGTGGGGGGCTGGTTAGGAGTCTATTTTCTTGGGGGAGAGTTTCCTCAGGGGGTGGCTAAGATGCCCACTCCCCTGGGCCCTCCCAGGGAGTTGGCCCTCCCCTGGCCCATGAACCAACCACCGAGTGAAAGACGGCGGTAGATGCTGATAGCAGGTTAGGGTGGGAAACATCTGGGCCGAGTCTCTCTGTCAGGAGTTGTGCACAGAGTTGGCATCGCAGGGCGGGGAACACCCAGATGGTCTCTCCCTCAGTAAGCCCACAGTATGGGCTGTGAAGGTTCATGCACTGGCCACACGATATTCTAGAACAATCTGGGCCTGGAGCCGATAAAGACGGCAGGACCGTCTGAAGCTGAAGAAGGACTGCTAGCAGGTGGGTGGAGACTGGGTGTCCTGAAAAGCTGCTATTAATGCAGAGGAGAAGTATGCATCCTGGCCCACGATTTCTTCCTCTAGTCAGAAAGAACTATAACATGGCAAACGGTCTCGGATCTCTGAAGGGTACGATTCCTGGCACTCAGAGCAGAAAATTCATCTGAGGATTTCACTGGAGGTGGGTCAGGGTGGGCTGGAGACTTCCTGGAAGGGGCATCTGAGTGGAGAGGTGGGATGGGGGGAGGGGGACACCCAGCAATGGACGAGCAGAGGGTAGCCAAATGTCACTGGCAGGAGTATGCTGTCCAGAAGCACCTCCAACCTTAGGAATTAATTACCTTGGGTGGTCCTAAATGCATAGCCTAGAGTTCCAATCCCTAGAGATTTTTTCTTTTTCCTTCCCTTCCCTTCCCTTCTGTACCCTTCCCTTCCCTTCCCTTTCCTCCCCTCCCCTCCCCTCTCCCTTCCTCTTTTCCTCTCCTCTTCCCTTATTTTCTCTTCCTCCCTCCCCCCTCTTCCTTCCTTCCTTCCTCCTTCCATGTGTTTGGAGTAGGTTCCAAGAATCTTCATTGTTTCACAAGTACTCAGATGATTCTGGTGCAGGACATCAAGCCCTATATTTCAGGTAATGTATTAGTGTGGGCTGTCATAAAATACCACAGGCTGGGGGGCTTAAACAACAGAAATTTATTTTCTTGTAGTTCTGGAGGTTGGAAAGTCCCAGATTAAGTCTGGCAGGGTTGGGCTTCTGGCGAGAGCTCTCTTCCTGGATTGTCGACATCCACCTTCTCACAGGGTCCTCAAACAGCCTTTCTGCTCCGCGTACAATCTCTGGCATCCCCTCTTCTTCTTCTTTTTCTATTTTAAGCTTATTTACTTATTTGGAAAGAGAGACAGTGCAAGTGGAAGGGGGCAGGGGAGAGAGAGAGAGAGAGAGAGAGAGAGAGAGAGAGAGAGAGAGAATCCCAAGCAGGCTCTGCACTACCCAGTGAGATCGTGAGATCATGACCTGAGCTGAAATCAAGACCTGGATGCTTAACTGACTGAGCCACCCAGGTGCCCCTTCCTTGCTCTTCTTATAAGGACACAGTCCTATGAGGACTGTGACGCCCTACGAGGACCCCATCCTTGTGACCTCATTTGACTTTAATTATCTTCTTAATATTTATTTTTAAATTTATTTATTTATTTTGAAAAAGAGAGAGACAGAGACAGAGATCGAGAGAGGGAGAATGAGTGGAGGAGGGGCGGAGAGAGAGGAGGACAGAGGATCCAAAGCGGGCTCCGTGCTGAGAGCAGGGAGCCTGATTCGGGGCTTGAACTCAGAAACCGTGAGAGCATGACCTGAGCCACCCAGGTGTCCCTGACTTTAATTAGCTTCTTAATCACCTTCTGTCTCTAACCGCAGTCACATTGGGAGTCAGGATTTGAGGCTATGAATCAGGGGTGGGGGTGGGGCACAGTTCAGCCCGTAGCAGGTACATTCCACAGGCCCACTCGGGGCCTGACTGCCTGGAGGAGGATGGGGAGGACACTCAGTGACGGGGCCAACACCCCAGCTAAGGATCTTGTGCAAGCAGATGGGCTGACGTCAAGGCTGTTAGATGTTCCGACCACGGAGGGTCTGTGTGTAGCGAGCAGGGGTTTTCCTGCACTTTGATGCTCGGGGACACGTAATGCTACATTCCTTTAGTTTTCTAAGGTCTCATGATGTGTGTCTGTGGGACCCCCGTCCATCCGGGAAATGAGAACCTCATCTCAGTCGTCCCCGGGGCTCTTCCTCTCTCTATGCCCTCCCGGGGGTGAGGGAAGCCCTCCAGGCCTCCTTACAAGGTCTGGAACACTCATCCCATCCTGACTCTTCCAAATATAGCAAATATACATACAATAAAGATTTAATACGTACAATAATAACATGCATTGAGCCCTATCTCATCTAAGGATCGCAATTACCTCATGAGGTAGGTATGGACGTGAGGCCCAAACAGCCTCCATTGCCTGCCATGTTTGGGGCCCAGAGAGAATAACAGAGTCCTTGCAGTGAGGATGGTGGGGGGCTGGGGGCAGACTGCTCTCCCAGACCCTCTCTAGCTCACTCCACCCAGATGTATCTGTTTCTGGTTATTTTATTTTATTTAATTTTTCTTTCAGTTTTTATGTAAATTCCAGTTAGTGAACATACAGTGTTCTAGTAGTTTCAGTGTTCTATTAGTGTGCAATACAGTGATTCATCACTTCCATACATCACCCAGCGCTCCTCAGGACAAGTGCCCTCCTTAATCCCCATCACTTATTCTGCCCATCCCCACCCCCACCCCCCCACCCCCGCTCTGGTAACCATAAGTTTGTTCTCTAGAGTTCAGAGTCTGTTGCTTTGTGTTTCTCTCTCTCTCTTATTTTTTTCTTTGCTTGTTTGTTTGGCTTCTTAAACTCCACATATGAGTGAAATCATATGGTATTTGTCTTTCTCTGACTGTCTTATCTCACTTAGTATTTTCCTTTCTAGCTCCATCCATGTCATTGCAAATGGCAAGATTTCATTCTTTTTTATGGCCGAGTAATATTCCACTGTGTATGTATATACCATATCTTCTTTCTCCATTCATCAGGCCGTGGACACTTGGGCCGCTTCCATATCTTGGCTATTGTAAATAATGCTGCTATAAACATAGGGATGTGTGCATCCCGTTGAATTAGTGTTCTTGTATTCTTCGGGTAGATACCCAAAGGTGCGATTGCTGGGTCATAAGAGCCCGAGTGGGGGAGGGGCAGAGAGAGGGAGACACAGAATCCCAAACAGGCTTCAGGCTCTGAGCTGTCAGCACAGAGCCCGAGGCAGGGCTCGAACTCACAAACCAGGAAATCATGACCTGAGACGAAGTCGGACACTGAACCGACTGAGCCACCCAGGCACCCACCTTGTGTTGTTGATGTTAGCCATTCTGACAGGTGTGAGGTGATATCTCAGTGTGGTTTTGATTTGTATTTCCCTAATAAATGACGATGAGCATCTTGTGTGTCTGTTGGCCATCTGGATGTCTTCTTTGGAGAAATGTCTGTTCAGGTCTTCGGCCCATTTTTTAATTGGATTATTTGTTTTTTGGCTATTGAGTTTTATAAGTTCTTTATATATTTTGGATGCCACTAACTCTTTATCAGATAGGTCACTTGCAAATATCTTCTCCCATTCCTTAAGTTGCCTTTTAGTTTTCCTTCACCATGCAGAAGCTTTTTATTTTAATGTAATCCCAACAATTTATTTTTGCTTTTGTTTCCCTTGCCTCAGGATCTGGTCATTTTTTTTTTTAATTTTTTTTCAACGCTTTTAATTTATTTTTGGGACAGAGAGAGACAGAGCATGAACGGGGGAGGGGCAGAGAGAGAGGGAGACACAGAATCGGAAACAGGCTCCAGGCTCCAAGCCATTAGCCCAGAGCCTGACGCGGGGCTCGAACTCACGGACCGCGAGATCGTGACCTGGCTGAAGTCGGACGCTTAACCGACTGCGCCACCCAGGCGCCCCAGGGTCTGGTCATTTTAAACCCAATTTGAGTTCCATTATTTTGTTCTGGGAACGGAATACATAGGAAATGTTGTATCACCCTTCAAGGTTGATGACAGAATCATGGTATCAGTTAGACAACCTCCACAATTGTTTGAAACAGAGATTCACAAAAGAATGGCTTAAAAAATATGTGGGTCTTTTTCTCTAACCTAAGGTGATGCGCAGAAGTAGGTGGTATTGAGCCGGTACAGCAGGTGGAAGAGTCCACGGAGTCTCACAGTCTTTCCATCTTTCTGTTCTGCCATCCTTAGGGTGTAGCTTCCATTCTTTAGTGTGCCTTAAGGTCATGAGGTGGCTATGAGAGCCACACCATCGCATCTATATTCCAGGCAGGAAGAAGGAGGAGGTGAAAAAAGATTAAAAAAAAAAAAGCATATATGAACCCAGTTAGCCCCTCTTTATTATTTCGTTTTCTTCCAAGATTTTATTTAAATTCAAGTTGGTTAACATATAGTACAGTATGGGTTTCAGGAGGAGAATTTAATGATTCATCAGTTACATATGGCACCCAGTGCTCATCCCAACAAGCGCCCTCCTTCATGCCCATCACCCACCCACCTTCTCTCCAACAACCCTCAGTTTGTTCTCTATTATTAAGAGTCTCTCATGGTTTGCCTCCCCCTCTGTTTTTATCTTATTTTATTTTTCCTTCCCTTCCCCTAGGTTCATCTGTTTTGTTTCTTAAAATTCCACATGTGAGTGAAATCATATGATATTTGTCTTTCTCTGACTGACTTATTTCGCTTAGCATAATACACTCTAGTTCCATCCACGTCGTTGCAAATGGCAGGATTTCATTCTTTTTGATGGAGTCAGCCCCTCTTTTAAGGAGCTTTTCTAGAAGCCTCATCCAGTAATAATGGTCACTCATACCTCATTGGCCAGAACTTAGTACAAGTCTTAGTGCTTAGCTTAAGGGAGGATTGGAACTATTTTTTTTTTTTTAAGGTGGCCACTTTGGTATTTCTAACAAAGTCTGATTTCTTTTACTAAGAAAAGAGGAGAGTGGCTACTGGTGAGCCCTTTCCCACCTCTGTCATAACTTTGCTTGACCTGACTCGGGTGAGTTATGATGGTCAAGGTCAGCCATGAGAAGCATTTTTATAGAGACGAAAGTGTAAGCGGCTCAACCGTAAGAAACTTTGAGGTGAGCCTGGCCAGCTCTAAACCCTTCCCAGCAGCATCCCGTCTCTGGGCTGGCCTCAGGTAGAAAAGCACCTATACATGAACTTGACTTTGTCCGGTGGCTCCTATGAGCCTCAGGGGAGCTAATGCATGTAATAGCACCTCATAAAATATGGGGTCCAGGACCGCACTACTAAATGGGGTCCAAGAACCCGGAGCATCGGCACCACCTGGGAGCTTGCCAGAAATGAACATTCTCAGCCGCCCCTCCAGCCCTACTGAGCCAGAATTTGCATTTTAACGGGGTCCCAGGTGATGCAGGAGCACATTTAGGCCTAACAAGCATTTCTGTGAAGAGTTGTGAGCTTGTCTCCTAGGGAAGGCCAGGTGACAGGAGACCGGTAAGCTCGCCCCAGACGCTTCCTCAAGCCTGATCAAGTATCTTGGGAAAATCACTCTCCCCAGCTGGGCTCTACCTTCCCACCTGTTACAACAGTGGCTCGCACCAGAGCCTCACTCCATGAACGTGGTCTTGGACCCGCTTTCAGCAGCAGAAGGGAGGGGAGCCTACCTCGCCAGTCTTCGTGCCAGTTTCGTGCTACGAAACATTTGGTTATTAACAAGAATCCTTTAAAAGACTGCTTGATGTTTGGGACTAAATAAAGCTGTGCTCCCACTCCAATTGAGCTTATAATAGAGTCTAATTTTATAAAGGAGCCGATTAATGGCTTTGTAAATATAAAAGAAAGGATCCCTGCTTCTTTCTTTCTTGACCAGAAGGCCCCCGAAGTTCGTCTTGTAAAAATGTCAAATCTCGCTTTAAAGAATGGCAGGACTTCTCCAAGGAGAATAACAGGAAGTGACTCACAGAGGGCACCCCGAGGCAGTTCCACTCGACAAAGGGGCCCCCTGCGCAGTAATGCGAGGCTGCTGGTAACTGCAGGAGGAAGGTGCCCCGCCTACCCATGGGTGTGTGTGTGTGTGTGTGTGCGCGCACACACGCGCACACACACACACACACACACACCAGCAGGCGCAGTCTTCTCTAAGCTGGGACTGTCTGTGGGGCCCGGGGGCAGCTGGCATGCTGGTCCCCAGAGACAGAGCAGCATGGGAGGCTGAGAGCCAACACAGGCAGCATTTGCCGCTTCAAGAAAACTTGCCTAGAAATAAGGCTAAATGAACCACCCCGAGCTGCCAGCCTAGAGACTCTTACCTGTACTGCACTTGCTTTGGCTCTCACCTTGATCCCATTTGATGAGCAGGTGGAGGCGGGAAGATGCCTCTCCTGGTGTTTTGTGGACTAACTCAGACCTGAATCTTCTATTCTGCCATCTACCCCTCCCACCTGCCCCCTTTCCATCCCATCTCCCTCTTCTTCTATTCCTTCCTCAGTCCCCAGGCTTGTGCTGTCCAAGGCCCTCACTGAGGACAGTGGTTCTTCCCCAGACTTCCCAGTTCACACACTGCCCCACATTTCTGAAGCAGCCTCAACGCAGAACAGAATCACGCTCTTGTGCCCCATAGGGAAGGTCTCCCCTGGCTCAAAAGAGCTGCCTTTTAGGCTATGGAACGAACCTCTCGGGGCCACCAGCGTCTTATCCAGGATTTTTTATGCAGTGGGGGGCCCCCGTGGTGGGATGGGGGAGCAGACAAAGCCCATGGTTCCAGAGCCTCCACATTGTGTCTGAGCTGTTCCCTGCATAGTGCTGGCATGTGTAGAGTTTAAGGATAGAAATCTTCCAAGGCATCTCAGAGTGCAGTTAGGCAGAGAAGGTTCCTGAGGTCGAGCCCAGAGCTGCTTTGGCAGGGAACAGGAAGGCGAGGACATTTCCAGGATTATGCAGAGACCCACTGAGGGATGGCAGGGCCTGAATGGGAAGCAACGAATGGCTAGATCAGAGGTAAAGTGCCCATTATGGAAGACCCAGGCGCCATCGTTCATTCTCTCCCTGGGCCTGTCTGAGCCATGTAGCCCCTGCCTGAAGCCAGCTGTGCACACGTGGGGCCGGCTGATGAAACAGCTACAATGGCACCGGGAGCTGGATGCCACACAGGAAAGGTGGCCAGGTCACTGTAACCTGCACTGTGTTTTGCAGAATTCTCTGTGCGTTCGTTGTAAAGTAGTCACCCTCTAAGAGAACAGAAACGCATCCAGAATCTCTCCCCTTCCCCCCCCCCCCCCACCCCGCACTTCTGTGTTTTGGCATTTTTGCGAGCTGTGAGCATGAAAGAGCCAAGCACGCGCGTCTCAGAGAGGATCCCAAGTAGCCTTTCCTTTTTTTATGCACATCAAAGTTAGGCCCACAGAGGGGATGGGACTTGCTCCAGGTCACTTAGCAAGTTGGGGGCAAAGCAGGAGGTCAGGCCCCTGCTGTGCTGTGAGGAAGGGCGGGGAGGTTTTCTCAGCATCGTGTAGAAGGATCCGGAAAGCAGCTGCAGGCCCCGGTGGCTCTGAGAAAAGGCTGCTGTGGGGCTCATCAGAGCATTCTTAAGTGTAATTGACTTTTAGGCATTAAATTTTTACCAGAATGAGCTCACAAGGTCTGTAGGGAGAAGGAAAGTGCCTGGCATTTCCTGCCTCTTGGGGCTGCGTCTGGGGTGCAGAAAGCTCATCCTCGGGGCTGCAGTGTGGAGTCCTCTCCTGGGAGAGAGAAGAGGGGTGAGGCCCTGGGAGAGAATGCAGATCAGGATGCAGGGTTCAGTGGCCGCCTGATTCTCATTAAATCTAGGGGAAGAAGGGGGGGGGATGGGAGCCAAGAGCACCTACCCAACAGCCCTCAGGCAGTCAAGCCTGTTGGATGAGTGCCCACTGCAGGGGAGGGGAGAAGAGACATGTAACGCAGTCCCTGCTCATAGGGAGCATCCCTCCCTCCCCTGACCATGCTCACTCACCATTCCGTCCCTGAACCTGTCCCACCATCAGTCATGGACCTTGGGTTGGATCACTACCAATCTCAGGGCATCGGTTTTCTTTTCTACACACGGCAATGAGGAGTTGGTCAAGATGATGTCTTGAAGTTTTTTGAGCTTTGTCATTCCTCAATGAGGGAGTTACCCCAGGTCTTATCCCAAGAGCTCCTCCCCCCTCCCCCCAACCCCAGGCAGGTATCACCTTTGATGTGCAGGTGGCAAGGCTTAGCAGCCCTCCCCGGAACAGTAGCAGCCTGCCCCTGTGGACTTGAGCGCTGAAATAAAGATCCAGAGGCTTACGGAGACTTCCACTTAGATCCAAAAAACTCAAGAGCTGGCCCTTTTTTTTTTATATATAGGCTTATTGACATATAATTGACATACCATGAACTGCACATTTTTAAAGTGTACAATTGGATAAATTTTGATATTTATTATTCACTTATAAAACCATCACCAGTATCAAGATAGTCAACATATCCATCATTCCCCAAAGTTTCCTCATTCACCTTTGTCCTCCCTCTTACCAACCCTTCCTTCCCCCAGCCCCTGATCCCCGCTGATTGACTTTCTGTCACTACCGTTCAGTTTATGTTTCCCGGAGTTTTATAGAAATGGAAACATGCAGCCCGTATTCATTTGTATCCAGTTTATTTCACCTAGAATAATTCTTTTGAGCATCATTCATGTTATGACTTGTACAAATAGTTTGCTCCATTGTACCAAGTAGTACAGCATTGGATGGATATACCACAATTCATTTATCCATTCACCTGTTAATGGACATTTGACTTGTTTGCGGTTTGAAATGAAAGGGCGCTAAGCGCCAACATAAAAACACATGAAAGTATAAAATTCACTGCTATAAGGAAAGGGGTGCCTGGGGGGCTCAGTTGGTTAAGCATCTGACTCGTGATCTCAGCTCAGGTCTCGATCTCAGGGTAGTGAGCGTAAGCCCCGGGTTGCATGGAGCCTACTTAAAAAACAAAAACAAAACAAAACAAAAACTCACTGGTGAAGGTAAATATATAGTCAAACTCAAAATACTCTAACACTATCACGGTGGTGTATAAATCACTTTTATCTCTAGTATAAAAGTTAAAAGTCAGTAGTATTAAAAATAACTGTAGCTACAATATATGTTAATGGATACACAATATAAAGAGATACAAGGCGTGATGTCAATATCATTAAATGTGGAGACAGGAGAAGTAAAGGTATAGGGTTTTGTATGTGATTGAATGTAAGTTTTTATTAGTTTTAAAGGGATTGTTATAGCCATAAGATGTTTTATGTAAGCCTCGTGGTAATAACCACACAAACGCAAAATACTGCCAAGAGATACGCAAAAGATGAAGAGAAAGGAATTAAAGCCTTTCACACCACTATGAAAAATAAATAACAAAGGAAGAAAATGACAGAGGAAGAAAGGAACTACAAACAGAGAGAAACAATTAACAAAATGGTAATAGTAAGTCTTTGCTTCTCAGTAATTACGTGCACATGGATTAAATTCTCCAATCCAAAGTCCTGAGACCTGACACCATAAACTCTTGGAGGCCAACATAGGGGAAAAGCTCTTTGCCATTGGTCTTGGCGATAATTTTTTGGATATGACACCAAAAGCACAGGCAACAAAGCCAAAATGAATAGGTGGGACTACATCGAACTAAAAATCTTCCGCACAGCAAAGGAAACCATCGACAAAAGAAAAGGCAACCTATGAAATGGAAGAAAATATTTGCAAAGCATATATCAGATTAAGGATTAATATCCAAAGCATATAAAGAACTCAATAGCAAAAAACCAAATAACGCAATTTAAAAATGCACAAGGGGGCGCCTGGGTGGCGCAGTCGGTTAAGCGTCCGACTTCAGCCAGGTCACGATCTCGCGGTCCGTGAGTTCAAGCCCCGCGTCAGGCTCTGGGCTGATGGCTCAGAGCCTGGAGCCTGTTTCCGATTCTGTGTCTCCCTCTCTCTCTGCCCCTCCCCTGTTCATGCTCTGTCTCTCTCTGTCGCAAAAATAAATAAACGTTGAAAAAAAATTAAAAAAAAAATGCACAAGGGATCTGAGTAGACACTTTTCTGAAAAAGATATAAAAAATGGCCAACAGGTACTCAATATCACTAATTATCAGGGAAATGCAAGTCAAAACTAATGAGATATCACCTCACCCCTGTTAGAATGGCTATTATCAGGGGCACCTGGGGGGCTCGCCGGTGAAGCAACCGACTTTGGCTCAGGTCATGATCTCACAGTTTGTGAGTTCGAGCCCCACATCAGGTGGCTCGAGCCCCATTCCAGGCTCTGCACTCTCACTCCGTTTGTCTCTCGCTCTCCCTCTCTGCCCCTCACTCACTCACTCTTTCTCAAAAAAAAAAAAAAAAAATAATAATAATGGCTATTACCAAAAAGATAAGATGTAACAAGTGTCGATAAAGGTGTGGAGTAAAAGGAACCCTTGTATATTGTTGGTGGGAATGTAAATTGGTACAGCTATTGTGGAAAACACTATGCAAGTTCCTCAAAAAATAAAAAATAGAACTAACCGTACAATGCAGCAGGCCCATTACTGGATATATATCTAAAGGAAATGAAATCACTTTCTCGAAGAAGTATCTGCACTCCAATTATCAATTGCAGCATTATTCATAACCACCAAGATGTAAAAATGACCTAACAGTCCATCAACAGATAAACAGATTTTAAAAATGTGAACGAAATATCATTTGGAATGGGAATGGAATATCACGTAGCCGTGAAAAGAGAAGGAAATCCTGTCATTTGTGACAACATAGAAGAACCCGGAGGGCATTATGCTAACTGAAGTAAGCCAGACCCAGCAAGACAAATGCTGCATGATTTCACTTATCTATGGAATCTAGAAAACATCAAACTCATAGAACCCGAAAGTAGAAAGGGGGTCAGCAGGAGCTGCGGGTGGGGTGAAGAAAGGGAAACATATCCAGGTTAAAGGGTGTAAGCTTTCAGTTGCGAGATGAATTAAGTTCTGGGAATTGAACGTACAGAAAGGTGACTATAGTTAATAACACTGTGTCATACACCAGACATTTGCTAAGAAACTAAGTGAGGCGTTGGACGTGGGAATTAGCTTGATTGCGGTAATCATTTCACAATGTATCCGTGTCTCAAACCATCATGCTGTGTACCTTAAATATACACAATTTTTATACCTCAATAAAGCTGGGAAAAAAATAGAGTGCATCAGTGTGATTTGGATCCGGAAGTGATTTTAACATTTGGATCCGGAAGTGATTTTAACATTTGGATCCGGAAGTGATTTTAAAATACGAAAAGAGCTTAGAGGAGGTAAGGGTATTCGAACTTCCAACGGCTCAACAGACACAGTGGTTTTCGGGGGATTGTGTGCTTGTCCCCGGTGGCTTGGGCCGGGGATGGAGATTAAGGTGGACTAAATCAGCACCCCCACGATACCTCTTGTACCATCGCGGTCACGTTAGCACGCTTGAAGCTGATATTAATAGCCACACATACATATATTGTCCAAAAGGAGATAGACTAACCAGAGTCTGGAGAAGGAGGGGGAGAGCGGGAAAAGGATGGAAACTACATCAAAATGTTAGGGAACCGAGTACATGGACAGAACTGAGGATGTGTGACATGTGCGGGGTGGGAGGGGGTGGGGGGGCAGCATCTGTGTCCCCCCGTCTGTAGGGGATGTTTCCACAATGCAAGAACTTGGAAAACATGCGTTATCTCCAGAGGAGAAGAGGGGGGTGGCAAAAGGTTCACGGACGTAACCGGGGAGACTCTGTCCCGCCCCCCCCTCGACTCCAGTCACACTACCCCTTTGTGTCTGGCCAGTGGAGGGCAGCGGCTGATAGCTTGCGCTCTGTGGCCCGACCGCTTGGGTTTGAATCCTGCCAGGGCCCCACGTTGGCTAGGTGGCCTTGAACAGGCCTCTTATACGCCCTACATGCCTCAGTTTTCTCATTAGAACGGTGAGGATTAAAACCAGTCTCTGTCTAATAGAGCCGTTGTGCCGATGAAACGGGGTCGTCCCGGTAAAGTGGCACCGGGTCCAGAATAAGCGCTCAATAAATGTTAGCTCTTGTTTCCTTACCGCCTCTCTGATTACTCCTTGTGCAGCCACGGGGACAGGACTGCCCAGTGAATGACCCTGGCGCTTCTCTCTGTGTTGCCAGGCAACAAGCTCTCCGGGACCGGCGGCTCCCCCTCCTTGAGCGGGAGGAGCTCGCGCAGGATTTCAACTTTCCCAAGGGCACCGAGCACGAGTGGCCGACATTCCAAGACGGCTCCCCAGAGCAGCCGGCTCCCGAGCCCGGACTGTGTATACGGCAAGGTCTCATGCTTGCTCCACAGACAGGGAGAAGAGCGGGCAGTGGGGTCCTTTCCTGGAACCCAACGACCCCACGTCCTGGTTCCTGGCTTGCTTCTTGGTGGAAGGGGTGGGAAGGTGGGACCACGTAACTCATCCTGTTGGCTGGGAATTTCTCGTGAAGCCCGCTCCACGCCCAAACGGCCTGGCATCGTGTTTCCCTTCCCCTGCCTCCCCACGCCCTTGGCCGAACTGTCTCTCCTCCTCGTCTTTACCCTCTGAAAGCATGTCCCCCGGGGCGAGGCCTCTGCCTCCTTCTAGATCTGGGTATGCTCCTCTCCTCCATGAGTTCTGTTCCTGGGGCTTCAAACGCCATCCCTGCTCATGCCTTATGCTCGCGGTCTTGGCTGGACACCGTCACTTGGACGGCATCTTAAACCTTCAAAATGTTCCCAACTGTTAAAAATGTTCCGAACTGGTAAAAAATAAAAAATAAAATAAAAAATTTCCTCTGCCAGGGGTGCCCGGGTGGCTCCGTCGGTTGGACGTCCGACTTCGGCTCGGGTCGTGATCTCATGGTCTGTGGGTTCAAGCCCCGCGTCGGGCTCTGTGCTGACAGCTCGGAGCCTGGAGCCCACTTTGGATTCTGGGTCTCCCCCTCTCTCTGCCCCTCCCCCTCTCATGCTCTGTCTCTCTCTCTCTGTCAAAAATAAATGAACATTAAAAAAAATTTATCTAAAAAATTTCCTCCGCCGTAGCCGTGAAATCAAACGACCTCTTGCCCTCCTATAGTCATGAACTTGGCAACTTGTACTGCTGTCTACCCTGTCACCTTGACCCTCAAATCCTAAGGTTCCCCCTGGATCCCTCCACCACGGCCGGTCAGTGGGCACAAGCATCCTAGGGTCACACTGCATTGTCCCTGCCTGCCTCCTCAGTGCCTCTTCCCCTCCAAGACCAGTATTCTGCTCTCTTTCCACTGTATTCCACCCTGCATCCTCTGATTAGTTTTTCTCCCCGTTTCAAATACCTTCAGTGCCTCCCTATTACCTAATTATGTTATAACGCCTCACCCTGGCATTTAAGGCTCTTCAGAGAACAGCCCGTTTCCAAGATTCTGTTGGGGCTGCTCCACCAAGGTGCTCTTACGTCCCAATGGGTCAGTTGGATGGCTGGTCCTTCCTTAACACCTTCTACACCTTCTCCTTCCCCTCCACGGCGCCACCTCTGCCGTCTCCACTTCAACACCCTCCCGAGCCAGCTTCTCTTGCCACAATCCTGCACATCTATCAGTGTCACGTCGGGTACCCCACTTTCTCTTGTGAAGCCTTCCCGGGAGCTTGCCTACTACAGTCACACTCTCGAGAACGGAGGGATGTCCCTGGTTTACTGCACCTGTTACGTTGCATTGTATTATTATCCCATGAGTCCTTGTCTAACTCCCCTCCCCACCAGCGTATGTGCTCGTGACGTTAAGGGCTATTGGCTGTGAGCAGTTTACCCAGGGTGCTCCTGCACTGGCCCTCAGGGACATGGCTGTCGATTGAATTCAGCAGGGGCTGATTTGCCTGGAAATACAACTCAGAAGACAAGACGCCTGGCTTCTTGTGCCTGTAGGACTGTTTGCCCTGGACATGCAGCTTAGCCCCAGGAGGACAGAGTATCGTCTCTGTGTCCTGGGGGTATCCTGGAGCCCCGCACAGTGCGAGCTCTCTCAGAGGAGAGAGACTTCTAGCACCCGCCCAGGATTTGGATAATTCTCCCGCCTTGGCTTTCCTCCCTTAGCCCTTTGGGTCTCCCAGTGCCAGGCTCACACACAGATGCCGGGCAGCGCTCGGAAAAGAGCACGTCGGGCATTTGCTGCCATCTAGTGAAGGAAGCGTGGCTCAGTCTGTGGCTAAAGCGAAGCAGAGCCTGTGCCCTCCCCGCGACAAGGAGCAGCAGGTCAGAGGCTCAGACCTGAGACCCGGGGCCGCTGGCAGGCACCGGCCCCTCCAGCCTGCCTGCAGCCCCGGTTTGCACAGGGTTTTCCTCCACGCCTCCACTGTCACGAGGTAGGTTCTCCACCCCCAGGGCAGCCTCTTGCCAAGCCTGTCTCGGTCTGTAGACACCTCCAGTTTTTAGGGAGGTCCTGGGCCTTTTGAGAGGCCTGGTTGGTTCTCTGGACTGCATTTCACGCAGACATTCAGCCAGAACTGAACGTAGGGCTCATCAGCTCACCCGCTACGGCTCCTCCACCCAGGGGTCCGTGTGTGGCTAAGAAGGTGCTCTCCCTGCCCAAGGTGGCCACTGCAGATATTTTAAGTGAGGCTTTCTTTCCTTTTCCCCTAATGTTTATTTACTTTTGAGAGAGAGAGACAGAGTGCAAGCTGGGGTGGGGCACAGAGAGAGGGAGACACAGAATCCGAAGCAGGTTCCAGACTCTGAGCTGTCAGCAGAGAGCCTGATGCGGGGCTCGAACTCACAAACCGTGAGATCATGACCTGAGCCGAAGTCGGACGCCCAAAGGACTAAACCCCCCAGGCGCCCCATTAAGGGAGGCTTTCTTACTGGTTCCAGCCAGTGGTGTGCTGGGGCCAGCTCATGAGAACTGGTCGGGCATCTCTTCCCCGCTCCACATTCAGTAATATCATGTCGGTAGCCTGAAATCAGGCCTGATGGGAGAGTTCACCACAGAAATCAGTACATGTTACAAATCGTGGCCCTTTTTTTTTTTCCTGAAGAGCCAGTTGCTATACATTTATCAGCATATGACTGGCTTCCATCGAAATTCGAAGCAAAGCACCACTTTTAAATGACTACTTAGACAACCGCCAAACAAGATGTTTTTTTAGTGTGCCATCTGAATGAAAGGCCAACTAAAAGTCTCATTTATTTATTTATTTTTTCGAAATGTATATAACGGAGATTGCAGCTGGTGAAAGATAGGGTGGTAACTGAGAAGTCAAGATCATGCCTTAGGTTCAAAACAAAACCAAAATACTAATGGCTGGTAAAAAAAATATCTGCAATAGGTTATTTATTTATTGGCAGGTTTTGAATTTTTACTCATCATGCAAAGGAGTTATATGGGATAAGCCACATACTTGCATCGGGGAAAACACTGAACGAAGGTATTGAACAATGTGCTTAGAAACAATATGGAAAAACACCATCTACAGTTTTAATGTGGTTTTTGTTTTGTTCTTTTTTTTCTCCATGATTTGAAGTGTGTTTCAATCCTAACATTGGTGTGTCCTCTGCTAAGATATTGCCAGTGGTTCATAGTCAGGCAGCCTTCTCGTCTATCTCTGTAAGAACCATTTGAAATACACATTGACATATCACTTCTTTTAGGCAGAAAAAGAAATGGGATGGCTATTTTGGGGAGTCAGTTGCTTGTTCACACACCGAGCTGTGGACCCCTGGAGCTGAGAGGCCGGAGGCAAGGTTGTGAGGCTGTGAGGTAAGGGTGTAGGTAGGGGCTCAGTCGTAGTGGACCTTGCCCTCGGCCACCCCGGAGCTGGAGAGGTCTCCATTGCAGAGTGTCTGGAGTGGTGAACGAGGCCCGTCTTCTAAGGCACACATGGACATCTTCAGCTTGTATTTTCGAAAGGCCTTTTGAATAACAGCAGCACATCTTTCCTCTTCCTTCCTCTTGGTGGTGGTGACTATGGGTTCATACAACTTCTTGGAAGGGTTGGCCTCCATGAACTTCTCCTCCATCATTGCTTTCATGCTGTCCAGGCCGCTGGAGTCACCAAGTACCCTAGTGGTGAACGCGAAGAGAATATCCAGGCAGTGGAGGCGATCTCCACTCACCATGGGCAAGTCCATCATTAGGAACTGAAATCTATTTGGCTTTGCCACCCGTAAAGGCTCAGGAAGGGCATCGGCAAAGTCAGAAAGGGCAGGATACTTGATAAACTGTGTTGCTTCTGGGTCAAACTTTTCCCAGACTTCATAGAATATTTCAAAGTCATCTTCACCCAAAGGGTCCTCACTTTCTTCAGTGGCAGTATTGAAGTTCTCTAAGATCACAGCAATGTACATGTTGACAACAATGAGGAAGGAAATGATGATGTAACTAACAAAGTAGGCTATGGCTATGGCAGGGAGGTGACGGCTGTCTAAGTTGGGGTTGCATGAATCATTTGATTGCAGCATGGGCCTGAGGAGGGCATCCCAGCCTGCCGAGGTGGTGATCTGGAAGAGACAGAGTATGCTGCCAACAAAAGTCTTGAAGTTGAATATGTCATCAATTCCAAACCCTTCCTTCACTTTGCAAAAGCAGTTCATACCAAAAATGGCATAGATAAACATAACCAGAAAAAGCAGAAGACCGATGTTGAACAGAGAGGGAAGGGACATCATCAGAGCAAAAAGGAGGGTTCTAATTCCTCGTGCTGCCCGAACAAGTCTCAGGATCCGACCAATCCGAGCCAAGCGCACAACTCTGAAGAGCGTTGGAGGGAAGGGAATGTGCTGCTGGTTCTCCAAGGCAGAAACCATGGCACCTTAGGAGAAGGAGATAGGTCGATTAATTTCCAGCAGGCACACTGCTTTCAGATCCAGCTTGTCGCTCCTGCCTTGGAATCTTAGCGTGACCGACTTTTCTCCGTACTTTGCAATTTACGCACCGCACACTTACCAATATCAGGGCAATATCTATCTGTGCCTTAACTTGGAAAATAATTTCCAAGCACCGTACAACTTTAAGATGGGACTTTGGATGGAATAGGAGATGATCTAAAATATTGAAGGCACCCAAGGAATGGAAAGAGAATGCAGTTTATAAAAGACTATTTTGTGAGTTATCTCATACACTCGAAGTACATTTTCTGTGCCGGGTATTGAAAGTCATTCACGGGATAAATAGTTTTCCATATTTGTTGGAAGTGGAAAACAGATGGAAAACAGATAAACTAAGGATGGAGTCCTTCAGATTAGAGCGCAGGGAGGAATGTCTGTTACCGAAGGTTGGCTTGAACCTGAGCTGTCATCAGAAACTGTGGAAACTCTAACCCCCAAATTCCTTAAAAAGGCCAGTTCCTATTTGTGTAGGGGAATGTGAGCACAGCCTGCTACAGGTGATGACAGGGCTGGAGGGAGAAGGTGTTAGGAGGCTCAAATCTGGGCGGAAGCTGCCATGGGCGTTTCATATTTGTCAATATGCTCATCCCAAGGAAGGACTCCTGGGGTCTGCTCAAAAAGCTTGAGGGACTGGAGATACTTTCCGTATTGCTGTAGACACCCCCCAAAAGAGCATCTCGAGCAGAGGTTTCCGCAAACAGCTGAATATTTGCCCTAAAATGTCATCCTGTTCTCTCATCGCCTGCTCTGCAAGGAAATGATACAGGATTTGAAACAGCTCACATTTTGGCCTAAATATTATAGAACGGCTGGGACCTGCTTACCCTCTGTAGATATGGCCTTGGTCTTGCTCTGGGGGGTCCTCTGAGGTCATTAGGGGTGGTGGGCAGCCAGAATTGTCTGCTATCACCTAATGACTAAAGAGAAGTGGTGGATAATATACTTCACCAACTGCCCTGTTGTGCCAATGAAGTTAAATTCACATGTTAATTTTGCAGCCAACGCTGGTAGATGTGGAATTTATTAAGTTCCAATTTAGCAACAACTGGAGGAGGTCCACCCTTTAAGGCCACCTCCTCCACGAATATTTCTCTGACTAATTGAGCCAACAGTAATCCGTCCTTTATCTGAGCTCAATTCTTCTGTGTACCATGAGATTTGGTGTGCAGCTAATTTCTCGGTTTCTGACTCTTTAAGGTGAGTAAGTCTCAATACGTCACCTGCCTCGTTAACTCCTAGAGAGATTCACTTTGACTCGCACTCATTTTGTATTTATCTAAAAGCTTAGGAAAGAGCTTGAGAAAGCGTAGAAGCTTAGTGTTGGGTGGCATATCTATCTACTGGCAAAGGCAGATAAAATGCTGCCCACATCGGTGAGTAGGATTTGGCTCAGCGCATGCATTTTCTCATCCACTGGAGCAAAATGCGATACAGTGCTCTGCTGGGGTCTGTTCAAATTGCCTAGCAGTTGTTCAAAGGACAGAAGTAAGAGATACTCCCACAAACTGCACAATGGCTGGCACTGCCTGGAAGGAGCTCAGTAAGTGGTGGGATAAGTGAGCTGCTCTCTACATATTGGAGGAAGGGCTCTTCAAGTTCTCCGAGGGCTGTGCCAGACTCATCCTTACCATAGTCTTCTGGTTTTGCTGTTGCTGTCAGTTTCACCAGGACTTGGGATTGGAATTGATTGACGAAGATAAGCGATCCATTTCACTGTAGGCGTGTGGAAGGATCTATTGCTAAACTTTATCTACATAAGTTTCATGGCTTAGAAGCCAGAACAGACTATCATCTGTACCATTTTCTCGTTCTTGGAAACATCGGCATTGCTGCCGTAGCGATAGGAACCAAAATATTTTGATCTCGCGTATCTGTTGAACGCATCCTTTCTGAAGGAGCACAAAAGCTCCCACTTGTGAAATCAGTTTTCATTATCTTCATTGCTTTTTGAACTACGAGAATGGCCTCTGGGTGGTTGCACACAATTATAAAAAGTCAAATTATCGGTTTAGTTAAAAGCAAACTGCAAAAACCCAGAGTGTTAACTCTCATGGTTTAGCCATGAAGAATTTAATTTCAAAGTTGATGTGTGTGTGTATGTATGTGTGTTATAAAAGGTATACAGCAACAGCTCTTTTTTTTTCTGTATTCTTCTTCCATAAATCTTCTAGGTAATCCTGCTTATGTTAAGAAAAATATACTGATTATAGAGTAAGGCTGGTTGGTGAATGGGGTCCAAGCAGTAGAGACAAGCATCGTTCATGCTGTGGTTTAGGTTAACGTGGGATTCAGAATAAAGAGAAAGCTCTGCTTATCTTTAGCACACACTCTTGGAAGCCCAATTTGGAAGCCATGGAGGCCCTGTATGGGAGGTGAGAGAGGGCCTAGGAATGTCCCAGGGATACAGTAATTGTGATCTGATATCCACATGGATTTTGAACTAAGGAAAACCGTGGGAACTAAGTGCCAAATCCTTCAAACTAAAAGATGCTGACGAGAGCTTATAGTTGCACAGGAAAGGTAGAGCTTTAGCTCAACTATGTGACTGTACCAGGTACCCCCACAAACACTTTAAGGTCATCTTAACTTTGTCTCTCTCCACTGAATAAATGGATCCGCACATTTATTGGACTCTCTATTTCACTCATGTAAACAGTCAAGAGAATGAAAATTGCTCCGTATCTCCTAGCAACTTCCCAGGAGAGAATGGCATCAGTACACCTATTTTTTCAGAATCCACGTTAAGCCTAATTTGTTGCGTTGCGGATAGTCTGGACACGCTACCAAATGATAAGATTTACTTCTAGCTCTCAGATGAAGGCCCCTCTGGCTTCTGATTTTACTTACTAACAATAGAGAGAACCACGATCACACAGTCGAATAAGTTCCAGCCATTGGTGAAGTAGTATTGCCTCAAAGCAAAGATTTTGATGAGACACTCAATTGTAAAGATGACCACAAAGGCCAGGTTGAGATCCTCAAGGATGGCTTTTGTGTCTTCGGGATGGTTATTTGATTCAGCCATCATGATAACCATGTTGAGGAAGATGAGGATGATGATGATGACGTCAAAGACCTGGTTTGTGACCAGGTCGAACGCGAGACCCTGGCATTTATTCTGAGAGGGGGGAAAAAAAAGAAATCTTAGATCATTTTGCACTGTAAGAACGAAGTCATGTACATAAGGAAGACACACACGACAGAATTTGTCCTCCCTTACAATTAAAGCAGTTTCTTGAAAAATGAACACCCTTTTTAAACAAGAAATTCTTGCATATACATGTTCATTTAAATTTAATTACATGACTGCTTTTAAGCTGTAGGCTTACAGCTTTAATTCCATTTTAAAACACAAAAAATTAAAAATTCTTAGTAACAGCATAACTCTGATATGATGGATGATGTTTTGCTAAGATAGAACAGCTCATGTTGGATTTAATGACAAAAAGATGACCTTTGGTCTCTATACTGCATCTGTTTCTTTACTTTGACTTCAATAATACCTGCTTACATAAGTATGCTGGACAAAATGGAATTCACATCCCCAAGGCTCCGTTCATTAATTCAGAATAGTCAGACCTTGTACTTAACCCAAACTCTGTATGCGAGCAGTTCTTGAATGCCAACGTTCCACATGTGGCTCACTTGAAAATAAGGCTAGGTAAATGGGATTGTGAGGCAACGATTACTAAAGACAGAAATGGAAAGATGATTTCATTTTATTACTGGTGGTGAACTGGCACAGTTGGCTGGTACACAGATGGCCATCCGATGCACAGTTGCTCTGGTACAGGTTCTATCTCAAGTTTGCACACCTAACCCACCACACGCAGTGATATGACTCAACGATTCCACTATATTTTCCGTAATCTAACGGCTGTGAAGCACTACTTTGCTCTTAGTGGAAAGCTATTCTTCAACACAAACTCATACACTAATAGTGCATAGCGTGCTTGACTATAAATTGATTGTTTTATAATATATGTACATGTTAAGGTATTTTGTATTATCACCCAATCAAAAATAGACACACGCCAGTCTACTTGGAAAACTCCTAAACCCCTAAGAATCATCATTGGAACCCTAGCATCTGTTACGGTAATCAGGCAAAAGATGATGGTGGCTTGTGGTGGTGACAGTGGAGAGAGATATGAGCGTTTAGGTCGAAGAGCTAAGAGGGAAGTAAGCTGAGGCTATCATCTCAGGCTGGTAGAACCGGTCAGCCGGCCACAGAGCAGACAATGAGGAATTTCAGAGGGAGATGTTAAGATCTGTCCTGAGAACACTGAGTTTGAGGCACCAGTGAGGCATCCGAGGGCCCTGGGCAGGTAACGGTATGGGTACGGAGCTCAGGTGCAGAGCTGGAACGCAGATGTGGAGTTCAAGGGCACCAGTGCCGACATGACTTAAAACCATGAGAGTGAACGGTATCAGTCAGGAAGGGCGAGAGCAATGAGAAGAGGGGTTAGGGACAGCACTGGAGGGATACTACACGTAAGTTGGTGTCTTCCAAATTTCGTCCCAGAATCGTTAAAGGAGTCTGGAGGAGAAACTTGAAAGTCAATTGCATTTGCTATGTGAGAATGCATCTGGGAAGTCAGAAAGGAACTGGAGAAAAGGTACTTTTAAGGGCGCTGTCCGGGGAAGCCCAGTGAGTGGCAAGAATTAAGAGTGAGGGAGGGTATGCCTAGGCCTAAGAGTTCAACTCTGACAAACAGAGGAGATCAAGAATACAAGGTAGCTAAGTTGGCAGAGATAAAAAAGCATTTGCATGTACAAAAAAGCGTTAGAATGTACAGTGAATCCTGCACCTCAGTACCATTTTTAAACCGGTAATGGAGCCCCCCTCCCCCCCGCCACTGTGTGGATGGTTCAGGAAGAATCAGAAATGACTCCAGATCCCTTCCTCTACTGTTAAAAAGAAAATGCATCACTGCTCAGGTAAAAACAGTTAGATTTCCCCCCCCATGCAATTGTTATTCACCTGTCCCAAAGATAATATTTAGATTTTAGAGATTGAAAAAAGTCAGTAGGAGGGGCACCTGGGTGGCTCAGTCGGTTGAGGGCCAGACTTCAGCACAGGCCATGATTTTACAGTTTGTGGGTTCGAACCCCGCGTCAGGCTCTGTGCTGACAGCTCGGAGCCTGGAGCCCGCTTCGGATTCTGTGTCTCCCTCGCTCTCTGCCCCTCCCCCACTTGCACTCTGTCTCTCTCGCTCTCAAAAATAAATAAGCATTTAAGAAAAAAATTTTTTCATGTCAGTAGGGAGATCAAGTTGCAAATTAAGTGCTAACAGCTGATGTAAAGTCTTAAATTCAGGGACATCGGGGAGTATGTATTTACCTCTTGCAAGACTGCTGTCTGGAACACGGAAGTTAACGTAAACCTGATGCGTTAACTGGGGAGATGATACTCGGTTGTTGGAATCGCTCGGTGTGAAGCTATGACTGGTAAGCTGCAGCTACACAGGGGATTATGGGGTGACACCTACCCGCAGACA
The DNA here is from genome assembly GCF_014898765.1 of Herpailurus yagouaroundi. NCBI lineage: Eukaryota > Metazoa > Chordata > Mammalia > Carnivora > Felidae > Herpailurus > Herpailurus yagouaroundi. The sequence continues at coordinate 6,881,518 of NW_024412400.1, forward strand.
ATCCATGGGCCACAAACGCCGTAAGACATGGTTCAAGCACGGAGGTGGCAGCTTCCCTGGGGTAAAGTAGCTCGTGCCCACTGGAAGCTCGGCGCTTGCAGCCTAGCATGCAAAGTGCAGCGGAAAGGCCTAGAGGCTGCATCTGTGCCCTTGCCACATCTGTCTGGCTGTGTGCTTGCTTCATACCCTTTATGAGGTCGACGGGTAAATACGTGGGAACATACTGTGTCTCTTGAGTCTTCCAGTTAATTTCAAACCTAGGACCAACCAGTCCCGAATCAGCGGTTGCACAACACCCACGGGCAAATAAAAATTCTCTCTGTCTGTTTTGTTGGCTCGAGGTCAAATGACAACCTCCTCAAATATAGTTATATCATTAACCTCCCAGTGAAAAATTCTTCCTGGTATAAATTCTAAACCCTTTGCCCGAACACTCACAGGTATTTTTAGCGCAACGCAAATATTTAATCCTAGTGGCGTGGACTCTGTGTGGACCCTCGAACATAACCTCTCACTCAGCTAATGGTCACGGACAATACACGCTGTGCCACGCTCTATTCTGCGTCACGGGAATAGCAGTAAACGAAACATACCTTGGATCATTTGGGGTCTCGTGTTCGAGTGGAAGTCTCTATGTCCTCTACACGCTGCAGACATCAAGCCCCTCTTCCATGTTGCCTTCCTGAACTTTTCAGCCCCCTCCCTACCTTGAAACTCACTTGTAAGAGCTGCTAACTATGGGTAGCCATCCCTTTTTAATCTGGTGTGCCCCAATTCCAGAGCCTCAATTAAGCTGCAAGCCTGAGACAGCCCCAGACTACCTGAGAAAGCACGATTCACAGAGAGCAGGGGTCAGATCTGGCCCACAGTTGGCTTTTGTGTCGCCTGGGAGCTCAGCATGGGTGTCACATTTTTTTTAATGTTTGGGGGAAAACTCACGAGAAAAAATAAAATGTCAGCATGTGAAAATTAAAGAAATCCAAGTTTCAGTGTCTATAAATCAAGTTGCCCTAGAACACAGCCATGCTTTATGACCATTGGTTCAATACTGTCTACGGCTGCCTTTGTGCTAATGCCAGAGTGGAGACCACGCGGCCCGCAAAGCCTGAAATATTTACTATCTGACCCTTTGCGGAAAAAGGTGTGTCAACTCCCGATACGGAAACTTCGTCGCAAATGCTGGTGAGGCGGAAGCCAGTAGGCATGGCCTAGACTTCACACCAGAAAAGACCGGTCAAGGATAGTGTAAATACACTTTAAACTGGTCAAGATTTAGTCAAAACTACAGGGAGAAATCACCTCACACCTGTCACGGTGGGCGGAATTAACAACGTAAGAAACAACAGGTGTTGGTAAGGACATGGAGAAAAAGGAACCCTCTTGCCCTGTTGGTGTGAATGCAAACCGGGGCAGCCATTGTGGAAAACAGTATGGAGTTTCCTCAAACACTTAAAAGTAGAACTACCTTAAGGTCCCACAATCGCACTCCTAGATATTTGCCCAAAGAACACAAAAATACTAATTTGGGGGGATACATCCACCCCGATATTTATAACAGCCTATCTACAATAGCCAAATTATGGGAACAGTCCCAAGTGTCCATCGACTAATGAATGGGCAAAGGTGGATATACACAATGGAGTATCACTCAGCCATAAAAAGAATGAAATTTTGCTACTTGCAACAACATGGAGGGAGCTAGAGCCAAGTGAAATAAGTCAGTCAGAGAAAGACAAACACCATAGGATCACACTTGCATGGGGAATTTAAGAAACAAAACCAACGAGCAAAGAGAGGAAAAAGAAAGAGAGAGAGAGAGACAAACCAAGAAACAGACTCTTAACTGCAGAGAACACACTGAGGATTACCAGGGGGAGTGTGTCGGGGGAGGGGTGAAATAAGTGATGAAGATTAAGGAGTGCACTTGTCGTGGGGCGCCTGGGTGGCTCAGTCAGTTAAGCGTCCACCTCTTGATTTCGGCTCAGGTCACGATCTCACGGTTCGTGAGTTTGAGCCCCGCGTTGGGTTCTGCAATGATAGTGTGGCGCCTGCTTGGGATTCTCTCTCTCCCCCTCTGTCTCTCTGCCCCTCCCCCACTTGTGTTCTCTCTCTCTCTCTCTCTCTCTCTCTCAAGAAATAAACGTACAAAAAAAAAAGGGGGGAGTGCACTTGTTGCGATCATCACCAAGTGATGTACGGAAGTGTTGAATCACTATACTCTACACCTGAAACTAATATAACACTGTGCGTTAACCACACTGGAATTTAAAATTAAAAAAGAAAAAAAAGATTTAAACTGTTAAGTTCACATCATTGCAATAAGCATATACTAAACACCTATTGTGCGCTTACCAAAAAGCAAATGAAAGGTTTTTTGCCCAAGTTCTTATTATTGAATTTGAATGTCTCATTTCCTTAAAGACACTAGTGAATCTGGGTTTTTATGGAGTTCTTAGATAATGTGTGTAAACTTAGAAAATAAAGGCGAATGGCACAGTAGACATCTGAGCTCAAGACCACTTAATAGATCTATGTGTTTAGAACAAATCAATTGCTCTCACCAGAGGCCTCGGAATGGGCTTTTGAGGTTTTTTGGATCCTAATTTTTTCATTGCATTATAGTATTTCTTCTGTTCTTCTGTCATAAAAATATCTTCACCACCTAAGTATATGGAGAAGATGAGAGCTAATTATCATTAACAGTATTTATTTTGGGGGAACAAGTTCTAAATTTTCAGAAACAGTTTCAAAGTTCTACTACATTCTATCCTAAAATTCCAGTGGGAAGCAAAAGAGGCGGGACTCTAGGGGAAGGCTGAAAGGTAACAGGGTTTACTTTTTTTTATTTATTTTTGGGACAGAGAGAGACAGAGCATGAACGGGGGAGGGGCAGAGAGAGAGGGAGACACAGAATCGGAAACAGGCTCCAGGCTCCGAGCCACCAGCTCAGAGCCCGACGCGGGGCTCGAACTCACGGACCGCGAGATCGTGACCTGGCTGAAGTCGGACGCTTAACCGACTGCGCCACCCAGGCGCCCCAAGGTAACAGGGTTTAAATTAAGGAATGAGGAAATAAGGTTACTTTTATCAGCTATATTTTACTTTTTAGAATGTCAACAAAGATTACTTACTCTTTGCAAACAGCCATGGAATCTTTACAAGAACTGAATATATTTCAGGTTTCATAAATCAAACCACAGTGCAACAAAAATCTAGTAACAAACATTAAAAAAAAAACTCTCACGAAGTGGCAATTAAAATTCTCCCGAATAAGTGTATAAATGCACATACCACCATCAATAGGATTTCATAAGATTTGTTCCGACCAATTCTCAGAAAACAGTAACAACTAGAGAGCTTTAAATGTCACTATTGAGCGAGAAAGAATAGAAATATGAACAAGAATTTCTGTTTCTGGAAAATTTGGGAGGGAGTAAAATATCTAGAAATGCTGAGTAAATCAGAACAAATTCTTTTAAAACGTACAGCTAAACTGGCACAAAAGACAGGAAAATCTCCAGGGTCTGAAAATCAATAGTGATCAAAAAGGACAGAGAGTAGGAAACTAGCTTGAAGCCATTGTGGGCCAAGAGCATGTGCTAATCTCTGTAAAAACTAGAATCTTGGGCCTTAATAAGTATAAGGGAGTCATGAGGGAAAAAGGCAGTGGGCTTATGCCAAGATGCCTCCATGAATCTGGGACTCCCCAAGTGCTACCAATGAACGGGTGAAGAAGAAAAAAGAATCTGTTGGTGGAGGAAGATAAGTAGGAAACTTAGTTTGGACTCGGGGTAAAAATCCAGTCTTCCCTGATAATTTGTGAATCCAGGCCTGCCTTGATGACAGTGTGGGATTTGAATTTTCACCACTACCAGTGTAGACCAAAAATATACAGCCTTATGGCAGTGTTTTCAACAATGGTGCTGGGGAAACTGGATATCCCCAAATTTCCCAGCACTAAGAATAAAGGTAAATCCTTACTTAACACCACACACACAAAAAAATAGCTCAAAAAAGATCAAAGACATAAAGGTAAGATCTAAAACAATAAAACTCTTAGAAGAAAACATAGGACAAAAACTTCACAACGTTAGATTTGGCAATGATTTCTTGCATGTGATGTGGAAGGCACAGAGAACAAAATTAAAAATAGACAAATTGGACTTCATGAAAATTTCTAAATTTTGTACATTAAAAGACATTATCAGTGGAGCCAAAAGGCAACTCACAGAATGGGGGGAAATATTTGCATATATGTACATATATATGTATATATGTATATGTATTTATTTTATATATGTATATATCATATACATATTTTTCTATGATTTTATTTTTAAGTAATATTTATACCCAACATGGGGCTCAAACTCAAACCCGAGACCAAGAGTCGTACGCTTCACTGACTCAGCCAGCCAGGTGCCCCTTATATATCAGAAATCATGTATCTGATAAGGGATTAATCAGAATATATGGAAAACTCCCAAAACTTAAAAACAAAAAAACCAAACAGCCAATGTCAGAGAAATTACTATCTGTGTTCTCTTCTAGAATTTTATGGTTTTAAGTCTCACATTTAGGTTTTTGATCCATTTTGAGTTTATTTTGGGGTATGGTGTTAGAAAGTGGTCCAGTTTCATTCTTTTACGCGTAGCTGTCCTGTTTTCCCAACGCCGCTTATTGAAGAGACTGTTTTTCACCCATTGTATATTCTTGCCTCCTTTGTCACAGATTAATTCACCAGATAAGCATGTATTTATTTCTGGGCTCTCTATCCTGTTCCATTGGTCTGTGTGTCTATTTGTGCCCCAGTGCCATGCTGCTTTGATTACTACAGGTTTGTAGCATATCTTAAAATCTGAAATTGCGATACTTCCAGCTTTGCTCTTCTTTCTCAAGATTGCTTTTACTCTTCAGGGTCTTTTGTGGTTCCACACAAAGTTTCGTGTTATTTGTTCTTGTTCTGTGAAAAATGCTGTTGGTATTTTGATGGGGATTGCATTGAATCCATAGATTGCTTTGGGTAGTATGGACATTTTAACAATATTAATTCTTCCAGTCCATGAGCATGGAATATCTTTCCATTTGTATCATCTTCGATTTCTTTCATCAATGTTTGTAGTTTTCAGAGTATAGGTCTTTCACCTCTGTGATTAAATTTATTCCTAGGCATTTTATTCTTTTAAGTGTAATTGTAAATGGAGTTGTTTTCTTAGTTTCTCTTTCTGCTACTTCATTATTAGTGTATTAAAATGCTACCAATTGGTGGGTATTAATTTTGTGTCCTGCACATTTACTGAACTTATCTATTACTTCTGGTAGTTTTTTTGGTAGAGTCTTTAGGATTTTGTTTGTATCGTTTCATGTCATCTGCAAATAGTGGCAATTTAACTTCTTTAACAATATGGATGACTCATTCCTTTTCTCTTGTCTCCAGCCATGGCTGGAACTTCCAGTACTATGTTGAATAAAGGTGCCAAGAGTGAATATCTTTGTCTTCTTCCTGATCTTAGAGGAAAAGCTCTCAGTTTCCCCTCCACTGAGTATGATGTTAGCTGTGGGCTTTTCGTATATGGCCTTTAATACGTTGAGGTATTTCCTTCTAAATCCCCTTTGTTAAGAGTTTTTTATCATGAATGAGTGTAGTATTTTTGTCAATATTTTTCTAGATGTCTCCTGAGGCAAGGGGGAAAAAAAGCAATGATAAATTATCAGGAGTACATCAAAATAAAAACTTTTGCACGGTGAAGAAAACCATCAACAAAACAAAAAGGCAACCTACTAAATGGGAGAAGACCTTTACAAATGATTTATCCACTAAGGGTAAATATCTAAAATATATAAAGAACTTATACAACTCAACAACCCAATTAAAAAATGGACAGGGGACCTGAATAGACACTTTTCCAAAGAGGACATACAAATGGCCAACAGACACATGAAAAAGGGCTCCACATCACTGTTGGGATCTTGATGCAAATCAAAATCACAGTGAGATATCACCTCACACCTGTCAGAATGACTAAAATAAAAAGGATAAGAAAGAACGAGTGTTGACAAGAATGTGGAGAAAAAGGAGCCCTCACGCACATTGGTAGGAATGCAAAATGGTGCAGCCACTGTGGAAAACAGTACGGAGGTTCCCCGAAACATTAAAAATAGAAATAGCATATGATCCAATAATTCTACTCCTGGGTACTTACCAAGAGAAAATGAAAACGCTAACTTAAAAAGATGCACACACCTCTATGTTTATTGTAGCATTATTTATAATAGCCAAGACATGGAAGAAACCTAAGCATCTATTGATAGACGAATGGATAAGGAAGATGTACTTCAGGGGCGGGTGCCTGGGTGGCTCAGTCGGTTAAGCATCTGAATCTGGCTCAGGTCATGATTTCACGGTTCATGAATCCGAGCCCCACATCGGGCTGTCTGCTGTCAGTGCGGAACCCGCTTTGGATCCTCTGTCTCCCTCTCTCCCTCTCTGCCCATGCAGAGCGCGCGCTCTCTCTCTCTTCCTCTCTCCCTCAAAAATAAATAGACATTAAAAAAAAAGGAAGATGTGGCACACATGTGTGCAATATTATGTGACCATTAAAAAAGGAGGAGTTTGTGCCATTTGTGACCACCTGGGTGGGCCTAGAGCGTATTATGCTAAGTAAAATAAGTCAAACTGAGAAAGACAAATTCCACATGATTTCACGCCGACGCGGAATCTAAAAACCAAACGGATAAACAAACAGAAAGCAGAATCAGACCTAGAATACAGAGAACAAAGCGATGATTGCCAGAGGGGGGAGGGGAGCAAAATGGGGGAGGGGAGTGGGAGACACAGGCTTCCAGTTATGGAGGGAATAAGTCATGGGAACAAAAGGCACGGCATATGGAATAGAGGCAGTGATACTGTAATAATGTTGAAGAGTGACAGATGGCAGCCACACCGTGGTGAGCACACGGTAATGTATAACCTTGGCAAATCACTATGTGCTACACCTGAAAGTAATGTGATATCATGCGTCCACTATACTCTAAATAAATAAATAAATAAATAAATAAATAAAACAATCCAATTCAGAAACTGGCAAAGGACTCGACTAGCCATGTGTCTAAAGAAGACATATAAATAGGCAACAGGCCTATGAAAAAAAACAAAAATTGCTCACCACCGGGAGTCAGAGATATCTGCACACCAATGTTCACGGCAGCTCTAGTCACGAAAGCTAAAATGTGGAAGCAACCCAGGTTGCTTCACCGTCCATCAAGAGCTGAGCGGCTGGGCAAAATGCGGCATATATACGCAGTGGAATATTCTTCAGCCTTAAAAAAGGAGATTCTGACATATGCTACAGCACGGACGAACCTTGAGGACACGATGCTGAGGGAAATAAGTCCATCACAAACGGACAAATGCCATAGAATTCCACTTACACGAGGTACTCAGAGCAGCCAAATTCATAGCAAAAGAAAGTAGAATGGGAGTTGCCAAGGGCTGGGGGAGGGGGAAGGAAAATGGGGAGGCAGGGTTGAACAGGTACAGAGTTTCGGTTTTACAAGATGAAAAGAGTTGTGGGGATGGGTAGGGGTGATGATTGCACAACATTATGAATGTACTTAATACCCCTGAACTGTACATGGAAAATGGTTAAGGTGGTAAATTTTATGTTATGTATATTGTACCACCGTAAAAAAAATAAATAAATAAATACATTTTTTTTGTAAAAAAAAAAAAAAACGCAGCCCTAGAAGTTAACCAGATTGTCTCAGGATGCCTGGCAGATATGCGTCTTCAGTAATCATATGCATCATGACAGTATGTATTAGTGCTGTTATTCTGAGACTGTCCTGTGTGTGTGTTGGGGTATAAGGCAAAAATGAGTAATCATGGAAAATGTTAATTCTATCATTTCCTGTGCCCGTGAGAATCGGTTTTCTCAGCATGGGAAAGAAGAGATTCAATTCAAGTTATTATCAGAGAAGAGGTTAAGTGAAAACCTTACAGTTCTCAACTTGAATGACCAGTATTCATATTTCTACATACATTTCCTTGAAGTCCTAAATGTGAATAGCTCTGGCCACTGAAAAATCCTAGAAGCAATGGCAATGAGCATTCCAGGTTGTGATCTTGGGATACCACCTCCCCACGCCACCCCCCGCAAAAAAAAAAAAAAAAAAAAAAAAAAAAAAACCAGAACTCCTTAGAGAAATGGCTGATTCTTGATCTGGCACAGGAGTGATACCACTTAGCCCTGGAATATCTTGTCATTCCAGATGGCAAGGAAGCTGTCAAACGGGAGGACCTGATTTTAATCCTGATTTGAAAAGAAACAAACTTTTTTTAAAAAAATTTTTTTTTTTTTAACGTTTATTTATTTTTTTTGGGACAGAGAGAGAGACAGAGCATGAACGGGGGAGGGGCAGAGAGGGAGGGAGACACAGAATCAGAAACAGGGTCCAGGCTCTGAGCCATCAGCCCAGAGCCCGACGCGGGGCTCGAACTCACGGACCGCGAGATCGTGACCTGGCTGAAGTCGGACGCTTAACCGACTGCGCCACCCAGGTGCCCCGAAAAGAAACAAACTTTAAGATCACTTGGTCAAAGGATGAAAGATAAATATTTTAAGAAAATGAAAGACTCAAAGAAATCTGAATGTTGACTGGGTACTTGACAAGCTTAAAGATTTCATGTTAAACTTTTTAGGTGTGATCATGCACTGTGTTTATGTTTAAAAAGAGATATGTCTTGGGGCGCCTGGGTGGCGCAGTCAGTTGGGCATCCGACTTCAGCCAGGTCACGATCTCGCGGCCCGTGAGTTCGAGCCCCGCGTCGGGCTCTGGGCTGATGGCTCGGAGCCTGGAGCCTGTTTCCGATTCCGTGTCTCCCTCTCTCTCTGCCCCTCCCCTGTTCATGCTCTGTCTCTCTCTGTCCCAAAAATAAATAAACGTTGAAAAAAAAAAAAAAGAGATATGTCTTGAAATATCGGTGGATGAAATGATGTGCTGTCATTTGCTCTGTTGAAAAATCTGGTGGCAGGATTGGATAAAGGGAGAGATGCCATAAAGATGGGGTTTTTTTTTTTTTTTAGTTTTTAAAAATGCTTTATTCACTTTTGAGTGAGAAAGAGACAGAGCATGAGCAGGGGGAGGGGCAGAGAGAGAGGGAAAAATAGAATCTGAACCAGGTTCCAGGCTCTGAGCTGTCCGCACAGAGCCCAACGCGGGGCTCGAACTCACGAACAGTGAGATCATGACCTGAGCCGAAGTCGAACGCCTAACCAAATGAGCCACCCAAGCGCCCCCATAAAGAAGCTCTTAAATCAATAAACATGTTGGGTGATGGGTAGTGTAGGTTCATTTTAGTAGACTCTTGTGCATGTTGGAAATCTTCTATAATAAAAGGTAAAGACAAAACGAAATGCCATGGCCTGATCAAAACAGTGATTTCAAATGTAAGCTGAAATCTAAAATCACAAGGCCTTGACATCCAAATTATAAGTATTGACTGAAGTCAAGCCGCATATAACAGAGGTGACGCCACACCACACACCTCCAAGTAATAGCAGCAGTAAACTTACAGAAGGACAATGAGTGACTTTCCCAGAAGTCACTAAAGGCTAATCAGGGGCGCCTGGGAGGCTCAGTCAGTTAAACGTCTGACTTCGGCTCAGGTCATGATCTCACCCACGGTTTGTGGGTTCGAGCCCCGTGTCAGGCTCTGTGCCGACAGCTCAGAGCCTGGAGCCTGCTTCGGATTCTGTGTCTCCCTCTCTCTCTGCCCCTCCCCTGCTCTCTCTCTCTCTCTCTCACTCTCTCTCAAAAATAAACATTAAAAAATATTTTTAATAAGTAACAAAGCTAATCAGTATCAGTCTACATTTTGGATAGATTACAAGAGTTCAAGAAAAATTGAAAAGAGCCATAAAAAAGTTAGAAAACCAAAGGTGAATATTTAGTTACCTGATTTTAGGATTTGGGGATTCAGTTTCTACATGTAAGAGAAGAGGCCAAAAAAGGACAAGATTGGGAGTTCGGTCCCATAAAAATACTAAATGCCTACAAATCAAAAATGTCATTACAGAAATATAAGAAGCAAGTCACAAATTGGACTTAATATATAAAAACATAAGAAAAAATGACAATTTCCATTTGGAAAAGAGACAAAGGGAGAAATATAGCCATCAATCTGAAAAAATATATAAGCTCACAAATGATTAAATAAATGAACAATGAGATAACACCTTTACCCATCAAGCTGGAAATGAAAAATTATAAAAATACAAATGATGAGAACAGAGAAAACAGGCATTTTTATATCTTGCAATCCTGTTGCAAGGAGCGCCGAGCACAGCATTTCTGAAAGGTTATTTGACAATATATGTTTAATGCCTTAAATTCTAGAAACTTATCCTGAGAAAATAATCACAGATACAGAGAGAATTTCAAGAATGTTCACGATTGTTTTAGAAGAGCAAGAAATTTAGAAATGACCTAAATGTCCAAAAAAGAAGGGAATGATTAAGATAAATTACTATCTATCTATAATATGAGATGCAATTCAGCCCTGAAAATTCTCACAATAGAGATGATTTCATCACATGGGCTCAGTACTAATGGGGAAGGGGGGTGCTACAAAATTAAAAATATTCTGTCATCTCAACCATGTACAAGGAATACATATTTAGTGAGAAAGTAACTGATGAGGCTTACTCTAAACCTGTTATCGTCTAGTGACCACCTTAGTGGCGATTAAATTTTTTTAGTCTTCTTTTATTTTCCACATTCACTAAACATCCCCTTATAGACTACAGAATCAGAAAAAAAATACACATCTGTTTATTACAATGCATGACGAAAAAAATCTCCCTAAAAAAACCCTGCCTCTTTCCCAACCAACTTGTTTCCAAGTAAGTTCACAAAATCTGCCGAGACTCGCGTGCTGGGAGCCAGGACGCAAGTTTGCTGGAAAAGGAGAGTTCTTCTTTTTGTCTTGGATTACAAGGTACACTTGAAAGGTTACTTAAATATGACTGTAGAGTCATAAATACTAATCCTAGTACGTGTTTTTCTGTTGGGGTTCAACAGTGTCCTCTGTGTAAGGGGGTAGAATGGAGAATAAAAAGCAGCGATTTAATAGAAACCAGCTATCCTCAATCTCTTTTCAGCCATATCTCCAAGAATCTTCTCCAGGTAGCTTTGTTCCCATGCAGATGATGCTTTGCACCACAATCTAGATCAGCATTGTGTTCCTTCCAAGCCCTTTGGGGAAGACGTAAAAGCACCAAATCAGAACAACCCCCATACTTATCTTTTTCTGCTGTTGGTTGAAGTTGTCAATAATAACACCGATGAAGAGATTCAGAGTAAAGAATGAGCCAAAGATGATAAAAGCCACGAAGAAAAGGTAGTTTTGTGGGTTCTCCTCAAACCCTGGCTGTAGTTCTTTCTGTTAGGGAGTTTTTTAAACAAGAAATGAAAACAATTACTGGAGAAAATTAGAAGCCATCTTAACTACTTTATCTAAAAGACCACAGTGTCTCTCGGCAGGAGCTTTAGCTCCCCAGCCTCCTCCAACCAGCCATGGCTCGGGCAGGGAGACCCTCTTTAAGCTTCCCCTTGAGGGGCTTAAGTGGTACCATGCAATGGGGAGGGCATGTGAAAAGAGGCGTAGGCTTTTTCTCCTAAGCAATAGAGAATCATGAAAGGGTTGTAAGATTGGGGAATGGCATGACCCCATGTGTCCTTTGAGAAGGTCTCTAGAATGTCTATATGGACACATAACTGGAAGGAGCCAGACTGGAGATGAGGCCACTGGAGAAGGGGCACAGTCCCTTCAGGCAGAGGTGACTACCAACTCTTGATGAACAGCTACATCCTTCAGATAGAGCCCACTGTTGTATCTAGTCTGTGCTTGTGCCCGGTCACTCTTGAATTCCCAGTGCCTGGCATACTTTGTGACATGTAGATTCTCAATACACCTTGGATGGATGGATGGATGGATGGATGGATGGATGGATGGATGGATGAGTGAATTAGTAATCAAGCGCTAGAGCAGACGCAAAAATGGACCACAACTAACTTCCCCCAACTCAAGGTGTGACCAAAAGCATCCAAAATCCCCTTTGTCCAAGTTCTTCACATTGTCATTGGCTTTATGCAGTTTGGGGACAGGTGGCAGGAAGATTTCTCTTTTCTTTCTCCAGATGACATGCGAAGATATATCTATGAGTGTTGATAGCTCTGTCACTTGTTGAATGTTTTTATGATGTTTGCTATTTAATACCCACCACAAAGACTAATGTAATGAAGGTAATATTTGAAAATATTTTTGTCTTTTGCCTTGAAGAGTACCTGGCCTTGGTCCCAATTGGCTTGAGATGTCCATTTGTTTGAACTAAGGGTAGCCATTAGTACAAAAACTATATAATGGAAAGAATCACCACTCAGCATCTGACATTTAAAATAAGGTTATAATGCAGGCTAACCATCCTGCAAAGGGAGGTTCAACTAGGGAAAGTAAATGATAAAAGCTCACCTCTCTTGTACCCAGAAAAAGCAGTAGAGAGACAGAGAATATCAGAGTCATGAGATGTGTATCCTGATTCTCCCTCCATGGGTTTGGAGAGGGGACTTGGGATTCAGTAAATTGAAAGGAACATGAAGGGGGGAAAGAGGATAGTTTTGCTCAACTTCTGTATTTTTCTAAAAGGAAGCTGCTGCCGGGAAGGCCTGGGATACATTGTGCAGGCAGGATGACTTAAGAGGTTAGAGTAGCATACTTGGACAGAAAGAGTCTCTCAAACTTTTCAGTTTTCATGAGGCTGGGAAATGGAGTTGCTAGCCATGGGCCCGCCCTGATGGGCTTTTGGTAAGTGATGGGAGTAGTCTGCTGGGCCAGGGAGCCAAGTAGAGGACATGACAGAGAGTCAGTGTTTAAGGCCAGGAAGAGTTAAGGGGGAGAAAGGCCCATGTTTTCAACAATATTTGAGACCCGCAAGATTCTCTGTGACTACACAGACAAGGGTATCATCATGCTAGGTGCCAGCACATACCAGCTATAATGTCCCAGGACCAGCATCAGGATGGGCATCCCTCCACCCACCGCCACCCACCTATCATTCGCTCAGGGAACATACGTAAGCCACGCTTCCTGCAGACTTCTGCATAAGATTCCCTCCCCATCCCCCACCTCCACCTCAAGGCAAATGGATGCCTAAGGTAAACTAGGGTGAAGGTCATATACTCAAAAGACAAAAATTAAGCACATTAATACTTTAAAATACTGCGTTTGTTATAATTTACTACTGTACCACTTCTCACACCCCCAGTGCTGCCTCTACCAGCTCACATGTATTGAACATCTACTATGTGCCAGGCATCAATTCTGCAGACTCTCAAACAGAACAACATGTGTGTGACGACAAGGCAAAAATAATGCTGGCTCCATTCTTGACTCAACCGTCTGCTTACTCCATGGCTTTGGGCAGCATTCTTCCCTTCTACTCCTCAGTTCTCCCTACTGGGAAATAGAAATGGCCTAGATGGCTGAGTACCCTTCCGACTCTGGGAATCCATGATTTTACTTCTTACTTAACTAGAATTTAACAGGTGGCAATCGCCAGAAGCCCGTTTAGTCTCTGGAGAGACTGTAGCCATGGGAAGCCTCTCTTATCGGATGCAGTCCACCTGTAAGGTCTTCCCACAGCCCTTGGCTGGCACCCTTTGAAATCTGGCTTCTGCCTGTATACCCATTTGGAAAAGAAGCGAGAGAGGAAAATCAAGGCATTCTGTGACTCTGTTGCTTCTGACTCCAAAGCATCCCGAATCCCTCTTGTCCAAGTTCTCCTCCGTGAGAGGTTGTTCCTTGGTCACCATGGAGAAACAGGACTGGGCTTTGGAGCAGAATGGAATGGAACACTCATCAGAAGATGAATGGAAACTTTTTTTTTTTGATCCCTATTTCATAGTGTTTGTCCCAAGGAAAACAGGGCAAGAACGCTAGCCAGTGGAACTACGACGTGGGAAGTTCTAGACCGTGTAGTGATGACATCCCTGATGTGACCCTGGCACTCTCTGTAACATGGCAGAACACGAGCTCACCCCTCTGGAGTCGACAGCTGCATACATGATATCCATCCAGCCCTTAAATGTTGCCTGTAACAAAAGCAGAGAAACATGAACACAGAGACTTGCGATCTACAGATGTGTGCCGTAAAACAGCCAGCGAGGCCCAGTGGGCAGATGCGTCCGAGACGATGCCCCACCCTTCCAGGACGGAATGGCCAGGTGAAAGAGAATTCCTTTCCTTTACAAAGGAATTCAGACTATGGGTGTCTTGTGGGTTTTTTTTTCTTCTTCATTTATACAAAATAAAGAGTTTTTTGTTTTTTTTTTTTAAAGAAATTCCTGCCTTAAAAATTTCTGGAGAAGCTGTGTTAAAGCTGCTGGAAAGAGCCTGGCCGAGGCTTCCCTCATGCCTCATGTTTGTGCTGTTCAAGCCCCGGCAACCGTGGTTTGACCAGAGGACTGACTTCCAACAAAGAAGCGCTGCTTAGCAACTGAGTCTCCGCTCCTGTTTGGCTCTGGAGAGTAAGGCGCCATACGGGACAGGGTGAGAGATGTACAGGGCCTTGCGTGGAGGTTGAGGCTCAGTAAACAAGAAAGTTGGAGACACTCAGTGGGGGGCAGTTCCAGAGGGCACTGGCTTCCACATGAGGAACCGGGATTCGATTCTACCAGCTCAATGCAGTCACTGTGTTTTTCATTAACCCGAGAAACGATTTATGCTTCTTTTAAGGTTTCTCTCCTCAGAGTGAAAAATATACCAACGGCACTTACCACTTGCAAGAGGGCAAGGTAAGCCATTCCCACATTGTCAAAGTTGACCGGCGGGGTGACCCAAGAGAAATTTCCACTTTCGCATTGACTTTGGTTTGCAACAACGCTGTAATTTATAACTGAGTTTGTATCTGATACATTAATGCATCTTCCAAATTTTCCAGAGAAGAAGTTTACTCCCAGGATACAAAATATGAGCCAGAAAATGAGGCAGACAAGCAAAACATTCAGAATGGCAGGTATGGCACCTATGAGAGCATTGACGACCACCTTAAAAAAGAAAACGGAAGAAAAAGTAGGATTCACCAAGCTCCGGATCTCAGGATGGGCCTGATGTGCAGGACTGGACCTCTTAGGGTCTGTCTTTACTTTCTACCCTCAAACTCCCAACCCCGCATCCTAGGACAAGCCCTGCTCTCGGCTCCATATGGACCCATTTCTCTTGTCACTGAGGATCACTTGAGAAGTGTCTTCTGATGACAGTGTCACAGACCTATGGGACACCTGCCCTAGGATTGAAGGAAAGCCGGAACCCATCTTGCCTACCACAGAATGCACGCTACGTCCTGAATTTTTCATCTCTCAAATTCTAAACAGCGCGTTAGGTAGGAAGGAGTCCAGAAACAGCTTGACGATTTAAGGGAAGCCCAGCCCAAGAAGAACGATTGGTATTTCCACCTCTCCCTGACAGCTGACCTTCCTCCCCTTTGCTGAAGAACGTACCTTCATTCCTTCAAACTGGGACAGTGCGCGCAGGGGCCTCAGTGCTCGTAGAGTCCTGAAGGACTTCAAGCTCTTTAGGTCGATGAGACTGGTCACAGAGACCTGGTAGGAAGAGAAGCGATAGGTAGTGTACCTGACTTGGCTCCCAGGGAAGCCAGTGGGGGGCTGGTAGCCCTCATTCCGAGAGGCAGACACAGGGTATCCTCAGTGGATTATCCAGAAACAGAAGCCAGCCAGCCTTCTAGAAGTCGGAAGGCAAGTTAAGAGGCTGTTTTTGCTCCAGTCTGCCAAAGCTACAACCCATGCAGGTGAGGGCAATGCACTTACATGATTTAATGAAAGACAAAGAAAAGTGAGAAATTGTTAAAAGAAACCAAAGGACATGACACAATGATGTGTCACTTAGGGTCCTGAACTGGATCCTGGACTAGGGGGAGGTGAGGGAAGGTGACACAGGTGGATAGAAAGAATTAACCATAAAGGACCTTATTGAAACGATTGACAAAATTAGAAAATGTGTATGGATCTTACTATTGAGTCACGTTAAATTTGCTAACTTTGATAATTGTGCTGTGACCGTGTGAAACAATGTCATTGTTCTCAGGAAATACACACTGGAATGTTTAGGGGTAAAGAGGTGTGGTGCCTGCAACCTAATCTCAAGCAGTTTAGCAAGAAAAATGAAGAGAAAAGGACAAAGCAGATGGGGTGAAATGTTAACAACTGGTGAATCTGGGGAAAGAGTATAAGGGGTTCTTTAGGCTGTTTCTTGCAACTTTTCCGTAACATCCTCAACTATCCGTTTCAACATCAAAATTAAAAGTTACAATGAAATAATAAATTGTTTGCTAGTATTTCCCCTCACTCAGTTAAATTTGGGGGGGAATTAAATCCAATTTTCTCTCCCCACATACTTCTTCCCAATGAGTCAGGACTAAGGACTGGAAAGCTCTATAAACACACTAAATTGAAACTTAAATATAATGAGCTTAAGTTGCACACCACCATCTGCGGATTCCAGTCACTCTCATCGATTATGCAGAGGCTCAGCTTGCAAGACGGGTTGCTCAGCGGGACAGGAAGGGAGTTATCCTACAACTGACTATGCCGATATTAGAGTTCGCTATTCTCTAAAACCGTTCCCCACTAATCCTGCCAATCTCATCGTAGTAGTAAAATACTGGCAAATTCAGAGAGACTGAGTGAGTTGGTATGGCAGAATGACAAGATTTCTAAATGGGTAATTCAGCTTTTAAAAAATTATCGATTCAAAATGCTCTTATTTATAAAGGTTTCCTAAAATAGGCTGTTTGTTTGTAACGGCGCTGCCTGTCGGGAGAGTTATTTCAGCAGCTTTTCCACAAATACTCTTTCTACCTGGTTCCTGGCAAGAGTGAAAAGAACGGCACAGCTTACGGGTTCTTCTGGGTTTACCCGTAGAACCCACCGTATGGGTGGGGAAGAAGGGTCCCTAGAGGGACATTGTACACCTCTTCACCTGGAATCCGATCCCCAGTCTCCGTTCCACTAGATTCAGAAGCACTGAGGAGGCGCGCAGACATAAAAACACCCCCACTCTTTCCCACTCTCCAGTCTTCTGCTGCTTTTTATCTTATCTTTTTTTTCCTCTCTAACTTGCATTTATCCGTCCGCACCGTGTGAACGGTCACCATTTTGATACATATCTTTTTTTCCTTGTGGCTTATTCCTTTTAACTGTGGTGAAATATTACAGTATATAAATATCCAGATTTTATGGATCCATTCCCCCTTGGTGAGTATCTAGGTTATTTCCATTTCTTTGCTGCTATGAACAACAAACTGGACAGCTGTATGCATTTCTCCTGCCTACGTACTCAAGAATTTTCCTTACATGTCTAACTAGAAGTGGTATTTCTGGATAGTAAATTACAAATTGGGCTCGTTTGCAATTTTACTTAATAGTGCAAAATTTTTCTGGGGCACCTGGGTGGCTTAGTTGGTTAAGTGTCTGACTTTTGATTTCAGCTCAGGTCATGATCCCAGGGTTACAGGATCGAGCCCCACATCAGGCTCGGTGCTGAGTGTGGAGCCTGCTTGGGATTCTCTCTCTCCTTCTGTCCCTCTGTCCTGCTCTCTCTTTCTCTCTCTCTCTCTCTCAAAATAAACAAATAAACCTTTTTTAAAAAAAAGTCCCTGAAATTTTATTACATTAGTAGCAGTGATTAGAGATTCCATTTTCTTATATCTTTCTAAGTATTAGAGATTATCCAACTTTAAAATTTTTGTCAGTCTGATGAGTAACACAGTTTCTCATTTTAACATGTACTTCTGTGCTAATTGGTGATGCAGCTAGTATGTATTTCTTCATATATTTATTACAACTTGAGTTCCTTATGTGAATTACCTGTTTGCATCCTTCTCCCATTCTTACATTGGGTTGTCTTTCTCTTAAGAGCTGTAGGGAGTTTTTTATACTATGGATAATAATTTTCTGTTATGTATGTGTCAAATACTGTCTCCAGGCCCTAGCCTGTCTTTATAATTACAATTCTACTGAATAAAAAACCCAGAAGTTTTACATTTTGGGATAGTTGAATTCAAATATGTTCTTGTGGTTGTGTTTGTATTTTTCTTTTTACATACATTTTTTTTTAATTTTTTTTTTCAACGTTTATTTATTTTTGGGACAGAGAGAGACAGAGCATGAACGGGGGAGGGGCAGAGAGAGAGGGAGACACAGAATCCGAAACAGGCTCCAGGCTCTGAGCTGTCAGCCCAGAGCCCGACGCGGGGCTCGAACTCACGGACCGCGAGATCGTGACCTGGCTGAAGTCGGACGCTTAACCGACTGCGCCACCCAGGCGCCCCCATACATTTTTTTTTTTTAAGTCCGACCATTTATTTTGAGAGACAGAGTGCATGCAAGCAGGGGAGGGGAAGAGAGAGAGGGAGAGAAGATCCCACGCAGGCTTCTTGCTGTCAGTGCAGAACCCAGTGCAGGTCTCCAACTCACAAACTGTGAGATCATTACCTGAGTCGAAATCCAGAGTTGGATGTTTAACTGACTGAGCCACCCAGGCGCCCCCCTATTTTTCTACTTCAAAATTATAAAGATCATTTTACACAATGCTGATTAACAAGCAGTGTAAAAGGATTATTCACAGACATTCTCTTATTTAATCTGCACAATAATTTTCTGAATTAAGTACATTTTATATCACCTACCATGTTACAGACAAGGAAACCCAAAGCCCAGAGGATTAACAACTTACTTCAAGTGGAATTGGCGTTCACACCCTGGCCCATGTGATGCTACAGCTAATAATAGCAATAGTGGACCACACTTATCCAGTGCCTTGTCTGGGATTTATAAAGCATATAATTATAAGATTATTTCTTTCCTTGTTCTACTCATTTTTGTTCCGTTCATTTTGTTATCAAGGTTATACTTGTCTCATTAAGTAAAGTTTGTAAGCTTCCTCTCTTTTCTTATTCTTTGTAACAATTTGAATAAGGTTGGGGGTAACTGCCTATCTTAGTTCAGACTGCTGTAACAGAATATCGTAGCCTGGGTTGCTTATAAATAATGGAAATTTATTTCTCACAGTCTGGAGCTGGGAAGTCCAAGATCAAGGTGTCAGCAGAATCACTGTCTGGTGAGAGGCCACATCCTGGCTCACCTATTGCTTTCTTCTCCCTGTGTCTTCCCGTGACAGAAGGGGTGAGGAAGCTCTGTGGGGTTCTCTTTTATAGCAGCTGTAGTTCCATTCATGAGGGCTCTTCCCTCATAACCTCTGCTCGTAACCTAATAAACACCTCTAAATAGGAACACATTGAGGATTACGTTTCAACATATGAATTTTAGGGGATGCAAACATTCAGTCTATAGCACTACTCCTTGAAAGTTTGATACAACTTGCCTGTAAAACCATCTCGGCTTGGTGCCTTTTTTGACAGTGTGGTTTTGAACTACTGTTTTGGTATTTTAAATGGTTATTGTTAGATTTGTGTTTTCCATTTTGTATCTGGTCAAATTTTGGCACTCGGTAAAAAGTCTATACTCTCATTTTTATTAATGTGAAGATTTATGTCAAAAGAAGGAAGCACTTTGCTTAAGGTTGCACAGAAAAAGCACAGACAAGAGAGCTTTAGGATCAGTTTCCTGAGTTGAGGTCAGTGGACCACAGGTCCCTAGAATGGAGATGCCAATCATTTGTCCACTGTCTTATGGGTTCTTCACTATAATATAAGAAGATAATGGATTCAGAATGATTTGCACCCTGGAAACTGACAGGGTTGACAGACGTGGATATATTTATTTCCTTTTATCACTCCTGTTGGAGCTCCCATAGCACTGCTGCCTTTCTAAAATGCCTGAAACATATGGCTACTTGTGTCCACCAATAGTTTTTTTAATTTTTATTTAAACTCTAGTTAGTTAACATACAGTGCAATACTGGTTTCAGGAGTAGAATTCAGTGATTCATCACTTACATACAACACCCAGTGCTCATCCCAACAAGTGCCCTCCTTAATGCCCACCACCCATCTAGCCCATCTCCCTACCCACCTCCCCTCCAGCAACACTCAGTCTGTTCTTTATTGTTAAGAGTCTCTTATGGTTTGTTTCCCTCTTTCCCTTTCTCCCCCTTCCCATATGTTTATCTGTTTCTTAAATCCCACACATGAGTAAAACCATATGGTTTTTGTCTTTCTCAGTGTGACTTATTTCGCTTAGCATAATACACTCTGGTTCTATCTACATTGTTTCAAATGGCAAGATTTCATTCTTTTGATGGCTGAGTAATAGTCCACTATGTACATATATACCACATCTTCTTTATCCATTCATGAGTCGATGGACGCTTGGGTGTGTCCACCAACATTAGCAACATTATGGTTCTCCAAATAGGTATGCTGACCACATGGTTTATGCACGTATCATGTCTACTTCTTTAAATAGCAGGGACAAAGTCTAACTAGTTAGCTCATGGTAGAAAGGATATCAATGTTAAAATCAAGGGCTTTAGAGTGAGGCTTCCTGGGTTTTTGAGTTTCACCTCCGCCATTTCTAGCCAATCTTTGACACGTTTCTTAACTTCTCTATGACTTAGTTTCTTCCTGCGTATATGAGAAAAGTAATAGTGCCTACCGTACTGAGTGGTTGTGATAGCTAAAAGAGAGAATGCATGTGAAGCATATAGCAGAGTACCTGGTACAGACAAAGCTTTTGATAAGTGTGATATACTATTATTAGCTTTAGCATCACACAGACCAAGGTGTGAGTCCCAGTTTCATCTGAAGCAAGTTGCTAACCACCTGAGCTTCAAAGTTCTTTGTCCGTAATCTGGTAGGTGATGTATAACTCTGCTTAAGCCAGAGCACTGATGTGCAGATTAAATGAAAGAATGTTCTTATGTTGCTTGACAATCAAAAGGGAGACCAGCTTAGTCTACTGGCTTCTGACCTGCTTGGAGAAGTCTTCAGAGAAAAGAGAAAGTTGGAAGGAGAAGGGTAGGACACTCAATATTATTCTAGGCATACATCAGACATAAGCAGCGCTTATGGAGAGAACTGGATGAGTCATCATGGAAAGGGCTGGGGTGGTGAGAATATGAAGTGCAGTGCGAAGAATGTGACCCAGAACAGACGGGACTGCTGATGGGTAGATGACGACTATTTGCAAGTACTGTGGAGAAAAATATTTTGGAGAGGCATCCATATAAGGCACACAGGAAAGGCAGCTCCCGTATGATGCCCACCCCTCCCCTCCCCCCAACCCTTGCCCGCATGGGACACAGAGATGTTAAACTTACAATTACAATGATGAAGTCAAGCCAGCACCAGACACTGGTGAAATACTTCCCAAATCCAAAGGCTACCCATTTTAGACCCATCTCCAGGATAAAAATGTATGTGAAAATATGGTCAGTACAATTAAGTAATGCTTGGATATTGGGTCGTTTCTCAAGGTGAATATCTTCAAATACCTGAAATGATAAAGCATAGCCATAGGCCAGGTTGAATATTTGCACAGAACTGCTTGAGGACTCTACTTTTTAATTTTTCTTCCTTATTTGAATAAACTAGTATCTCTTTTGGTGACAAGGTTTTGCTCAAAAGGTATTAAGGATGAAATGTCTCAGTGGAATCAATTCCTTGAGTAAATAAAACCACAAGAAGGTAGATCCTATTTCTAGACTTCCATTGCCACAAGAGCTCCCTAGGTTCTCATCACTGACCCCTGAAATGTGAAAACATCTTCCTAACAGATCACCACACAATTTCCCGATCTTCCTGATCCTTCCAACTCTTGTCAACAATATCTTGCCAACGTTTCCAGAACCACTCAGTGAAATATTCCATCTCTCTCATCCTCCTAGTTACTTTAGTAGCCCTATTCAGTGGCTCTCCATTGCCTGTAACACCTTAGGTCCAAACACCTTAGCTCCCACTCTAAATCCTGCCAACCCTGATGACAACGACCTACCGCAAACAGCCTTACCACTTACCCCTGTGCTCACGATGGATGTGCTCATTTTTATGTGTACCAACACATGCAAAGTTGAGGAAGCTCTGGGCTAGTGTAAATTACTTTGAATGTGAAACATTCATTCAATGTGATCATGAAAATGAGACGCCTTAGCTTCTGAAGAGACCCTTTTTCATGCTACATGCAAGCATCTCCCTCATTCAAAGTGCATATGTGATTCTTCGGGGTCTATATAACTAGGGTAAAAACTGAGAATGAAAAAAAAGAAGATAAGGGGACCCAGTACTGAACCTGTCAAGACATCTGGGCAAACACTGAAGGCAAGAAAGAAATCGGCCCTGCTGTTGGGTACGAAGGTAAGCCCACGGCCCCATGGCCCTAGGGAACAATAATGCAAAAGAACAAAACAGTCTGACTTTCAACTCCTAGGTGGGCTTTGACTGGAGAAGACCCTCCACTTCCTCCTGTCCCCTGTCATCTCCTCATCATTTTTGAAGTCTCAGTTTGGCTGATATTTTCCATAGGAAACTGTCCTTCTTCCACCAAGAATGAATTAGATGCCCATTCTACATGGCCCCATGTCATCCGCTGCTTCTCTGAGTGTACCACTATGGTCCTGGTCTATAATTGCTTGGACCCCGTCTGTCTTCCCTACTAGACTCCCTGCTCCTGGAAGTCAGGGACTTATCTGTGTATTTGCCTCTTAAAGACAGACAAATGGGAATGGTGTGGAAGCTCAGTTCCTCTGTCATTTTGGAAGCTGAGCAGCAAGCTGGCTCAGCAGATCTGTTTGCTCCGCAGAAGAGTAGGCCAATATTAGCAACTGAGCTTTGGAGGCTCCCACATTATAATGAGGACATTTCCTTGTCCAGGAAGCTCCCATTATTACACAGTTGTCCAGACCAGAGCTTCCCAAACTCTAATGAGTCCCGAAGCATCTAGGTTCTGATTTCAGCAGGCCTGGGGTGGGCCCAAGACTGCATTTCTAACAAGTTTCCAAGTGATACTAAGGCTGCTGGTCCACACAGCACAGACAGTGGCAAGAGACCAGATGTTTCCTGTCTTCCTTTCTCTGCAGATACATTAAGTGGAACTAGACCCGAGTCCCTCTCCTATAACTCTCAACATTGTGTGTTCAGTCTTGCTTTGTCCAACCTACACTCCTCTTAACATAACAAAGATGAGAACTAGAAGGAGGGTACCATGTCTCCCTGGCCTTCTGACAACACCGTGCTTTCCCACTGAGTAACACAGGGTTTGGGAGACACCAATTACCATTGTGGAATAAATGAAGAGCCCTATTACTGGAGTAAGGTAAATAGCCAGTGAAAATGTAAGCCCAGAAGACTTCAGGGGATCCTAGACCAAGGGTTCGCAACAAAAAGTAAGAGAGTTCTCTGATACGGCTTACAAAAATTTACTTTTTTTTTCTTGAGAAATAATTTGTGCTGCAAGTAGATAAATGGAGACGGGTGCTGATCATAGGGTCTGGGGGGCCCCAGCGTGCACTCATCTGCTTTCACCTGGAGATCACACAAACGTGAAGCACTAGCCAGGAAAGCAATGGTGACGAAGCAAGACATTTCCTTGTCCCTTCCAATGGCTAGTGACTTAATGTTCTGTGACCCCAAATCAATAAGGGGGAACCTAAGGTTCCATTCACTTACATACCAAATAGTAAGAGAGTTTAGTTATATATTCTGTCCATTTTAAGGGAAAACACAAGATAGAAAGGGACGAAGGGAAAGAGAGAGAGAAACATGTAGGTAGTAAGGAAGAAGATACTATCACTCAAGGGTGGGAGGCAAAGAGAAGGCAAGGACCAAAAGGTGAGGAGAGAGAGCAGGAAGGATATATGCTATGGAGGCCAATGGATTTGGAGTTATTTCCAAACCTCACTGGGACACACCTGACACCTCAATCTAGAAGGATCTGCCATGTACATAAAGCAGTATCTCTTTGTTTCTCCTCCCAAGGGAACATGAGTGGTGGAAAATACCAAGGCAATGTATTATATCCTCATCTGGTCCCTGTAGCCTTTCCCTCTTAATGTTTTACCTTTTGGAGAGCAGCTCTATGTTCTTCTGGAAAAGAGAGGTAGAAACATTGCTGTCCAGAGGAAGAAATATGTAGGATACAGTGGAAATGTCTAGAAATTCTCCAAGAATGAGGGACAGGCCTGGGGTCAAGAGCAGGCTCCAGTAGCCACTTTAAAGTGCTGATTTGAGTCACGCTTCCCCACAGGTAAAGTGTCTTTGGCTTGGGGACTTGCCAGTTGGAGCATGACTCTAGAAGTTGGGTAAAATCTTGCCCTTGAGGGGACCCAGCAGCAGAGATCCCGCTTCTGCCTTGTCTCCCCACATTCACAGTCCCATGTCAGAATGTAGCCCAGCTGCCTTGATCCCCAATGTCCCCACAAGACCGTGATAATTTACCAGTGCCCCACTGCTCAGCAGAATCACAAAGATAACAAAGCTCTCAAACCAACTGTGTTTCACTATTTGGTAGCAGGTTTTCCGCAGGTTCCACCAAATGATCCAGTGGGACTTTCTCTTGTCCGTGGCACAGCATGGGAAGCAGTGACCCAGGCCTGCAAGAAATAAGCAGTAGCATTATCATTAGTGCCTGCCTTGAACTGTATTAATAATCCTAACTCTTCATCCCTGCCTTTATGTTTATCCCTTACCTTTGCAGTTTTTCCCACTGAAGAAAGAGGTGAAGTCATTTTCCAACCCCTCAGTTCCGGGCTTGGCCATATGACTTGATTTGGCCAATAGAGCAGAGTGAAAGTCACACATGCCAGGCACGAGCTTCAGCCTTTACAGGCCGTGCATGTTTCCACTTGCTCTCCAGGACCATTTCCATAAGAAAGGAATATTTGGGCCAGCCCACTGATTTCAGGAGAAGGAGGATGGACATGTGGTACAGAACCAAGTGGCCCAGGCAAGCCCAGGCTAGGTTGGCCGGCTCCCAGTCATTACCACTCATACGAATAAAGCCAGCCAAAGTCAGCAGAGATACCAGCCTAGATGAGCGGAATCATGTAGATGCATGTTCACTCTTGTGTGCCACTGGGGCTGCATGGCTGTTTGTTATACTGCAATTTCTTTTGGCAAGAGTAAGCTGTGTCCTAAGGACTGAGGGGAATGAGGTAAGGAGGGGCACAGGCTCTGTGAACCACCCAAAGCACACAGCGGAGAATCTGATCCACTGTCGAGGTGCTTACACATAGCTGAACATTTGCCTTCAACGCACATGAGCCCTCGGCATGAATCACATCACCCTTCTCTCCTTGTCTCTTCCGCCCATCCTCCAAGTCCTGTGGATGCTAATTTCACAGTGATCACAACATTCCACTCCCTTCCTCATCATCTTCCTAAGCAACCGTGAGGTCTCCTCAGTCTGCCCCTGCCATCCTCCATTGTTTAGAACATCAATAGGTCAATCTCCTTGAAAGGTTATTTCTTCTTGTATGCCACCCCTCCCTTCTTGAAACCAACCTTTCTTCTCCAACTCCACTGTTGACAACCTGTGCATACCTCAAAGACCAGTCCAAATGTAAGTCAGGAGAACGGTGATCTATTCCTAGCCTGACTTCTGACCCCGTGGGAAGTTGGGGGGCCGTCAAACAACCTGGAATATGTTTGAAACCATTCTTGGTGTCTTGTCTGAGACCGGTCTAGTGTCAAACTTATGGAGAAATTTTTAATTTTTAGATTCATTCATTCACTTAAGTCCCTATCTATCTATCTATCTATCTATCTATCTATCTATCTATGTTGAGCCCACAATCTAGGAAAGATTCCATTCTCACCCTAGAGATACAATATTAAGTCACTGCCTATGTTTTTAAGGACCTCACAAGAGAGACAGACACAAATGAATTCCCCACATGAATATAGGAAATAATAAAGGCACATAGGAATGAACTACTAGAACTACTCAAGGAATCAGGAGAGACTGCATTTATTGATTGCTTATTATGTGCCAGATACTCTTCTAGGTGATTTACATTCACTCATTTAATACTAACAATAACCCTTTGCAGTAGATACTAGTATTATAGCCATCTTATAAATGAGGCACAGAGTGGCTAAGTAAATTAAGTCACACACCTAGTAAGTGGAGAGGCCAAAATTAAGCTCAGGCAGTCTGGGTCCAGAGCCAAAGGTCCTAACTACAATGCTATCTTTCTTCCAGAGAAAAATCTTGAGGGATGGCAGGGCTCCATTCAACCCTGGTCAGGTTCCCTTTTCTACCACCTCGTCTACGTCCTGACAATGGATGTACTGGGGGTTAGAGAAAGTGGAAGACATATTGGCCCAGGGGGCTCTCTCGGAAAGTTTTCTGGAGTTTCTACCCCAGTTGTTAGGTTATATAAGTTGAGCCCACCTAAATCAAGAATTTCCTGAAATCTCCTTTGCCTGGATCTGATAATGGCCCCAAGAATTGATAGATGCCCTCTCTTCACTTTTGTCTCCAGTAGAAGTAGAAAGAACGCATCTACAGAGCTTCCAAGAATAACAGAATTTCCTCCAAATGTTCTGTGAACTGGATGCAGGAATACTGCCACTTACCTTTGGGAAAACATCTCTCTGGTTCTTTTTTGGGAACCATTTCCGGTGCCCTTGCAAAAGGATCCTGTGGATCAATGGTGCTACATTCTGAGAAAACACTGGTAGTATCAGACTTCTGCACATGAGAACAAAGGAAAAAGGGAATCATTTACCAAGACTGTCTCTCACCATGGTAGCACCTGATACCTTAGTGTGCGACATTTTAGGAATAAAGCTAGCTAGACAAAGATTCCAGGTATAGGGGTTTCTAGAAAGTGTCCCTCTCATTGGGTGTTTCTAAAAAGTGCTCTGAGTAGCCCTGACATTAGGAGAGAATTTCCTAACTGCTCTCCCCTGGCTGAAAAAAGACAAGGTATATGAAGATACAGTGTCTCAACCTTCCCCCCGCTACAAACCATATCTCTGATACACTACCTAACTCCAAATAGGGAAGCTGGGTGATGAGGTGAAGGCTACTTTACTGAGACTAATTTTCAGCTCTCTCAATCCCTAGAAGAGTAGGCCTATGTTAGTGGCTCTCATTGATTTTTGTCTTCCAGGATACATTTTGACAATGTCTAGAGGCACTTTTGATTTCACAACTGGGGGATACTGTTTGCATCTAGTGGGTAGATGCCACGAATGTTGCCAAACATTCTACAGTAGACAGAAGAACCTACCACCATGAGGAATTATCATGCCCCAAATGTCTCAGTGGAGAGGTTAAGAAACCCTGGCCTACACCTTTGCTTAAGATCGGACTCTGGCAATTGGTTCCGCGTTAGTCTTGATAGCCATAGTGACTGTCTTGGAGAATGTGTATGGATAAGCCACAGGTTCCTCTTGGGAGCACCCTGGGAAAATTACCTTTCGGGGGTTCTGTGCTGACAGATGAATGTCACCTTCAGAGAACACATCAATTTCCACACTTTGAGCTCCTGGGCTGGTAGACGTCTTGGTCTCCTGAGGGAGTTCATAGGCCTGACACAGAGGAGGCCAATTAAGTACAGTTAATATTCCTCCTGGACAGCTCACTTGAGATAAAACAACTTTGAATTATGACATTTTACTCCTTTTCTTTTCACTTTTTAAAACTCTCCTGGAGAAACTTCACACAAAATAATTCTGGGAAAGCTACCATAGGAAACAGGTAATGAAACTTACCCAAAAGTCATTTAAGCAAAACTACATGGTTTTGGTACAAAATTCACCAAATAATTCAGAAGGGAATGGCTAAATAATAAATTATTTAAAAAGTGGTGCTGGTATAATTATCCCTGAAAAAAATAATATAATACAGAATGCAGTAAAAATAAAATCCATAATGATTTGATGTACTAATATAAAAATAGATGAGTAGAAAATGTTAGAAGAATAATTTGGAAAATAATTTTTTTTATTCTTTGGGGTACAGAGGGTTGGTTTAGTGAAATAGAAAAGGGCATAAAGAGACAAATCAAGATGTATTACTACAGAAAAATACAAAGTAAATTTTGTGTGACAACCTGTGGGTATATTCAAGAAAGATGTACAAAGTCATGCAGGTATATGTGATTACACCTGCAGGTATAATCAAGAAGGATGTCACGGTGTATGTAAATATTCCTGTGACTCTGACACTCTAAGGTCATAATTTAAGAACACTTGTCCCTTTTGAACACATGCATGGACACATTACACACACACACACACACACACACACACACACACACACACGAAACACAGGTAAATGTATCTATGGACCAGACACAGAACAGGAATATGAAGTAGTAACAATTTAAAGTGTGTAGCAGAGAGGGGCGCCTGGGGGGGTTCAGTTGGTTGGGTGTCTGACTTCGGCTCAGGACATGATCTCATGGTTTGTGAGTTCAAGCCCCACGTCGGGCTCTGTGCTGACAGCTCGGAGCCTGGAACCTGCTTCAGATTCTGCGTCTCCTCCTCTCTCTTCCACTCCAACGCTCATGCTCTGTCTCTCTCTGTCTCTCAGTAATAAATAAACATAAAAAAAAAAAAATTAAAGTGTGTAGCAGAGAATGATAACTAAAAGTGCCCCATAGGAGGAAGGGAACCACAGCTATGTCCAAAGCTTGAAACTGTGGACTGGGTTGAAGTTCTTGCACTTAAGAGAGAAGGCCAAAACAAGTTGTCAATGCTTGGAATTACAATTATACACAGCTGCCTATCTAGGGAGGCAGAAGGAAGGAAGGCCTCAGCAATAAGACCTGAGTAAAGGTACCCACTGGATCTGAAATACGCCTAGTGTCACTATTAGACAAGAATCTCCGGTTGGCAATTTAAGACTTGGTTCTGCGCTGGTTGCCCCAGAAGTATCTATTAAAGACATCACAGAACTTAGACTGCAGAGGGAGTGACAGATCCTCTCACTAAAGATGAAATTTTAAACGAAGACTCTGAAATACAGGAGGAGACAAACAAATCAGTAGCCCTGTAAATTAACTACTAGGAGGTGGATTTACTTGAGAAAAAAACGAAATCATATAATAATCTGGAAGTGTCATCAAAATGAGTAAGTTTAGGATTTAATCAAAAGTATACAGAGTTTCACTTCCTGAATGGCAATGTAAGGAGCTCTGTGGACATGTTCTCCAGAAAAATGAACCTAAGTGGGGAAAAATATTTTTAAAAGAAATCACTTAGAGTCTCTGGAAATTGTCCTAAGGGCATACAGCAAAGGAAGAAACATTTATTCAAAAAAATCTTCAGAATTCAGGGACAGCAGCAGGAGTCCATGGCAATCGAGCCATGAGTTCCCCTCTCCCTCTCACCTTCCAGCTCAGTTTGATGGAAGCCTTACTCGAGGCAGCTGTGACAAAGATGAGGTTCCCTCTACCCTCAGCCCCCAAGGAAGGGATATGTATCTTATCAGGAGGTGGAGATCACTAGCTTTTCTTATCCTCTCCAATGCGGAGTTGACAAGGCCACGTTCCTGGTGAATGTGGCCAAGAATTTGGGCTCTCTTTTTCAAACCAGTCTCCTAGGACAGAGACTATTCCAGGCTCCCCAGCTTGAGAATACTGGAATCCTGATAAGCCTCATGCCAGCTAGTTTGTAGGGAAGAGGTTCCCTCTTTTTACAAAGACGGAAGCTGAGAAGATGTGAGACCACTGCCCCTCCAAGCACTTGCATTAGTAGCTAAGGGCTTTTGTCTATGGAAGGAGGCATTCCATAAGAAACAAGAACTTTGAAGCTCTCCACAAAAGAATCGACTTTATCTGACACAATGTGAGGGAGTCCAAGCCTAAGGGTATTCTTTTTTTTTTTTTTTTTTTTTTTTTTAATTTTTTTTTTCAACGTTTTTATTTATTTTTGGGACAGAGAGAGACAGAGCATGAAGGGGGGAGGGGCAGAGAGAGAGGGAGACACAGAATCGGAAACAGGCTCCAGGCTCTGAGCCATCAGCCCAGAGCCTGATGCGGGGCTCGAACTCACGGACCGCGAGATCGTGACCTGGCTGAAGTCGGACGCTTAACCGACTGCGCCACCCAGGCGCCCCAGGGTATTCTTGAAAACAACGGAGATTTTGATGGTAAGCAAGTAAGAAGAGACTGGTGGCTCTTCATTAAAAGCAACAAACTCTAATTTGGATGTAAATCTTAAAAAATAAAGAAATAAATTTAAAAAAAGCAACAGACTAAACCACAGGTCAGCAAGTTCACCACAGAGAACCGAGGAAAGAGACAACTGAGAAGAATCTCCCTGGGTTGGGGGCGGAGGGGAGGGACCTGAGTGGCTCAGTCAGTTGAACATCTGACCTCGGCTCAGGTCATGATCTCGCAGTTTGTGAGTTTGAGCCCCACACTGGGCTCACTGCTGTCAGTCTGTCAGCTCAGATCCCACTTTGGATCCTCTGTCCCCTTCTCTCTGCCCCTCCCCGGCTTGCGTGCCTCCAATAAATAAATAAATAAATAAATAAATAAATAAATAAATATTTTTTTAAAGAAGAAGAAGGAGGAGGAAGAGGAGGAGGAAGAGGAGGAGAAGAATCTCCCTGGGGTCAGAACAAATCTCCAAGACTGGCCTAATAAGTAAACCCTACCTGAATTTAATTAGGTCAGACTGCGGAGCAATCAATGCCCTGTGGTATCGTCAAAAACAATAGAGCAATTAAGCCAGCAATTAGTTGAGCCTAAAATCTGGGTGTGACGCCATATATGGCCGACAGAGTAACAGAGAGATCTTGGAAAGAGACAGTCAAAGAGAGACCTACTAAAATAACTGTCATCCTGCAGTGACGGCCAGCAAACCCAAGGATGTGCCCTCCAAAGTGGCACCAAAGACTTCACATTTGTGTGTGTGTGTGCGGTGAGGGGAGGTAGGAAAAGGAGGGAATAGATTTCACTAGAATAGTCTAGCCAAGTCACCAAAGAATCCCCAGAGAGGAGAAAAGGGAATAAGTTCCAGGTCCGCTACAATATATTAAAATGTCCAGTTTTATTTATTTTTTTCAACGTTTATTTATTTTTGGGACAGAGAGAGACAGAGCATGAATGGGGGAGGGGCAGAGAGAGAGGGAGACACAGAATCGGAAACAGGCTCCAGGCTCCGAGCCATCAGCCCAGAGCCCGACGCGGGGCTCGAACTCACGGACCGCGAGATCGTGACCTGGCTGAAGTCGGACGCTTAACCGACTGCGCCACCCAGGCGCCCCTAAAATGTCCAGTTTTAAACAGAAATTATAAAACATGGGAAAAAGCCCAGGAAAGTATGACCCATACATAGGAAGAAAGAGGACAACATATACTGCCTGTGAGAGGGCCTGGATGCCAGAGTTAATAAACAAAGAATACAAAACAGTGAGTATAAATATGTTCAAAGAATTTTTAACAATATTTAATAAATAAGGGATGCTATGATAACAATGTATAATCAAATACAGATTATCAATGAAGTGAGAAAAGTTATTTAAAAAACAATAAAAATTCGGGGCGCCTGGGTGGCTCAGTCGGTTGAGCGTCCGACTTCGGCTCAGGTCATGATCTCACAGATCTGCTTCAGATTCTGGGTCTCCCTCTCTCTCTGCCCCTTCCCTGCTCATGCTCTGTCTCTCTCTGTCTCTCAAAAATGAATAAACCTTAAAAAAAATATTTTTTAAAAAACAATAAGAATTCTAGAGTTGAAATGTGTAATAACGGAAATGAAAAACTCACTAA
Source organism: Herpailurus yagouaroundi (assembly GCF_014898765.1). Classification (NCBI taxonomy): domain Eukaryota; kingdom Metazoa; phylum Chordata; class Mammalia; order Carnivora; family Felidae; genus Herpailurus; species Herpailurus yagouaroundi. Next base: position 6,913,277 of record NW_024412400.1, read on the forward strand.
GTTGAGCAACAGTACATCTGAACTGGCAGAAGAATCAGTGGACTTGAAGAGGGATCAGTACAGATTGTACAATCCAAAGAGCACAGGAAAGAAAGAAGAGAGAAAACCTAAAGGAAACTCAGAGGAATGTAGGACACTATTAAGCACACCAACCACAAAGAAAGGAGAGAGTAAAAGGAGCAGAATAATGGCTGAAGACTTCCCAATTTTGACCAAAAATATTAATCGACACCTTTAAGAAGCTCAGAAAACTCAAAACAGGATAAACACAAAGGGATCCAAACATAGATATACCATAGTAAAAATGCTGAAAGCCAAGGACAGAGGAAATATTGAAAATAGCAAGAAAGAAGCCATTCATCATGTACCGTGGGATTCCAACAAAATTAACAGCTGACTTCTTATTAGAAACAACGGAGACTAGAAAGCAGTGGAATGATATGCCATGAGTGCTGAAATTAAAAAGCAAATGTGAACCAAGATTTTATTATCCAGCAAAACTATCTTTCAAAAAAAGAAGGTGAAATAAAGACATTCCCAGATTAACAAAAAGGAAATTCTTGGCTAGCTGACCCACCTTACAAAAAAACACTGAAAAAGATCTTTCAGGCTGAAAGGAAGTGATCCTAAATGATAGTAAAAGTGCACACAAGAGAGCAAAGAGCGGAGGTAAAGGTAAGTCTGTAATTATAAAAGATGAGAAAAATGCGTATTTCTTTTCTTCCCTTCTGATTTCAAAAGAAATCGTCTGAAACAGTTTAAAATTAACATATTTTTGGACATGTAACATATACCAATAAAATATATGTGAGAATAATAATACCAAAGAGGCAACCAGGAGCAAAGTTTTATTGTAGTAAGGATATGACACCTGAAGGTAACTCACATTCACAGAAACAAATGAAGAGAGCTAGAAATGATAAATGAGAAAATTAATAAACTTTATAAATAGATACTTGTTTTCTTTCTTTTCTCAGCTTCACTAGTAAACATATAATTATATAAAGCAATGATAAAAATGTATTGTTGTGTTTTTAACATATATGAATGCAATATGTATAATAAAAATAGTACAAAAATGTGGGAGAGGGAACAGAGCTACACATGAGTAATGTTTCTGTATCTCATTAGAACTAAGTTAACTTATCAGACATCAATTCTGAAGAAGTTAGATGTATGTGGCAGCTCCTAGAGCAATCAATAAGGAAGTAACTCAAAAAATGATGTGAAAGTCGTTAAAGGAATTAAGATGTTATATTAGAAAATACTCAAATAATGAAAAATAAGGCAATAAAGGAGGAAAAGAGGAATAAAAACACATGGAACTTAGAAAAACAAAAAGTAAAATATTAGTAGATAAACTAGATCAATAATAATATTAAATGTGAATGGGTCAAAAATATAATAAAAAAAGGTAGAAAATGTTAGACTGGATAAGAAAACAAGATCCAATTATGTACTGTCTACAGAAGAGACATTTTAGATTCAAAGATACAAACAGTTTGAAAGTAAAAGAATGGAAAAAGCTATCATACAAGCAGAAGCCAGACTAAAGCTGTAATAACTATATTAATATCATACAAAACAGACTTTGAAACAAAAAAATTTACTAGAGATAAAGAGGGACATTTTATTTTTTTTTTTAATTTTTTTTTCAACGTTTATTTATTTTTGGGACAGAGAGAGACAGAGCATGAACGGGCGAGGGGCAGAGAGAGAGGGAGACACAGAATCGGAAACAGGCTCCAGGCTCTGAGCCATCAGCCCAGAGCCCGACGCGGGGCTCGAACCCACGGACCACGAGATCGTGACCTGGCTGAAGTCGGACGCTTAACCGACTGCGCCACCCAGGCGCCCCAAGAGGGACATTTTATAATGACGACAAATCACTATATCAGAAAGATATAACATTTATAAACATGTATGCACCTAACAGAAGAGCCACAAAATATATGAGGCAAAAACTGACAGAATTGAAGGGAGAAATAGACACTTCAATGATAATAGTTGGAGACTTCAATAACCCATTTTCAAAAATGAATATAACAACTAAGTAGAAGATAGAAATAGAAGACTCGAACAACCTGATCTATCAATTATACTGAAAAGACACCTGTGGAACCCTCAACTCCAAACAGCAGAATATACATTCTTCTCCCATGCACACGGAACACTTCCAGGATAGACAATATGCTAGGCCATAAAACAAGCCTCAATAAATTTAAATGTATTGAAATTGTACAGACTGTGTTCTCTGATCATAATGAAATAAAATTGGAAGAACAAAAAGACACTTGAAAAATCACAGCTATGTGGAAATTAAACAAAACATTCCTAAACAACCAATTTGACTTGTAGTCAAATAAAAAATCACAAAAGGTATTAGACTTTAAGGCTTGAAGTATAAAAGACTTTAAGATAAATGGAAATAAAAATATTATATGCCAAAATACATTGTTGGATACGTACAGCTAAAGTAGCACTTAGAGGGAAATTTATAGCTATAGATACCTACAATTAAAAAACATCTCAAATCAATAACCTAACCTTCCACCTTAAGGCACTGGGAGAGGAAGAGAAAACTAACTCAAAACAAGCATAAATAAGCATACAGTAAGTATTTGAGCAGAGATTCAGAAAATAATAGATATAATCAACAAAATCAAAAGTTGATTATTTTAAAAGATCAACAAAATTGACAAAACTTTAATAAGACTGACCAAGAGAAAATGAAAGATCAAATTGCTAAAATCAGGAACAAGGGGGGACATTGCTACCAACCTTACAGAAACCAAAAGGATTCCAAGGAAATATTATGATTAACTATATGTTAACAAATCAGATAACTTCAAAAAAAGGACATATTCCTAGAAATACAAAAACTACCAAAACAGCCACAAGAAGAAACAGAAAATCAGAACAGCCCTGTAACTCCTATAACAAAGTAAACAGATTTAATTTGTAATTTAAAAACTTCTCACGGAGGGTGGCTCAGTCGGTTAAGTGACTTCCGCTCAGGTCATGATCTCAGGGTTTGTGAGTTTGAGCCCCACATCAGGCTCTGTGCTGACAGCTCAGAGCCTGGAGCCTGCTTCAGATTCTCTGTCTCCCTCTCTCTCTGCTCCTCCCCTGTTCATGCTCTGTCTCTCTCTCTCTCTTCCAGTTTCTGGTCTGACATGTAAGAAGGTATGGAAGTCTCCACTCCATCCTAACATGTGAAAAGCTAAATGAACTGGAAAACCAATAACTCTTCTTAGAGCCATAAGAGAAATAAGTCCAGGGCAAATTATTGTCCCCCAAATTGGAGAGAAAGACAGGATAATACAGAGTATCACAATTTACCAAAGAGGAAGCCCAGGAGCAAAATCCTCCGTGGGAATCAGTCCCCAAGGAGGGAAACCTAACCTGTAATTGACAAACTGCTGGAGGCTCAGTGTGGACAAGTCTAAGAGATAAAAGTCCTAGAGGACCCAGTCAACAGAGGCCCCCACACATTTGTGAGTTTTAACTCTTAGAGCTCTACCAGGTTCTCACAGTAAATGTAGGAGAAAAATCCACACTTGCTTCCAGCAGGGGGAGAGTAAAAGGAACCATTTTGAAACATGCTAGAGAATTCTATTCATAACAAGCCCTTCCCTCAAGAGAAACTAACCAGAGCCTAACCTGCTGGGGTTTTATCAGGACCTAACTTACCCCGGGGTGGGAAATACCCGACTCTAGCTCACGCTAGCCACACTGAGAAGCACTGTTCACGGTCCAGAAGCACAGGCTCACTAAAAGACTGAGATCTAATCATAGGACCACAGAGCTTCTTCATTCCCGTCAAACCTCACCAACACATTGATAAAGGCCCATTTAGAGCATTTCCATCTACCCAGCACATCATGTCTGATTCTGAAGAAAAAATAGAAGGCATACTAGAAGGCAAAAAATATAGGTTGAAGAGACAGGCAAGCATCAGAACCAGTCTCAATATGGCAGTGTTGTTGGAATTGTCAGACCAGGAATTTAAAACAGCTATGATTAAAATACTCGGGGCTCTAATGGACAGAGTAGACAGCATGCAAGAACACACAGGCAAATTGAGCAAGAGAGATGAAAATTCTAAGAAAGGATTTAAAAAATGCTAGAGATCTAACACATTGTAATAGAAATAAAGAATGTCACTGATGGGCCTATTAGTAGACTGGATACAGCTGAGGAAAGAATCTCTGAGCTTGAGGCTATCTCAGTAAACATCTCCAAACCTGAAAGACAAAGAGAACAAATACGGGGAAAAAAAGGAACAGAATCCTTAAGACCTGTGGGGCACCTACATAGGTGAAACATACATGTAATGGGAATACCAGAAGGAGAAGAGAGAAAAGAACAGAATATTTGAAACAATACACACAATGTTCTAGCCTCAATTATAACTGATAATATTTGGATGGACCCCAGGACATCACGCTCAAGTGAAACAAGTCAGAAAAAGACAAATACAGCACGGTATCACTTATGTGTGAAATCTAAAAAAGCCAAATTTGCAGAGACAGGGAACAGAATGGTAGTTAACAGGGGCTGGGGGGTGGGGGGAGTGGGTAGCTGTTGGTCCCAAAATACAAACTTTCAGTTAGAAGATGAATAAGGATATAATGTACAGTGTTGTGATTATAATTAATAATACTATGGTATATACTTGAAAGTTGCTAAGAGAGTAAACCTTAAATATTCTTACCACAATAAAGAAATAATTATGTGACATGACAGAGGTGTTAGCTAATACTATGGTGGTAATCATATTATAAGGAGGCCCATGTTAACCTGATACCAAAACCAGGCAGACACATTATAAGGGGAAAACCTAGGGATGCAAAATCTTTAACAAAATACTAGCCAGTTGGATGCATATATACATAAGAGGATAATAATATACCATGCCTGAATAGGGATAATCCAAGGAATGCCTAAGTGATTTAGCATCCAAAATAAATGTTAAAAATGATTATCCCAATAAATATAGGAAAAGTATTTCAGAAAAATCGGTACACATTCATAATTTAAAAGAAAAATAAAACCTCCTGGCAAATGGAATGAAGGGAACTTCCTCCCCTAAGATCTTACTTAATGGGAAAAGACTTTATGTTTCTAACTAAGACCAGGAGCAAGGCAAGGAATACATTCCCATGATTCCTATTCAACATTATACCAAAGGTTCTAACCCATGGAATAAGGCAAGAAAAAAAAAGCCCACATAAAAAAAAAAAAAAGAAGTTTTTATTTACAGATGAAATACTTATATGCCTAGAAAATCCTAAGGAAACTACAAAAAAGCTATTGGAATTAATAAGTCAGTTTACCAACACTGCAGGATAGATACAAAGTCAAAACACAAAAGCCTATTTATATCCATGTACTAATACCGAACATTCAGAAACTAAAATTTTGAAAATTACATTTACAATAACGTAAAAATATTAACAGATAGAGCCAATTTGATTTTTGACAAAGATACCAAGTTGATTCAGTGGGATAAGAACAGTCTTTTCAAAATACGGTACTATAATCACTCATATATACAGGAAAAAATGACTCAACTCATATCATACACAAGAATTAAGTTGAAATGGATCATAGACCTGAACCTGAGAGTTAAACCTGTAAAATTCTCAAAGAAAACATACGGGAAAATATGTCCAGTTTTGGGTTATACAAAGATTCCTTAGAATGGAATGAAAACCCACGGACCATAGGAATAATATTGATGAGTGATACTTCACCAAAATTAAAAATTTCTGCTCACTGAAAGATACCGGGAAGAAAATAAAAGATGAACCACAGGCAGTTAGAAATATGTGCAGTGTTATACCTATCAAAGGACTTGTATCCAAATATGTAATCGACTCTTACAACTCAATAAGAAATAAAGATGGACAACAGATACTTTACCAACGAAGATATATTATGCAGTATCATTATTTATCAGTGACATGAAACTGGAAACCACAATGAGATACCGCCACAAACCCGTTAGAATGATTACAACGATTGCTAATGGGAATGCAATATGCTACAACCACTGTGGAAAACTCGGGAATATTGAGACAGCCCAGCTGCATCCAGAATGAAGCCTGTAGTTGTTTATTTAGGGCGCTCAGCTCCCTGCCGCTCCCTGACCGCCTCATCTCCCACCACTCCTCGCCTCCCGGTCCCTTCAGAGACTTTGTTCTCACCACCATCTCCTTCTCTGTGCTGTTCAGTTCACTTCCCACCTTTCAGCTAATCCAAACGTTACGCTTCTTTCAGGGCTCAACCGCAGTCACTTGATTCCCCTGTCACCCTGGCCCACTCTGATCTCGCTCCCCCCTGGACTCCTCTGCCATCTCTCCACCTCCGTACGTGCGGGAGCACGATTCGAACCGGCACTAGGATGTGCACGCAAAGACTGCATGGCGCTCAGAACAGGGCGGGTCACCAGTGCCCCATGGCAGCTCTCCCTTCATGTGACCTCTACGTCTACGTATGAAGCTTCATACCTGTTTGCCAGCCTCAGGGGGTGCAACGCACTGTGCATTGATTTTGCCAGAAGATTCAAAATCATCCTCTTCCTCTGCAAGTGGGGCCAACCAAGTCCGGTCATGCTCTACACTCAAGGTCTTTGGTGCAGACGTGACTACACCGAACTCCTCCCAGGTCTCCGAGCCCCTTTTCACCCCTGCGACCAGCGGAATGATGTCTTTGCTTTTGGCAGGAGGGCCTCCCGACACCTCTTTTTGCTGCGGTAACGTTTGCCTCCTGCACCACGTGTGACAAAAACGCGCAAGAGTATGGATTACAAAGCAAAAAGCCCGGTGGAACCGATCCAGGGCTAACTGGACTTTGGTTTTTTTGGCCTCTCCATCCAAGCTTCCATCCCTCTCCTCATTACTGAAGGAATTGAGCAGCAAGGCAATGAAGAGGTTGAGTACCTGGGGTGGGGCAGGGGGAGGGGAGACACAAGGGGAATAGGAAGCTTAGCAGATGGGAAAATACAGTAGGTTTCCGGAGCAACTTCTCCCCCAAGACCCAAAACTAACTCAAATGAGAGTTCTACGTCCTTCTGGCTTCTAAGAAAGTTTACCTATAAAATGAATAAGAGGAGAAAAATTGAGGAACAGAGCAAGGTAAAAGAAAAACGGAAGGGAAATGGTGCAAACAGCCCAAGTCTGGCTTGTCTACATACAAGCAACAGATGTTGTAAACCCTGGCCACGGTAAAGCAGAGCTGTGTGGCCATGTATGTTCCTTGGGGATCCGTCGAATCCTGACCTTGGTTTTCCTGGAATTGCCCACAGGGATATGGGCCTGATGTCTCAGACTGCTGTGGAGTCCTCTCCTGTTGGTACAGTTTGAGAGAGGATGTGCTTTGGGCAGGCTTTTTAGGTCCTGTTGCCTGAGCCACAACAAAGTATTGGGACTGAGCCGGAGGGGTTGGAATCGAATCTGCGACTCTTCTGTTGAAGCTTGGATCAATTTAAATTCAGATTTCAGATCATCTCATCAGCTTCCTACTTGGGGTTTTTTTGCTGACACTTACACACCCTCCCATTCATCATCTTTACCTCCTCAAGCGCCTTTGTGGCTGTCATCCACTCAAAAATAGACTGCCTTTGGGGAGGCGTATCTCATGAGCTCGAATGGGTCTCGTCACTCTCCCTCAGCTTCACCATAAGAATTCCCAACTGTAGATCTTTGCTCAAGCTTTCTTCTCTTTGCTAAGTCCACCTTGCCTCTTTTTTTTTTTTATATAATTTTTTTTTTTTTTTGAGAGAGAGAGAGAGTGTAAGCAGGGGAGGGGCAGAGAGAGAGGGGGACAGAGGATCCGAAGCACTCTCTGGGCTGACAGCAGCAAGAGTGATGTGGGGCCTGAAATCACAAACCATGAGATCATGACCTGAGCTGAAGTTGGACACTCAACCGACTGAGCCACCCAGGCGCCACCTCCTTGCCTCTTGAGTACCCTTCTCAAGTACTGTATCTTCCACACATCCTTTGTTAACACTCCGTTCCCACTCCCACTGGTGGTACCCTGTTCTGAAACTTTTGGATCCCTTTCTGTCTTTCTAACAACACTGATCTCGTACATAGAATGAAGCAATGGTGTTCATGCGGATGGTTCATTATATTTGCACGATAGCCCCAACTTGATTCTCAAGACCTTGTGGTCAGATGTCCTGTGTGTCTCTTGTCTCTTCATATCTTTACTGGGTACCCAATTAGCTAATAGTGTCTATGTTTCCGGCTGCAGGTAATAGACTCAAGGTAACTTACACAACAAGAAAATGTAACATAACAAGATGCTTGAAAATAAAACAGGGGGATGGGGTGTCTGGGTGGCTCAGTTGGTTAAGCGTCTGACTCTTGATTTCAGCTCAGGTCATGATGTCACAGTTGTGAGATCAAGCCCCGTCCCAAGCTTGGGATTCTCTCTTTCTCCCACTCTGTCCCCCCCTGCTTGCACACATGTGCGTGTTCTCTCTCTCTCTCTCCCTCTCTCTCAAAAAATAAAATAAAATAAAAAAATAAAATATGGGGAACACGAAGATAGGTTCGTTCCACCTTTTCCCTCTACCTTCCTAACAACTTTGTGTTAGGCTGGCTCTTCTCCTGCTTGGATAATGTTTGCAGCTCTGAGATGAATCAGTCTTTAATAAAAAGGCCCAGGGAAAGTAAACAGACCATTTTTTTTTTTTTTAGCTCATCCCTTTTTTTTTTTTTTAAGACCAAGAAATCTTCCTTACTAGATATCCCTTTACATCTTATTGCCCAAATTAAGTCACACATCCCTACCTCAGCCATTCATGGACAAAGAGAATACAATTATCTTAGAATAATCACCTGTAGTAGAATAGATATTGAGGCATCAGTCAACATGAGCGCTGTGTGACGAGGAGGTTTTGTTTCACGCTTATAATAATTTCCTCAAGTCAAATTCAAATGCATATTTTAATATCATATAACATTACATGCATAATTTTATATTTAGAGTAATGATCACTAGCGAAGCATTGCAAAAGAAGGTAATGCATCCGTTTAGTCCGTATATTAAAAAAAAAGATATAAGACACTCACCACGAGTTTTCCTATCACCATGATCAACAGAAAGACGACGACGCACAGTGGTTTACTAGTTTCTTGCATACATTCCCACATGTTTTCGATCCATTCCCCACAGAGGATGCGGAATACCACCAGAAAGGAACGGTAGAAGTCCCCCATGTGCCAGCGTCGTAAACATGGGACTGTAGGGCCACAGGATTTGGTGTTATTCCTTACAGAATTGAATTTAGAGCCAAAAAGCTGCATGCCAACTACTGAGAAAATGAAGACCACAATGGCCAGGACCACGGTCAGGTTTCCCAGGGCTCCGACGGAGTGACCAATTATCTTTATCAGTGTGTTTAAAGTCGGCCAGGATTTGGCTAACTTGAAAACCCTTAGCTGTAGAAACAGACGATAAACAAAAGTGGAAGAAAAGCCTGTTAAAGACAAATTCCATCTGCTCAGCTATGTAGTAAATGACACGTTCCCAAAGCACAGCATTTATGATGATCAAAAATCTTTTCAAAGCCAGATCCATCCTAAACATAGTCATCAACTCCTTGTCCTACGCTAACACCCATATTTACTTTTTGTTTTAAAAATGGAAATATTTGGGGCGCCTGGGTGGCTCAGTCAGTTAAGTGTCTGACTTCAGCTCAGGTCATGATCTCACGGTTCGTTGGTCGGAGCCCCGCTTCAGGCTCTGTGCTGACAGCTCAGAGCCTGGAGCCTGCTTCGAATTCTGTGTCTCCCTCTCCCTCTGCCCTCCCCTGCTCATGCTGTCTCTCTCTCGCTCTCTCTCTCTCAAAAATAAATAAACATTAAAAAAGTTAAAAAAAATAAAAATGGAAATATTCTACAGAGAACAAACTAAGGGTTGCTGGAGGGGAAGTGGGTAGGGGGATAGGCTAGATGGGTGATGGGTATTAAGGAGGGCACTTGTTGGGATGGGCACTGGGATATATGTAAGTGATGAATCACTAAATTCTACTCCTGAAACCAATATACACTATATGTTAACTAACTAGAATTTAAATAAATTTAAAAAAAGAAATATTTTGTTCTGATTTTTGTTAAATGATACTTTGGAGTCATGAGATGGTGGAATTAAGCATACGTGTCTGTTGCATAAAATGAAATGTTTTGGAATTCTATACTATAGAATACTATAGAATACTATACCCAGAGTCAAAAATGTCTGGCCCAAGGACCAAATCCAGCCAATGCCTGTTTTGGTATGGCCTAAGGGCTTAGAATATTTTACATTTTTAAATGGTTAGACAATAATCAAAAGAAGGGTATTTCATCACACATGAGAACTGTATGAAGTTCAAATTTCCACGCCTGTAAATAAAATTCTATCGGAACACAGTCACGTCCATTTCTTCTCGAATGTCTATGGCTACTTCTGTGCTATAACAGCAGAGTTGAATGATTTCGACAGAGACCATATAGCCTATAATGCTGAAAATATTTACCATCTGGCCTTTTACAGAAAAAAAATGCTAACTCCTGCTTTACATAATTCAGGTCACAAGTCTGAATCTAAACTGTCTAACAGTGATGAGAGTAATATGACATTTTGTACCCAGGAGAGAAAAAGCAATCAGCTACTCAAAACACACACACTTTTTCCAAAAAGAACATTTTTTCCCTGGAACCTTATAGACCCTGTAGGAGACAACGCGGCAACTACGTTCATAGGTCATTTCCTACATTAACTTCCAATGTAAACCAATGGGTTTCATTCCAAAGTACAATCCTATCAACTATTTGGGAGAAACATTTCATGTCAGTAAGACTTATGGCCCAAGAGAAGGATCAGCGCTGTGTCCCCAGAGGGTAGATGGGGGAAATCACGGTTCTGTTCTCATATAGACAACTCCACAGAGTCCCTCCCCTCTGAGCATGGCTGTAATAAGCCTAAACAATCGTAAAGCAAAGGTAACTTTGCCCACCTGAGCACCAATAAAACTTCAGGAGAGCAGCCTAAAACGATGCATGACTTTGGGCAGTGTGATCGCCTAACATATCCCAAGTATAAAATGTACACCTTCTGTAACTGGGGCAACTGTCTTACTCCTGGAAATCTCATCCCTGCCAAAATCAAAAGCAAATCTCTGGAAGGGGACAAAAGGCCACCTTTTCTGGCTTCCTGCTTCCCCTGTTAGATGTGGTCTCTCTGTAGCTTTCTATCCATACTTCTCATGGGGTCTGTCACGTTCTCTACTTTGCCTCATGGTCATTTCTGGCCCTGCCTTGTCTCGTCTCTAGATGCCAGACTCCTTGAAGACAGTTCTTTTCCTCACCTTTCAGCCCTCCTTCGGGTCAGCTCCTATCAGGTGCCTCTGCAAAGGTCACCAGCATGCCTCCGTGGGCAGTAGACGGAGGGCCGAGATGATAGGATGGGAATATGGCACTGGAAGCCGTGAGGTGGAACCCTGTGCCTGTCGGTCTTCACCCCCCCCTTGGTGAGCCCAGATGTGAGGGTGCCTGGCTCAGAGCTCAGGGGTGGGTGGTGGGGAAGAGATGGAGGGAGGGGTGGTACGCTAATCAAGGAGCAGAATCCTGACACCAGAAGACACAACACTGCACCTGCTTGCCTAAACCATCATCTTGGGAGTGGGGAGGGAGGGGTTCAGCTGGGAGGAGACCCCCGCGGACTCCCAAGAATATCCAAAACCTGGGTGGCAGGAGGAGCGCAGTTTTGAGTCTCTGGTTAAGGCAAGAGGAGTTCAAGTTGAGTGCAAAATAGCCACTGAACTCACTCAAGACTCTCGTCAACCCTGGCAGCTAAGGCATTTCAGTCAAATACAACAGTAAGCGCCTTACCACTCTTAAGGAATGGAAAAACAGAGGACTTTGTTTTCCTACAACTACACTGTTCATCACATCTGCAAAACTCAGAAGAGCGACGATGCTGTCAAAAATGTTCCAGCCTCGGCGGAAGTAGTTGTAGGGATCGAGCGCGATGATTTTTAGGCACATCTCTGCCATGAAAATGCCAGTGAAAACCTGCAGTGAGACAGGGAAGAATGAGAAAAGGGAGCTACTGCTCCTTGAAGATACAATTCTAAGAATGGTCCAAGGGAATTGCAGAAGTCACGAAGAAATACAGCGCATTTTGATTTACTTGGCTCCTCTCCCCCCATTCCTCTTCCCATAGTGCCCATTCCAGTGTTCCCAAACTCGCAGACATCGGCGTGGAGAATAAATATCATTTCCCATTTAGCTGAAAATAAGGCAGAGTGATAGAAAATGTCAAGCGATCCCTCCTCTAAGTTCCTTTAAAATGTCAACGAAAGTTCCAAAATGGGGGAGGCGGGGAGTACACGGCAGCTCTGAAAACTGAAGATAAATATCCTCCATAAAGCAGAACCCAGGAGGAGTTCACCCAACCGCTTTGATCAGAAAAAGATTTAAAAGGGGCCCAGAGCAGAGACTTGAAAAAACACTGCCGGGAACAGGACACATCGTTGAGCAACTCAATATGTAGGCTCAGCCTCTATGATGAATACCCTGGGCTAAACCCCACATTGGTCATGGTTGAAAGGAGGAGAGGTGAGTTGGCGTATAATCCTAAACATTCACTCGCAGAATGCAGGGTTCCTTATTCCAGAACAAAATACCGGAGAATCAAAAAGAGGGGCAAGAGGGACAGAAAGCGCTAAACGATGTGATTTCCACGGGCACAAATATATGGTTTTGGTTTTGTCTTTGAAAATTAGATAAATACAGGCTGAAAACCACTGCAGTGTTGAATAAGCGGCAGCCAAATTCTACATCATCTACATCTTTGCAGACGATAAAACAAAGCATTTCTTCATAGCCAATAGCACATTCTCTCTCACACATACACAAATAAATAGATATGAGAAAACAATAGTATGAAATAATATGAAATATGAAAACAACAGCATGAAATAAGTAATAATAGTATGAAACAATAGTATGAAATAGGGTAATATAAAAAGGTTGTCAGCTATAGGACTCTACAGCTTTGGAAAAGAAAAAGAAACACCCCAGAAATGATTTTTAAATGTCCTTATTAAAAGTAACAGATGATCCATTTTTATAAATAATTTGATGACGTACTATTTATCTTTAAAAATCCCTAAAATAAAGTGACACAAGTTAAAAAAAAAAGGGGGGGGGGAATAGGCAAAGATAAATCCAAGATAGGCAAATAGAAATCAAGGGGGCAAAACCAAAAACCAAAAACCAAAAAACCCAAAGCTCGTATCAGTCTTTTCCCTTTAAATATTTCTATCTGCTTCTGCCCAAAGCTGCAACCAGAGTCTAAAAGCACGCAGTGTTACCTGTTCTAGTTAATTGTGCTGGACTGATCCCTGTCCCCTTTTGAGCTCCTCCTCCCCCTCCTGTCCCCTTCAGGCTTAAACTGTCTAGCCCTACAGCAACCCTACATGCCTTGGGACCATGGGTTTTGCAAGCCGACTCAACTGCTACTCATGGCTTTTTGGGAGCTCAACGTACTCCCCTGATTTAAGCTGTCCCAAAGCCTAGAGAGTCCATTTTCAAGTCCAGTCCCACAGAACCTCCACAGGCCAGTTAAAGCCTCGTCCACCCATCAGAGGAGGGAGGCTTGGATGTGTTCTTGGGAACTCAGGGCTCCAAAGCCTCCTTCCACCGCTGCTACGGGGGCACAGATGAGGTGGCTACACCCTCGTATCGTGTGCCTAGGGAACGGGGCGCAGGGGATGGAAGCCCAGGCTACAAGGCCAGCAATGCAGGTTTCGTGTCAATTTTCAGGGGCCGGGGTGCAGCCGCTGCCTGTGAACTCAGACGCCAACAATGTCCCTGGGCCTCCCTCTATACCACTTCTGGGGAGAGTGAAGAAGAATGTCACTTAATTATCCAACTTCTGACTGCAAAATGCAGCTTCACCTCAACACCCAGAACGTCTAATCAGTGGGAAATCTCTGAGGGTGGCTTGTGTCATTTCCCACACTTGGATCAGAAAATGAAGGGATGGACAGACAGGCCACCTTTGCAACTGGAAAGCCCTGTCTAGGGGCATGACTTTGGGTTCCTTGGGTTATTCTCTGGAACTAATCTAATAACTCCATCCACCAGGAGGTGATGAAGGATGGCTCTGCTGACTCTGTTGAGCCGGGAACCATGGTCTCGTGGGCACAGCTTTCTGTCTCCAAGGGAAATAACACTGTCAGCCCATGTCTGGGATACGTCAGCAGGAGATAGCTGAATACGCTGGCCTAGAGCCCAGAAGACACCAGCCTATTAGAAGGGACCATGTGTGTTAGTTTCATCGAGCAGCATGAAATCTGATCTGACCCACACACACCCACAAGGGCATTTCCTCCCAAGGGCAGTTTGGGGAAAGAAACTTAAATGCGGACTGTATGGAGAGCCACCTTGGTCCTGCACTGTGGTCCCACTGGATCCCTGCTCCTCCTGAGGGGCCCTGGAACTGAGGGTGACAGTTACCTAAACCTGATGCATGGAAGCAGCTCTGTGAACCAGCTTCTGATTCAATAGGCATAGCGGGTTCCGATCAGCGGAAAATAATTAATTAAAAAACACATACGTACATATTGCCTAGAAATCCTCTGCAATGCTAAAAAATGATCATCTTTGCCAACGGGACCATAGGAAATAAGTTTCTGCTTTGTATTCCCCTCATCTTTAAAATTTTCCTTAGTTTTAAAATTAAAAAAAAAACATGTATTACTTTTTTAAGCTGGAAAAATAAAATAAAACTTTAAGAATAAATGGCTACAATTTGCAACTATGTAGATGGAACTAGCGGGTATTATGCTAGGCGAAATTAGTCAGAGAAAGACAAATATCATCTGACTTCACTCATATGAGGAATTTAAGATACAAAAAAGATGAGCATAAGGGAAGGGAAGCAAAAATAATATAAAAACAAGGAGGGGGAGAAAAGAGACGCTTTAATATAGAGAACAAACAGAGGGTTGCTGGAGGGGTTGTGGGAGGGGGGATGGGCTCAATGGGTTAGGGGCACTAAGGAATCTACTCCTGAAATCATTGTTGCACCATATGCTAACTAACTTGGATGTAAATTCAACAATAAATAAATTAAAAAAAAAAAAAGAAGAAAAAATGGCTACATACTCTGGTAAGATTTTTAGCCTATTCACTCATTAGCTAATTAGGATAGAACATTCAGCGGGTAATTTGCTATTTCTGATATTTAGGAGACTAATTAATCCTCGGGAAAAATGCCTTCTCCGGGAACAATACATTGAGCAGTTCATGAAACGTCTGCTCTCCTACCTTAATTTTCCCAATTTAACTTGGATTAGATACATCTAACGAGAAACATACTGAAGCAGGCTCATGTCGGGAGCCCCACCCCACCTTCATGAGCATTGTACTTCATAAGCTTTGCACATAAGCATAAGCTTTCCCTCCTGGGAAAGCAAGCCTCCCACAGCTGCCACGCCCTGGCCCACCTTTCCAGGGGGAATAATAACTAGTAATGGCAGTCACATTATTTTGTGACAAATGATGCCATCAGCATCACTGGGGACCATGAGACACGTTACCAAGGGTCTCTGGACATCATTAACGTTTTCTTGCCCCCAAGATCGTGCCAAATAGCTGACCTTTTAAGATGTCTGCTGCCTTCTGGCTTACCACTGGATGGCTAAAGAGATGCCTTGGCATACCAGAGGGCCAACACGGGGGCCATGGAAAATTACCAAATGAGTAAAAACAAAATTCTAACAGTTGTATTTGCCCTTGACTCTACTTAAGGGGACCAGGGACCTAGGCTAGGTTAGGCCACTTACAAAATGTTTAGTAGTGTTTGAAAGAGTTTGAAAGAGTTAGAAGTCACAGTTTGGAATATTTGTATATTTTAAAAAGCCTAAAGTTACCAAATTCCCTGTATACAACATATACTCAAAACTCTGGTCCATTTTGTAATGCTCCAAGGCCAAGAAGACAGTGTTGATTACGATGCAGATGGTGATGACCAGCTCAGTAAAGGGGTCGGTCATCACGACTCGCAGGGCCTTCTTAACGCACAGCCACTGGGGGCTGCAGTTCCACACGAGGTATCTGGACGCCACGTTTCCCCCACACGGGAGGCAAGGCTCCTGTGATTTTTCTTGCTCTGGAGAAGGAGAATGGGAGGGCAGTTGAGTAGTTAGCTATGAATCCATCTGGCCGCTGTTTGCCTGAGTGCATTCCACTCTCTTCCCCCCCTCTTCCCTACGGTCTCTTGTGAACAACGTGATCAGCCAAGAAGGGCGCTGACGGGTGCAGCCAGAAAGGTTTGCCATATACAACCTCCCTGCGGTACAGCCGTGTACCTCCAGTCTTTATACTTGTGTTGAGCATCTGGGAGCTGAGCCGCACCGCTAGAGATACAGATGGGGAAGTCAACACTCACAGGCTGTGAACCCATGAGAGAGAAAGGTATAAGCTCAAATTATGTTCATTCAAGGCAGACCACGGTGACAGCTGTACCAGAGGCACACAGAGCTACCAGGGCTCAGAGGAAGGCCAGGTATTCAGGCAGGGGCATCTTTTGTTTTGAAGCAAAAGGTACTCTATCAGCAGGTTGAATTCAGGCCACAAGGCCACTGTACCCCTGATTTCCGATTTCCCCGGCACCATTTCAAGGGACTCATACAAGCCAAATGAAGTGATGCAATAGGGCTCAAAGTGCTAAGGACGAATCTGACCCCGTCCCTGTAAGGACTTGGGTCCTGCCTTTGAACACCAACCCCTCAGTTGGGGGTCCTGGTTACCTGCTGTTGATGAGGTCCATCAGATGATTCCAGCCTATCTACACAGGTCTTCCACTTTGCATGCCAGATTCCTAACTCTAACTTCCATGACAACCGTCACCTTCTGGAAACTTCTGTGTCGTCTCTTCTTTGGTCACTGTCATTGCCACTGCGACCCCCTGTGACTGCCTGGCCTGATCAGGGTGGGTAAGGGTGGGGGTCTTGTCTGTACTCTTGGTCCTAAATGCGAAAGCTAGCCAGTTCCCACCAATACCCAAGGGCCAACTCAGGGTGGGCCTGCTTCCTCAAGCCACTTGGCTCCCATGCTCCAAAGAGGCACAAGAAGTCACTCTGCAGGAAGCAGAAGGGGCTACAGAGGGCTTCTGGGGGAGATGGAAAGAAGGAAAAGGGAGGGACGTCACTGCAGTTGGGCTGTCCCTGGGGCCAGGAGGGCAGAGCTTACCCTGCATGGTGATGGTGAGGATGCTGACGGCACTCAGGGCCCTCTGCCTTTGGAAGGGGTCCCCGTGCTCATCACAGAAATCCACTGACAGATTCTGGGACAGCCGTTTGGTTTGCTCTAGGATGTGTGGCTGTAAGAGAAGGAAGGCATGGTAGACCTTCAAAGGGAAGGGACTGCCCCTCCTCAAAAGGTCACAGGCTACTCTGTTTGAATGCCACGTGCCTGGAAAACGCTTAGTATCTTATATAGCTCCTCTCCCTTCCATCTCATGGCAGGACGAAGGTTCAGCTTTCCTGTTTCAGATTTCATAAATAACTAAAATGCAGGGTGGCGTTCACACTTTTTAATGTATGCACATTTCCAGGATCCTAACCATGGAAATGTTTCTTTCTCTGTGATTTATTCATTGTCAACAAAGAGCAAACGAAATTTTACAAAAAACGAAGGAGCAATAAACAGTTCAGGACACAAAAGCAATAAAAAGTCAAAATTAGAAATAATGTCTTGGAGTGGCAGGAGTGGGGGGATAGATACATTTAGAAGGGTGGGTCGGGGCCAGGTTAGAATGGCTGCCTAAATTGATTTTGAAACAGTCAGTAACTAAAAAGAACAGCCAAAATAAATATGACAAAGTCTATATACTAAACCTCAAGCACTCTCTCAGGCTGTGCTTGGGGGCTCGACTCTCGCCTTGCCTACAACTCTAAAGTCTCTGGACACGACAGTACATAAATCTTCAGCTACCTAGATGACTTATTTCCCCGAAGTTCTGACCAACCGTGGCCCCAGAGGGAACTATTTTATTTTAGTTAAGTTTATTCATTTATTGTGAGAGAGAAAGCATGAGTTGGGGAGGGGCAGAGAGTGGAGAGAGAGAGAATCCCAAGCAGGCTTCACGCTGTCAGCACGGAGCCCCATGCGGGGTTCAAACCGTGAGATCATGACCTGAGTTGAAGTCAGATGCTTAACTGTCTGAGCCACCCAGGTGCCCCAGTGATAAGCTATTTTAAAGGCAACCTGTAGTCTTTCTATAGCTATTTCCTATTTTGGCTTCGGGAAAAGACACTTTTTATTAGCTGTCTGCTCTTGGTCTATTGTTTTGTGAAATGAGAAAAAAAAAAACCCTTCAAAATACTAAAAAGTATTTGCAGGCTCTTCAATATGCTGTGGTCTGACATTAGAGAAGCCTCTAAACTAAAAGATGGGTCCCTGTCACTCCACCAGAGAACTGCACACAGCAATACAGCAATGGACGAGGTCTGCCCACCTACTTCTGTAAAGGCCCCCGACCCCCTTTCCCCACCTCCCCTCAGGCATGCACCCTCCCTTCCGACCACTTCACCTCTTCCTCCCATCTCAGAAAAGTGGCTCTCGCCATGATGCCCTGGCCTGTATCTTCAACATTTTCCTCTCCTCCGATTTCCCTCTCCACAATTAAAACATGTTCAAACATCCCCCACCACACTGATAAAGATAGGGTTTTTCTCTACCCCTCATAGCTTCATATCCACTTGGCCTACAAAACATCCCTGCTAGGATGCCCCACAGGCATTTCAAACTTGCCACACCCAAAACTGAGCTCGCCATCCTTCCCTCCCCCAGGACAAACTCCTTTCCGGTCTCGGTAAACTACCGTCCATCAAGTTGGCTACCCTCTCTGCATCTATCTAGTCAAGTGCCAAATTGTTTCTTCTGGAAATCACTGTACCACTATTGTCTCTTCATCCTCCTGCCCTCACCACAGTTTAAGCCCCTGTCGCCTCTTACTTGGATTGCCACCACAGCTTCTCAACTGGTTCCCTCCAGTCTCGTCCTGCTCTGGTCCGGTCTCTTCAGTGCATCTAGGATTTCAAAACTGTCAACCTGGTCAAGTCACTCTTTTGCTTAAAACCTTTCACGGGCGCCCGGGGGGCTCAGTTGGTTGAGTGTCCAACTTTGGCTCAGGTCATGATCTCATGGTTCATGAGTTCAAGCCCCGTATCGTACCAGGCTCTCTGCTGTCCGGCTCAGAGCCTGGAGCTGCTTTGGATTCTGTGTCTTCCTCTCTCTCTGCCCCTCCCCTGCTCGCACTCTGTCTCTTTCTCTATCTCAAAAATAAATAAATATTTAAAAAAACAAACAACTTTCAATACTGCTTAGCCCTTGGTCCCTGAGTAGAGGGTGAGCCCCTCAGCTCGGCTTCAAGGTCTTTTGTGATGACCCCATCCTACCGCTATAGCCTCTTGCCAGGCCGTTTCCAGCCTCATACACACATGCACGTGCACACACACACTCACAAGTGTTCTACGAGGTCACATTCTTCCGCTCTCCTTTGCCTCCAGGCCTTTGCGTGTGCTGCTCCCTCTACCTGTGGTGCTCCATTCACTTTTTACCCAGGGATGAAACATTAATTCATCCTTTGGTCACGGATGCTTTTTTCCTCTGGGAACTCTTCTGATCCATGGCTCTTCTTCCGCCCCCCACCCCCCACCCCCAAGTCATAGATGCTGCCGTTGGCTGGATCTGTATGTCCCCGGGTCCTCCCTGAGGGCTTTCTCTGGTGACCTGACCACCCTCTGCCCTAAGGAACACAAAGTCAGAAATGCAGGAAAATGACTGTCACCTGAATCCAGCAGTCTGGAACCAATGATGGACCAAAGTCGGTGTATGAATACTCTAGTGCCCTCACTCCACGGAGATTAAACTCCAAGTACCTTCAGTGGTAACCAGCTGAATGATGAACCTTAGTTGGCCACTTTATCTTCCGTGTCACCCTTCTTCTCACTGCTGTTGGTGCTTCTTGGGATCACTTCCCAAATCATCTACCCGCACTTTAACGTCTCAGGGTTTGCTTCGCAAGGAACCCCCACTAAGACATGGCTTCTCCTCTGTTCTCCCATATGGGATCATCATGTCAGCTGTCATACTAAACAATAACTGCCTCCTTGTTCGTGTGTCTTCATCGTTAGTCACCTGTTTCAGACATCTCACAGAGCCCTCGTACCTACCCCAGTGCCACGTGGCTAGTAAACCCTGTCAACACTTCAAATAGATGTTTGTAAAGACATGGGTAGTTGAACAGATGCACGGATGTGGGAAAGTACGTGCAAATGGATGAATGACTAAATGAATGAATGAATCCCTTCAATTAGGCTGACAACTTGACCTGTCCCCCTAACGGTGCTATAGGATCATTAATCCCTGGGCCGAGACTTGCCTTTTTCGTGGAATCTTCATCAGAATCTGATTCTGGAGGCTGGTCTTTCCCAGAGTCCCTCAAAAAAAAGGACTTTCGTTTCCTATTACCAAATAGCTTTCTCTTCTTTGGGGAAAAAGATGATGCCTCAAGGGAATTAAGTGAACTTCTGTCAATTCCCATGGCAACCAGAGCCTTAGAAAGTGAACAAAAGCAATTAATAAACAGATTATACCTCCCATAAAACACTGCAAATGACCTGACCTCCGTGAGCGTTCTCTCCTCCCTTCTGGAGGCGTCCACCCACTTAGATTGCTCATCGCCGACTTGGAATAGGCTAGCTTTGTTATTATTTACCAGAGGGACATATCCTGTTTATTTATCCACAGAGACTGCAGCCTCAAAGGCAAGGTTAATGCTTTCATGTCTCTATCGCTAAACCGTAGCACGGCACTCTATACGTGTCTGTGCCTGATGATGCCGGTATTAAACATGGTGGGGCCTCCCTCTGACAAATCTCCGTGGAGGCTGAGAAAGAGAACAAAACATGTTCCTGAAGTCTTCGAATTGGAAAAATGTAAAGACGCCAAGAAACAATGAGAATGGCCTGTAAATATGACGGGAATTTCAAGAAGGGAGAGGTAATCACGGCTATTGTGTCTAGAGCACCATTGTACTTTCCCAAAGCCTCGGCAAGCAAAGGCCCTGAATACAAGCATCTCCGGGTTCCCATAAACAAGCCTGGAGCACAGCCTTAATTTACATATATGTATATTTTATCCTCTAGCCCCGGTTTGGGGTCTGTCCTACAAGGCCCAGGTCTCAGAAGACCGAGGATTTCCTGCTCTCAAGAGCTCTGTGCCTGGACAGCTGAGGAAGAACAGCAGCAGAGCCAGTCTTCAAGGGGCTTAAATTCTCCAAAAAGCATAGTAGAGAAGGCTCTGAGCCCCGGCCTAAGGCTCAAGGCTTCGTGACCTCTGCAGTCCACCCCCTAAGCAGACCCCACTGTCTGATGCTGCGTGTCCCTACCTCCTTTTCCTCCTTCAGCAGCCGCTGGGCTTCCTGGAACATCTTCTCCTTGGCCTCGGTCTCGGCAGCTACGTTTCTGTTCTGCTCCTCGTAAGCCATGGTGACAACAGCCAGGGTTAAGTTAATCAGGTAGAAGGAGCCCAGGAAGATGACCACCACGAAGAAGAAGACTGAGAAAAGCCCTGAGGTACGCAAGGTCTGCAAAGGACACAGCACACGCTTGCGTCTGAAGCCTTGTTCTGCAGGAGGTGACCGTCACCTCAAGGAGACACAGCACAGTGGCAAGCGGCCCGCCCCCAGCACCGGTTGGCTGAGCCGCCCACAGCAGCATCATGGATAGCCTCCCGTTCCTGGGGGGCTCCTGCTGCCCATCAGTGAGGAGAGGCCGGCCCTGAACTCCCATGTGAGTCTCGGAACTTGATGATGACTTTCTCAAGGGTATTTTGCATTTTAGAATTGAAAAGGCAGGAGAGAAAGGAATGCTTCCTGAAAACCCCAGCATGGGTAGCAGAACCGCAGGCTGCAGGGAATCTGGAGAGGGGCGGCATTTCTAGGAAAAGGAGGCACTTTTTTTGGCATTTCTAACGGAATATCTGAAGTAGAACCTAACAGTACAACTGCTGAGGACAGAGAGCAGAGGACAATGGCGGGGAGTGGATGGCAAGTTATGAATAAACAACAGAAATGTCAATGAGTGATGGAGGGGGAGGGAGGGAGGGAGGAGAGGGAGAGGAGGGGAAGGGGGAGGGAGGGTAATTGATAACCTGTTGATAAAGCTTCTCCCAGGAATCTTGGGTTATCAGCCGAAACATGGACAGAAAAGACCAGCCAAAGTTGTCAAAATTGGTATAATTATAGTCAGGATTCCTTTTGGTGTGGTTGCACTGAAATTGTTCAGAACAGGCACTAGATGGAAACAAAGGAACAGAGGAGGAATTACATTCCAGGCCAGCTTCGCTCCTGCCTCCCGCCCATCCTGGCCAACGCACCTGCTCTTCTGGGGACCACGGCTCCCATTGGAAAGCCCTAGAGCTTTTGTCGCGGGACTGTGCCCCAGCTGCCAAGCTTCCCAGCCTGCACCTTACTGTGGGCACTCACTGGCTCTTTTCAACTGGATTGATTAGTAAGTTCATATTAGCAGGTTTTTTCTTTTCATTAAATGGGAGCGTTCTTTGACCGCTCTCTTGCGCCTTGTTTTTTTTCATGGAACAAGATAGCATGGAGGCCTTTCCACACGACCATATAGGGAAATATCTCATTTCTTTTCATGCCTTACAGCCCGATGATTTATTTAACTGCTGTGCTAATGGTGAAGATTTATGCTTCAGTTGTTAAGTCTTTTTGGTCTCACAAACATTTGGGTTCTACTTTACAAACAGTGGATATCGTGTACATGGGTCTTTGCCCACGTCATCAGAGCACACATCACTAAGTGCATCTATCAGATAATACTAAGGGTACATACTTTCTTCATTTTTGATAAGTACAGCATTTTGATCGAAGGAATACATGCATACAGTTTAAAAGCCATGTGGTACCCAAAGACTTGTAATTAAGACTTTTATCACCACTCTTTAACCACCATTTACATACCCCAAAGTCAACAACTTTCAACTCGTTTATGTCCGTACCTCTAAAGATAATGTTTATGCCGATATCTCTCAATTTTAGTCCTTGATTAAGTTGCTGCTCTGGTAGATGAGGGTTAGCTCCCCAATATCCTATCCCACTCCATCACCACTTACATCCCTCTTTCCAGAAAAGTACCGCGGCCTTGGTTGATGGCTCTCCCGTCAGATCCATTTTTTGTTGGCTCTTGTGTGTTGCTTTTTCCAAGTTGCATTTCCTCATTTTTCTGGAACAAATCTCAAGTGGCTTCTTAAGAAGACTGGGTGATCTTTGCCTATGTGAGTATACTTTTATCCTGCCTTCACAGTTGATAGTTTGGTCAGAAGTAGAATTCTGGTTTGAAAATAATTTTTCCTTAGAAATATGAAGGCATTGTGCAGTGGTTATCCTGTGTCGCTGTTGAGAATTCTGATGTCATTTTGATTTTTGTTCCTTTGTGGGTAACCTTTTTCTCTTTATTTTAAGATCTTGACTCCTAAAGGTTCTGAAATGCCACAATGATGCCCTTGGCATGGCCTTTCTTCATTCACGGTGTTGGGCACTTTATGGGACACGGAGGGACAGAGAGACGTGCATCCTCAAGCTCAGGAAAATTCTTTGTATTGTTGCATTGCTAATTTTCTCCCTTTTGTTTTTTCTGTACTCTGTTTCAGAAATTTCTGTTTAGTTGAAAGTTGGAATTTCTGGATTGATACTTATTCTCAAATTTTCTGTCTCTGTTGTTGTTACTTTCTGGGGAGTATTTCCTCAACTTAATCTTTAAAAAAAATTGTTTTTAATGTATTTATTTTAGAGAGAGAGAGAGAGAGCACGCACACACGTGCGCACAAATGGGGGAGGGGCACAAAGATACAGAGGATCTGAATCGGGCTCTGTGCTGACAGCAGAGAACCCAGTGTAGGGCTCGAACTCATAAACCATGGAATCATGACCTGAGCCAAAGTTGGATGCTTAACCGACTAAGCCACCCAGGTGCCCCTCCTCAACTTAATCTTTTAATTCTATTATTGAGTTTTTGTAATCATGTTACAAAAAAAACTTGTGTTCACTGTTCCTTTTTTTATATTTATATTAAAAATTTTAATATAATAATTAAGTAAATAATAATTTAATAATTAAATAATATTTAAAATTTTTAATGTTATATTTATTTTTGAGACAGAGAGAGACAGAGCATTGACTGGGGGAAGGGCAGAGAGAGAGAGGGAGACACAGAATCTGAAGCAGGCTCCAGGCTCCGAGCTGTCAGCACAGAGCCCGACACGGGGCTGAACTCACAAACTGGAAATCATGACCTGAGCCGAAGTCGGACGCTCAACCGACTGAGCCACCCAGACACCCCTGTTCCTTTTTCATAATGAGCTATTTTTGTTTTTATGTATACAATAGCTCTTTTAATTTCACTGAGGACCCTATTTAAGGTTTTAAAAGTCCTTGTTGGTTCTCTCTAAACTGTTGTTTTGTACACAGCTCTTATGGCCTGAATGTTTGGGTCCTCCTGAAATTTGTACCTTGCAGTTGTTATCTTCAGCGGGATACTGTTTGGAGGTGGGGCCTGTGGGTGGTGACTAGAGCAGGAGAGTGGAACCCTCATGATGGGATTTGTACCCTCATAAAAGAGACCCCAGAGAGCTCTCTCACCCCCTTTCTGCCATGCGAGGACACAGCAGAGAAGACTGCCACCTACAATCTGGAAGAGACCCCCACTAGAACCCAACCAAGCTGGTGCCCTCATCTTGAACTACCAGCCTCCAGAGCTGTGAGAAATAAATTCCTGTTGTCGATAAGTCACTCCGTCTACTGTATTTTATTATAGCTGCCTGAACTATGACAATGATCATTTTTCCCATTTCTTTATGTCGGCCCCTTTATGCCAAAGGCTTTCTTCAGATACCTGGTAAGCCTGGGCTGTTCAGTCGCATTTAATCAAAGGTCCTGACAAATTGATTGGGAGTTTGCTTGGTGGGCAGAATAGGACTCGGTGAGGGGTAGACTTGGCGTTAGGGTGACTCAGAAGGAAGACATCCATTGTGCCCCTTTCTCAGACCTCAGTGAAACCCTACTATTCAATTCACAAATCTTGCTCTTTCTGTCTCCTATATGCCTTTGGAACTCGTCCATCCATTTCTCATCCTCTCCACCGCACTGCTTCGTGACTCTCACCTGTATCAACGTAGTCTCCTCAGTGGCTGCCTCATCTACTCCATGCATCCATTCTCCATGTAGCAGCCACAGGGACCTTTATAAACCCCTAACCTGGTCAGGTCTTGTTTCCTTTGTGATCAAAGTAAAACTCCTAGGCACTGACGGGCTACCAGACCCTGCAGAGTTAGTTCCCGTCTCCTGCCCCTCTGCCCAACAAGCTGCTGGGTTTCTTCTTACTCCCCCTGACCACTTACCCTCAGGCGCAAAGCCTTCCCCGTTACTTTTCTACTGAATGGACTTGGTCACACTATCTCCTCACCTGCCAGAACCTCCTACTCATGCTTCAGAACCAGCCGGATGGTCTTCAGGGCACGAGGCAGTGAGGAAAGGCTGAAGAAGGCCTGGGCCCTGGGCAGATGGAGACCTGCCTAGGAAGGTGACCTGAGACCTGCCATCTCCTTGGAAACTACTGTGCTATGATCAATGCAGAAGATCATGTGCTAAGAGTTGGTCTACCAAACACCTGGGGCACCTGGGTGGCTCAGTCGTTGGGCATCCGACTTCGGCTCAGGTCACGATCTCGTGGTCCATGAGTTCAAGCCCCGATTGGGCTCTGTGCTGACAGCTCAGAGCCTGGAGCCTGTTTCAGATTCTGTGTCTCCCTCTCCCTCTGCCCCTTCCCTGCCCACGCTCTGTCTCTCTGTCTCTGAGAAATGAATAAACCTTAAAAAAAAAATTTTTTTTTTTAAAAACAACGCCTGAGCTTTGAGACTACACCTAGACTAGAGAACTAAGTCCGGCATACAAGCTTAGAGAGACGAAGACACAATGAAGACCATTTAGAAGCCAAGGCTGCGGTGTCTGTGTGTCCAGGTGGCCCAACCCCCCTTGGATTTTGCCCATAGTAACTGTACCTGCCCTGTGCGGGGTCAAGGAAGCACTGTACGTTACAGTGTTTGTCTCCTCATTAAACGAAAGCACTGTGGATGCAGTGTCCTGCCGGGGATCCTTTCAGAAAGCTCAAGAAACTTTGTATTAGATTAAAGCCTATGGCGTCTTGTGAGTTTGGCTGAGTCTGAACCTGTGACCGTCCCACGTGGTATTGCAGGATGCTTCTCTCATGTTATAGACAGGGTTATATCCCCTGTTATTTCTCTCAGTATCTACACATCTCTCTTAAAACACTCATCATACTTTCAAAGAGTCAAACACATTTTCTCTCGTTCCTGCGAGAGGCCAGCTTCAAGAGGAATATGCTCCCTGGTTCGCACTTGGACTCTTTGGGCTTAGCACAGAGCTTGGCATGCTGCTGCCTTTGATACTTATCTATTACTGGGGCGCAAATTTAGCCTATTTTGTGAGAAGGATTTGCGTATTATCTTAATTTGAAATATGCTCATTAGGGGCGCCTGGGTGGCTTGGTCGGTTGGGCGTCCGACTTCGGCTCAGGTCATGATCTCAAGGCCTGTGAGTTCGAGCCCCGCATCGGGCTCTGTGCTGACCGCTCAGAGCCTGCAGCCTGTTTCAGATTCTGTGTCTCCCTCTCTCTCTGCCCCTCCCCTGTTCATGCTCTGTCTCTCTCTGTCTCAAAAATAAATAAACGCTGAAATATGCTCATTAAATCACCCTGAATTGAATTTGTCACCACAAGAGAGCACTGAGGCCCTGGAAGAAAGAAGGGTATCCCGAAAGGGCCAGAGGGCTACGAGCGGCCTGTGAACACACATAAAACCGTGTATGAAATTAGAGGCTTTGGTGATCAACACGTGAGCACCTGAGAAAGACGTTCAGATAGCCTTGCATCAGGACCACGCCATTGAACAGAAAATAAGGATTCCATGAGGCTCTCAGTCATAACATTCTTCCTAACCTTTGGAAGTCCTGAATACTCACTCCATAAAGTCAAAATACTACGTTCTCAGTAGGTTTCTTCAGCTACTAATTCAACCTAACTTTGGGGAGGAAGGGAAGCTGCTGTAAACACTTGGAAACAATTATTATATTATTTTTTTAAATTATGTTACATTATTTTTTTATTATTTTTAAGCTATATGAAATTAATTGAATTATATTAAATTCATGTTTAAATGAATATATCAATTACAGTAAGTTTATTGTTTTATTATTAATTTTAAAAATAATTGATTTTATTTTTATTAATTACAGTGGTGAGTTGTTAATAACTTAATAATGCATGTCGAAACTTGCGTAGATGCGTGCAGTAATCGGGACTGTTTGTCAACTGCCATCACTGCCTCCACGAGTCATTAGATGAAGACCGTTTGCAACATCACCCCAAAAGGTCCACAAGTGATCTGCTTGGGAGAAAACAGGAGAGTGTGAACCTCTTACCTTTCACCCATCCAGCTGCCACATATTCTGAATTCAGTGGAATCTTTCTTTTCAAAGCAATGGTCTGAAAAGGAAAGAATCATAAATTCAGATTTAAAAGCAAAACCTGAAAGGAAAGACAACAGCCAATGTGCCAGGCTTGCTTGAAACCAATGGTTTGGAATCCTCTAAAATGATCGGAGTGGGCAGCCAGAGAAGAAGCAGACAGTAAGCCCTCAGGAAGGAGCAAGAGAAAAGGAGGGAAAGGAAGAAGGAAGAAGGACGAGGAGGAAGCAGGGACCACCATGACCCCCTGGCCTCTCAGTGCATAAAACTGAACCAGAGACCAGGCCCTGGGGGAAGCTGGACACAGACTCAACCCACGAGAAATTAAATAAACCAAGACAGACATGGAAACGGGGTAGCCATGTGAGATCCAGGACATGTGGAATTGCTGGACGGTCGACCTCAGTGTGGAGAGGGTGCAGCAGAAAAAGAAGTGATATCGGGGCTCCTGGGTGCCTTAGTTGGTTGAGTGTCTGACTTTGGCTCAGCTCTTGGTCTCATGGTTTGTGAGTTGAAGCCCCACAGTGGTCTCTGTGCAGACAGCTCAGAGCCTGGAGCCTCTCCCCTGCTCATGCTCAGTCTCTCTCTCTCTCTCTCTCTCTCTCTCCCTCCCTCCCTCCCTCTCCCTCTTCTTCTCCCTCTCTCTCTCTCTCTCTCTTTCTTAAATTAAAAAAAAATAAAGCAAAACATGACACAGAGTGGACAGATTCACAGGGGAAGGGATGGGAGCTGACACCACTTGTATGGATATGGCTTCAGGCTTTGCCTTCTCCATGGAAACCCAAAGAATGAGGCAGTTCTCTAAGAAGCGCATCTGCCCATATGAGACCCCTGGAAGGATGAAATCATCCTTCGTGCTAAGACTCTGGAACGTAGATCTGTAGATAGCATGAATGGTGAGAATAAAAGTTAACCATGCACGGACCAAGGTGTGGAAGGTAGAATATTTACCGTCAAGGTTATCCATATCCTTACAGTCCTTCCTGACACATCTCTGGTTCAGATTTTCCTTAAAGAGCTGCTGACCTACCAGGGCGAAGATGCTGAGGCAAAAGAGAGTCAGGATCATCACGTCAACAAGCTTCTTCACAGAGCGCAGCAAGGCCCCAACGATGACCTTCAGACCTGAGGAGGAAAAGGACCAGGGTGGGAAGAAGCCCCCACTCACGTCTACAGCAGACACAGGCAAAGGGCATGGAGCGAATGTCCAAGGCCTCGGGTGTCACCTGACTGCCGGCTGGGACTGTAAACTAGCCTGGCCCGGGATTCTGCTGCCACGGGTTCTGGTTCTAACTCTGCCAGAGCAGTTATGTGCCGTTGGGTGGACGCCGGTCTAGGGCTCAGCCTCTTCCTCCCGCCCTGTGTCTGTGACGGGGTTGCTCCGCAGGGCAAGTTAGAAGACCGAACAGAAACATCCCATTTGGGCAACTTGATTACAGTTGTGCAGACAACGCACAGCTGGGGCTCGCGTGCAGCATTAAGGCCACAGTGAGGCCACCCTAGAGGAGGACACAGAGCTGTATTTCACATGCAGTGGTCACTACCAACCACAAGCTCCGCAAGGTGCCATGAGACCTTGCTAAATCAGGGGGCAGGGAGCTAGAAGGAGGAGCTCTTTCTGGACTCAGATAATGAGAATATTCTAGGGAGGGGGGAACTCAGATTACTACTTCTAATAGGGGTTTTTTGAATTCAAGAAATATTTACTAAACACCTACTGTGTCCACGGCACTCTATAGGCTGCCAAGTTACAAAATAAGGACACCATGTTTGGTACGACGGCAAATGTTTAAAATCAGCTTTCTGGGGAGGGGAGAGGGGGTGTATGTGCAGGGAAACTCCCATCTGTAGCATTTACAGCCTTCCTTGTTTGCGGAATTGTGTAGCAGATCCCTCTTCTCCCTCCGTACAGCCCTCCCATCCAGCTGGTTTCAGGCTACACAGCACGACGTTCCTGGATGCAGAGCTGGAAAAGGAGGTGCACGTTCTCCTGCTGCGGAGCCAGAACAAGGCAGCCCCAGCACATGACTGAGCCAGGGGCCCCGCTGTCCACACAGGTGGAGAGATAAACAACCAGACAGGACTTGCAGTGTGTGGGATGGCACCAAGTGACAAAGTTTTCAGTGATCAGTGTAAACCACGACGGGTAGACTTGAGAACAGAAAGTGCCACCTGACAGGAGGCCAAAGCGGCAGCAAATGACTTTCCCACAAAGTGCAGTGCCGCATAAGGAGGAGGCTTCCGGCCAAGCTGGGACATTCACCGTGTCCCCAGCGGCACCAAGCAAGTGGACGCTTCAACCTCACCTAAGCCCGACTCGCATCTATAACAACATGTTTGAGTCTTCTCCAAAGCAAGAAGATTTGGCTGGAAGACGGCTGGGACGCCTGAATAATTTTTACAAAGTTCCTTAAAGGATCATACCTCACGCCCTTACTTCCAGAAAGTATCCAGGGATCTCATGTGTTTCATGGGTCAAAACAGAGACTATGGTCACCCGTTTAGAGAGGAAGAAGGAAACTCTACAGCTGCTAAGTGACTGCCTGATGTATATTTTACCCATAGGAAACACAAGGCACTGAGCCCCTCACTTAACTTGGGAAACCAAGGCCGACCTTGCAAAAGAGGAAGAAAAGAAGGAGGGAGGCAAATCCTACATAAAGTGTCCTTGACTGCCAGTTTACCACTACGCGGTTGTTTTTCTGAGGCTTCAAAAAATAACCAACCCACTGCCTCTTTTTGAAAGGATCCAAATTGCCTAGCGTTTTGGTGGGGGAGCTAAGCATTGATAGAAGAGACTAGAAGGGAAGGGAAGAAGAAGGGGCAAGGGAAGGACTGCAGAGAGGGAAAATTTTTTAGTGAAGAGGGTTTACAGTTAATGATGACTCCATCTGGCCAGTCACTCGGGCCAAGAACCTTGACTCACTCCTCCACACCACCTGATCCTAGAGCACAACCGTCTCTCCTCTTGGATTATGACAGTGGCCTCTTGTGCCTCTGTTTGAGTTCTCTGAGAAGCAGACACTCTGGAATGAGAACTGCATGGGATATGTTGGGTGACATGCCCGTGAAGAAAAAGGGGAAGAGAGCACAGCTGGCAGGGAGAGCCTCGGGCTGTGACACAGCGCTGACAGCTGGGAAAGCAGAGTGGGAAGGAAGCAGGAGTGGACAAGAAGAGAGCCACTGTGAGAGAGTCGCAACCTGGCTGCTGAGGAGCCCCTGAACTAACGTCTCCCACTAGAGGGGGCCCATGTCCTTCAGCAATGGGTCTGCACTAGGCCCCCTGACACGCAGGGAAAGCATGATCTTGGCGTGGACACGGATGCAGTGGTGAATCCAGAGACGTGGCAGCTGGGATCATTATTCAGCTATGCTGCCCGCAGCAGATCTCAGTGACACATTTCCATGGCGACCACCATGTCTCCTATCTGATTTCCCTGCTTCTGCCTTTCCTTCCCTTCGCTCTATTCTCCATGCAACAGCCAGAGCAGTCCATTTAAAACCTGTCAGATTAGATGAATGGATAAATAAGACGTGGTAAATGTAAATACACACACACACACACACACACACACACACACACACACACACACACACCCATATACAGTGGAATATTACTCAGCCATAAAAAAGAACAAGAGTGTTCCATTTGCAACAACACGGATAGACCTAGAGGGTACTACGCTCAGTGAAATAAGTCAGATGGAGAGAGGCAAAGACCACATGATTTCACTGACACGTGGAATCTCAAAAACAAAATAAATGAACAAACAAAACAAAATAGAAACTCATAGATACAGAGAATCGACTGGTGGTTGCCAGAGAGGGGGAAGAAGGAGGGTGGGCAGAAGAAAGCGAGTGGGAGGTACAGGCTTCCAGTTTTGTAATGAGTGATCCGTGCAGAAGAAAGGCACAAAATAGGGAATAGAGGAGCCCCCGGGTGGCTGAGTTGGTTGAGCATCCAGCTTTTGATTTTCGCTCAGGTCATGGTCTCACGGTTCGTAAGATCGAGCCCCGCGTTAGGCTCTGCCCTGACAGTGGGGAGTCTGCTTGGGATTCTCTCTCTCTCTCTCTCTCTCTCTCTCTCTCTCTCTCTGCCCCTCCCCTGCTTGCACTCTCTCTCCCTCTCAAAATAAATAGACATTTAAAGAAAAGAATAAGGAATATAGTCAATGGTATTGTAAGAGTGTTGTATGGCGACAGACCGTAGCTACGCTTGCGGTGAGCACAGCATAGTTTATAGAGCTGTTGAATCACTATATTGTGCACCTGAAACGAACGTATCATGGTGTGTTGGCCAACTTCCATAAAAACAAAACAAAACAAAAGCCTTGTCAGGTCAGGTGACTCCTCTGCCCAAAGTCTCCCATTTATCTCACAGCAAAGCCCAAGTCCTCCTAGTGCTTACATACCTCCCCGCCTTCACTAGGGTGGTCCACCTCTACCACCTGGCCCCTCACTCTGTCTGCTCGGCGCATCTGTATCCTTTCTATTCCTCAGTCTCAGCACTCCTAGCTCTTGCCTGTGCTCAGGACACTCCTTCCCATACACCCGCTTGTGGGACTCTCTCTCGCTGCCTTCAAATCCACTCCCGTACGCCCTCCCCAATGACACCTATCCTGATCACTTTATTGAAAATCGCATCCTGTTTCCCTGAACCCACGGCTTCCAGGAGCCCTCCTGTTGCTTACTTTTCCTTTTTATTTTTCCATGGCACATAGCACTTTATAACAGGGCAGGTAATTACCTATTTATTATAGTTATTGCTCAGTGTCTGTCTCCCTATTCCCACTCAGAATGTAGACTCCCTGAGGGCAGGGACCTCTGTGTGTTCACTCACTGATATACCCCAAGTAGTTAGCACAGTGTCTAGACATATGAGGTGCTCAAAGACACATTTGTTGAATGATCAAATAAATGAAGAAAGCAGAATTTGTTTGGTTTTGGTTTATACGTCATCTTGAGAAACGTTTAACATACAAGAACATTCCTCCCACTAAAAGGCAATGCTGAAAGTCAGACTGACTTACCTGAAACCACCGAAATTGCTTTCAAAGCTCTGAACACCCGGAAGGTACGTAGGGACGACAGACTGATGCCACTGGCCCTGATACTTGGTGAGTATGATACAAACCTAGAAGACAAAGCACAGGGAAAGCCTGGGCCTACTCAGTCCTGTAGCTGCACTGTGTATCTCCACGCAGGCCACAAATAAACGTGGCCTCAGCTCTCTGTCCACCAAGGTGAAATCTGGGGCCTCACCTTCTTGGCCCCACCTTCATCTCGGGGTCTGTAGTATCATTCTCCATAGCTGTGGGCCACAGATTGCACGGGAGGCTGTTCTCAGCTAATTTTTATATTTGGCCATAGAGTAAGATCCCTTGGAATAGCCCATGCAGTTGTGGCTACAGCTATCGATAAGAGAAATCAATCAAAACATGTATTGACTGACTACCGGGTTCCAGGCCCAGTGCATTTACGTAAGGTCTCACTACGTGGCCAAGCCCAGAAGGAACCCAGGCAATCTGACTCTTGAGCTCTCACCACTGCACTATGCCACCTTTCAATAGCCAAGATCACCCAACCGTGGAATTTCAAATGTAAAACTTGGGAATTAATAGCATCTACCTCAAAGGGCTTTTGCAGATACTAAACAGGAAAGCATAAGCAAAGTGCTTACGACGATGGCTGGCACAAATTAAGTAATGTTAGGTTACTATTATTGTGCCAGTGATGGGCCATTGCTTTTCTTGTTCTTCATTTTGGCGACCCTGTGTCATCATTCAGATGCCAAACTGATGCCCTTTCCTCCAGGAAGAACTTCAATCCTCGCCTCATGTCATATACAATATACACACAATAATTAACTCAAAAGGGGCCATGGACTTAAACATAAAGGCCAAATCTAGAAAACTTCTAGAGGGAAATGAGGAAAACTCCTTGAGAGCTTGCAGTAGCCAAAGATTTTCCAGATTCCGTGGTTCCTCCTACACATTCTGACAGCCTGATACATGCCCAGCTCCTGTCCCAGCACTCACCCTACCAGATTGCAATGGTTGTTAATTTTCCCTCTTCCCATCTGGACTGTGAGCTTCAAGAGGGTGAGAACCATGTCTGTTTGTTTTGTTTTGTTTTCATTATCACAACCCTTGTATCTTGCACAGAACTTGGCCCATCATAGGCCACTGTTTGGGGAGTGAATGGCTGGAGGAAGGAGAGCATGAATGTGGCCTAGAAATGGATTCACGTGTGGAGGCCTCTGGCCAATTGGCTGCATGATGCTGTTCAGGGCCAACCCACGCTGCACTCAGAGCTCTAGGCATTATTAGGACATGCTTAGCTGCTCACATGGACCCACAGAGACCCCTGGTGGAAGCCAAGGAGCTTCTTTCCCACCCCAAGTCTCCTCAATAAACATCTTTGACATTCTTACGCTGTTGCAATGACAATGGAGTCCAGCCAGTTCCATGGATCTCGAAGAAAAGAAAACTCATCCAGAACAAAACCTCTTGCCAATATTTTTATCAAAGCTTCAAAAATATAAATCCCAGTGAAGACATACCTGCAAAGTAAATCATTCAGAACAAGAAGGAATATGGTAAGTGATGTGAAAAGCAGAGAGGCCATCTGTCTTATCTGGCCTTTATGTGGTTTTTTTACATTTCAGTGTGACGTTTAGCATCCTGAGTTTCAGTAAACCCGAGTTCAGAGTGGCAAGCATCGTAAGCAAGTTCTAGTAGTCAGAATTTCTAAGCAACAGGCCCACAGATAAAGTTGTAAGCTGCTGTTCAGTGCTTAGTTCCATGGCCACATTCTTGAGAGTTGTTTTAGCAACCTGGGGCCTTGGGACGGGGGTTGTCACTGCTATTTTGTCATCACTATTCTAGAATTGGCACTTTGATGTACAGAAGGGGATGATGGCAAAGAAACAAGGAGAATAAACGAAAAGATTAAAAGCTGGATCTTTCCATAGCCCATGTTCATGGATC
This sequence comes from Herpailurus yagouaroundi, assembly GCF_014898765.1. NCBI lineage: Eukaryota > Metazoa > Chordata > Mammalia > Carnivora > Felidae > Herpailurus > Herpailurus yagouaroundi. The sequence goes on from NW_024412400.1 coordinate 6,947,905, forward strand.
AGAAGACTTAATACGGTTAAGATGTTTGTACCACTCAAAGTGATCTACAGATTCAGTACAATCTCTATCAAAATCCCAATGACATTCTTTGCAAACATAAAAACATCCATCCTCGAATTCATATTTTGGGACCCCAAATTTCAAGGGACCTTGAAAAGCCAAAATGATCTTGAAAAACTTGGAGGTCTCAGATTTTCTTATATCAAAACCTATCACAAAGCTAAACTAATCAAAACAGTGTGGTGCCTGTATAAACACAGACATATAGAACACTGGAATAGAACAGAGAGCCCAGAAATAAGCCTTAATATATATGGTCATATGATTTTCCACAAAGATGCCAAGACTATTCCATGGAAAAAAGACAGCCTTTCAGCAAATAACGCTGGGAAAGCTCAGTACCCACATGCAAAAAAATGAAGTTGGACCCCTACCTTACGCCATGTATAAAAATTAACTCAAAATATCTAAATATCTAAGTGCAAGGGCAGAAACTATAAAACTTCAAGAAGAAAATATTTGTAAATCGTATTACTGATGAGAGGTTAATATCTAGAAGATACAAAGAACTCCCACAACTTAACAACCAAAAAAATCACACCATACACAAAAACAAACTTAAAATGTCTTAAAGATTTAAAGGCAAGAACCAAACCATAAAATTCCTAGATAAAAACTTGGGCGGTAAGCTTTCTGACACTGGTCTCAGGAATATTTTTTTGGTTCTGTCTCCCCAGACAAGGATAACAAAAGCAAAAATAAACAAACGGAGCTACATCAAAGTAAAAAGCTTTTGCACAGCCAAGGAAACATCAACAAAATGAAAAGGTAACCTACTAGGGGTGCCTGGGTGGCTCAGAGTAAACGAAAAGGTTCCAAGCTGGATCTTTCCATAGCCCATGTTTGTGGATCAGAAGACTTAATACGGTTAAGATGTTTGTACCACTCAAAGTGATCTACAGATTCAGTACAATCTCTATCAAAATCCCAATGACATTCTTCGACTCAATGACAACTTCGGCTCAGGTCATGATCTCGCAGTTCACGAGTTTGAGCCCCTCACGCCCGTGTTTGGCTCTGTGCTGACAGCTCAGAGCCTGGAGCCTGCTTGGGATTCTGCATCTCCCTTTCTCTGCTCCACCCCACTTGTGCTCTATCTGTGTCTGTGTCTCTCTCTCTCTCTCTTTCTCTCAGAAATAAACATTAAAAAAAATTGAAAAGGCAACCTACTAAATGGGAGAAGATTTGCAAATGATATATCACATGGGGGTTAACATCCAAAATATATTAAAAAAAAAAAAAAACTCCTACAACTCAATGTCAAGTGAACAAATAATCTGATTAAAAATGGGCAGAAGACCTGAATAGACACACAGATTGCCAACAGGAATATGAAAAGACATTCAACATCACTAATCATGAAGAAAATGCAAATCAGGACCACAGTGAGATATTACCTCACACCTGTCGCAGTGAATATTATCAAAAAAGCCAAGAAACAAGTGCTGGCAGGGATGCAGCAAAGGGAACCCTTGTGCACTGTTAATGGGAATGGAAATTGGTGCAGCCTCTGTGGAAAACAATATGGAGGTTCCTTCAAAAATTAAAAATGGAAGTACCATATGATCCAGCAATTCCACTTCTGAGTGTTTATCCAAGGAAAGTGAAAACACGAATTTGAAAAGGTACACATACTGCCATGTTCATTGTAACATTACTTACAATAGCCAACATATGGAAGGAATCTAAGTATCCATCAATGGATAAATGGGTAAAGAAAATGTGGTGTATGTACACAATGGAATATTATTCCACCCTAAAAAAGAATGAAATCTTGCCCTTCATGAAAACAAAGATAGACTAGAGGGTATCATGCTAAGTAAAATTAGACACAGAAAGACAGATACTGTATGATTTCACTTCTATGTAGAAACTAGAGAGCGAAACAAAACAAAACAGACTTCTAGACACAGAGAGCAAACTGATGGTTGCCAGAGGGGAGGGGGTTGGGAGATGGATGAAATAGGTGAAGGGGATTAAGAAGTACAATCTTTCAGTTATAAAATAAATAAGACATGAGGATGTAATGTACACCGTGGGGACTACAGTCAATAACACTGTAAAACTTTGTATGGTGACTAGACTTATGGTGATCATTCCATAATGTATATAAACTTTGACTCACTATACACCTGAAACTAATACAGTATTGATGTCATTACATTTCCATAAGAAGATTTTAATTAAAAAACTAAATTTAAAAAGAAACAGCACAAATCAAGTAACCTAATTTAAAAATGGCTAAATGACTTGAATTAGACGTTTCTCCAAAGATGACATCCAGATGGCCAACCAAGCACACGACAAGATGCTCAATACCACTAATCATCAGGGAAATGCACACCAAAACCACAGTGAAATATCACCTCATACCCATTAGGATGGCTGCTTTGCTTTAAAAAAAAAAAAGCCTCAGAACATAACAAGTGTTGGTAAGGATGCAGAAAAACAGAAACTCTCGTGCAGTACTGTAAAATGAGGCAAACAGCCATGGAGAACACTACGAAGCCTCTTCAAAAGAATTAAAAATAGAATTACCATGTGATCCAGCAATCCCACTTGTGGGCATGCACACAGAAGAACTGAAGCAAGATTTCAAAGAAATAATTGTACATGCACGTTCACAGCAGCATTATTCACGATAGCCGAGAGTTGGAAACAACCCTTAATGTCCACTGATGGATAAACAGATCAATGGGGTACATACCAAAAAATATTATTCAGCCTTAAAAAGGAAGGAAACCCTGACCCAGGCTACAACGTGGATGAACCTTGAAGTCATTCTGCTGAGGGAAATAAACCAGGTGCAAAAAGATAAATACTGTATTATTCCACGTAAGTGAGGCGCCTAGAGCAGTCAAATACATAGCAACCAAAGGTAGAATGGTGGTTGCCAGGGACTGGAGGGGAGTTAGTGTTTAACAGGCACAGAGTTTCAGTTTTGCAAAATGAAAAGAGTTCTGGAGCCGGATGGTGATAATTGGTTGCACAACTATGTGACTGTACTTAATACCACTCAAAAGTGGTTAACATGGTACATTTTATGTAATGTGTATTTTACCACAATTAAAACAGTCTGTCAAAAATGCTGGGTCTGTCCGTGTGCAGGTGGGCACACGCACACAAACGGGTTCCACTTTGGGGACAGAAACAATCAATTCAAACAATCTGTTGGTTCACAGTAAAAGAAATGGACCTTTTCTGGTAGAACATCCAACCACTGTCAGCCCACAAAGCTAAAGAGCTAAGATCTTGGAAACTTGAAAAATCCAAAGTAGCCAAATCCAAGGGCTGAAATGGTTATGAGCTGCTCTCTGCTTCAGCCTTTTTTTTTTTTCTAAGCTGATCACCTTTTAGGTGACAAAAGAACACAGCAGATTAATTCATGTCTGCCCTGAAATACTGTTTTAAAAAACCAGGCATAATTTACAAAGTTAAGGGTATTTTGGGAAAAGCTGTAATTGCAGATTTGTGGGATTTTGCAAATCTCCATCTAGGTCTCAGGCAAATGAGACAGCAGCCCTTGACTGCCATTTCTACCTAACCACCTGGTCTCCCACCTCCCACTCCCAGCCGAAGCCTGGCCAATAGAGGGACAGGCAGACCAACCATGACATCTTATATGGAGTACAGCCATGCCCACCACAAGGAACAGGGCTTGGGAGCTCCGTGACAGAGAGATCCCAACCCACCAGGCAAATGAGGCCCTCTGGAGCGTGTCACTGTCAGTTCAAGCATGGTTAGGGTATCCAATCAGGGCCATGGGTGGTGTCCAGGTAGGTTAAGAGAACACCATCGCCTGATCCTAGGGCACTTTGGCATTCATTCTCTGAGAGCTATAGACCTGGAATCAATTTCCCATTTAAAAGTTTTCTAACCAAAGGACACTGACATAATTAGAGAAACTCTCCCCCCATGGGCCTAATAACTCAGTCACATGCCTTCTTTTGTAAAAACATTTTCAACCTCCTCCTCCCACCCTCACTTTTATGCATCCATTGTCAGTACAAATGCCACCAGGAGACAGCAGCAGCTTCCCTACAGCCTAGACAAGGGTTTTTTCATATCTTTGCCTTATGGGTCTTTTAGTAGTGACAATGACCTTTGAGCAGATTAGCATCCAATTGGGCCACTGCTTTCCATTAATAGGAAAAAGAAGACTCATTGCATCTCACTAGAAGAGCCGAGCAGGCTCAGCTACACTTTGACTACAAAGGCTTCCAGAGACACTGCAGTAAATAATGAGCAACTCCTCCACTCTCAATTAGCTCCTCACATGGAATAGCCAACTATCTAAAGGGGAGACCATTTTCCCCAGTGATATTGCCCAGGGTCACTTCTATTCTCAGCAGTATCCATGCCCCTTGCTTCAAGGCATAGCCCCACACTCACTGTCCTTAACTAGACCCAAGTCCCACTTAACGACAGAGAAGGAGCAATCACTAAAAAGTAATGCAAAGAAGTAAATCTAAAAGAAAAACAGTAGAGATTTAAAATGAAATACTAGGGGCGCCTGGGTGGCGCAGTCGGTTAAGCGTCCGACTTCAGCCAGGTCATGATCTCGCGGTCCGTGAGTTCGAGCCCCGCGTCGGGCTCTGGGCTGATGGCTCAGAGCCTGGAGCCTGTTTCTGATTCTGTGTCTCCCTCTCTCTCTGCCCCTCCCCCGTTCATGCTCTATCTCTCTCTGTCCCAAAAATAAATAAACGTTGAAAAAAAAAATTTTTAAAATAAAAAAAAAAATAAAAATAAAATGAAATACTAAATATACCTGATTAACAAAAAAGAAGGTAGGAATGGAAGAACAATAGAAGAGGAAAGGAATAAAAAACAGATGAGAGCAACAGAAAACCAATAGAAAAACAGCAGACCTGAATTTAAGCATATTCATAATTACATTAAATGCAAATGAAATAAATATACCATCAAAAGGCAGAGATTAGAAAATAGACTGCATAAAAAACAAAAACCAACTATGTGCTCTTTACAAGAGATACACTATAAATACAAAAACACGAAAGGGTTGAGAGTAAAAGGATGGAAAAAGATATACCATGCAAACAATGAGCCTAAGAAAACTGGAGTAGCTGTATTAACCTCAGACAAAACAAATACTAAAAGGAATATTACTAAAGATAAAGAAGGGCATTTCATGCTGATAAAAGAATGCATACATCAGAAAGATATAATAACCATAAATTTGTATGTGCCTAATAATAGTGCTGCAAAAATATATAAAGCAAAATTTGCCAAAAATGAAGGGATAATAGACAAACTCACAATCATAGATGGAGATTTCAAGCCTCTCCTCAGTAATTCATAGAAGTACTAATTGAAATGGCAAAAGGATAAAATATATAAATGCCACTATCAACCACCTTAACCTAATAGGACTATTTACAGACAATCATATCAAACTGCAGAATCCACATTTTTTCATGTACACATGAAACATTCCCCATAGAGCCATAAAATAAGTTTCTCCTAATTTCAAAAGATTGAAAACTTACAGAGTATATTCTTTCCACAGAATTAAACTGGAAATCATTAACAATAAGGCAACTAGAAAAATATAAAATATTTGGAAAAAAACACACTTCTAAATAACACATGGGACAAAGAAGTAATCATAAGAAGTAGGGAATGTTTACCCAAAAGGTAATAAAAACACAACATATCAAAATATGTGGGATGAAGCTTTCTTTAGCAGTGCGTAGTGGAAATTTATAGCTTTATACAATTGTACAAGAAAAGAAGAATGGTCTAAAACCAACTATTTAAGTTTCTACCTTAAGAAGCTAGAAATAGAAGAGCAAATTAAGGATGAAATTAATAAAGACTTTGAAGCCTTCATATATTGCAGGAATGTAAAACAGTCCAGCCACTTTGGAGAAGTTTGGCCATTTCTTACAAAGTTACTCACTCATATACTTCACATATGTCACAGCAATTCCACTCCTACGTATTTATCCAAGGGAAATGCAAACATATATCTACAAAAAGACTTTTACTTACCTACTTAATTAATTCAATTTTTAGAGAGAGAAAAAGAAAGAGCATGAGCAGGGTAGAGGGCAGAGGAAGAGACAGCATCTTAAGCAGGTTCCTCACCCATCACAGAGCCCAACATGGGGCTCTGTCTCACGACCCTGGGATCATGACCTGACCCCAAATCAAGAGTCAGATGCTCAACCGACTGAGTCACCCAGGTGATCCCCATAAACAGACTTTTATACAGAAATGATCTTAGCAGCTTTATTCATAATGGCCAAAAACTAGAAACAACCCACATGTCCATGAACAGGTGAATGGGAAAACAAATTGTGATATGCTCATACAAAGGAATACAACTCAACACCAAGGAGGGGAAAAGCTAGTGATACAAACAACAGCACGGGTGCATCTCAAAACATGCTAAGTGGAAGAAGCCAGATAGGAAAGTATGGTATCATATACATTATATGAGCCCATTTATATTAAATTCTAGAAAAGGCAATACTGGTCTAGAGCGACAGAAGGCAGATCAGTATTTGTCTGGGGTTGCGAGTGGGGGTCAAGGGATTGACTGCCAAGTGGAAATTTTAGAGTGTCTGGAATGTTCTGTACGTTCTGTATGTTGACTGTGATGGTTTCTATCACACAGTTAAATATGGGATAAAAATATGTGAATAAAATAAGTGATTTCTTATTATTCTCTCAATTATTCAATATATTCCTGAAAGACTAAAGCAGCAAATATGTTAAATTAGAAAAACTAGGACAACATTCTCTTTGATAAGAGAATACTTATCAAAATATAGAACTTTCTAAGTTGAAAAATTAACTTGCATTACTGAGTAGCCAACTAAAAATTACGAAAAGTTAATATTTTAATTATAGGAAGAACTCACTCAAACTCACCAGGGAAAAAGCAAAAATGATACATGGGAAATGGAAATATTGTTAACTCTATAAATTAACAACTATCCCAAACCTTTTGGAAAACATTTTGTCCCCATATGTTTTTCAAGCATTGAAATGTACTTTTGATCTAGTAAACCCATTTCTAAGACTCTACCCTAAGAAAAGTAATCATTTTTGAAAAGTAGCTTTATGCAAAAAAGATGCTTGTTGCAGTGATATTTATAGGAGTAAGATACTAGAACGGTTAAGTAAATTATGGTTTATTCACCTGATAGAATGTTATATTACCATAAAAGCAGATTCCTATAAAGCCTCTATAAACACAAAGAAAACCTCTTAAAAGCTAGACATAAAAGTTGTAAGTGTGCTGCTTATTATTTTTGAGGTCTTTAAAAATAATTGTTGGGGCGCCTGGGTGGCGCAGTCGGTTAAGCGTCCGACTTCAGCCAGGTCACGATCTCGCGGTCCGGGAGTTCGAGCCCCGCGTCAGGCTCTGGGCTGATGGCTCGGAGCCTGGAGCCTGTTTCCGATTCTGTGTCTCCCTCTCTCTCTGCCCCTCCCCCGTTCATGCTCTGTCTCTCTGTGTCCCAAAAATAAATTTAAAAACGTTGAAAAAAAATGAAAAATAATTGTTAAAAATATGTGTACCAAACTAAAATGGACCCTTCCGACATTTGCACTGGGAAGTTGGGATTAAGGGTGACTTTGTCTTTCTCTGTATAGCTCAACTCTGACCTAATCACAGGTCGTTTAGGCGTATTTGTTCCAAACCTTAGGTTGGATGAGCGCAGGACAAACACTTACTCGGCATTGTCGGTATATATGTTGCTGTTGTCCTTCCCACAGGCGGTGGCCATGAACACGCAGTTGATGATGACGGTGCAGATGATGAACATGCTGAACAATGTAACCGCTGTCTGTTAAGGCAGGTACACTTCAGGGTGGCCCGGGTCATCCGTCACAGTGGAGGCTGCGGGCATACCTCCAGGCCCCATTGGCTGCAGGTGCAACCTGTCTGCGGACGGTGCGTGTTGGCGGGCGACCGCCCACACCTGTCCCCTCCCCTGAAGAACTGTCCTCAGCCAAAAGGCAGCCCCTTCACCTGGAGGGCTACAACTCCCTCCCTCATGTCTGACTGACTGAGACGTAGAGAAAAGCTGGCCCTCGTTTCCAGGTGGGCTTCCTCTGTGACGTAATCGGTGCTCTAGAGCTCCTGGTGGACTCCAGCTGATGTGGGCTCAGCTGAGACCCCATCCTTGTTTGCTCCTCTTTCTCTCCATCCTGCTTCCCTCTTTCCTTCTCCAGAGGGCAACTCCTCTACTAAGTCATCATTTAGTATTAAATAATTAAATAATAAAGATGGGGGCGGGGGGCGCCTGGGTGGCTCAGTCGGTTCGGCGTCCGACTTCGGCTCCGGTCATGATCTCGCGGCTCGTGGGTTCGAGCCCCACGTCGGGCTCTGTGCTGACAGCTCGGGGCCTGGAGCCTGCTTCGGATTCTGGGTCTCCCCTTCTCTCTGCCCCTCCCCTGCTCATGCTCTGTCTCTCTCTGTCTCTCAATAATAAATAAACGTTAAAAAAATTTTAAAATAATAATAATATTAAAGATGGGGATTAAATAAGAATCCCCATCTCAGATTCTGCTTCTAGGGAAGCCAACCTGAACAGTTATTCCTTCCCATCCCCCCAGTACTTCAATACATGTACCAGTCCATGTCTTTCTGACCTCCCCCAGTCTAAAACTGCCTGGCATCTTCCACGACCCCCTGCACACAGCAGGAATGCTCAATAATCCCCCTCCTATCTTTATCCTTAAGACTGAGGTTGCAAACTCAAAGCCTTAAGAGTCTCGGGAGTCCTTTAAATGGGTAAAATGGGCCACAAATAGGGGTGGAGAGGTGGTGAAGCAGAGCTTGCATGGCCCCTCTAAAACAGTCAGTGGTTCCTCACTACACCGATTTTTGCCAGCTAGGACTATAGGCTGAGCCTTGAGAGAGGTTCCGTTTTTCAAAAGAAGCCAGAAATCCGGACTTTCCACATTACACAGTGTTTCCATAAAGCTTTAAATTCTGTCTAGGTCCGGGGCGCCTGGGTGGTTCAGTCGGTTAAGCGTCCGACTTCAGCTCAGGTCACGATCTCGTGGTCCGTGAGTTCGAGCCCCGCGTCGGGCTCCGGGCTGATGGCTCAGAGCCTGGAGCCTGCTTCCGATTCTGTGTCTCCCTCTCTCTCTGCCCCTCCCCCGTTCATGCTCTCTCTCTGTCTCAAAAATAAATAAAACGTTAAAAAAATTAAAAAAAAAAATTCTGTCTAGGTCCAACACAACACCGTTAGCAGGTAAATACAGAGACAGGTAGATGGTTTGCCACCTTTGTCTGGGCCCCAACTTAGATGTTCCTTTCTCCGGGAAGTCCCCCTGGATGCCTCCAAAGCACAGCGGTGCCTCTCCACACTACCGCTCCCAAACTGCCCACCCCACTGAAGAAATTGCCTGCCTTTTGGCCCCTCTCCTTCTGAGGCCACAGGATCCCAGGGCAGGGCCAAGCCTTGTTCACACGCAGTAAAAGCACAGCCCCCGCCATGCAGCCGCAGGCACTCTGCCATTATTGGTTCCAAGAATCAGCTACTTCCCCTCAGTCTGGGGCTCTGGCACTTTTCACATGGCCTGGACTTGGCGGAAGATGCAACGAAAGGATATGAATGGACTGAGATCCTAATGGCCAAACTTCGGATTGGACTGAAAGGCCCAAATATGAACAAGGCACGATTGGCACTGAAGCGATAGATGGTCCTCTTTTTGTTCAACACCATAAACGTCTGCGAAGACAAGCCAACAAATGCCGCAAGAATTACATGCAGTGACGGAACAATGTTTATCGCGAGTTAGTTCATTCAGAGGAAATTCGGTGGGACCGCGGACTGAGGCGTGGCTTGGCTTATCATGATCGTGACAGTTTCTGATTGGGCTACTGTCACTCTGTAGCCTGAGGCCCTTTCCCACCGGCCCACGCTGTGACTCTGGACACCAGCAAAACCCTTCGTCTTGCATCTCCGTCTAGAGAGATAAGAACTAGGAGGGAACTTGAAGAGACGGGGAGTAGTATTGAACATTCACGTTCAGCAGATCATTTTAAATTATTCTGATTACGAATAAGAGCTTCGTAACAAAGGTTAGAACAGTCAGGGACCCGGCGAGTCTGGGTTGCTGTGCCTGAGCAGTTCTAAGCGAGACAGTCTGCCGATCAATTCCAACCTTGAGGCTCTTCAACAGAAAAAGGCATCAAGCTTCCCAGACTTGCTCTCCCACTCTCCCCACTGATGCATGAGCAAATCTGCCTCCGGTTCCCAACTGGTGGGGGAGGCCTTACAGGAGGCGTCTGGAAATACATGTGGGTGTTTTTGGCTGTCTGTCACAACGGCTGGAGGCTCTACTGGTCTTCAGTGGGTAGGTCTAGGGATGCCGAGCCCCGGACAGATCTGCTAAGTGGTACACTGTCCCATCCAAAATGCCCACTGGGCTCCACTGAAGACAGCACCAGACGTGTGTCCGATTCTTCCTGGGACCTAGGAATGAGGCAGTGCCTGCAGAAGAACCCATCACTCACAGGGTCTCACATCAACGCCCCGAAACCTCCTTCTTTCCATTTAGCTATAATCTGGCTGTCCCCTTACATGTCCCCAAGGCTGTTGGTTACAAAAGCCTTCACAGAATGAGGGTCATTCCTGTTTCCCCATGTCTCTGCTCCTTTCAGATCTGCAAAAGTACTACTTGGCATGTAATCCAGTATGTTCTTATACAGGAAAGACAGGCCTTGTCGCCAAGGCCCAATATAGCAGGGTGGGTGCTGCCTTGGCTGAGGTACCAGAACTTCAGCCACTGCCAACCATCAACCTCCCTTTGCTGAGTTGCTGGAACTTACTTGTCTGCTGGCCATCTGGCGGCAGGAAAAAATGGGGCAGGATATTTTCTGTTGCCTCCATAACAAAAGGAAATGGGCCACAGGCTTCTTTGAAAGCTATGAGCTCAGGAGCCCAAGACCCACTTTAGGGATTCTGGGCCCTTCCTTCAGCTAGAAAGACAATTTTAGGGCACAGAGCAAACCCCTCCTTGAGGCAGGTCACCCCAGATTAATAGGTGGCATGATACGGCTCTGTCTCTGTGCCCCTTGATATTTTATTAATGCCATCTCTCACTGCTTTAAATATTTCAGCTAATGGTGTATTTAACTATACTCACCAGGGTTTAAATCATTAAAATGATAGGTACCCACTCCTTCTGTCTTCTTGCTGACATATCTCCACCCCTTTCTCTGTAGCTCTTCAAAATGGAAGTTTCAAAAGACAGGAAGTGGCCTTAGACTATCGAAAGAGCCCTTGGGTTTAGGGCCCAGCTTCATCCCTTACTGGTTGCTTGGCCTGTCATAATCCACTTCCCCATCCAGTCTTTGGATTCTCATTTATGAGGTGGAGGGCTAACTATCACATATACCTCACATGACTGCTGAGAATACCAGCCATGCGGGGTCATGGGTGTGCAGAGCTCTAAAAAAGTATCGTGTCTTCTAATTTAAAGGGAGAGCCCAAGCTGAGAAGAGATAGATAGTCCTAGAACATTCAGCCAGGCTGGAACAGAACCTGTCCTCCCAGGACTGTCTGCAGCATACCAAGCTGCCACCTGCTCCAGCCTTGAAGCAGAAGACCTCCAGAAATTAATTCGCATTTAACAACTCTGCCTCCAAGAAGCCCCTGGGATTCTGGGGCATAGGAAGAAGGAGAAATATTGGGGTGTTTTCGTTCCTTCATCTCTCTTCTTCTTTCTTGCCTTTCCCACTCACACCCCACTCTCCTCTATACACACAGTTCCCACTTGGTCTGGTAACCCTAAGTCTGTCCCAATGCAAGGTAACATACCAGGCAGTATTTCTCTGGAGAGATCGATTTCCCATGGTTGCCAGCAGAGAATGGTCTCAGCATCTCATATTTCTAGGACTTCTACCCAAACTTCCTTCCTCTCTGCCCTCAGTCTGGTGAGGTGGGTTTTCCATTCGCTGCTGGATCACACAATGGGATTATTATGGCAAGGTCTTCTGAGCTTTTCCGGATGGTCTGCAGAGGACCGTCCTCACTGTCCCAGGCTTCCAAGCAGCCATCAGAGGAGCCCAGAGCTCACATTTCCTCACTTAGGAGCCCCTTTAAAGAACTTTTGCTAGAATTTCCCTGCAACAACTATATTCAGGTAGGTTAAATAGCAAGCCTATCACACATCGGCATGGGATTTATGCAAAATCTCCACCTGCCCACTTGATTACCATATTCTTGAACATCACTTATTGAACTTCTATTATGCATCATGTTGGTGTATGGTTCCAACCTCCAGAATTCTCATTTAATAGCCTAAAAAGCCTATAGCTGGGGAGTTTTTCAAGGAAAACTTATTACTGAATTGGACGTTCCTGGACAGTGATATTCATCTCTCATATGAGTATAATGCTTTACAGTTTATAAGTGCTTCCATGGCCTGTCCATGTTGTAGGAAGCATGCTTTATTCCCATTTTACAGATTAGAAGAATGAGGATTAGGGATTTATCCAAAGTCAAAAAGCCAGTCACTTAAGTGGCCTACACCTAATTCTTCTGACTGCTAGTCCAGTCCGCTTTCCTGACACCATTTATGTTTTCTCTGTTTTCCTTTTAACCTTCCTACTGCCCCCTGGACCTTCTCTTCTTTGCCAAGACATGCATTACAGAGAGAAAATGAAGACTGAAAGAGGGTCTCAGGACTACAGAGGCAATGACAAGTGGTGATAGCAAAGGAGGACAGACACCCCTGCAAACCCCAAGATCAATGTTTAGAGGTTCTTGTGACACCGGTTATAACTGCATGGCTAAAACACCCCAGAACCCCATCCAACTACCTTATGATTTCTGTAGAACGGGTCCAAGTCTTCCAGGGGCCTTGCTATCAGCTCATGGGGAATGTTGCCATAGAGTCTGGGCAACTTCCTGGAGACCTTTAGGTCAAGCTGAGGCCGAGGCTGGGCTTCTGCTGGTGTCTGGTCTTTGCACTTCTTTTTCTCCTTTTGGATGGCAATCCGCTTCTCAATTGTAGCCAGGGTGTCCGAAGTGAAGGGACGGAAATTTCGTTCATCTGGAAAGATCACCGGGTAGCACCTGTCATCCATTTTCATCCTAGGGACGGAGATAAGCAGCAGATCCTCAGAGAGCTCTGGAAGATAGAAATCACACAGCCTGCCCTGGAATTTTGCTCCTTAGGGGTGATGTCACGGGGAGCTAGAAGACTGGGTGAGGTGAGGGGGCTTGGGAGCTCACTGATTGTGGGGCAGGCCAGCAGAGGTGACCACCATTGTGGATAGAGCAGGAATTCTGGGCGCAGGGAAGACCAAAGCAGGGCATCATTCCCGGAGGACCTAGATATAAGTGGAAAGTTAAGTTCAGGAACAGTGGGCAGAAGAGGCCCAGTCTCTAAAATTGAGACCCAAGCATTGAGCAACACAGTAAGACTGAACCAGCTAAACTACTGAAATGGGGCCTGCAGATGGTGACTAAGTGGCCACAGTGTGAACAGGAGAGGAAAAAATAGGGAATCAAGTGGGACATAAGTATGAGCTGCAAAATCAAAACTATTAAGTGCACACATCTTCTCACATTTGGTCAGCAAAGTTCTTAAAATATGATGAAATGGAAACAAAAAGGCCATAAGCACAGGCAAGAACATTTACACTAACACCTCTGATTCCATGCCAACTCTCTTACTTCTGAAACCCAGACCTGGCAGAAGTAAGGATCCAAGAAAGCAGAAATGATTTGCCAACACTAACGGGGTCGCTCTACCACGGGATAATAGCTGTACTGGCCCCTATCCCTGACAACCCTTCTACAAGGACTTTCTCTATAGCTTCAAGTTTAAAAGTAGGCTCTGAAAGGGACACCTGGGCGGCTCAGTTGGTTAAGCGTCCAACTTCAGCTCAGGTCATGATCTCACAGTTGGTGAGTTTGAGCCCCGCATCGGGCTCTGTGCTGACAGCTCAGAGCCTGGAGCCTGCTTGGGATTCTGTGTCTCCCTCTCTCTCTGCCCCTCCCCTGATCACTTGTGCTCTTGCTCTCTCACTCTCTCTCAAAAATAAGTAAACATTTAAAGAAACAAAAAAGTAGGCTATGAGAAAAGGCAGTAGGGCTCATGTTAAATGCCTTTACTTCCCATGCCATGCATCGTCTTCCTTTCTTATTTACCTGAATACCAATCTACGATTGACTTCCAAGGCACTCCAGAGAATTACGAGTAATCCAACATGCACTGGTTTGTTCATTCAGCAACCACATGCGTGGTGTCTGCTCTAAGAACAGAGGTAGGCACTAATGGAAAAACACAACAGTCCCTCCTCCTGGTCCTATAAGTTATGCTCTCCTGTTGTAAGTGGAGAAGACAGATAAAAGGCAGGAAATTATAAAAGTAAGACAGATGCTGTTATAGGGAGAAAGAGAGGGTACTATGTCTGTGCATGGGATAGGCGTCTAACCAGTCTTGGGGAATCAGGGATGGTCTCCCAAAGCTTTAATGTCTCAGCTGAAACCTGAAGGAGATATAAGACATAGATAAGCAAAAAGGAGGACATTAGAGTATGGTAGGGGAAACAAGCAGCATGTGCAGTGACCCGTGGGTGAAAAAGAACATGATGTCCATCAACAAGTTCTATCTGCCATTGTAAAATGGCCAGATAAGGCCCCAGTCAGCACTGAGAGAGCATGTGGGACCCTAGAATCCTAGTGAAAACCATGGACCTCACTCTGACGGTAATGGGGGGTTGCTAAAGAGTGAGTTGCTACTGTTGTTGTTGTTGTTGTTGTTGTTGTTGTTACAGAGGAGTAACACTATCAGGGTTTCAAAAAAAAAATCCCTCTTACTCATGAGAATAGATAGGACTTGGGACAGGGGCTGAAAGAGGTGAGGAGGTAGAACTGAAGAAATTGTTGCAATGATCGCAACCACTGAGGATGACCTAATGGAATGGGTAGATTGGAGAGTCACTTTCGAAATAGCCATGGTGAGGGAAAGATTCGAGGGACAGGAAGGAGCTGAGGTTCCCGGCTTGGGCACCAATGGCTCGGTCAGAGGTGCCACTCACTCAGACAGAGAGCACTAGGGAAGGAAGAAGCTTTGGGGGAATAAATTGAGCTTAAAACAGATAAAGCTGAAGCTGTTTATGAACCTGCAAGTAGAGAGAGCCAGGAGGCATTTGAATACAGGGCAATCATAGCTTACACGTTAGCCTCTGAATATAGCATATGAGAAAAAAAAAGCATAGTCAAGTTTCTCTTGGAAATCCCTCAGGAAGGCACCAGACTGAAGAGACATCCCAACTCACTGGCCAACGAGGTCAACACGGCCAGTTTTTCTTCTAGTGCCGGAACCAGTCACCACCCTTCAGTTATCCACAAACAGAGTGGTCAGGTTGTGTTTAAGGGCCACGATAAAGGCAACATATGTGTCTTTAAACACACTAAGGGTAATGCAATGCCCATAGTGTGAGTCATATGTCAACTGAAATGACATATGGAGCCTAGATTCACTGCATTCTGTCCCATCCATTCAGCATTAAGCGCTTTATGGATATGCCTGGATGATGGAATTGGCCACACAGTTTAAATTACTCTCTCTCCCTTCCCACCCCTCCAATCCTCTTCTCTTCCATTCCACTTCCTTCTCTCTCACAAACATATATTATTGAATTTGTATAAATAAAGTGGGACTATGTGAGACTCTACTGTATTTGGCTCTGGAGCTCATGAAAGACATTTGAGACAGGGATGAAGTCCTCTGCAGTCAACAGCCTATGGATGCTACTTGATCCTGGAAAATAGATGAGCCTAGAAAGACCCTGGATGGCAAAAGCTTACGCTAAGTTACCGCAAGGAATCCAATACAGGACTGCTACCATAATAAGGAGACTATTAAAGAAGAAACTGTAGGGGCGCCTGGGTGGCTCAGTCGGTTAAGCGTCCGACTTTAGCCAGGTCACGATCTCGCGGTCCGTGAGTTCGAGCCCCGCGTCAGGCTCTGGGCTGATGGCTCAGAGCCTGGAGCCTGTTTCCGATTCTGTGTCTCCCTCTCTCTCTGCCCCTCCCCCATTCATGCTCTGTCTCTCTCTGTCCCAAATAAATAAATAAACGTTGAAAAAAAAAATTAAAAAAAAAAAAAAGAAGAAACTGTATACTCTGACCCTGTTGTTCTGACCCTAAGCATATTTCACCCAGGTTCTAGCAGAAAAGAGACTTAATGGAAATAAGTAACACAAAATAAAAACTGCACACATTAAAATTGTTTATAGATATATGCATGAAAAGATGCCCAACATCACTCATCATCAGGGAAATGCAAATCAAAACCACAATGAGATAGCACCTCACACTTGTCAGAATGGCTAAAATGAACAACTCCGGAAACAACAGATGTTGGCGAGGATGCTGAGAAAGGGGAAACCTTTTGCACTGCTGTTGGGAATGCAAGCTGGTGCAGCCACTCTGGAAAACAGTATGGAGGTTCCTCAAAAAATTAAAAATAGAGCTACCCTACGAACCAGCAATTGCAATACTAGGAATTTACCCAAAGGATACAAAAATGCTGATTCAAAGGGGCACATGCACCCCAATGTTTATAGCAGCACTATTGACAATAGCCAAAATATGGAAACAGTCCATTCATTGACTGATGAATGGATAAAGAAGATGTGGTATATATATATAATATACAATGGAATACCACTTGGCGATAAAAAAGAATGAATTCTTGACATTTGCAGCAACATGGACGGAACTAGAGTGTATTATGCTAACCAAAATAAGCCAGTCAGAGAAAGACAGATATCATATGATTTCATTCATATGTGGAATTTGAGAAAACAACAGATGAACATAAAGGGAAAAAAATAAGATGAAAACAGGGAGGGGTGGCAACCATAAGAGACTCTTAAATACAGAGAACAAACTGAGGGTTTTTGTAGGGGAGGCGGGTGGGGGGATGGGTTAAATGGGTGATGGGCATTAAGGAGGGCACTTTTTGGGATGAGCACTGGGTGTCACACATAAGAGATGAATCACTGGGTTCTACTCCTGACGCCAAGACTACACTGTATGCTAACTAACTTGAATTTGAATTAAAAATGAATAAATAAATAAAATTTGTTATAGACGTGGAAATAACTAAAGAACCACATGTTAAAGGTAACATTGAAAACTACAAAAATTGACCTAGGAACAAGAGGACTTTAGGAGACCCAGGGTGGCTCAGTCGGTTAAGTGTCTGACTCTTGATTTCAGCTCAGGTCATGTTCTCACGGTCATTAGATGAAGCCCAACATTGGGTTCTGTGTTGAGGGCAGATACCGCTTAAGATTCTCTTTCCCTCTCCCTCTGCCCCCCTTCCCCGCTCATGCTCTCTCTCTCTCTCTCTCAAATAAAAAATAAAAAAGAGGACTTTATAAACATTATCAACTCAAATAAATCTGAAAAAATAAATCACACACAGTAAAATTGTCTTATATTGAAAAACATTGATGAATCAAATATTTTTATAAAAGTAGACTCAGGAAAATTGGACTGTGGAAATAAAGCCTGTGCATGCAAAATTAACTCAATTAATAAATTAATAAAGTCAGTATGCATAATTGGTAACATTTGGAACAATTCAAATATTCATTGTGAAATTTATACCCCAGATACTTGACGCTGAGAATTTTTCTATATAGCAAGTAGACTGCGTTGCATGGAAAAATTGGTTGAAAAATTGGCTACAGTGCAATCTTTCTCAAGCTTTACTAATAATCAAATATGATGGCAAGGTTTGCAGACACTGAGTGATTCTTTACAAAAAAAAAAAAATTATTTGGGTATGTGCTTCCAAATAATGAAAACAGAATCTCAAAAATGGTGGGCACATGAATTCCAAAACATATGTACCAAACCCAAGAGTGCAGTAAAAAAAAAAAATTCCGGGATAACTGCACTACGATCAGCTTAAAAAGCAATTGATCTAAGAAGAACTAGAAGTCAGAGAGCCCTAAGAAAAACCTTTCAAGTATAAGTTAAGTTCTCTGTCACAAGGAAAATGATTAAGCAAGTGGTTTCTTAATAGGTAAAAAAGAAAGGTAACTAGAAATTCCATCAAAACAACAGCTCTTCAGAAAGTCAGATTTTACGTATGAAGCTGACTAAATGGCTTGAGCAGCTGACAGAAGAGGGGAAAAAGTCCATTTGACCTTGACACTTAGGACATTCTCCTTCATGAAACAGAAGGTCAGTGACATCAGAGTCCATTCGCATCTCTATGGGTCCAAATAAGATACCAAATATTGGCTTTAGAGACTAGAAGCTACAAATTCATTATATCTAAAAGTTATACACCAGTTTTTTATTTTAACAATCATCCTATAGATAAAGCAGAATGGATTACAATTACAGAATAGAATTCAAATGACATAAATGTTATAAAATTGTATTGCAAGCTGGAGTTGGAGAGCAAAGATGAAGGGATGCTCAGAGCTACAGTTTCCTCATCCTAAGCACCTGAAGAATCAAGACATTCTATAGAAGGTCTTGGATCAAGCAATACAAGTATAAGTCTATCCCTGAAAATTATGCAGGTAATCCAGCGCAAGACCAAATTAAAAATATGCTAAGTAGCAGAAACTGAAGGAATCCTGGGTACGGAAGAAGGATTACGGTCAGTACACTAAATTCCTCATCTTGCACAGGGGCAATTCAATAACTGTTACTTAAACTTGATAACTCAAGAAATAAAAGCATTAACAGGATCAGTTCGAGTTAGCTAGACAACAACCAGAACACTGAAACACTGAAGGGATTCAAAGTGGGACGGAGGCGATAGGCAAGGGGGAGCGGGGCGGGGGGGGGCATTTTATTTTTCATGTGATACCTTTCCCAGCATTTCTTCCTTCTGAGTTATTGGAATTACGTACACCTAAGTGTCACTTTTACAGATTTGCTAAAAGACTAAAAATCCTTCCAGGCCTCCAAACATTCTCGGATTTAAAACAGAGAGTCAAAATATCAGGTACAATGACAGGCTCTAAACTAACTCGAGTCCTAAAGGAAGCAAGCAGAATCTCAAGTTGAAGTCCAAAGCAGGAGGCCAGCGCCGTGTGAATTATGATGTGATAGGGAAACCATAGAGACCAGGAGCCCCCACCCCCCCCCCAGAAGGCTCTGCCAGACCTCCCTGAGGGGATGCCCTAGACTGGCTGGAGGGCTCCCCGTCAGAGGGGGCTCTGTCCCTGCTCCTCTAAGGACTGGCCCTCTGCAGGCTCACAGGCCCACAGGCCCACGCTTGCCAAATAAAAAACAAGCTCCCATCCAGGCAAACAGGGCTGAAGCTTCATTCCCTAAGCAGAGAGCTTAAATTACTCAGGGAATTCACTTGCAGTTAAGATCAGGTCGCTCCGGGCTTTGTGTCCAATCTACAAGCCTTTACAGAGGCATTAGATCTGAACTCCGATTGCGCGCTCATTCATGCTCTGGGCACGGGCAATGCAAAATGATTTAAAACACCATCCCAGGCCTCAAGGGTCTTAACAGTGGGGTGGGCACCTGGGTGAGTCAGGGACCGAGGCTGAAACCACACAGTGAATACGGCTGCACTAGCGGGGAACCCGAGGTGCTGGGGGAGCCCAGAGGACAACGTGGTTATGAAGAATCGGAAATCACTGAGCTGGGAGGATGGAGGGAGGTGTGAGCATGTGTGAAAACACCGAGGGTAGCAAATGGCTTTTTTCCCCTATTTATGACTCTACCAGTCATTGTAAAAGTTGAGTAACCTCATTGTGCTGCACATCTGCAGTTTGCGCTCCAAGCCTCTCCCTGTGCTTCTCCTCCTTGCTCAGTGCCTGTGCAGCTGATCCACGTGGACCCCTCAGTGGGAGCCCCGGGATTCTGGCTTCTGGTTCCGTTTGGCCAGTGGGAGGCACCAGCAAGAGACCCAGAGAATGGTGGAGAGTGAGGCCAGGGTTTTCCTTCCCAGCTCTCTCCCCAGTGGCGGCCATGCGCCACGGCTCCTGCCCGGTGGCCCGTCCACACGGCTCTCTCTGGTTCTGTAACACCTCCCTCCCCCGGCCCCTTCAGATGTGGGTGTAAGGCACCCCATTCTCACCACACCTGAGAACTGCACCGTCACCGGTTGCGGTCACTGAGCTCTGCCTGTACCTTTTAAAAAAAAAAAAAATGTCCCTTTAATAAAATATCCTCGAAATGCCCAGTTTGAATGTGCCATCTGCTTCCTGCCAGGGCTCTGGCTGATGGAATCATCCATTAAATAAAATTTAGAAAACAAGAAAAGGAAATGATCGCCCACAAACCAAAGCCACCTAGCACATGCAAGTTTTAACATTTTGGTATATTTCTGTTCCGCGGTCTTTTTTCCATATATTTACACTGCTGGCATTGTCATGCATAGGCAATTTTATCTCGTGAACTTTTCAATTAATGTGATATTGCAAACATTTTTGCAAAGATAGGTATCACTTAATGGCATCTACCCTGTTCCAGGTAAAATTTTAAGTGTGCTAACACACATTATCTCCTTTAAGCCTCAGAACGATCTCATGAGATAAATATTAACCTTGAGGGGTTTCTGAAAGGAAATGTTCATCTGGAATGAAGGTGAATTATTTGCGGCCTTCTCTTAAGAGGCAGGGGTTTTAACCTTATACCTTCCTTGGCTAGAGTTTCTCTCCAGCTCTCTGTTAGTAGGAGAAAGGACAAACCGACCCTCACACTTGACCCTAACCAGTAGGGGAGGCCATTGGGCAAGTCACCAAAGGTTTGCAACCCAAAGCCTTTCGATGTGGATCTGGTCCACACAACCTGAGACGCAACACTGAGGTTAATAAAAGCTATACACTATGGGCCAAGCACTAGGTCAAATGCTTTAGATGGATCATCTCTCATAATCTCTCCTAACTTCCCAGGAAATCTACAAGGTAGATATTGTTATATCGCCCCCATTCTACAGAAGAAAGCACAAGGACGTAAAGGAATTGGGAGGCTTGCCTAAGATCACATACGGAAGTGCCAGAGAATCTCAATCCCAAGTAATGACCACTGTGCAATCCACCTACCTGCCTAGTTCTTCATAGTCCAAGCTAAGACAACCCAAGAAGGTGAGAGAAGGGAGTCAGGAGGAGAAAGCCACACAGCTTCCAGCCGGGCTGGGTGGGGTCTATGACATCCTCACTGTGTGACGTGCTTCCCAGGACATCAGCCTTACTGCCACAGCCTCACACGTCACTCCCTCGGGCATCCCACCACCCCCACCGTGACACTGTCTCATCCACCCAAGCCAGACAGCCCGATGGCAACGTACCCTATAAGACACCCCTTTGTCCATTTTGGATGGTGGTCTGAACAACAAGATCTTAACTCTGGTGACACACAAACCAAGTCCATTAACACAGGTTACAAATAAATAATGGCCCCTTCGTTCTTCCTAGATCCCACAAGAAGATCAGAAAACAAATGAACATGAATAGACTTTCATTGATCTCAATCCAAAATCAATCCCAGGTTGATGAGCTTACTACCTCTTCAGAAAAAAAAAATTTTTTTTTTAAGTACACATTAATTTCTGATTAAGTTAATTGGCCACAGGGAACTCAGAAACTATTTGGAGGGTCTGCACTGCAGTCTCGGGATAGAAGACTTGAGCACATCTTTTCTAGAAAAACCCAATTCCTGACATGAAGTCCGGTGTTGCGAGCACCTATCAGGCCAGGCAGCCATCTCCCGTCCCCCTGGCCCCATGTCTTCTCAGAGCACTTGAATGGAGGAGAAGCACCCGATGGACCCCATCACCCGAGCCATGTATCTTGTACCTGGTCCCTGACTCTGAGCTGAGTAGGACGTGGTTACAAGAGGCCTGTACTCCATCCTGATGGAAAACACAGAGCAAGTTCCGTAGTGACAGGTCTAGCCTCGAAAGCCCAGAAGAACAGGGATGCCACCGGCCCAGAGGACTTACCTGCCTTGGGAAGGCGGCTCCGGACAGCAGCCCCTCTCGAAGCTCTCCACGGAGCAAGTCTCACAGAGCCTGAGCCTCTCTGCTCCTGGCAGTTGGAGGCCTTCTGGGAGGGGCAGCTCGGAAGCTGGGTGGAGAGTGTTGAGGAAGGCAAATGGGAACACAGCCAAAGTGATTTTAAAGAATCGTGTAGGAAACCCTGTAACCGGAGAAGTGACTGAGATGGTACTTACATTTATACTTTGGAAGCATCTGCCTTTAATCAGCGCTTAATCTAACCCTGCAGAGAGCATCATTAATAAAGAAACAGGTTGTTTTTTTTTCTTTGGCCTCGTCCAAGTGGGTGAGAGAACAGCGAAGAGTCTAGCTGAAAAGCCACGCCGCTCAGCCTGGAGGCCACCTGACCCAGGCGCTCTGGCTTCTTGCCCCCCGGAACCTGCCAAGGCCCACGATGTGAAATGGTTCATAAGGCGCCCGGTCGGCTGCTCCTCCCTTCTTTTCTCTACGGGCCATCAACACCGAGGGTTCAGACCTGTGAAAAGACACGCTTCCCTAGGTGGTTGTCACAAGGGACGCCAAGCACATCCCTTGGCCACCAAAGCCATGCGACAATGATCTGTCACCAAACCCCAAACTCCCCCAACTTAGCTTTTGTTTTATTAATTCTTGGGGAAAACTTAGATCTCTTTGGGAAGTGTTGCACCATAAGCTATTTTTAGCCGCTGTCCCCTTCCAGAGGCTAGCTGACAACCAGCTGAGATAAACGATACAAGATGCTTATACGGGGGCAGGAGGCAGGAAGTAGGTGTTTAAAGGAGTGTTGGATTGCAATTACAGGCAGATTTCGGTCCTGTCAGAAGTGGCACTGAACACTCGTCAGAAGAACTGGGCATAAATCCCAGCTCTACCGCTAAAGCTGCATGATATTGGATGAAGCACTCAATTTCCCTGAGCCTTAATTTTCTTCGCATAAAATGGGATCATTCTTTCAAACCTCCTTAGCCTTAAGAAGCAAATATGATAATAGCTACAAAAACACTGTGCAAACACCGGATATGAGTGTCTTCATTTTTAAGAGGGAAAAGGCCTCGTTGCTTTTCTCCCCCTACTGACTCAACACCTAAATCCCACGCAGCCACACTGAAGTCACAGACATGGGATTAGTGCTGGGCTTGGCACAGTGTATATGCCCTGACTTTTTAAAGCAGTGATCAGAAATTCTAAACCTCTGTCTGATTTCAGGGAGATTCTCAGAATAAGAGAAGACCAGTGAATAGGAAAAGGACGTAGAGCTAATAAATAAGCATTTTTTTTTTACATGGTTAAAAATGTGTGTCTCTGAAGAGGTTAAAGGAGGCCTCTAAATCCATTATCTTAAAAGGCCCTGGCTTTTTTTTAAATATAAACTCTTGGCAAATATTATTTTCCTAAGCTATTAAGTCATTTTCTGACTTCCCACTCTGAAGTCTCAGAGAACATCCTAGCTTCTGTCTTCAAGGTAAATGCAAATGATTCCAAATGTAAGAACTTCCAAACAGTAATACCCCAACGCAGGCCACAGGAGCAGCATGGGGTTTGCATGCAGGACGTTCCCCAGACTCGCCTCTCCTGCGGAGCACTTGGGGAAAGCGAATGTGCACCTGAAGGCTGGAGCAGAGCCCCTGTG
Organism: Herpailurus yagouaroundi; assembly: GCF_014898765.1. Classification (NCBI taxonomy): domain Eukaryota; kingdom Metazoa; phylum Chordata; class Mammalia; order Carnivora; family Felidae; genus Herpailurus; species Herpailurus yagouaroundi. The sequence continues at coordinate 6,971,570 of NW_024412400.1, forward strand.
TTGAGTCTGCATTATAAGGGGATGCTAACATCAGCACGTGGGCAGGATGCCCCCACATCTGCTGTATCCCTGGAGCACTGTCACCTCCCTTGGGTGCTAGCAGGGAGCAAGATCCTGGCAGTCTCAGTCTTTCCATCTGATAGGCTGACCAGCTTTGACATCAGTGGCCAAGTAGGGATCATCAGCTTTAGCAGCAGCCACACACCCATCTGTTTATTTAGCAAAGATGACATTGAACCTCAATTACTGCAGAATGCCTGGAAATACCAAAACAGGACCTGAGTCCTTGAGGAGCGTGCAGCCTCCTGCATGGGAAAGAAAGATGTACGAAGAACTAAAAACAAGACAGAGGGCTTCAAGAAGCTGCAAGCAAGATGCAAACAGAGGCCTTCACAGAAGGGAGCAGAGAGCCTTGGGAAGGCTTCCAAGAGGAGGTGGGAATTTGAGCTGAGGCTGAGAAGATGAATGAGAACTCAGTATGCAGAGCAGGTAGGGATGGACCTTCCAGGAAAAGCCTGAGCAAGGACACACAGGCCGGCAAGGACAGGACATGTGTAGAGAACCTCAGGTTGTTCCATGAGGATGAAGTGGTGACAAAGAAGAGGATACAGAAGAGGAGGAGGCTTTGCGTGGCCTTGAACACCACTTGACAACCACTCGGGAGTTTGAACTTGAACTTGTATGGAGTCACAGGCATGGCGCCGGCACAGCCTTAAGCTTCTGATGATGTATACCCACCAAGTCTTCTGTTTCCCTAATGTGCACCACCACCGATATCTCGCCGACGGTAAGACATCCGTGCAAATAAACAATGTTCACGGATAATGCCGAGGGTTCGACGTATGCCACAGCAGGTGTGGGCAGCCGAAGTGAGCGGAACGTGTGCGGGAAAACTTGGGAGGGAGCAAACCAACCCGGGGGAACTGGCTGTGACCTATTTAGCTGAAATCGGAGGTAGTCCGAGGAAATGTAGCAGTGGGTACCAAAAGCAGCCGCTCTAGTCAGAGACCTCCTGAAAGCTGGTTCCTATATATTCTTCCCTTCCCCGATGACACACGGTCAGCCAAAGGCTCGTACAAGCATGTAGGGACTGAGCAAAGGCTTCAACGTCCAGCTCGTGAGGTCTCGTGCAACACAGGAGTGAAGACAGCCCCATCACCTAACCCCTACCGTTCATTGCTGGAGCCTGCATTTAGCATTTAGTCCACAGAGCTTCCACTGTCTGATATGCGTGCTGACATGATGCGTATTTCTGATATGTAACCGTGAGGACTCTTTGGGTTGCAGCTAACAAAATCCTAACCCTAGCGTTTAGTATAAGCAGAAAAGAGATTTTTATTGGCAGGGATCAGGGGTGTCGCACAGAATCCAAGGGACGAATGGCTGTGGCCCCTGACGGAAAAGCCGAAGTCCAGCAGGAAACTCAGGAAGCTCTGTCTCTCCTCATCTCCTGTTCCTGTTGCTGTTCCCCAGCCCCTGTGCTCCCTTTTCTGCTGTACATGAGTTTTCTGTGATCCTAGTTGACCCGGCAGAAAATGGCATCTCAACCTCTGCGTTGAAATGTGGAGCCTTTCCATTCTGGGATGCAAAATCCCTGGGGAAGGATCTACATGACCCCACTTGGCTCCGAGGCCTGACTCTGAACCGGTCAACAGAGGTCAGGGCGCTGGAGGTTGGCCACTCCCACTGCCAACCCGAACGGATCCAGGGGGAGCAGCTCCTGGAGAACCCCAAATGCGGACAGCACCAACATCACCATGTTTTAAGGATCAAATGAGGCAACATGTGTGAACTTCTCTGTGTACAGTCCTACACGGTATACAAAGAAACAACTTTATCGTTCTTGGGGAACCACAAGACCCGGCCTGGAATCCTGCCTTGTTGTGCCACCTAAAAGCCATGTGATCTCTTTTTCAACGTTCTCTAAATCTTGGTTTCTTCGTCCAGAAGCGGCACTGATAACGCCTGCTGTATGCAGCATTTGTGAGACTTAACTGATCAGGGGCTACCGCATTTGTGAACTGTAAAGTACAAGCTGAAATGAACGCAGGCTCGTTGCGGTGAGAGTCAGCCTTCCCATGTGTGGTCGCCCACTGGCTACCGCGTCTTTACCCCCCACCCCCATAGATACAAATACACACAAGCTCCAACGTCTTTCTGCCCACCGCAGCCCCTACCCTTTTTAATCCCCAGCAAGTAGTAGCTGCAGTGTATTGCTAACTTATTTGTGTAGGAGGGAGAGGGGAAGAGGTAGAGAGAGGGAGTGAAGGACGGAGGGAGGGGGGAAACAAGGCAGGCAGACAGGCATGCCGCCAGCCCGAGGCTGGGATAGGTGGCCAAGTCTATAAGGAAGCCCAGGGAAGGGACTGGCTGGAAGTCAAAAAGGATATAATTAACTTAAGAATCACAATAAACTTGTAGCCACACTTAATAGGTTTCAAATATTTTCTCAATTTACCCTGGCTTCATTCTTCTCGGTGGTTTGCCCTTGTGGAGGAGGAAGGGAAGGAAAGGAATACAGGCAAGGAAAAGTCTTAAAGGGACAGCACCCCCCAAGCGTGTAAAGGAGAGGGACCCGTCTAGGCTTTGAACAAACACGCAGCGGCCTGCCTGACATCAGACCTCTGCACAGCTCTCCTTCAGAGAATAGACAGAGGAGGGGGGGTTGAGCTGTAGTGACAGGAAGAAACACATCTACCTATGAAGCTGTCTTGCCCCAACTGCCTCCCCACCCCGCTCCCGGCCCCCCTCCCCCACCTCCTCCCCAGCAGCCCTTAATCCCCTAGGGGTTGAAGGGGGTCTCAGGACTGCACTACAGCTTGTTTGCCTCAGGATGTCCCCCCCCCCCCCCCCCCCCGTTGTTTTGTCATTTCAGCGTCTTCTCTGCTTTTCCCTGACTGAGCAGAAAGTGGATGTTGGTATTTCTGGAGCAAATGTAAAGCCATCTGGAAATGAATTCACCGTGTGCAACAGAAGAGAAACAAGGTCTTCTGAGGTTCAAGTTCAGAAACAGAAGGGGGGTCCCAGGAGAAGCCCGAAGACGTTCCTCCTCTGCCTCCCCTGGCCTCGGGTTAAGTGCTTCACGCCAAAGCCTAAACTTGATGCTATTCTGGTCTCTTTAAAACCCTCAGCACAGTGGCTCCTCTGGCCACCGCTGAAAAACGTGGCCCGACCCAAACCTCTAGGAGGGCGCCTGTGGCCGTCGGTGGCCATCGGCGGCCATCTAGAGAAGGTAGCCTTTTAACTGTAGCACTGATGTCAGCGGTCTGTCCCTCCAACGTCTCCTGTACCCACCCCGGCTGTCCCTTGCTTCTGGCTCTGGGGAAATCTCTCTCGGCCTTCCCCAGCCCCCCTGGGCCCTCAAGTCTTTGTATTCACTTCAATATCCTGCCATCTTTCCCCTCAAGAATGAGGCACATTTCTTTCCAAGCCTTGAGCATAACGGTTTCAAAGATGCCCCCTCAATTTTTTTACCCGCATGCCCTCGGGTCTCACCTGCCATCTCAAGCGATTTATCTGAGCATTTCTTTCGAGCAAATAATATGCTCTCTGCAAAAGAAATGTGGTAAAGAAACAAGTCTTTACCTCACTGGATTGCCATACTTGGGAATTAAAGGTAATACTGTCTTATTTTGTTTGCCATTGGTTTTACGTTTAGCTTTAGAAATCAAAACGGATGCCGCAAATCCTCATGTTTTTGAGGCCTCGTTTTTAAGACAGTTTAGTCTTAAATGACACCATGAAGCGAGTACGTGTGTAGACGTTCCTAGATGCCTGGGGAGTCAGACCACTGGGGTGCAGCTTCTCCCCCTCTGCTCCTCTCCACTCTCTGGAATTATCTGTGCCCTGACCAGTCCAAACTGTCAGCACCTCAGCCCCTCGAGGCCAGTGAGACCACTCTCCCACAGCACCCAGCATGAATTTCCTTCTGAGAAGGGGCCGGCTCAGTGGGTCGGTGGGCCCTGACCATGGGACCTTCCGTGTGTCCCCAGAGGCCTAGGACCTTGCTCAAGAGGAAGGGCCTTCCTGGGTGCTCCCTCAGCCCCTCTGAAGGCCCAGGATTCCCTACCTCCCCATCCTTGGGCCCATCCTCCACTATCAAGGAGCCTGGCAGACCTCAAGGTGAGGACAGAGCTGCTACCAGGGTCCCCGTAGTGGGGCTGAGGGTCTCACAGCGTCAGTGACTCAAAGCTATCGCCCCTGCTGCACCAAGTCTGTTACTATCGCCCCAGGCTCAAGTCCAGAACACAAGTGTCTGATGAGGCTCCCTGAGAGCCCAGGTATGCATTCACACACACACACACACGCGCGCACACACACACGCACGCGCGCGCGCACACACACACACACACACACACACTCATCCACACAACCCAGCAAACAGAGACGTGACAGTAAATAACACCAAGAAAACCTAAAACTTCTTTGGGGCCATGACCTGATTTCTTCTATAAGAGTGTGCTCCCCACACCCCCAAACACCAGGAGGCTAAGAAAGGGAGGCTCACAGGCCAGGTGATCCCAAAGAGGAGACAAACTAGCAAGCAGGCAAAGGGCCGCCCTGAGCAGCCCTGGCTTGGTTAAGGCTCACCTCCCTGACCTTTACTTACCTCCCTTGTGCCAGCTGGAGGCTCACATTCAAAGCCACACCTGTGCTCCTGCCAGTCCCCTGCCCACGCTGCCCTCCCCGCTACCTCCTCCTGGAATCCACACCAACATTCAGAACTTAGGTGACGCCCTCTCCTCTAGGGAGCTTTTCTCATAGCAAGGTCGCACTTTGCTGACACTGACTGCCCCCCCCCTTCCTCCTCTGACCATTCCCTGTTGGATGAGCCTCGTCACACTATTTGAAGGCTGGTCCAGGGCAAAGGCTGCGTCCTCTTCCCTTGCACCTCTCAGCACCCCGCTCTCTGGGTGCCCATGAATTAGCATTCAAGCTCCCTATTAAATGGGATGAAGGAAGCTAGATGAGGGATGGCTCAGCTGCTTCCAGAAAGACCCTTGTGCTTCAGAGCTCGAGGAAAGCAGGAGGAGGGAGGGAGAGAGGGAGAGGGAGGGAAGGAAAGGCTCACTAAAAGCTTCTCGAATACACAGAAGAGCTGAGCATCAGAACAAAGACTCATTTAAAAGGGCAAAGGAAACACTAGATGGCTGTTAATGGTGAACTGAATATGATAAATTATTGCTTAAATCACTTGGTTTCACTCCTTGTTGTTATGCACAGTTAATTGGAGGGAACGCTGAGCCTGCCGAACGGGGTGGGAGACGGCAGCAATCTCAGGCTTGCAGCTTCTCTAGGACCGCAAAGCCATCACGCAGGGGTGACAAGCATGGGGCCAACCTCACTCCCCAGCCCCCTGCGGTGGCCAGGTCCCCTTACCCACACTCTGGTCCCCAGCGGCTGTAGCTGTTTGCAGCCAAGTCTCCTAAGGGAGAGAGAATCAGAGGGGTGAGCTGAGTGGCAGGAGGTCACCTTATGATCCCCCAGGCTCTGAACACCAACCTTGCCCCACGGGGCCCTACTCAGATGTCTCTCACCCTAAAGAAAGCCAGGTGGCTTCAACAGCAGATTCAATCTCTGTTCAAAAACTTGGATTTTGACTGTTATTTCTTATGTTTCTCTTCTATTTCCTATATATATCCTGAGTTCCTACCAAATTATAAAGCGCTTAGTGGGAGAGAGGGTTAAGGAGACCCAGAAATAAGTAAGACGCAGCTTCTGCCTTCACTCAGCTGAGAGAACAGACATGGAACTCACTGGCTGCATAGAAAAAAAAAAATCTCTAACATTTAATTTAAGACAAAGGATCTGTTAGAGTCTGGGATTTTATTGATAATCCTGTGGCCGAAGGAAGAAGAAGCAGGCAAAGCTAGCCTGATAACAACATCGGCAAAGAAAGAAGTTTCGAAACATTTAGAACTGTTACAGACTAGATTTTCACAAGTAATGTTTACATGACAATTAGTTAGCAAGGCTTGGAGAGTTACAGTTACCTGATATGGGAGACGACATTCAAATGTTGAAGTCTACCCATCTACAAGATAGTTTAACAAATACTATCAAGAGACATTTTTATGGTTACAGAAATAAAAAACAAGGGTTATATAAGACATAGCACAAGTAGAAGGTTGAAGACCCTGCCCCTTTTCCTAAACGTGGATTTAAATTTATATTTAATCTTATGTTTAAAGACTGTTCTCAACCTTCAGTTTTATCACAGGAAAAACTTTTTAATTGCTGTACTCCTTTCATGAAGCTTTTGTGTAAATACATGTTATCTCAGGAGAAAAAGTTTTTTCACAGGAATATCAATTAGAGGTTCACAGACTCTCCTTACAGTCAGGAGTCAGTACTGGGAGAAAAAAAATAATTAATATATATATACATATATATTAATTATTTTTTATAATGATAAAATTACATGTATACATAAAATTTTATAATTATAAAATTATATAAAATACACGTATATATAAAAATATATGTATATATGTGTATACGTGTATATATATACTATATATATACATGTATATATATACAGTATATATATATAATACACATATATGTAATACGTGTGTGTGTGTATATATATATATATATATATATGGAGAGTTAGATACCTTGAAAATTTCTTGTATTTGAAACAACTAATATGCTGGATAAAACATTAAAAGATGAAAAATTAAAATATTTAAAAAGCTCGAAGGACTCTATAGATAAAGACAAAACAGAAACCCTTGGATGGAAAAGAGTGTTGGAACCAGCTTTTACCTAAATCTGCCAAGCCTTAGAGACCTTATGTGTCCAATAGACGGCTGCACAGTGTGTGGGGCAGGACAGAAAGCCTAGGGCTTATCTAAAGTGGGATGTGTCAGAACAGTCCACTGTATAAGGTGGAAGCCTCAAAGTGCTTACACCCACAATGCACAGTAAACAAGAAATAAAATCTGCCTCTAGAAGGAGTCTGGCAGAAGCAAACACAAATCCTTTCAGGAGAAATTCCACTGTGATCCAGGGCCTCAAGCAATTCCCACAATAATGTTTTAATAAAACTCAGCAGTTCACAATCAAAATCACAAAACATGGAAGGAAATAAGTCACCAAGAGCGAGAACCAGTCAAAGCAACAGACAACACAAAGATTTCAGGTGGTAGAATTATCTGACAGGAAATTTAGGAACTGATTTTAAAAAGCTTAAAAATATGAGGGAGCAAGAGACTGTAAATAATGATCTTTGCAAATTTTAAAACGAAACGAAAAATGTCTAGAAAGCAAAACATTTACTAACTGCAATTAGAAATGCAATATACAAGTAAAGCAGCAGATTAGACACATATAAAGAGAAAAATTTTAAACTGGAAGATAAATATAAGGAAATTAGAACAAAGAGGAGCACAGGATGTAAAATTAGTAAGAGGGGTTAGGAGATATGGAAGATAAATTAAGCCTAACATAAGTTCATATTGAAGTTCCAAAAGGAAAAAAATAGAATAAAGAAAAGAACGTTCAAAGTACAGTTGGCAGAAATTCCCAGAACTGTTAGAAAACATCAATCTTTAAGTCCAAGAAGCTCAATAAATCCAAAGAAGGGAAAAAAATTTTTAATAAAAAAAAAAAAATTTCAGAACCTCCAAAGTAACTAGATTCTAAAAGCTTCCATGGAGAAAAGACAGATCATGTACCAACGGATGGTGATGTAATTGACGGTTAACAACTCAACAGCAAAAAAATAATCCGGGAAGGAACCGAATAAAACATCCAATGGAATGGGAGAGAGGAAAAAAAAAAAGTAAACCTGAAATTCCATGTTGACAAAACTATCTTTTGAGAACAACAGTGAAATATAGACAATTTTGGACAAAAACTAGGAAAAGTTTCTCAACAAAAGATCCTCACTAAAAATATACTGTAGTAGGATTCTCACACAGTCGTGACACCAAGACTTTTCTGTCCAGGAAGCAACTTTATTCCTGCCGGCCCCGCTCAGGCTCAGTTGGGTTCCTACCTGAAGAACTGAGCCCCACAGGCCACGTAGCCTCTTTTAAATACATTTTCTATTTCTTTGTCTCCCCTATATGGTAACACACAAACATGCAGTCTGATCAAGTGGTCTCATGTTACAAGGTCCTATAGCCAGGTTGCCTTGAGTTGTTTGTTTGTTTCTTCGTTTCCTCTCCTTAGGGAGGAAACTCTGCCACAATCCCTCAAGCCAAAGAAAAATTTTCCCAGATGGAAAGTCTGAGACACATGAAACGATATTGAGTAAAAATATGTTTTTGAAACATTTTTTTAATGTGTATTTCTGAGACAGAGAGAGACAGAACATGAGCAGGGGAGGGGCAGAGAGAAAGAGAGAGACACAGAATCTGAAGCAGGCTCCGGGCTCCGAGCTGTCAGCACAGAGCCCGACGCGGGGCTCGAACCCACAGACCGTGAGACCATGACCCGAGCCAAAGTCGGTCACGCAAGCAACTGAGCCACCCAGGCGCCCCAAGTAAAAATATGTTAATATGTGGGTAAAGCTAAACAAACACTGACTTTAAAAATTAATAATAATAACAGTAACATTAATAATAATGCTTAATTTGAGGGGTGAAAGGTAGGCTAGAAATAAAATACTGGATCACAGGGAGAAGGATCAAAGCATGCTCAGACCCTTGGATTGTCTAACTCAGTAGGATTAAAATGTTGATTAACTTTAGCGAAGGCATGTTCAAATAACTTGCTAAGAAATAGACACAGAGGGGCGCCTGGCTGGCTCAGTCAGAGGAGCGTGCAATTCGGGGTTGTGGGTTCAAGCCTCGTGTTGGGTTTAGAGAGTACTTAAATAAAACTTAAAAAAAAAAGAAGAAATAGATACAGAGTATATAACTTCTAAACAAGTTGACAAAAAAATTACAATAAAAAGAAGAAGACGAAAACAAGGAGGAGATTGTTGGGCATTCTGCTAGGAGAAATAAGCCAGTCGGAAAAAGATTGCACCTACATGAGGTACTTGGAGTAGTGACTTCATACAGAAAGTAGAACGGCAGTTGCCAGGGGCTAGAGGGAGGGGAGAACAGGGGATTGTTGTTTAACGGATAGAGAGTTTCAGTTTTGCAAGGTGAGAAGAGTTCCCGGGATTTGGTCTCACGACCACGCGAATGTATTTGACGCTTGAACTATACCCTTAAAACAGCTGATGGTAAATTTTATGTCATGTGGATCTTACCACAAGTTTTTTAAAAAGAAAAAAGAACGGAGATTTTCTTTCTTAACAAATTAGAAAACAGTGCAGTATAAGAAGAAAACAATAATGTAGTAGAAATGTATCTTGGTATATCAGAAATTACTGTAAAAGTGAACAGGGCTCTCCAGTTTCAAACAATGTTGTAATATTAGATTTAAAATTAAAACTCCAGGTGTAGGCTCGTTTTGAGACATGATTAAAACAAGGAAACAGAAATACTGAAAGTCAACCAACAAAACACACATACCATGACAAACCAAGTTTCCATAGTTATGAGTATTGTTTCTCGCTTTTTACACACTCGAAGCATCCACTCACACCCCACATTAGACGTTTCTGCGTGCAGGGGACATTACTGAAGGTCTTGGGAGATGGTGACAGGGCCTGCACATTGCAGGTATACAAACCTTTTCAAACCAAAGTTTGAACAGTTCTTTGGTCACCCCTCAAAGTCCCATGCCTCAAGTGACCTCACTGGCTTAGTCCTGCTCCCTCCACCCACCCCTCTGGCAGCCAGGGTCTCCAATCCTCCCTGGTCTTTGTTCTGAGCAAGTCAGTTTTCTCTCGTCCCTCTGTCCAAACTCAGAGGAGCCTTCCTCCTCAGAAGGTAGTGACTTATCACTACCTGTAGAACTAGAAGTGGCCGGAGAAATAATTTAATATCCAATACGGCTCACAGAGTGTAGATCATTCGAGAGCAGTGGTTCCTAACTAGGGTTGAGAAGCAAATCCTCTGAAAGCCTCCCTTCAAACCCTCTCAATCAGATGTCTTATGGTGAATTTGGATCCATGTGCATTTCTGCTAAAAAAAAAAAAAAAAAGGAAAAAGAAAATGACATGAACAAAATTATTGTTGCTGAGTACACAGTGATTACTCCAAACAAAACGAAACGAAACAGTAGGTTTCTGCTTCACAACGAATTTCCACCAGGCTAGTCCAACGCTCATAGTTTGTCTGAAATGTTATGGTTTCTTCCCTGGCCATCGCTTCTCGGCCTTTTGGCCAAGATGGAGTGCAGTTTCCTCCCTGGCCATCGCTTCTCGGCTTCTGTTCCTCTTCCCCTCCATCCGCCCGGCACACAAGCACTCCTGAGACCACAGCTGCTCAGAAGGCGTGGAGGACCCCCGCATTAGCTACTGAATTAAGAGTTGCACAACCTTGAACACGTCACTTAAGCCCTCTGTGCCTCGGTTTCCTCCTCTGTGAATTATAGGAAACAAAACTCACATGAGGCATGAGGCTGATAGGAGAAGGAACACTTAGTGTTTGAAAAGCCTTTCAAACATTGCCTGACACATCATAAGCACTCGACAAATGTCAGCTGTTACCACTGTTGGTTATTTTATTTTCTTTTTTGCTCTGTCTTGCTTTGCTCACAACTGTCCACCCTGCAGATAAAGCTGTGCACTGTGGCCCTACCCTCACTGACGCTTCTTGACTCATTGCATGCTGTGACTCAAACTGGACCATCTCCATTGCCCCCAAACATGCCCATGAGTTCCTATCCCTGCACTTTAGATCACTCTGTAATTTCCACTTGGAATGCATGCTTTTTCTCTCTACATATTGGTTAATAGGCTGATGGGCCATTTTCTTAAAGGTGTAACTCAAATATTACTTTCTCTCCAGACGTTCCTCTTGTTGCCACCATCCTGTATCAGATTTGCATCACCTCCAAACGGGAATATTTGCAGAGTCAAACAACCCTCATCCTCTCTCCACCAATGTCACCATCCTTGATGCTTCCAGAAAATTCTCTTCTCCTGAGACGAACATTCTCTGATTACCTGGGATGTGCCAAGCACCGCTAGAACCTTCTACAATATTTCAGTACTCGTCACAAGCACCCTCGTGAAGCGGGTATTACCATGCTTATTTTACAGACAAGAAAGCTGCTACTCAGAGCCAAGGTCACAGAGCTAGTGGTGGAGGGTCCAGAATTTCGAACCAGGTCTGTTTCCTCAATTCCACAAGTATGGTCTCTGAGCTGCGTTTGCAACGTTTGCCATTTCTGTTTACCACCTAACTATTAACTTACCATTTTTATTTAAATCAAGCCAAATTTTAGTCTTAAATATGTTCTTCTGAGAAAATCTGAATGTTACTACTATCCATTAAAAACTGACAACACTTGCCATAGATAGAAAGTAATCCTGAATAACAATACCGGGAAGGTGCCATTAGGCCTCGCCTGCCCCTCCAGCCTTGAAGCCCTTCATTCTTCCCCTGCCCTTTCCACTCTGGTCACAACAGTTTGCTTTCTGTTCTCAGTGCTTGCCATGCCCCCTGAAGCCACAGGGTATTTGCACACGCTGTTCCCCCACTCGGAACACTCTTCCCCACTCTTCTAGCTTACTCTGAAACTCCTTCAGGCCTTGGGGCACCTGGGTGGTGCAATCAGCTGAGCGTCCGACTCTTGATTTCGGCTCAGGCCATGATCTCATGCTTGGTGAGATTGAGCCCTGCCTCAGGCTCTGTGCTGACACGGCTGAACCTGCTTGGGATTCTCTCTCCCACTCTCTCTGCCCCTCCCCCACTTTGCACAAGCTCTCTCTCTCTCTGTCTCTCAATAAACTTAAAAGAAACTATGAAAAAAATTCCTTCCGGCCTTCCAGATACCAGTGTAAAATATTTCCCTGGGAAAACCTTCACAGACCTCCCTGAGTGAACTGAATCCCCCTACTCTCAGGTCTCAGAGCACTGCTGGTCTCTCCTCAGCACTTCTGCCAGCAACACTCTTCTTTTCTTTTCTCTTTTTAGATTTTTTTTTAATGTTTGTTTATTTCTGAGAGACAGAGACCGACAAAGCATGAGCAGGGGAGGGGCAGAGAGACAGGGAGACACGGAATCCAAAACAGGCTCCAGGCTCTGAGCTGTGAGCACAGAGCCCGACCTCACTACCCGTGAGATCACGACCTGAGCCCAAGTCGGACACTCAAACTGACTGAGCCACCGAGGCGCCCCATCCACCACACTTTTCCGTTTGTCCACTAACATCGGTCTTTCCCACCGGCTCATGTAAATTCCACCAGGGGTATGCACGCTGTTGGTTTTGCTCACCACTGCATTTCCAGAGTCAAGCACAGGCACTTAATGGTATTTGCTGAACGAATGACTCGCTGAACGAATGAACGATTCCTGGATTTTGGAGATAGCAAGTAGTGAAGTCCTGCAATTCCTTGTGGGTGTAGCAGGGAAGTCTTCTGTTCCCTGCTCAGCTTCTGTGTCTCTGATTGGACGGTGAGGCATGGATTTGCCTGACAAGCCTGCAGGGTGGTCCTCTGAAGCTTCTGGATCTCCCCGTCTCCACTGCCGACCTCTAATGCGTGCCCTCATGCTCTGGCACCTGGACCATCATAACACACCCCTCCGGTCCCTGTCTTCTTCAACCGATTCGCCACACAGTCAAAAATTCATAGATGAGCAGACTGTCTCTTAGCTGAAAAACCCTCGGTCCCCAAGATGTCCTCAAAACCCCCCAGCAAACATTTAAGGCCCTCTTCAGTGCGGCCCCAACCTCACATCCAGCCTCTGTGAAGAATGGGAGAAAGAAGGGGCTCCTTTCCAGGGGCAAAGTGGTTTTTAAAACATCTTTCCGGGGAGGGAAGTTAATGGGTGAACAGCACAACAAAAGACCCAGAACCACCACACGCAGCCGTGGCACGGCGATCTTAGTCAGTGGGAGTCAGGGGTCACCGCTACCACGCGCCCTCCCTGCAGGGACTCAGGCACGTCCCTACCCGTGGACTCTCCAAGTCCGTACCAGGATCCGCAACAGATCGTAAACTGAATGCCACTGGAAAGGCAGGATGACAAGGAGAAATGCGTGAGAGGCTGCTCTAACTGTAACCGGGCTGCGAGGGCATCCGAGCCCAGGAGAGATCTGGGGGCTTTTCGAGTTTCCAGTAGGTGCTGGTGTCCAGCAGGGAGGAGCTCACGGTACAGTCAGGTCAGACGCAGATTTTGGTCCTGAGCTTTGCTGCATCAGGAGCATTTCATTTATTAATAAAACAGTTGTGACTGCTATCCTGGGCAGCCTCTTCCCAGCATCAGGATTCCAGGGAAGCCAAATTAGTACCCAGAAGTTCACTCACTGGGTGGAAGTGAGCCGGAGGGGACCAGACAGTTGTAGACATATTTTTGTTTGTTTGTTTCATAACCAAGACTACACAGGGCCTGGGATGTTCGATGTAGTGGGGAACTGGCCTGCCTAAAACCCAGAGTGAGGTACTCAAGAATGCCAGACGCCGTGCCTCCCTCCCTAGGCTGCAGCTGAATAAACCTTGACATTGGTTTTCTCCCATCTACCTTCGTCTACCCTCTCTGTGGGTACATGTCTGTCATTACCATGTCACCGTTTCTAAGGCTACAGTTTATTTGATGTGGCTCCTTATCTTCCTCATTCGGAAAAACCGGAATCTCAAATCACCCATGGGTTTACAAGCCTTCTCTGGCATTGGGCTTCCCATCTATTAGCCAAATTCTTAGCACCCAGGGATGTCGCTTCCTGACCTGAGGGACAAATGCAAGGGTGCAACTGTCTCGCCTTGCACCTTAATTATATTTCCAAGAAGTGGTTCAGAAAAAAAGAGACCTGGAAAATGGCGTCAAGTTGGCTCCAGTATGAATCAGAGCTGTCTGCTGAGGAGAACTGAAAACCAAGGGCAGCCAGTGCCTCCCCCCCCACCCCAGCCCCAGCCCTATGGGGCTGTCTTCAGGGATCAGTCTCGAGTCTCTCTTTCTGCACCCTTATCCACGGTCTTGGGAAAGGGCAGCAGGCCATCCAACTTAAGGCAGGCTTTTGAGGTTCAAGTGCCATAGTGGCCATCCTAGGGCAAAGACGAGGCTAGCTACAGGTCAAACAACAGGAACATTCCAGTTCAAAACACGCGAGGGATGGGGAGTGACCTCACTCAACCTCAGACTTTCCAATGAGTGGGATGAATCTGACACAGAGTGCAAAGTGAGACACGACTGACTCAGAACTATGCAAACGAGTATAAGACAAACGTAGGGACTGGGGTCAACACCAGGCCCTATTTAGAGCTGTGATGAAGGACCAAAAAACTGAGGAGGAAACAGTAGCCCTGATACCTGGTCTGTTGGGATCACACCTGGAGCGGCCCAGGATGCAGAATTCCTGGAACTTTTAATGAGTATAAAGGGCATTTTCCACAGAGCAAGAGGAAATGAGCTTTACTCCCAGCAAAGTGCACAGATCGCCCTGGTCCGCTAAGCATCGCTGTTCCTAATGGTTTAATAGGCCCTGGTGAAACAGTAGGTGAGCCCCTGACTTAAATGGAAAAGTCTGAGTTTATAGAATACAGCCCCACAGAGCTAATAAAGCAGGGTGGGGAGCTACTTAAAGTTGCTACTCCTGCGTGAACCTAAAGGGACATAAAAGAACCCTATGGACTGTTCTACTGGAATAAGCCGAAAGAACGGTTTCGTTTACTAAGGGAAGGAGATTCCTGTGAGAGTAGGCAATCAGCAGAAATACTGCATGAGAGCTACAACAGCAAAGCATTATGCGGTTACCTGAAATGTGTCGTGCTACATCATAAAGATGGTTGATGGCTTAGGAAAGGGGTGACGGCAGGAGGGGGAAGCCAGGAAGGAGGGCCCTGGCCCAGGGTCGGGAGCCTGGGCTGTCATGTAACATCTACCTGTTCATTGTAAGCTTGGGGGGCCTCATTCTGGGCCTTGGCTTCTACATCTGTGAAGTGCTGTAATAATAATAGCAACCAACACTTGGTTCCCTCCAGATGGCAGATGCACGTTCCAAGCACCTTGTATGCAGTTATTTCGTTTAATTGTCACAACGATCTCATGAGGTAGGAGAAGAAAATTTCTGATTTCTCTGAAAAACAAATCAGGAAGCCTGACAATGTTGGGCGCCAGTCCAACATAGCAGAAAAAAGCCAGAGCTGAGAAGAAGCTGGGCTTTTTTAAGTGAGACCATCGGCCACACCATCACACTCCTATCATACTGTTTATTTTCTTTATGGTGCCTGGATGGCTCTTGCAGCAGGTGGGCTTGTGGCTCCTGGGTTCAAGGTCTCCATGATCCCGCCCTCTACTCCTGAGAGTTGGTGTTCTTTGCTCTGCATCACCCCGCCCAGAGTGATCAGGCCGCTCATTTCTCAACACTCAGGCCTCAGACAGAGGGTGCTGGGTGTTGGGCCCCCCATTCAAGGACTCCAAGGTAGCAGGCACTGGGGACAGAGGGCGGGCACTACGCTGCCCTGTAAAGTGGTGTTTCAATGGACACTGGGTCCTCTGCAGCCTGCCTACCCCTGAGCCAGAAGCTTGAGTCTCATTTGAATGGGGAAAGAAAGTAGTAAAGAACAAGGACATTCTGAAACCCCCAGGCACTGTGCCAGGATGAATGAGGACCCTCCTATCCTAGAGGCAAGACAAGATGTGACACTAAGTCAAGTTATTCAACCTCTCTATGCGTTGGCTTTCCTCAACTATAAATTAATAATAGTCCCTACCTCATAAGGAGGCTGCGAGAAGCACAGTAAGAACCCCTATAGGTTGCCAAAAACTCTGGTCCCAGTCCTTTGGCCATCATAAGAGAACTGCGGGTTCATAAAACAATGATCTATCTCTATTAAAAAAACAAAAACAAAAGCAAAAACCTTTTTCTGCTTAAGCTAGCTTGTTTTGGGTTTCACCCACCAGGAAGTTAGAAACCGAACCTACTTAGAGATGAGCTTACACATTATAAATCCTTCAAGTCTGTGTGGTTCTTCCATTACTCTCTTTCTAAATGGTCCTCTGGTGCAGGTCAAGGTCAGTTCACTGGTTTGTTTCCAGGACTAGAATGGGGTAAAATGAAATCCTGCTCATCACATTTCTAATTCCTTTTAGTCCAATCGCTTTGGGAAGGTTTCCAGAGCAGTCACCATTCCCCAACCTCAACCACCAGACCAAAGGAGGAATCCTGGAGCAGTCTTGCTCTATGACCTTGGTCATATGGTCCTTTTCACTAGGAGCTCTCTCTAACCACATTTCTCCAGTTGGGTTTACTCATTCTTCATCTGCGGCCCCTGCCCTGGGGCAGGTGCTCTATTCAGAAACTTCAGAGCTGCCCAACGCCTGCTCCTTCCTGGCCCTTCAACACTGCCTTCCATCAAATTCTGCTCCCCCTGGCTTCTCATAATTGCTATTTTAGCTTAAATAGGAAAGAGTTGGTTTCTGTTGCTTGCAACTCAAGAACCTTGGCTTTAATACGATACCTCACCTGTGAGGGAAAGAGACTAGATGGGGAAAGGGAGCTGTTTATATAGAGTTGTCAAGAAAGGCCTTTCTAAGGAGGCAAAATTTCTGATGATCCTTCAACAAAGTGTGTGAACAAGGCAGGCAAGGGGTTGGGAAGGAGCATTCTAGGAAGGCAACAGTAAATGCAAAGACCTTGAGGTGGGAACATCATCAAGGAGTAGCAAGGAGGTCAGTGTGGCTAGAGCCAAGTGAACAAGCGAGTGGAAGGAGTCGAGGGCAGAGAGCTAGGCAGGAGCTGGATCCTGAAGCGTCTCTAGGCTGCAGTGAGGGGTTGTGGTTTTATGATATGGTAAGAGCCCCTAAAGGGCTTGAACAGAGTGACCTATTCTGATTTAAAAACCAAACGTATTTCTGGCTGGTTGTCTTGAGAACTTCCCATGGAAGACAAGTGTAGGAACAGAAAGGCCAGTGAGGACACTATTTCAGGAGTCCACAAACACACACTATTTTAGGAAGTGACTGTGGCTTGGGTGCAAGTCAGGGTAGTGGAGGTGGGGAAGAGTGGACATACTTGTGATAAGGTTTTAAGGAAAAGGGGCCTTAAAAAACGTGTTGATGTGGGGTGGGAGGGGAAGAAAAGAATCCAGTTTTACTCTTGGATTTTGGACTGAACCACAGAGTAGATGGAGTTGCCATCTGCTGGGATGGTGGAAACCATGGGAGAGAGAGGCCTGTCATTGTATTCGTCATCTAGCTCCATAACAATGACCACAAAATTTAGTGGCTTACAGTAACAATAAACTGTCACTATCTCACTGTTTCTGTGAGTGGCCACAGAATTCAGGAGGGGCCAGCTGGGTGCTTCTGACTCAGGCTCTTTCATGAGGCTGCAAGGAAGCTGTTGACTGGGGCTGCAGCCCCTGTAAGTCCTCTTTGGGGTCAGAGGATGTGCTTTGCAAGTGGCTCACTCACTGGCCGGCGGGCTGTGCTTGCCATTGGTAGGCAACTTCCGTTACTCACTACCTAGCTAGACCTCTCTCCAATCTCCTTAGTGTCCTTACAACACGACAGCTGCCTTACTCCAGGCAAGTGATGTAAAACCCCTTATGACTTAGCCTCAGCAGTCATACTCTGTTATTCCCATAGTATCCTGTTGGTTACAAAGGTTGGCCCTATTCAGTGTGAGAGGGGCATGATCCCAGGGGACAAAAATGACTAGGAGCCATCTTGGTGACTGGCTCCCACACCGTCCACACTGATGCTAGAACACAATGCAGACAGAGCAATCAGGGTGTTGAGGGGCCCACCTGGCAAAAGGGACCTGGAGAATAGGATTAGAGCAGATTTTAGAGGTACAAATGAGAAAACGGGAGTGATTCCAGACGTGTAAAAGTGGACTTGAGTGGGGCGCGATGTTCCCCGTTAAGAGGCGAGCTGGGCTAGAGAGACACAAAGCCCTATTTGTGGATAGGGCTTGTGGATTCCTGCTTGGGGTTCAGAACACACGGAGGGGCCCACAAGAGTTAATGAATCATCATACAGGGAGGTGACCGTATCTGCTGAAGGAAGAGGAAACCTGGAGCTGAAGATATAAAAGAAATCGACTAAGGCTAGTGGTCAGTGTTGAGATACAAGCATCCCCACCCTACAAACACACACCCCTCTCTTCTTTTACAGGAGTCACTGTTACCTTACAGGTCTGGCTAACGGCACAGGTATGCCTGGGACCCATATCCCTAGTTTATGCCTTCTGCCACAGGTGATCCAGGTGACAGGATCTCTCCCAGTGTCCGAAACTTCTCAAAGACTTCACCAAGGAATGTGGGTCAAATACTGAGGAAGGTATTAATCTCCCTGAGACACTCTGAGACCAAGAGTTGGCTCCTAAGAGCAGGCAGCACACGAAGGAGGAAGCTCTCCACCCCTGTGATCTGAAGGGTTGTAACCTCAGCTCCGAGATGGTCACCTTGTGAACACTATCAAACTCAGCCTGGGCACTGACACGTCCATAAATGCTAACTGATCGGATTTACTGAGTCTTCCCTTAAAAATGCAAAGACCGGGCTCTGTGAACGCCCAGGTCGGCTCCCTCGGCGAGCCCAGGTCCTGTCTTGCCCCAGGACTGGCCTTAAGGAAGAGTTCTCTTAACAAAGGACCGTGCCTCATACCCATCCGTCCTCGCCAGTGGCAGGGCATTTTCCCACCCTGTGCCATCCCCAGCCTCCATCCACAGAAGCACATGCGTTCGCTTTGCTATCCCATGAGGGATCTAGGCACAAATTCTGCAGCTGAGCCTCTGATTAAGCCTGAAGGCGACAGTCAAGCTGCCCTGCCTACAGGACCAAGTTTATCATTTGCAGCGCCCCGTGCAAATGGAACCGTGAGGTTCCTTGTTCCTACATTATTAAGAATTTCAAAATGGTGACAGCAGAGCATTAAACCAAGTGCAAGGCCCTTCGAAGTGCAGGGCTCTGTGTGGCTGCACAAGGCTGCACACACACCAAGCCGGCCCTGCCCACCTGTCCCTTCCCCTGAGTCCATAGCTTTGATGCCTGCCATTGACATTCATCCTGCCAGTCTCCCTGTGTGCCCCCTCCAGCCCTGGGCTGGGCCACACAGGACCCTGAAGGAGAAATATTCTTCCTTCCTCTACTTATTATCCATCTTGTACTCTCTGAGCCTAAGCAATTGCATCTGCCCCCCTCCCTGGCCTCCACGTATCCTGTGGTCTCCATCATCAAAGTTTCCGGACCATCCCATCCCTCCTCCTTACAATGTTCTTCCTACTTTGGGGCAGCAGTGGCAGCCCAATAGCCCACACTCACCCTCTCGGATCACCTTCCAGTCTCTTTCTGTCTCCGGTGATCCCACACGTGCCTCTCACCTCTGTCCAGCTCCGCTCCATTTTCCCCACCGTTGCTCTCAAGGCCCTCTACCCATTTCTCCATTGTTACCAAGCTTTTGCCTGACAAGGACCATACACAAATTTGGGGACATTCCAATCCTTTCCAAAAACCCTTTTCAGATCTTTTTTAGGACAGCTACCTTTTAAAGATATTTTATAAGTGGCAAACGATATCCAAAAGTTTGTTTGTTTTATGGTAAATGATTTTGTCAATGAGAAAATGGAATTTGGATGGGTTAGGTAAATTGTCCAAGGTCACACAACTAGGAAGTGGCAAAGCTAAGGCAGGATTTCAGCACCTGCTGACTCCGGCCACAGTTTCTAAAGTAATTAGGAATTAGAGGGGTCATAAAAAAAAATAAATAAAGCAACAACGACATAAAGGAATAAGACAATGGTGGTTTTCAAAAACGATGGCTGTGTGTTCTTTGGCATTATTGAGTGGTGGGGTATCTGTGTTCCTTCCTTTGAGTCTGAGCACGCTTATGACTGCCTCAATCAATAGAATGGGTCAGAAGTGATGCTAGGTCAAAAAAGGTCTGTCAAGTGCTCCTGGGAGGCTCACTTTGGGGAAAGCCAGCCCCCGTGTAAGGGTACCAAGTACCTTGAGACTGCCATGCTACAGGGGCCACACGTGGGGCTCTACTCAATAGCACCAGCTGAGCCCCATGATAGCCAACATCAACTGCCAGCCATTGATAAGCAACCCTGGACATCCACCCAGGTGGACCCTTAGAAGATTCTAGCCCCAGCTGTCAAGTGACCCTCGTGGGTAAGTCTTCCCAGCAGACGCCCCAGAAAGAAGACACCATCCTCACTGTTGCCCTGTCTGAATCCCTGAGCCACACAACCTGTGAATATAATGAAATGGTCGTTGCGAGACCATTAGTTCTGGGGTGACCTGTAATGCCGCGGTAACCAGAACAGACGTAGACAGGCCGTACATCTGTCCGCTGAGGTTTAAGTCATAAATTTCACATGACTTCTTCTAACAGTGTTCTCTTAATAGACAACAAGGAGGTGCTCTTGGAAGATGTGCTTGGGAGAAGCAAGGCTTCTTCCCCGCTCCTCATTCACACTCCTCGCTCCAGCCAGGTTTGCTTTCTGGAAAGAAGTGGACAAGCTGGAGTTTCACATCCAGTGCTGTATTAAGGTCTCTGCACTTCAGTTCCTCTTCTATAAATGACAGATGGGGTGTGATTTTTCACTTTGTGGATCTGGTGGGGGGTGAGGGAGGGTCCCGGAAAGTGAAGGCATAAACCTATTCACTCTAAGGGGATCACAGAGGCCACCTACCATCTGTTCCCCGTCCTGCCTACTCCACAGCCCCCCTCGCCTTGAGGCCTGGGAGATACAGCTTGACTTGGTCCAAACAACGTTCCCAGCCCAAGCCATTAACTCGAGAGCCTCTCACAGCTGCCATCCTTCCCCTCTAGTTTGCACCTTTCCAATAAAAGCATTGCCTCTTTTGATTACAAGAGAATTCTCCGCTCTAATTGACTTCCAGGCATTAAAGTTTTACTGAGATGATCTCAGAAGCTCCCTGGGGACAGGAGAAGTGCCGAGCAGTGCCGCCCTGAGGGCCCTGGTGCGAGGGAAGAGTTTCTAAAACTGTTTGCTCTAAATTTTGGCAGGGCACCTTCTGGGGCATATAAAGAGCAGCTCAAAACAAGAGAAGCCCTCCATTTTCCTCTCACCCCAAGCCCTGGACAAGAGGGGCAGCTGGGTCCCAGGTCCCTGCTGCAGCTCACTGATCTCTGTGACAGGGGACAGAGCAGGACAGAGATATGGAGGCACCTGTGTTCCTGCCCCAACTCTGTTCAAGCGGTGCCTTTACAGAGACACAAAGAAGAGGCGTGGCCCCTGCCTTGACAGTCAGCAGGACACATGCACATATGACAGACGGTGGGACAATACGAGGCAGTATAATTGGGTGCCAAATTAAATGGCATGATTAGCACTAAAAGAGGTAAACTGGAGGGGAGCAGGGATTAGGGCTAATTGAAGAAGGTTTCCTAGTAAGGAGGAAACAAGTGCTAGGCTTTTGAGAAGAAGAAGAAGAAGAGTAAACATGTATTTATTTTTTTAATGCACCCATTTTAATGTTTTATTTATTTTTGAGAGAGCGAGAGAGACAGGGTATGGGTGGGGGAGGGGCAGAGAGAGAGGGAGACACAGAATGGGAAACAGGCTCCAGGCTCCGAGCCGTCAGCACAGAGCCCGACGCGGGGCTCGAACACGTGAACTGTAAGGTCATGACCTGAGCCCAAGTGGGACGCTCAACCGACTGAACCACCCAGGAGCCCACTTACACACCACTTGCTTTGTGCCAAATCCTGCCCCAAGCCCTTTACACACTTTAGCATATTTTACTCCTCGTAACAACCCTTTGAGGTGGATTCTGCTTTTAATCCCCTTTTACAGATGAGAAAATCATGGCACGAAAATGTTGAGTAACTCAGCTAGAATCAGAGTTAGCAAATGGTAGCACGGATGTGCAGCCAGAAAGTCTGACTCGGGAATCTGTCCTTTACCACTACATGGTGCCGCCATTCAAGGCATTAATACAAAGAGGTGAGGGGACAGGGAAAGGAGGAGACCCTACAGGTGAAAGGCACAGAGGTGGGGCTGCGCTCTTCATTCAGTGGCCAATCACATCTTTCCTCTGACTCCTGGGAAAAAAAGGAAGCGTGCGTATGGCTTTATATGCTTAGCAAATTTCTGGAACGATACACACAAAAACATGTTATCAGTGATTACCTCTTAAGAGTGGAAATGGAAGCGAGTAGGGGGGAAGGAAGAGGAGCTCTTACTTTTTACTTTGTACTTTCCAAATGTGAGAAATTTTTGTCTTGTGTCACTTTTACAATTCTATATTGTTTGGTTAAAAATGAACAAAGGAAAGACTCTCCTCCACCTGCCCCCACCATTCCTTTAAGGGAATGTCAAGAGGGGGAAAACAGATTAAGCCAGAGCCAGTCCTTGGGCTACGGGAGTAGCCAGGGACCATGAGCCTCTGTATCCTGTCCTCCCCAGAGTGAGCTGGGGACCCGCCTTCCTGCCATGCAGAGGGCCCATCCTTCGGTCCCAGGATGCCAAGCTTACCCCCACCACTCCTTTCTCTAGGAGCCCCCCCCAGCTTTCCACTCACCAGTACATGTTTGCAAAGATCCCAAAGAGAGCTATAGACCCATGTTTTATAATTTTTTAATTAATTGAGAACCTACAAAAATTCAGAAATTCCATATAAACATTTGGATTTCTTATCTCTTTTGACCAAACCAGAAGACCTGCCAACCATAGGCCTTCATTCTCGCTGGGCAACTTGGGAGCTGAGCTGAGGTTCCTGGCCCGTTCAACAGGACCCATGCTGTTTGCCTCTGTCTTTACCACCCCCTATATTTTCTTATTAAGTCTAAATGCCATCGATATGGCATCTATGCATTTCTTTCTCTTATAACTGGTGTCCTTCCTCAGCTACGTCACCTGCTGGGCCCTGAAAAGCAGTCTAATTTTCAGTTTGTGGTTTAGATTGCAAATAATTCCCAGTTGTCTCACAACTCTATTCTCCCCACGATCCTGGAGCACAGGAACAAAGTCCAACACATCCTTTCCATTCTGTGCGTCCTCTATCAGTGAGACGTTTCATTGAGGGCCTGACGAACTGATCTGTCAAAGTTAATTTCAGGGTAAAGACCCAGATTTCAATCTATCCAGGATGGGTCACGGCCAAATCATCCATACAGCTCCCCCTCATGAATGCTGTGCTTTTATGCCTCAAAACGTTAATAGACAACACACCGCTCACCCCGAGGCCTATAGTTTTGCTAAATATAACTGCTGACTTCTGTTATGTGTTTACAGACAACCTGCATCCCTTCGGCTGATCTCATTTCGCCATGGACAGTCAACTCCCCATCACCTCTCTCCTGCTCGCGCATATTATATAAATGACTCATACCCTGACCTTCTACTTATTTTAAATAGTAAAAATGCCCTTACAGTTATTCTGTCAAGCTAATATTCTTTCACACGTTTAATCTCACTTGACTC
Source organism: Herpailurus yagouaroundi (assembly GCF_014898765.1). Taxonomy (NCBI): domain Eukaryota; kingdom Metazoa; phylum Chordata; class Mammalia; order Carnivora; family Felidae; genus Herpailurus; species Herpailurus yagouaroundi. The sequence continues at coordinate 6,994,985 of NW_024412400.1, forward strand.
TTACAGCAACCTCATTAGAGTGGCATGGCACTATTTTAGAGATTAGGAAACCAATGCACAGACAGGTTAAGTGCCTTGCCAAGCATCATACTGCCCAGATGGGGCCCGACTCTAATCCAGTGCATCTTCTTGATTTTCAAAGACAGGTAGAGTTGGCTGATTTTTAGGAGCAGTGGTTAATGCTGCACTTGGCCCACTGAGCCCCAGAGAATGGGTTGCAGTGAGAGGAGGAAAGGAAAATTCGATTTTTCCAAGGCACTTCTCTGTCACAGATCAGCTGTGGCTGGTTGGTTGTTTGGAGTGACTGACTCCCAAGTGTTTGGGTATCCACCTGGACTTCTTTGGGGGTGCCCATGAGAGCAGAAGGAGGCTTTCTAAAGGGTCTTGAGAGGGGCAACAGACCCCAGACTGGGGGTACTCCTTGGAGTCCTACTCGTTCAAGAATCCAGGATCAAGTCTATGAGAAACCACAAAAATGGAGCCCTACCAAAAATCAATCTCCATTGCCACTTAGAGGCACTGAGCCAAAATCATGTCTCGCCTTTTCTCAGCCAAGTTAGGTGGCCCAAAGTTATGCTGCTTTTCTTGGTCATCTCAGGCTTCAACAAATACCATAACTAGGTGGCTTGAACAACAAATATTTCTCACAGTCCTGGAGATGGGGAAGTGCAAGATCAAGGTGCTGAGAGATTCAGTGCCTGGTGAGAGCCCACCAGATGGTGGTTTACAGATGGTCACCTTCTTGCTATGTCTTCACGCGGTGAAGAGAGAGAGCATGGAGCATGAGCTCTGGTCTCCTCTTATAAGGGCACTAATCCCATCATGAGGGTCTCACCTCATGACTTCATCTAAACCTAATTACTTCCCAAAGGCCCCACCTCTTAATACTATCATACTGGGGGTCAGGGCTTCAATATACTAATTTGGGCGTACAGGGCGGAATAGGGACATTAACATTCAGTCCATAAAACTGACCTTGGCTCCTTCTCCTCCTTCTAAAATTATTAGTTCCCAATCAAATGCTTTTATACTAACCAAGAAAAGGATTAAGTTCACTACAAGAATCAAATTATTCACTGATCATAAAACCAGGCCAATAGAAGCTTCTAGTCACTGAATGACATTTCATAAAATTACAGGGAGACACTGTAAATCCAGAAGAAACAGAGGTCTGAAAAAAATCTATACGTTCAAAGAAAGAAAAATCCAAGTGGAAATACCTCTCAGAACACTGGTAGTTAAACTGGTAAAGACTCAGGTAAAGGTTGGGATAACATATATTTGAAAAGTCAAAATGGCCCCAGGACCACAACAGCAAGAATAGAAGTCCACCACAGCCTCATTAATAACATATGCAGTAGAGAGTAGGTAGATAAAGGGGCTGGTCCACAGAGAAAATATACTCAAAAAGCAGAGTCCAGAGGCACCCGTATAGCATTATCCAGAGTGGGGGGTGCCTAGTAGACAGGATATTTCAATCTGTCCTTTTCAAGGATGGGTGCATCTCGCTGTTAAGTTCCATGACATCAGTCATCAATTACCCAGTTAGTCCCTTTTGTAGGAATCCCAGGCTTCATGGTTGGGTGGCTTCCATGAAACAGTCCCCTAAAGAAGGACTCTAGAAAGGTGCCATAAAGACCTAGTTCTCTAAGCAGTTTTGTTGTTCATTGTAAATGAATAAATCAACATCAGCCTGGTGTGAGCTTCGAACTTGAGACCTTAACTTAAGGAAACTGAAGCACTCAGAAGAGAATTCCCCAGAATCCCACAATTATATCCGTTTACCTACTGGGATCTGCATTCATATTCACTGCCTTCTGTCCTGTCGCCAATTGCAAAAATGGCCACAAACTCTTCCCCTCCCTGAATCCATGTCCCGTTGGAATGTACTTATGCAGCTTCTTCTATCAGGAGATAGAATGTATTTCTCTAACGTTTGAATCACTTTAGCCAGGAGGACATTCGTCAGTGCGATGCAAATAGAGGCTTGAGAAATATTTGCACACTGGGGTCTGCCTTCCCCTGGAAATCTGAGACTACCATGTCAACAAGTTCAAGTGAGCCTCCCAGCAGAGTGGTGGCCACGTGGAAAACCACCGACACACTCCGGTTGACAGCCAACTGCCAGATAGATGAGCGATGCTTGAGTTCCAAATGATGATCTGGATCACCCAACTTCTAGCCAACCCGCCAGCTGACCCACAGCAAGCCCAGGAAAGACCATTCAAGCCAGCCCAGACAGGAAGAACCACCCCCACTGATCCACTAATCCATTAAGCTTCGGGGTGGTTTGTTAGGCCACAAAAGCTAACCAACACACTCCCTATTACTTTGGATGGACTCTCTGCGACCCATCTAAAGCCAGCCCCTCCACTTGCACACCTGTCTTATCCCCTCTTATAACTTTAGAGCCACAATTTCATCATTTCTCCCCTCTCTTTTCTGTACCCCAAATGTTTCCCACTTTAAGGAATCATCCCTACCGGCTTGCAAACATGCTGATATTTCCCCCACACCAAAAAATAAATCAAAACCTTCTCTTGACTCCACTTCCCCTGCCAGTTTCTGCCCCAATTCTCTACTTCCTTTTGCTCTAAACCTCCCCAAAGTGTTGTCTCTTCTTTCAGTCTCCTGTTCTTTTCCTCCTGCCTTTTCTGAATCCCATTCCAGTCAGGCTTTTGCCTCGATCCCCATGACAAAACCTCTCATGCCAAAGTCACCGCTGCATCCCAAGTTGTTAAACTCAATGACTAGCTTTCAGCCATTTAGTGACACGTGATAAAGTTGGCCATTCTCTCCTTTTATATATACTTTCTTCCCTTTGTTTCCAGGTCACCATACTCCCTTGGTTCTCCTCTGGCAGCTCCTTCTCAGTCTTCAGTTCGGGTCCTCCTATTTTTCCCAACACCTTTACATGTTAGTGCCCAGGGACTCCATCCTGGGCCCCTTGTCTTCTTTACTACCCCTGGCAACCTCCTCAATCAACGTGGCTTTAATTATCATCTATCTGCTGGTGACAGTCAGTTTATATCTCCAGCCTATACCACTCTCCTAATCTCTAAACTCTATTTTCAACTGCTTATTTACTATCTCCACGGGGATGACTAGCAGACATCTCAAATTTCGCATATCCAAAGCTAAACGGCTAAGATTTTCTTACGCTTGAAACAGTCTTCCCTCATCAGCTGATGGAAACTCCGTCCTTCCAGGAGCCAAGAAACTTAGACTCATTCTTTGCTTCTCTTGCATCACACATCCAACGTACCAAAACACATGTTGGATCTACCTTCAAAGCGAATCAGTTCTGAACACTTTCTTTGCCTCTACCTCGGTTTAAGTGACCATCATTTCCTGCTTTGGTTATTGCAGATAACTGACCTCCCCGCTTTCACCCTGGTCCCACAGTTTAAAAAATAAATACATTAAATATCTATAAATTAGGGATAGGGAGGGGAAGAATTTTCAAAACATTTCTCTTCCAAAAAAGGAGGAATTCTTTGCTCCTAGTATAACATGGGGATTCTCTGTTTTTTAAGTATGGACTTCCCCCCTCCCTTAGAATTGATTCACTTGATAAATATTTTATTTACATGTATCACTTTTTAAGAAATGTGGCTGCACCAGGGGTGCCCGGGTGGCTCAGTTGGTTGAGCGTCCGACTTCAGCTCAGGTCATGATATCACGGCTTGTGAGTTCGAGCCCCACGTCAGGCCCTGTGCGGACAGCTCAGAGCTTGGAGCCTGATTCTGATTCTGTGTCTCCTTCTCTCTCTGCCCCTCCCCCAATTTTGCTCTGTCTCTGCCTCTCAAAAATAAATAAATGTAAAAAAAAAGAAAAGTAAAAAAGAAAAGAAAAGAAAAGAAAAGAAAAGAACAGAAAAGAAATGTGGCTGCACCATTAAAGGAAGGATGGACAGCCAGTTATATCAGCAGCTGGATTCCTCACAAAGCCCAGAGAGTCTGCAATTTCCACTAACCAAACACAGAGCACATCTAAAATGCTCTCACGCCTAGTGGGCCCTATAGGCTCTCACAGGGTAGAATTAAGGAGTTCCTTAAGAAAAAAAAAAAAAAAAAAAGGTTTTTGAGGATAATTGGTCCTGGCAAAAGGTCACTTTAAGTGAATCCACTTAAATGGAAAGCAACATTTTATAGCAAATAGAGGGGGTAAATGGGAATGCGGATTAGAGATTTATCTCAAAAAGAACTAAAAATGATGAAAGTAAATTTATTTTATATTTAACCACATTTTGATTATAACTGCAATGGACTAATTCGTGGAACAGAAAAATGAATCCAGACTTGTTTGGGGCATGCTTTTTTTCTGAAAAAAAGAAATTGTAACATAGCAAAATACAACATTCATCATTTCTCACTGGAACTTCACAGTGAGGTTTTAAAGAAAGTAAATTTTGCAAATAGTCGAGGGCTTCATGACTTTCCCCCAGGGCTGCTCCTAATGTTTGAATTTCTCTTCATCCCCTCTGAAACCTCCATTATGTCATCATCATTGTTGAGTTTCTTTTTTTCAGTTGTAACCAGATAAACTCTGCCAGACCCTCATTTCTTGGAGGCTTTGTAATAATTACTGAATCAGTCCTCCACCAACACTTCCATTATCTTAGCGAAATCCTACATCTTTGGTGAGACTGGCAATTTCACTTTGCAATTGTTTGACACAGTAGTAATCACCATGAAAACATCTGACATCAAGGTTGGGTGGGAGTAGATTGTCAGCATTAAGCCACAAGGAGATGTGATGGGGGACTGGCTTTAAGGGATTTGTCTGTCAGTGAACATCTCATGTTGGGAGGTTGCTTCCCAACTGGTAATTATGGGTACTCCGATAACAAACACTCTGATAATGCCGTTCCTTTGCACTCAAAAACAGGAATTACCACTGCAGTTTCTGGGTGAAAGGACTCCTCTGGGAGAAATGTGAGGAGTCCACCACGGGTGAAGGTGGTCAGCTCTGATGTAAGTGATGCTGGCTGAGAGGCTGACTAGGGTCCCTCCAGGCTCTGGCTTCCAGACCCCACATGGTGAAGCCCTAAGGCTATGGTCAACACCTACAGCCAAAATCCTGGGGGAAAAGAAGACACAAGTATCTGCTTTGTGAACACTGCCACCTATTGAAAGTAAGCGTCATTTCCAATGTTACTGTTGTAGACAATATAAAGGACTCTAGGGGGCAATGCATTGCAGTCTATGATTTGTGTAGATTTGCTTAGGCCTAGTCAGGGCTGAGGAGTCCCACTGAGGAGGTCTGGCAAGGCTTAAAACCCCTTCCTCCTAATGGGAGACTGTTGAGAGATTCTGGTTTTGTGTCTGGTTTGCTCTGGACTGTGTTGGGTGTGGCTCTACAAGCCTTCAAGGCTTGCACAGTAACAGGGAAATCCATTCTTGGAATATGGCTCATTCTTTCATATCTGACTTTGCACATGTTCTTTATACTACTGGTCCAATCAGCAAACTGTTCTTCAAGATCAAGCTCAAATGTCCCCTCTACAAAGACTTTCTCAACTTTCCCAAAGTTGTTCTCCCTTTCCTCTGTGCTTCAAACAAGTTTTAGTCAGTTCTGTTGACAACACTTAACCACATGCAAACTAATTGTTTAATAGTCCATCTCCTCCTCTAGACTCAAGCTTTTTGAGTATAGCTGTCATGATTTAATTTTATTAGCAGGTGTTCCACTACCTAGCACGTGGAAAACACTCACTCAAAATTTATTAAATGAATGAATCCTGTAATTGTGTCAAACAGCTCAAGGTTTCATCAGTCTCCTGAAGTCAGTGTTTTCAAATGGGGTAAAATTCATGTAACATACAATTCACCATTTAAGTCCTCTTAAAGTGGACAATCAGTGGTTTTAGTATATTCGCCATGTTTCACACTAGATATAGCCACCCTAGTGAGTATGAAGTGGTATCTTATTATGATTTTGGTTTGCATTTCTTTAATGACTAGTGATACTGAGCATCTTTTCATGTGCTTGTTGGCTATTTGTACGCAGTGGCTCAGAATATATCACCTCAAGCTTTGCCATTTGGCATGCTGATTATTTTGAATTAAACTTGAGAAACACCATGCACAAGAAACACCAACACAAACTTGAGAAACACCATGCACATCTGACCTGTCTTTGTCCTTCTGAAAGCAGGAGATAAATCTCCCCTATGAAAGGAAGCATCCTTATCACTAGAGACAGGGAATTTAAGGCCAAAAAGGATCCTTAAAACTTGTTACTTCTTCTCCATTTTACTACCCTTAGTCCAAACCCCTTTACCAGTCAATTCTTCAGAAATTTATTGTTTCCTTGTCTAAAAGGTAAAATACTTCCTACTTTGGTCACTTCTTTATCCCATATCTTTGTGGGGCTCCTGTACATACACATGTAATTAAATATGTTTTCTCTTGTTAATCTTTTTATTATAAGGGATCTCAGCCAAGAACCTAGAAGAGTACAGGAAAACTACTTTTCCTCCCCTACATGTATATGTTCTTAGAAGAAATATCTATTTCTATTGGGTTGTCTCTTTATTGCTCAGATGTAAGAATTCTATGTTCTAGATATGAGGTCCTTATCAGATCCTATAATTTGCAAATATTTCCCCCCATTCTGTGAGTTGTCTTTTCACTTTCTCGATAATGTCTTTTGGGGCACAAAAGTTTTAATTTTGATGAAGTCCAATTTGTCTATTTTTTCCTTTTGTTGCTTATGTTTTTGGTGTCCTATTTAAGAAACAATTGCCTAACCCAAGGTCATGAAGGTTTATACCTACATTAGCTTCTCAGAGGTTTATAGTTTCAGGCCTCATATCTAGGTCTTTGTTCCATTTTAATTTTTGTATATGGTGTAAGGTAAGGGGTCCAACTTCATTCTTTGGCATGTGGCTATCCAGTTGTCCCAACACCATTTGTTGAAAAGGCTATTCTGTTCCCAATGAATGGTTTTTGCATCCTTATTAAAAATCAATTGACCAGAGACATAGGAGTTTATTTGTGAACTTTCAATTCTATTCCATTCATCTACATGGTTATCCTTATGCTGGTACCACAATGTTTAGATCACTGTAGCTTATAGTAAGTTTTGAAATCTCACCAGTGATTCTTAAGCAATAAGGCATAAAGAAGTTTAAGTGAAATACAAAGACTATGAAAGCATGAACTTGTAAGTTTATTTTGCCCCTAATACGCCCCATGACCTGTGCTATAATAAATTCTCTTTACTCAAAGATGTTTTGTGTGAATGGAATATGTTTATGAAGTAAAAAGAGAGCTGAGTTTCACCATTTGGAATGATTCATATGAGCAAAAGCACAGAGGCAAAAGGGATCATGAAAACTTGGAAGCAAATGAGAGGTCCTTTAGTCAGTGAATGGATAAATCAATTATGGTACATCCAGAAATGGAATATTATTTAGTACTGAAAAGAAATGAGCTATCATGATATGAAAAGAGAGGAACCTTAAATGCATACTACTGAATGCAAGAAGCCAATGTGAAAAGGCTATATGTGGTATGATTCCAACAATATGATATTCTGGAAAAAGCAAAAATTTGAGGACAGTAAAAAGATCAGTGGTGTCAGGGGTTAGGAGTCAGGGAGGGACAGATAGGTCTAGCACAGAATACTTGTAAGGCATTGAAGCTATTTGATATAACACTACAGTGGTGGATACATGACATTATACATTTGTCAAAGCCCACAGAATATACAATATCAAGAGTGAAACCTAACGTTAACTATGGACTTTGGTCGATACTGATGTGTCAATGTAGATTCATTGACTGTAACAAGTGTACCACTTTGGTTTGGGGTCTTGATAGTTGGGGAGAGTATGAATGTGTGGCAGTAGAAGGTATTTGGGGAAATATCTGTACCTTCTACTTGATTTTTCTGTGAACATAAAATTGATCTAAACAATAAAGTACAGGGGCACCCTGGTGACTCAGTTAAGCGTCTAACTCTTGATCTCAGCACAGGTCATGGTCTCATGGTTTGTGGGATTGAGCCCCATGTCAGGCTCTGTGTTGACAGTGTGGAGCCTGCTTGGGATTCTCTCTCTCTCTCCAACTCTCTGTGCCCCTCCCCCGCTCATGCTCGTGCTCTCTCCCTCTCTCAAAATAAATAGATAAACATTAAAAAAAAATAAAGTATAGGGGCTCCTGGGTGGCTCAGTCGGTTAAGCGTCCGACTTCGGCTCAGGTCATGATCTCACCGTCCGTGAGTTCAAGCCCCGCATCGGGCTGATAGCCCGGAGCCTGGAGCCTGCTTCGGATTCTGTGTCTCCCTCTCTCTCTCTGCCCCTCCCCTGCTCATGCACTGTCTCTCTCTGTCTCAAAAATAAATAAAAACATTAAAAAAAAGTTTAAAAAAATAAAAAATAAAGTATATTAAAAACTTTAAAAAGATTTGAGGGGCTCTAGGTGAACTAACATGTCTGCAACAGGCACCATTTTGAAATTAGGAAGACTGAATGTTTACTTGCTGAGTGCTAAGATGCCCAGTGCTCTTCCCTCCAGAACAGTGGTAGCCAGACCTGTGTATATTCTTATGAGATTGTAATATGTAATAAATATGTACATTTGGTCTTTGTCTCATTCCCGGAACAGAGCTCCTAAAACATCCTGAAGGATAAAGAGTGATGGGAACATCTTTTGCTATAATATTTGGTCTTTTGTCCTTGGTTCCTAAAACGTCTCCAAAGCGGTAAAGATTTTGTCACTCATAACAAGCCCCTTTCAACCACACCTGAGTTCATGTTAATGACATAATTTTTGTAAAGTCCCTAGATAGACTCAGGATGGGGGGTGGTTGCCTGGGAGCACCAACCATGTGACTAGAGGGTTGGATCTAGCAGTCCCAACACCTGACCTGCAGATAGAGGACAGGGACTAGAGGTTAAGTCAGTCACTAATGGCCAATGATTCAACCAGTCATACCTATCACAGGTCATAGGTCTTCAGGTTACCTATCCTTCTGTCTGATTTGGTTACAAAATGGAGGTTCCTACAACTCTCTCCTCAGGTTCAATAATGGCTCACAAACTCAGGGAAACACTTTACTTAATATCACTGATATATTATAAAGCATACAGATAAAAAGCCAGATGAAGAGGTACATTGGGCAAGGTCCAGAAGGGTCCCAAGCACAGGAGCTTCTGTTATCCTGGAGTTTGAGGTGCACCACCTTCTCAGCTTCACCAACCAAGAAGCTCTCCAAACCCTTTCTTTTAGGGTTTTTATGAAGGTTTCATTATGTAGGCATGATTAATTAAAAATTGGTCACTGGTGACTAACTCCATTCATAGCCTTCCCCTCCCTTTCCCCAACTCCTGACACCCCAGAAGTCAGGGGGTAAAGCTAAAAGTTCCAACCCTCCAACCACAGGGTTGGTTCCTCTGGCAACCAGCCCCCAACCTTCGAGTCACTTCATTAACATAAACTCAGGTATGCTTGAAATGGATTTGTTATAAATAACAAAAGATGTTCCTCTCACTCCTACCACTCAGGAAACTCCAGTGGGCTCACACCAATATATATCACTGTGAGATTTCAGAACAGGGGGAACAAAGAGAAAGTACTAAAAATTCCCTGAGGATAAAATACCAGGATCAGGAATCACAATGGCTTTTGACTCATCAGCGACAATGTAGGAAGCTAAAAGAAAAGATGATGGAGTAATGCATTCAAAATAATGATGGAAAGATAATTTCCAATCATTATAAATTCAGCCAAATTCCAATGGAGTATGAAGGTAGAATATTTTTGGACATGCAAGTTCTATGAAAGTGTGTTTCCCATGCATCATTTTAAAGAAAGCTACTGCAGGATATACTCCACCAAAACCAGAAAGAGGAAGCCTTGGGATATATGAAACAAAGGATGTTTCCTTTGGAGACAGATGAAGGGAGATCCCGGGATAATAGCTAAGCACTTGACATAGAGGGAAACCAGGCCGTATTGGAGAACTCAGAGGATCCAGAAACACCTGTTGCATCTGAACATATTTAAACCAATAATTCTCAAAATGAGGTCCAGTGACTGTAGGAGGTCCTCAAGATCCTGTCAGGGAATTTGCAAGGTCAAACTATTTCCACATGGGCATACAGTGGAGTTTTCCAGAGGCTACTTAACATACAACATACATACAACAGATTGAATGCAGAAGTAGAAATGAGAAGCCAGATGTCCACTGATAAGCCCAACATTAAAGATACTTGAAAATACATAAAATAATACCACTCTTCTTATTAAATGTATTTTGATGTGGAAAATATAGTTATATTTCATTAAAAATATTATTTATGTTTACATGAAATAGATTTACTAATTTTTTTTGAATGTATATATAAATTTTTTTTTCGGTTTTGATTTCCAATATGGCACATGTCAGTGGATATGACCTACATAAACAAAAACTCTTTGGGATCCTTCATAATATTATGAGACCAAAAAGGTTGAGAACTACTAATTTAGACAGCTAGTGGAGTGTGTGGACTGCATTAGCGTTAAGCAGACCTAAGCAAACGAACAACTGTAAACTCCAGAGAAAAGAGAAAATCAAATAGAAAAGGAAGGTATCCATAGCATACTGCATGGCTCAGCTGAGGAAAGCATTTATTTACATAGACATATTAATGTAAACTGATATTGTCTAATCAAAAGTATGGCATAACTGGGGCACCTGGGTGGCTCGGTCAGTTAAGCGGCCGGCTGTTGGTTTTGGCTCAGGTCATGATCTCGTGGTTTCATGAGTTCAAGCCCCATATCGGGCTCTGTGCTAGCAGCACAGAGCTTGCTTGGGATACTCTGTCTCCCTCTCTCTGCCCCTCTCCCACTTGTGCTGTCTCTGTATCTCTCAAAATAAATAAATAAACTTAAAAAAAAAAGGTATGGCATAACTATGTTGGGGGACTGGGAGCAGGACCGGGGGGCTAAAAGGACGGTAGGCAAAAGAACGCTAACTCCACATCTCCCACAGTAGAAAGCCAAGAGATAACATAGTAAATTTGGGATTTTAAATTCTTAATTGAGAGGTGGGAGATTATAACATGCTGGTTTTCAACTGGGGAAGGGAACATAAGAGAATCACAAGAGTCAGAACACTGAGGAGGGTAGGTGTGGTTTGAAGACAAACCACTATTTGAGAGCCACTAGTATTTATGGGAAGCAGTGAAGGTAGAATCAAGAGGGTGGTTTGTGGTCCTGGCTTTGCCACTTACTCGCCTAACCAAGTCACTTGGTCTCAATTTCCTATTAAATTAGAGGGCTGCACTTGATGGTCACTAAGATTACAATTAAGTCTAAAAACCTATTGTAGGCTCTACCAGTAACATTCTGGACAGCAAAGGCAGGTCAGATTGATCTGAACAAGGAAACTCTTTTATCTTTAACACAGAAATGAAAACATTTTGGAGAAGAAAATAGCATTTGATTTGGGCTTCAAGATTTGCCAATTAAATAATCCATAATTCTATTCATCGAATAAAATTGGCGTTGTGGATACAGTTTCATTACATGCAAATGCCATGGTGTTTTTATCTGAGCTCCTTGTCAACAGCTTCTCTGCTTGGTAAATTCTATTTAAGATGCTGTTTCTCTTCCTGATCTCTGTGGCTAGAAAAAAGGAATTATGCTTAAGTAATAAGTGATGATACTCTTACTTTTTCTTATGTTCCTTTCTATGGTTTCTACTGCAATTATGTTTCTTTACTGAGGATAGCTAAAAATGTACCTGTAGCAAGAGCCTGTAAATGCAAGGTAAATGCTTGATTAGCTGCAATTAAGCGTGCATGAAAATAAATACCAGGTGACAGTTTGCACTATTCATCAAAGAGTATTAACGGAGGTGAGAGGGGGCATACTGTTTTTTCTTTTTTAAAAATAACCAAATGAAGAAAAGTCATCAATAATGCTACCACTTAGAGAAAACCACCTTTAACAGACTGCATCATTAATAGTGTCTTCCAATCTTTTTCCTTAGCAGCTCTAGCAACCAGAGTGACCCAGCGACACATTTCAAAGGCACATTTTAAAAGCACGTGCGTGCGCGCACGCGCGCGCACACACACACACACTGTCACAGACATAAAAGGGTATACATGTCATAGCTGTTCTATGGAGGAGACGTGGCCCCCCGCCAGAGATGATGCCCAGAACAGAGAAGAAGACAAAGAAATTCCCTGGCTTCCTCCTTTCTTTTCTTTCCGGGTTCCCAGTGGTGCCAAATGCGGCCAGAAGCCAGCAGACATGAGGGTCTGGAAAGTGTGGCGGGCGGCAGGCAAGCCCCCATCAATCAGGGAAGGGGCCAGGTGAGGCATGACAAGAGCCGCATCAGCACAGTCCACCCCTTTTGCTACTCAGCATTCGTTCCCATCTTTCTACCCATGTGTAACCCTCTGAAACAACCCCATGCCCCTACCTAACATAAAACTGCAGTGTATGTGCCTGGCGTTAAGCTTTCGATTGCTGAGGCATCCACTTTCAAAGACATTTTAATAAACAAAATGAATAAACATTTTGCCGGCTGTGTGACACAGCTACTAGCAAAACAACCAGATAAGGAATCGAGCCACCACTACCCATGAAGTTTCCGCTTTCAGAGAACACTGGGTAACCTAGACAACTGACCACTCAAATGACCCTGATTCTCTTGTCCCATGCCCTAATTAATTCCCACTCTTCAGTGTTACACTAGCCAATGAAACTTATGAAACCCCAGACAACCCACCCTTGGACCCTAATAAAGGCAGAGCCCTAGGTCCTCTCTCTCCCTCTCTTTTTCTCTCTCCCTCTTTCTTTCCTTCCTTCCCTCTTTTCCCTTTACCCTAGACCTCACTATATGGCCCTCCAGCACTTGTGAGTAATAAATCCTGTTCCTCAAAGTTCTCTGATCATTTCTTGCTGAAATGCATCCTACAATCATGATAAGAATCACAAGGGGCACCTGGGTGGCTCAGTCGGTTAAGTATCTGACTTCAGCCCAGGTCATGACCTCAAGGTTTGTGAGTTTGAGCCCTGGGGTTGGGCTCTGTGCTGACAGCTCAGAGCCTGGAGCCTGCAGCCTGCTTCGGATGCTGTGTCTCCCCTCTCTCTGCCCCTCCCCTGTTTGCATTCTCTCTCTCTCTCTCAACCTCTCTCTCTCTCAACAATAAATAAACATTAAAAAATAATAAAATAATAATTAAAAAATAAGAAGAAGAATCTCAAGGGCTAATCCAGCCACAATGCTGGCCCTGGTGGGGAACTGTCTGTGGGGTCTTGCTAACAATAAAATAGGTCTGGGTAAGTGCTTCAGGCATTCCTAGCCAATAGCATCACTATGAATCGGCTGGAACCAACACAACACAAAGGGTTGTCAGTCTATGGGTTTCTGGAGATTAGGCCAGGCAGAAGATGTATCCTACAAATGAAGATGCTCTCACCTTCTCCCCAACAAGAGGGAACACAGTTCCATCTACCAGGTTGTCCGTATCAAGTCTAGGATCTCCAAGGGATATGCAGCACCATCGGGCCTGAGTGTGATGCCTCATAACCTGGTTGCCTATAAAGTTTGAAATTATAAAATTATAAACACTTTTTTTTAGAGAGAGCGAGCGGGGGGGGGGAG
>NW_024412400.1:7008698-7039671 GCF_014898765.1 Herpailurus yagouaroundi
AACGTTTATTTATTTTTGGGACAGAGAGAGACAGAGCATGAACGGGGGAGGGGCGGAGAGAGAGGGAGACACAGAATCGGAAACAGGCTCCAGGCTCTGAGCCATCAGCCCAGAGCCCGATGCGGGGCTCGAACTCACGGACCGCGAGATCGTGACCTGGCTGAAGTCGGACGCTTAACCGACTGCGCCACCCAGGCGCCCCAAGAGAGAGAGAGAATCTTAAGCAGGCTCCATGCTCAGCATGGAGCCTGATGCAGGGCTCGATCCCATGACCTTGGGATCATGACCTGAGCTGAAATTAAGAATCAGATGCTTAACCAACTGAGCCCCCCCCCCTCCACAAGCACTGCCAAAACTCTTTATGCAAAACCACAGGGAAAGGAAGGGGGTGTTGAAATCACTCATTAAAATACACATAATAGAGCAGCCTTAGTTCTCAACTTCATAACTGATCACAAGGCCATAGCTGACTATTTATCATATTCTTCTCCCTCTACCCATTCCATGTTGCCCTTGACTTCATTCAGAACCTTGGCTGCTTGGCATTCTTTACCTAGTAAGGTGATCCCAACCTTCATTCTTAATCATCCTGCCTTTTGGGGTTGCTATTATCCCTTTCCTCTATAGGGACTGACCTTTCCTATCGAATTTGCAGGTATTAGGAAGTACCTTAATGAATCCCAATTCCAGACAAAGTCTTATTTATCTCCATTGTGTAGAAATGCCTCCACATCAATGGAACCGTTGCTGTGTATTTCATTGTATAGACCCACATTTCTATGTGGCATCATTCTCCTCCTGCCTGAAGGACATCCTTTAATATTTCTTCTTGTGTGTGATGTAGTAGTGATTAATTCTTTCCACCTTCGTTAAGTCTAAAAACCTTTCACCTTATTTCACCTTTTTTTTTTTATTTAAAAAAAATTTTTTTAAGAGACACAGCATGAGTGGGGAGGGGCAGAGAGAGAGGGAGACACAGCATCCGAAGCAGGCTCCAGGCTCCAAGCTGTCAGCACAGAGCCCGACGCAGAGCTTGAACTCACAGACCGCGAGATCATGACCTGAGCCAAAGTCGGACGCTCAACCGACTGAGCCACCCAGGCGCCCCTCACCTTCATTTTTGAAAGATATTTTATTGAGTATAGAATTCTAGGTTGGTGGGGTTTTTTTTTCTTTTAGCGCTTAAAGCTATTGCTCTATTATCTTCTCACTTGCATTATTTCCAACAAGAAATCTGAACTCATCCTTACCCTTGTTCCTCCATATGTAGAATGCCTTTTTTCTCTAGTTGTTTTCAAGATTCTCTCTTTATTGCTGCTTTTAAGCCATTTGATTATTGATGGGGTTTTGGAGTAGTAGGGGTCCAGAGCTGATGGCCAAGAAAGAATTCTTGAGATGTCTTTGACGCAAAAAGACATTATTAAAGCACAGGGACCCTACCCATGGGCCGAAAGAGCAGCACTGGGGTTGTGAAGAGCAACTGATTATATACCATGGATTTGAGGTAGATTAAAAGCAAAAGGGAGGCCTCCAAAAGGACTTTCATATGCTAATGAGGACTCCTAAGACACCAGAGGCCTTGCTATTGTCAAGCTAAGATTGTTTTCCCTTTAGTAAGGCATTAACGTTAGGACAGTAGGGGGTTCCCCGGAGAAATGTTCTCTCTGTATTTGCCTCAAGTATTTGTCAATGGACTGCAGGTTACAGAGAAATTTAATTTTACCTGCCATTTCCTTCTTGTCTTTGTTCCCCATCACTATGGAGGGGAGGGGGCTCCAGGAAACTGAGTCTATGGGTTTCTGGAGATTAGGCTATTGATAAGATTGCCTTTTTCTTATAATTTGCTAAGACATTTGTACATTTGTAAACTGATGGAAACTCATGTCCTGCAGAACCGTGATCTCTCAGTTAACCATTTATTTTCCCCTTTCCTTTATTCTTGGGCAGTCAGGAGTGCCTGAGGAATGTCACACATATCCCTACTGGGAGTGGGGGGGGGGGTGTGGGGGTGTCAGCTTGCCTTACGCTCCCTCATCAATTATGATGGGCGCCAATGTTGTTTTCTTCAACTTTATTGTGCTTGAATATTTGTGAAGTTTCATATGTATATGTTTATAGTTTCCCTCAAGTTTGGGAAATTTTTGATCATTATTTATTTAAATTTTTTTTTGTCTTCCCCCCCACCCCCGGAGACTCCAACTATATTTATATTAGGGTACTTGAAGTTGTCCCACAGCTCACTTATTAATTTTCATCTCTGAAAGCTCTATTTGAGTGTTTTTTAAAACATCTTCCATGTCTCTACCTAACTTTTTGAACATATGTATATGGTTATAACTTTATATCCTTGTCTACTAATTCTTATATCTGTGTCCATTCTGGGTGGTTTCAACTGAATAATTTGTCCCTTCATCATGGGTTATATTTCCTACTTCTTTGCATTGCCTGGCAGTTATATATTGGATAGCAGATATCATAAAATTCACTTGTTATGTATGGACAATTTGTCTTCCAGTAAATATTTCTGAGCTTCGTTCTGGGCCACTACTAAGTAACTTGGAAAGCGTTTGATCCTTTGGTCTTGGTTTGATGAGTTGTTGGGTGGGACTTCCACAGTGCTCATTCTAGGGCTGACTGTTTCCCAGTATGGAGGTTAAGACTCTTGTGTGTACCTTACCCAGTGCCCTGTGCGTCTTGAGGTTTCCCAGTCTGGCTGGTGGGAAGAGGCACCATTCCTGGCTCTGTGTGAGCACTGTGCATTGCTACCTCTCACACTTTTGGGTGCTGCTTTCCCTGTCCACAGGTTATTTCTCTACATGCATTCACTGACCAGTATTCTGCTGAAGACGTGAGAACACTCTACATGTCTCTGGGTTTCTCCCAATGTGCAGTTTTCTCCTGTTTCGTAGCCCATCCTGAGAACTCCAGCTTTCTTATTCTCCTCCAGACTCCGAGTTCCTTCCTCCTCAAGGAGTCTGCTGGGTTCCCCTTCTTCCACCAAGGCCTGGAAACTCTCTCAAGGTGGGGCTCACCTCGTTTCCCATCAGGGATCACTGTCCTTTGTTGCCTGATAGAGCGTCTTGAAAACCTGTTTCATACGTTTTGTCTGCTTTTTGATTATCCAGGCAGGAGGGTACATCTAATTCCCGTTACTCCATCTTGAGCTGAACTGGAAATCCTCTCTATTGTTATTTTTATTAATTCCTTACTTACATTATCCAATGCTGATTTATTCTTTTCCTAACCTTTTGAGCAGAATGCTTGATTCATATAATGTCACTCTTACTTATAATGATACTCCTTTTCATCACAGCTATAACCAGAACTCATCTGTTTGGCCATATAGGGTTTTTCTTATTGGCGTTTTCATTTTCTCTATAGAGAAATTTTTTTAATCCCCAAACGATAGGAGTATTTATTGTTGGATCGTTAGAGCATTGTTATTAGTAATCTGTAGTTTTCCCACATTATCATTAAAGGCTATGTGGAAGCATACCGCGGAGCAGTTAGCACTGTTTCCTGGAGTCAGGAGGCTGGGATTTAAATCCCTGCTCTGTCTTTCCTGGTTGTATGACCTTGGGCCGAGTATTTAACCTGAGGCTCAATTTCTTCATTTGTAAAACTGAGATAATAATCATACCTATTTCAGGTGTTGCCCTGAGAATTAAACGAAGATAATCCATGTAAATCCTTTAGCACATAGTAAGTATCCAACAAATCTTAGTTAAAATGTCTGTTTGTGGGAATTTATAGGGAATCCTTTGTGGCCAACTTTTGCCATTCGATTGGCACTCGCCAGAAGTGAAAAGGGGTATTCTCTGTAGGTATAAAGTTCAACACAGTAGCACACGCTCTTGATTCCAGTTCCATACCCCTCGGACTTTGCCTGCAGCTGCAGGGGACAATGTGCTGATGGTCCCCTCAAAAACCTATACATTTCTGCTTCTCTGCTTGAAAGTGCCCAGCAAAGTTTGGGACTTAAAACCCTCAGAGACAACTGCTCAACCAGTGAAGGACAGGAGAAAGCGGATAAATACTCCAGCTTTGCTGTCCCTGGAGAGGTCAAATCTAACATACATTCTACATGTTCTTCCAAGAGTCCCCCAAAGGAACTAAGTTTCAGTTACCCATAGGTGAAACCTGCTCGTTGTGCATCCTGGATGGGGTTCTCCTCCATCCTGCTCTCTCTCTTGTGCTTCCTGAGATTACCTCCTAAATAAACCATCTGCACAAGACCTCGCCTCAGAACCTGTTTTCTAGAGGAACACAAACACAGATATATATGTATTAGATTATCCTCATAATTGCATGGTTAACATCTGTTAAGCAGTGGTTCTCAAATCTCATTTCCTATTATAATCAATGGGAGATAAATATATCAAAATTTCTGGGAATTGTCAAATAAAAAAACAAATCCAGATTTAGTAAGGAGAGACTCCTGGAAAGGACTAATGAGAAGGAGCTGGGAGGGACTGGTGCTGCAGGGAGAAGCTCTGACCATAAGATCTCGAGTGTTAGGCAAGAAGAATTCTGCCTTTATGGAGAAGAATAAACAAGACTAGAAGGAACTAGATGTGGGGAAGTGGGGTGAAAGGGTGACCTAACGGGACAGTAGATCAGAGAAGGTAAACCCTGAGGAGAGGCTATTAAGGAGGAGTTACGTGCTGGCTCAGGCTAGGGGTGGGGCAAAGCTCAGAGACTTGAAGAGACTCTTTACCAAAGTTTGGTTAACAAGGATTTTGTTCTGCTTGGTCAGCGGGAACAAGCCGGTCAGCTAATCATCTATGAGGCCACAGCTGGGAACTGAGAGGGTCTGTGCCTAGCCCTGTAAAAGGCAAACAAGGGAGCATGCATGAGACTTACCTAAGCTATATGGGAAATGATGGTTCTTTGTAGTAAGCCTTTTCCAGACCACAAAAGAGATTCTGTGCGTGTGCGTGCCTTGACTGTCACTGTTTTCCGGAGCACTGGGCTCAGGTAAAATTCAACACTGTCAGGATGGAGCCTGGACAACAACAGTTTCTAGAAGCCCCCCAGATAATGTTTAGATTACAATAAAAGACTTGAGAGATGCGTCAACTAATCAAAATGTGTGGACCTTATTCAGGTCCTAATTCAAACAAAACTGTTTTTTTTTTTTAATGACATTCATAAAACAATTAGAGATTTTAACACTGAATCTTTGATGAAGTTAAAGAGTTGCCGTTTATTTTTCAGGTGTGATAAGAATACTGTGCTTGTGATTTTTTTATTTAAAAAAGTGATAATGGTATTGTGGCTATGTTTTTTACAAGATTCCTTACATTTTAGAGATACTTGCTAGAGAAAATGTTTGTATATGAAAGCATATGATTCCTGGGATTGCTTCAATATAGTATGGAAAGAGGGAAAGTGGAGGGAGAATTAGCTGGCCATGAATTGGTAAAACTGTGAAAGGTGGGTGCTGGGTCCCCTGGGTTCATTAGGCCGATCTGTCTGCTTCTGCATAGGTTTGAAATAAAACAGCTTTTCCAAAGAAGCTCCCTAATTGGTCTTAATATGCAATCCGTGCTGAAAGCTGCTTTTCATTGCTTTATCTATTTTTTGTCTGATCAACAATCAAAGCCCGAAAGAGGTTTGTTAAGGACTCCCCTCCCCTATTACATTTCTATGCATTTCTCCGCGTACTTCCTGTGATGCTTGATTTATACATGTTATTGCTTTATTATTTGTCACACGGAGGTTTACAAAAGATTGCCTTGGAAAAATAATACATACTCATGGCAAACGTAAAGGAAAAAAATCAAGCAATATATAAAGGTGGACGGTGGAAAGCAGATTCCTCTTTCGCTTCACATTCCCAACTTTCAATCCCTCTCCTGAGTGTCAGCCACAATCACCGATTTCTTCTGTCTCCGTAGAGGAACAGTCGATGTGTATGTGCATATATACATGTGCCCATACTTCAACGTCCTTTCTGGAATATAATTGGGCCTCCAGTGTTTTACACTCTATTAGACTCCTCGCGTTTATCACTTAAGTCACTTAAAGCTCGTACAGAAAATAGCTACCGTGGAAACTGCACCACAGCACACCCTGCAGCCTAACTGATTCGGTTTCTGAGAGCTATTTTACAACTCTGTAAATCACAGATAACAATGCAAAGTAACTCCTGTCTACCCACATGCAAATCAATGCTGGCAGGTGCAGGGACAAGCTCCCCCACCTGTGGAAAACCCGCATTTTGCACATTCATTTCAACACTCCTTTACTCCACATGAATTTGTCCTTCTCTGACTTCTCCTTTGAGCCAGTTATGACATCTGCCTAGTTCCTTCGTTATGAGCAAAATAAAATCTGGAACACGTGTTCATTTTATATCTGCATCAGAGTCATGATTTTACTTTTTTTTTTTTTTTTTTTTGAGAATTATCCTTTAACAGTGTTTAGCCAATAGGCTGAACACACAACTCATGGGGTGTGAGGAAAACCTAACTTTATTTTTGTCTCTGTCTGAGTAACTGTCTGATTTATCAGTAACTCATTTAATCTATTCATCATTTGCTTCAACAAGGCTCCGATAAATATGATTTTACTTGTGTTTTTAAGTCAAATGTAATTACCCTTGTAGGATGTCTTTCTAGAAGAAGGACTAAATCATTCTCCAAAGAAATTATACCCATTTATCCACCCACTAAGAGTGTATAAAATGACGGTTTTTCATATTCTCTGAACACAGCACATTATCAAACCTTAAGATCTTTGCCAGGGTGGTAGGTAAAAAATGGAATCTTTATCTAATTAAGTACATATCTCTTTCATTATGAATTAGATTGGCATATTTTCATATAATGTAAGCCATCAATTTTCTTTCTCTGGGAGCTATTTATGTCCTTTGCCCATTTTTCCCTATTGTTTTGGTATTGTTCACATTAACTTGTTCGGGTGTTAAGGAAATTGACCTTTTGTCATGGCTGTTGCACACATCTTTTCCCACAGTGGGGCTGGGGCAACCGTGTAGAGACGGGACCAGGCAAGCAGAGTACAACTCAGCGGGTTCACAATGTATCTGCATCTAGAAAGGCTGCATCTAGACGCGGCCTCCTGCCCTCCAGATGTGACCGAGTCCTTACCTTCTCCTTCACAGCAGCTCAGCGATGAAGATCTGATTGAAGTGCAAGGAAAAGGGTGCACTGAAAAGTCACCATGGAAACTGCCCCTCCCACAGCATTTACCATTCAAAGGCTTCTACAGGCATTCATGTACAACAAATTAGCAAAGAAAGATTTCCAGACTCACGGCCCTGATTTTGAATGCAGTTGGAATTGGAAGGTGCTTAGAGGCATGAAGAATGCCTGTGGTTTCCATTGGGAGATGACTAGGCAAAGAATGGGCTTCAGTTCCAGCTTCTGCGGGGATAATTTGTTAAGACATTAGACTGTATTTTGGTTTTGCTGCAATTTTCCTTCCCCACCTTCGGCTGATGGTTGCCAGTCCCCAGTGCTTAGCAGGCCTTATGCCTAAAGACTACATCTGGTTTTGCCTTTAGTGAAAGCCGGGGATCACTGAAGAGGTTAAACTATGAATCTAGGGCGCCTGGGTGGCGCAGTCGGTTAAGCCTCTGACTTCAGCCAGGTCACGATCTCGCACTCCATGAGTTCGAGCCCCGCGTCAGGCTCTGGGCTGATGGCTCAGAGCCTGGAGCCTGTTTCCGATTCTGTGTCTCCCTCTCTCTCTGCCCCTCCCCCGTTCATGCTCTGTCTCTCTCTGTCCCAAAAATAAATTAAAAAAAACGTTGAAAAAAAAATTTAAACTATGAATCTAGGTGGGAAAGGGTGAGTAGGGGAAAAAAATCCATTCTCTTTGGAAGGCAGAGAAGTCAATGAAATCAGGAAAGGTTCTGCAAGGGGTGACGACCTGCGACCACTGTTGAAAGCGTCCAGGTTGGTGACTGACTGTAAAGGATGCAAATTTGCCTCCCCAAAATGTTTCTCTTTGGCTTGTGGATTATTTTAGGCTGGTTATTTTTAAGAAACAAAAGGCTGAGGAAGAAACTTTGACCTTCCCACGGACTGCCTAAAAGAATTTAGACAGAGGACCTGCTCCAGGAAGGGAGCAATCACCATAAACAACTACGGTACAAAACTCCTCTTTATGTCCCATTGTTTCTGGATGGCCCAACACACATTTTTTTACCAAACGTTTATCTCTTTTGTCTTCCTGGGAATTATCTTCCTTTTGAAGTCCCAGACCCCTAGCCCTTTCTCCTTAGCTCTGGATAAGCCTCAATTTCCTGACTGCCTGTGGGTTTCATATTCTTATGGAGTCCCCCTATGTATGTAATTAAATTAAATTTTTTTTCCTGTGATTCTGCCTCATGTCAACTTAATTCTTAGGCCAGCCAAGAGAACCGTGAAGGGTAAAGGAAAAATTTTCCTCCTAACAGTGACAGAACCTGATCAATGATGGCTAGTGATCTCAGGGAAACAGGGACCAAGGCACCGGGATTTCCAGCTATAACAAAAAAAATCCCATTTCCTGTGCGGGAAAAAGCCAGAAGCCTGGCTACTTTCAAAGGGCACTGGGCATCGCAGACCTAACCACTGTGGCCTGGGACTACTGTGCCTCCCTATATATAACTCCTGAAATCTATGAGTGATTTACTTGGATCAGGGTGACTAGGGGAGTCTAAGAAATGACTTAAGTAGACTTTGCCATCATTTTGGCTGGCTGGGTGCTCAAAATTACGGTTGATATAATTTTAATAATCTAATGTGCTATAGCAGAGTTTGTGGAGCAAGATTCACATCCAATGTACTTTTTAGGACTAGCATTTTGGGAAGTTTCAGCCAGTCAGCTACAAAAATCCCACCGCAAACAAAGCACATTTGTGATGTAGTTTTAATTTTTTCCACTTAATATATGCTTATAAATGCAAAACTTTTGCTCTATTTTCTTTTATTTTTACAATAAATTATGGCTTTTTTATGGAAGCATATTGATTTCCTGAAAAGATACTTTGATTATGACATTTTAGCAGAAGGAAATAAGTATTAGGCATTTTAAGATTTAATTTGTCACATTACAGCCAGGGAGGTCCAAAATCAGTGATGGTCTGGATGGTTCTCTACTGCCCTCCAGTGGGAGGTTGGAAGGAGGTGGAAACATTTTTGGAGCTCAAGAGACTGGTGTATATTTCTAATATTGGCATGTGGAAAATATAGACAAAAAGTAATAAAAAGAACCAAAGGCTATTCTTTCCCAGTGTGTTCAGAAATAAGTGAACTGTTGAATGATGAGTCACTTAGTATCATACCTTCTAAAACTGCATTTAAACCTGAGGAGTTACTGACAAGGCATAAAATAGCACAATTTTTGATATAAACATCTTATGCATTCTGAGTCTCTGTATTTACTTATATAAAATTGACTTACTTATGCATACTTACATAGTTATGATGTTATAATGTTATGATATTATAATGTAGTTATGATGTTATGATGTCTGTTATATATCAAACTCTTCTTAGTAGAGAATCATTAAAGAGTTATAGGAAAATTTATGCAGCTTCTCAATTTCCCCACATTTCTGACTGATGTCATGACAGGCTTACATTAAAAAGCTTATTTCGCACTTCCATGTGAGGCTGAAAATTTTATACTTTTTAAAATTCATCTTTCAAATATCCAAATTAATGCATTAGGACAGCAGTAGTTGCAAACCAAGGCTCTATATGGTTTCGTGTTTGTAAACAAATTTTCAAAAGCATATTAATTCTTCGGGGCACCTGGGGGGCTTCAGTCAGTTGACCATCTGATTCTTGATTTCAGCTCAGGTCATGATCACACAGTTCATGGGTTCAAGCCCCACGTCTGGCTCTGTGCTGACAGTGCAGAGCCTGCTTGGGATTCTTTCTCTCCCTCTCTCTCTGCCCCTCCCTGGCTCATCTTCTCTGTCTGTCTCTCTCTCTCTCTCTCTCTCTCTCTCTCAAAAGTAAATAAATAGGGGCACCTGGGTGGCTCAGTCGGTTGAGCATCTGACTTCAGTTCAGGTCATGATCTTACAGTTCATGGGTTCGAGCCCCGTGTCAGGTTCTGTGCTGACAGCTCAGAGCCTGGACCCTGCTTTGGATTCTGTGTCTCCCTCTCCCTCTGCCCTCCCCTGCTCGCACTCTGTCTTTCTACCTCTCTCAAAAATAAATAAGCATTAAAAAATTAAAAATAAATAAACATTAAAAAAACATAGTAATTCCTCTTAAATAATTAAAACAAAAAACAAGACAACATTCATGTCTCCCCCTAGTGATGGCAAGATGGCAAGTCGGAGGTATGGTACAAAGACATATCTGTTTACCTTCACTTTGTTCAATAAATGGATTGATCATGGAACCAAAAAAACAGGGATTTAAGCATGAGGGTGCTCACGCTTTAAAAACGCCTTATCATCTCACAAATCTTTTTCCAGTCTGTTGAGAACAAGAGAGGAGGCAAGAATAAAAGATATGAAATTTTGAGTTGGTCTGAAAACTTTAAAAAGTGATAGAGCCTACATTACATGAAACTTCTGAGACAATCTACCCTCGGAAAATACAGCACTTTGCCAATGCTTCCTGAGCAAGGTGATGATTAAAAATGATACCTAGGGGCGCCTGGGTGGCGCAGTCGGTTAAGCGTCCGACTTCAGCCAGGTCACGATCTCGCGGTCCGTGAGTTCGAGCCCCGCGTCGGGCTCTGGGCTGATGGCTCAGAACCTGGAGCCTGTTTCCGATTCTGTGTCTCCCTCTCTCTCTGCCCCTCCCCCGTTCATGCTCTGTCTCTCTCTGTCCCAAAAATAAATAAACGTTGAAAAAAAAATTAAAAAAAAAATGATACCTAAAATGTACTGAATATTCCCTACATACCAGGTAATATGTTAGCATAGATTATTTCACTTACCTTCATAAGAACCATATGAGATAGATACCCTTGTTATTCTATTTTACAGATACGCAAACTGAAGAGAGAAGTTAGTTAACTTGCTCAAGTAACTGGCAGCATCAACCACCAGAGAGATTTAGAAAGAACATATCTGGTCTATTTGGATGTAGAAGCCTTCTAGAACTCTAATTTACTTTTTACATTTACTGCATTTTTACTTAATATGTGTGAGGATTTTTCTTGCAGGATAGCAAAGTTTTCATGTTGCCCAGGACCCTAGGCAGAGATCTCAAAATCTGAGAACAATATAATAGTTGTCAAGCCTTCTTACATTTTGAATAAAGTTGCTAATCTGCCCATGCCAGAAATGCTAAGAGATTGATGAAGGAATTCTTCCAGGATAAGCCTCCTGGCAGTTACACAAGACAAGACAAAGAATGAAATAGTGATTGTGGAGACCGATGATGAGACTATCTTTGCACAGCTGTGTAGGTACTGTGACGTGTCCCCTCCTTATGGAGAAGGGAGGATGTATCAGCTATCTATTGCTGCATAACAAATTCTCCCATAAGGAAGGTACCTAAAACAAGAAACATTATCTCACACAGTTTCTACAAATCAGGAATTTGGGAGCATTTTTGTGAATGTGTTGGCTCAGAGTTTCTCATAAAGTTGAAGTCAAGATGTCATCTGATTGATCAAGCCGAGGTCACATGCATACACTCTCACTGTTAAGAAGGCTAGAAAAAGCGAGTAACCGTCTTTCTCACTTTCTGTAAGCAATGCTCATCACCACCAAGAAACACAGCGGGGATTCCCCGAACACAGAAAAAGAACTCAAATGGTAAACGGCAGAAAATAACACCACACAAATGTCTAACTCAAAGTCATCTCTTTGGCTCCCCAACACTGATACAACCGCTGCTTTCAATGCTTATATTTCAAAAACGGTGCTACTTAAAATGTTGCAAATATCCTTCATACAATCAAAGGCACACTTCACTCTATAACTCTCCAAGAAAGTCAGCCAATGTTTCATCAGTGACCACATCCATCTGTCCATGTCTAAGTCCAGAACATCTGGTTGATATCCATTCCTTTGTAACTTGTAGGCTAAATAAATAATGAAGTTTACCAACAATAGCACACCCTACACATAACAGTGGAGTAGAGGGCAAAGAAATAAAATAAAAATTAAAACACATAAAAGTGTACATGATACTCTTCAAGAAAGGAGATACAAGTATAGATGCCAACTCTCACTGCTTCCGCTGATCATGAGGACTTCACCACCTTAGTGACTCCCTTTCTCCACAAGCCATTCTGAGTTCCCTTTACTTTCAGCCAGTACCTTCATTGCTAAGGGATCTGTGTGTCTGATAGAACTATCTGCTGGACGATCAGGGTGACTCACTCCAGCTAATACCATAACCTTGTTCTTCTCCTTTTCCTTCTCTTGTCTCTCCAGTGACACAAGGCGTGCAACATGGTTAGATGGCAGTCTTACCCCCAAATCAGTGGAACCATCGCTCAGCCTTTGTTGGAAGAATTCCTTTCTTTGGTAACAAACCCTTCAAACCAGCAAAACCTCCAAACCAGAATCTCAGAGAATGGAAGTTCAAAAAAAATTTAAGTTCCATAACATCCCTTTGTTCCTAAATCCATTAATTTGGCCTATGGAAGCCTGATAGTTTTAAAACATATCCACAGGGCACCTGGGTGGCTCAGAGGGTTAAGCGTCCGACTCTTGGTTTCAGCTCAGGTCATGGTCCCACAGTTCATGAGATGGAGCCCCATATGGGGCTCTGTGCTAACAGTGCAGAGCCTGCTTGGGATTCTCTCTCTCCCTCTCTCTCTGCCCTTCCCTCATTCTTGCTGTTTCAAAATAAACTTTAAAAAAGTTATTGGACTTCCACTGTTAGTTTAGAAAAGACATTACAGTTTCCACCCACATTTCTCTCTCTGGGGATGCTTGCCCTTGGAACCCAGATACTATGTTGTGAGGAACCAAACAGCACTGTGGAAAGGCCATGAGTAGATGTTCTGGCCACAGATTCAGCATCAGTCCCCAGACATGTGAAAGAGGGAGGCTTTAGATGATTTCAGCCCCCAACTTTTTGGCTGCCCCAGCTGGCATTAAGTGGAAAGTGAAACAGAGATAAGCTGTCCTCATGAGCCCTGCATAAATTATGGATTTGTAAGCAAAGTAAATGTTGTCGTTGTTTTAAACCACTACGTTTTGGGATAGTTATACAGCAATAGACAGCAAGAACATTAAGGAAAAGTACCAAATATTGGACACTAAGTTCAAAGCATATGCTGCAAAAAGGGCTATCTCCAAGAAAGCACCATAACTAACATCTTCAGTAAGATACGTGCTTCCTGGGGACAGACAGTGCAATTAGACCAATGAATTCTATGGGCAATAGCCCAGTGTGCTATTTCTTTCATTGCAGAGTGAGTTTCCTGGTCAGAAGCTATATGGCATCAGACACAATGATTGTATGTAAAGCATTCATTCAATCCCCAGATGGTGGTGTTTACACCAGCACAGCAAGCAGGGAAACAAATGGAAATGTAGGGTAAGTATATTGCAGAGAGGACATACCTGCTCTCTCTCTCAATGACTGGGTAGGGCCAAAGGAAATGACTCGCCTCCAAGTGGTTGGTTGATCCTCCCGGAGCAGGGGCTATCTCACCAACTCAGAACTGGTCATTGTTGCTGGCAACCTGAACGCCCGACAGTGCGTGGTGGTCCTAGGCAGAGCTCCAGTCCTGTTATCCTTTCTGTTTCATTCATGATTCCACTGAGCCAGTGCTGAGCCTGGAAAAGGAGGCTGAGCTTCCTCCACAGAGCAGAAGTTTCATTTTGCTAGGTCCATCGGCATATCCCATCCCAAATCGTCCTTCTCACCAGTTCTCCAGTCGTGCTCTTTCCAATGTCCTTGACCAACTGGCCAAATAATTAGCCTTGCACCATTAATTATTATTACCCAAGGCCATCTCTCCTTTTAGGCAAAGTGAACTTCAAGACATATTGCTGGATATTCTTTTCTTCTTCTTCTTTTTTAACTTTTCTTCCTGTTTGTTCTATTTATTTTTGAGAGAGAGAAAGAGTGCACGCAGGGAGGGACAGAGAGGGAGACAGACAGACAGAATCCAAGGCAGACTCCATCCACTGTATCAGCACAGAACCCAATGCAGGGCTTGAATCTACAAACTGTGAGATCACGCCCTGAGCTGGAATCAAGAGTCGGCCGCTTATCCAACTGAGCCACCCAGGTGCCCCAATACTGTTGGATATTCTGCACATTAAAAGGACATCATGACTTCACTGTCCTTCAGGACCAAAGTAGGACCGCTGCAATCTAACAAACCATTTCTGGCAGGTACCACCATATTGTGCAGAGCAACAAGCCTGCACAATGCCTGGCACTTCATGGGTACACAACTGGCATTTTCTGGGTATGGCCTCTGCCTGTCTTTCTCCTTGTTCTCTGTACGCTGAGCACTGGTCCTCAATTCTTGGAATGTTCCATGCTCCCTCTTGCCACAAGACCTTTGCTCACACTGTTTCCTCTCCTTGCCAAATTAACTCTATCCTCAGATCCTGACTCAAGGATTCTTTCCTGTCTTATAACCATTTTTCTGCATTGTACTTATTCCATATTCACTTATGTGTTTAATTAAATCCTGCCCTACCCTGGGGTTCTAAGTACTATGATTATGTGCACTCACCACTAGATGCCCAGCACCTAATATAGTGCCTGGCACTTAACAGATGCTAAATAATATTTTGTTGAATGAACACATTAATAAATGAGTGAACGTGTCATAATAAAATGCAGTAATGGTAACTTATCTACAAGTTATCACTGCTAGGGGTGCCTGGGTGGTTCAGTTCGTTGAGGGTCTGACTCTTGGTTTTGGCTAAGGTCATAATCTCGTGGTTCATGAGTTGAAGCCTCGTGCCAGGCTCTGCACTGAAAGTGTGGAGCCTGACTGGGATTCTCTCTCTCCCTTTGTCTACTCCTCCCCTGTTCATGCTCTCTCTCTCAAAGTAAATAAACTTAAAAAAAACCACACAAGTTACCACTGCAAGTTTTAAGAAGCTTTCTGATATCAGTTTATACTCTTCTAATCCACATTTATTAACTTAAAAAGGCATTTGTCTGGACAAGAACTTTCTAAAGCATCATTCTATACTGGCACTATGCAACAGAAATACGTGAGATATGTATGTAACTTCAAATATACTAATAGCCACATTATACAAAGTAAAAAGAAATAACCTCTGGGTGCCTGGGTGGCTCAGTCGGTTAAGCATCTGACTTCGGCTCAGGTTATGATCTAGTGGTTCATGATCTCGTAGTTCGCAGGTTTGAGCCCCACATAGGGCTCTGTGCTGACAACTCAGAGCCTGGAGCCTGCTTTGCGTTCTGTCTCCCCCTCTCTCTGCCCCTCCCCTGCTTGCGCTTTCTCTCTCTCTTTTTCAAAAATAAACATTAAAAAATTAAAAAAAAAAAGAAATAATCTATTTTATTTTACCAGTATTTCCAAGACATCATTTCAACGTGAGAACTATATTAAAATTATTAATGAAATATTATATTCTTTTCTTTACCCTTTCTTTGAAATCTGTTAGGTAGTTTAGTTTCAGCCTACCTGTTTGAAGTTGCTAATTTCAAGTACTCAGTAGCCACATGTGGCTAGCGGATGCTGTATGGGACAGTGCCGTTCTAAAGAATTCACTTTCACAAGGAAGAGCCTGGCGCTCTTCAACACCTATAATTAGTGTCAGGAAAGCGTCCTCAAGGCAAACTTTCATCCAGATCTAACCGTCCTAGTGTAAGAGATGCCTTGAAGCAGATACAAGAGTGAGCCTCAACTCCCTTCAGGACTTGTTAACTTAGAAAAGTTATCTCCAGGACCAATTTTAATGTTCGCCTTCTTATAACACCCTTTTATCTCTTATTTAAATAGAAATTTTGCTCCTCCTGAAGATACGGGCCACTTCTTTCCGAACCTTCTATTTCTCCCCGCCCTCGAAACCAATTTAATAATTCTACAATTTCAGGTACTTCGTGGCAAATCGGTAGGTTCCTTTGGCGGCCTAGGAAAGCTGGGGCAGAGAGGGGAGAGGTCTGTCCAAGCCTCCCATGTCCAGCATTAATTCTTTCACCGTTTTCGTTTTGCCTGCTTGGACCTCTGGAGGAGGCATCCCGAACAGAGGGCAGCGCAAGCCATGGTTCAAGGCCACGAAGCTGGAGTCGGACTGCTCCTTCGGCTCAGAAAGCGGCGCTCTTTCCGCCACCACTACACCACACAACGGTTTTTAGGTGCTTCTACCTCACCAGAGAGCCGCCGGCCACAGGGACAAACAGCATCAGGTGAGCACAAGGCCAGGCCAACTTTGGCTCCACCACCTGCCCTTGGCTAAAGGGGAAGAGGCGGGACATCCGCCCGGTCCCAGACACTTCCGGAAGTGACGTAGGAGTGTCAACATGCAAGATGGCGGCCCATCACCGGCAGAACACGGCAGGGCGGAGGAAAGTGCAGGTATGGGAGCCCCGCTCCTCGACCTCCCGGACGCGGCCTGCGGCCCCGGGCCCACCTCCAACGAGCAGCTGCCTCGGGCCGCGGTCGGCCAGGGTAGCGTCTTGGGGCGAGCGGGACGGGGCGCAGCCAGCGGCGAGGGGTGGGGCCGCGGCGTAAACGGCTTGAGGAAGGGGCGGGGGGCGGCTGGCTGGGCCCGCCCGGCCCGGTCCCAGGACCCTCGGGTGCGCGGTTCGGAGCCCAGGGTTGCGGGTCTGCAGCTCTCTTGTGGGCTTGCGGGATCTGGATGGGCTCGATCCCCGCCCACCTGCCTCCCCCTTCCCTTGCTTTTCTTCAAAGCGCTGTGCCCTAGCCGCGTCTGAGCAGAGGCCTCCGGGCAATTCCCCGGCGGGCGGCCACGGAGTGGGCTTGTGCGGGGGCGTGGCGGGGCAGCGGGGCGCCCACGGTCCTGCGGGGTTTCTGCGGAGGATTCTGCTCGGGAGCCCCCTGCCTTCCCGACCCTCCGCCCCCCCTCCCCCCCGGAAGCTTTGTCCCTTGTGAGGTGGAAACGACGTGGGAGTGTGCCAGTGTTAGTGGGGAAACGATCATTTTTATTAATTTTTTTCATCTTGTGCATCCTCGAGTCTTTCTTTCCTGTTTCTGTAATTTATTCTTCAAGCGTAGAGTTATCCAACCCTTCGGTGTGTGCTTTATGCCTTCGTGAATCCACTTTTATTTTGGGTACGTTTAAGAGTTATTGCTACCTATTATTTTAAACGGTGCGAGGAGTAAAAGCCCTATTACAGGTGTTTGCCTGCAGGTGGATTGTATGTAGGAGTGAAGGTTTGTGTACTTACTCATTAAACATTTCCTGAGCACTTAGTTTAGTCCCAAAGATGTGCAAAGAATTGAGACAGTGTAGGAATAAGTAATATGGAACACTGCGTATGTAGATCTACAGGTTGAAATCGAGTATGTAATAGGTAAAAACAAACAAACAAACAAAAAAACCCCTTATCTTCAGTAAGGTAACCCTTACTGGCTGTAGGCCATAGTCTTCTGGGCAGTTTACTTGTTTTATTGATCTCATTGATCAATGCAGTGTCCTGAGTTAGAATCTACAATTGCTTACCCTGTTAGGGGATTTTTAAGTGCACCAGTAATGGGATTATATAACCCCAGCATCCAAGCCAGGTGGGTGAGAATGACTGCTCCTGACTAAAATGCAACTCAAAATTGTCTTAATTGTATTCTAGACACTGGAGTGGTACACCATAAGGTAGTAAATAAAGGAGCGTTATCAGCCACCTCAGTTTCTTGTATTTAAATTTAAAAAGCAATATAAGGGTGCCTCGGTGGCTCAGTCAGTTAAGTGTCTGACTTCAGCTCAGGCCATGATCTCACAGTTCATGGATTTGAGCCCTCCATCAGGCTCTCTGCTGTTAGCACAGAGCCTGTTTTGGATTTTCTGCCCCCCCCCCCCCCCCCCGCTTGCTCACTCACTCTCTCTCTCTGTCTTTCTCTCAAAAATAAGCATTTAAAAAATTAAAAAGCAATATAAAAGTGCAAGATGAGGAAATGTAAATTCACCACAGTGTGTATGGAAAAACTGAATGTTTTAATAAGCTGAATGTGAGCCATCACATGTTTAACGAGGGAGATAATTCCATTCTTTGCTGATCAGAGTACAAAACTGTAATTTGGGGGCCAGCACTTAGTACCTTGTTCTTGATAGGTCTAGCCATCAGATTGGTGAAGTAACCTAAAACTATGTCCTATGAAGAGCATTCAGCAGAGCTAAGATTAGTCTGATGAAGAGAATCTTCCGTGAATCTTATTAGCTGCTTTCAGAATTTGTCCCCAAGAGACAGAACCAATGTGAGAAGCTACAGAGATTGATTTTATCTCAACGTGAGAGAGAACTCTTATTTATGGAAGTGGTTTGTTTTTTTTTTTAACTAGTTGCCAAAGAACCCCACAAAACAATATAAAGGTAAAGATGATAATTGTCCTCTACTCTTCAAAGAATGCTACTTTGGACCATGTGATATATAATCCTAGACCAGTTTTTTTTTTTTTGTTTTTTGTTTTTTTTTTTTACTCTGTGTGCTGTTGGCATGTTGGGCTGCATGATTATTTATTGGGGGGGGGTGGGTTTATCCTATGCATTGTAAGTTGTTTTGCATTATCCTGGCTTCTGTCTACTAGATGTTACCATCTTCCCGGTTTCAACAACCAAAAATGACTAGATCCTTTCAAATGTCCCCTGGAGGGCAAAATTGCCCCTGGTTGAAGACCAATGTTCTGGGGCACCTGGGTGGCTCAGTCGGTTGAGCGTCCGACTTCAGCTCAGGTCATGATCTCACAGTCCGTGAGTTCGAGCCCCGCGTCGGGCTCTGTGCTGACAGCTTGGAGCCCGGGGCCTGCTTCAGATTCTGTGTCTCCCTCTCTCTCTGACCCTCCCCTCTCATGCTCTGTCTCTCTCTGTCTCAAAAATAAATAAACATTAAAAAAATTAAAAAAAGAAAGAAAGAAAACCAATGTTCTATACCTCCTTGTGCGTGTGTACCCAACTTAGGTGATTTTTTTAAATTCTAAATGTCATAATATTTGTTTAGTGTCTTGCTGTTTGTCAAAATTTTAAATACACATTCCCATTGACCCAGCAATTCCTCGTCTGTTTTACAAAAGTACAGGAGTGCCTGGGTGGTTCAGTCAGTTAAGTGTCTGACTTCGGCTCAGGTCATGATCTCGTGGTTTGTGAGTTTGAGCACCACATTGGGCTCTGTGCTGACAACTGTGAGCCTGGAGCCTGCTTTGGATTCTGTGTCTCCCTCTTTCTGTGCCCCTCCCTTGCTCACATTGTCTGTCTGTCTGTCTGTCTCTCTCAAAAATGAACATTAAAAATATTTTAAAAAAACAGAAGCGCATATGCATGTATCTTTCTCTGGTTGTGCTAGCGGGTTTATTTTTGGAATGCTGTCATTGTGAAAAAAATCTAAATGTCTATCGGTAGTCACTTGGCAGGTAACTATAGATTAATCTATAGTTGTTAAAAAGATAAGTTCAGGGGCGCCTGGGTGGCGCAGTCGGTTGGGCGTCCGACTTCAGCCAGGTCACGATCTCGCGGTCCGTGAGTTCGAGCCCCGCGTCAGGCTCTGGGCTGATGGCTCAGAGCCTGGAGCCTGTTTCCGATTCTGTGTCTCCCTCTCTCTCTGCCCCTCCCCCGTTCATGCTCTGTCTCTCTCTGTCCCAAAAATAAATAAACGTTGAAAAAAAAAAAATTAAAAAAAAAAAAAAAGATAAGTTCAGTCTGTATTACTAAAAAGGAAAAGTGTCCAGAAGTAAAAAAAATAAGTCAACATTACATAGTCCCATTTCCACAAGGAAATAATGTATTTCAAAAGTCTGAAAAGCTATTAACAGTGATTATCTCTATGTTTTAGATTATGTGATTATGGGTAAGGCAGGAAATGGGGTATCTTTTATTTTAAAATATGTATTAACTTTTATATTTTTGAGCTTTTTAAAACATTCTTTGTTCTCATAAAATCTTTCCATCTTGGAAAACATATATATGGCTACATAAATATATTGTGCCTCTTGGCTGTCTGTGTCTTGTACCAAGAGGCAGTAGCCCTGAGCTTCGTGATTAAATTGTAGGCCAAAAAGAACCTTGAGACTTATAATACTGATAAATAGACAGTGGAGAGGGGTCCAAACATACTGCTTATTAATTATAGACATAATGAAGAATGAACACATGTCTTACCATTTTCAACTTCTAAAAAGCCTGAAAGTGAGTATGAGGGGTAGGGGTGGATTTGTGATTGGCAAAAACATTATCAGACTATCAAATTGGTGAACTCAGATATATGATGCAGATTTTTTTCCTGGTAAAGTATCAAAGCAAGTCATTTCACTCCCTGGTGGTCCCTTGGTGTTACGATTTTCCAAAACCTGAGTCTTTTGGTTGTCACGCATATGCGTGCGCACTCTCTCTCTCTGCCCCCCCCCAACTCTCCATCTTCCCTTCAACAATGACCTTTTTCCTCACTTGCTTCAGAATTCTTGGGGTAAGGTTGTCACTACTGTTACTGGTTTAGGAGAAACAACTATGCTGACTATACCATAGTACTCAGTGATGGTTCAAACATATAAATACTTGGCCTTCCATTAACAGGAGGACTCTTTTCCTTGGAAATGACCCCAAATCCAAGTTAATCCGGCTCCCATAATAAAAGATATGTATTGGCTCATGTAAATGAAAACTCAAGAGGTAGTTCTAGTTTCATGCAAATCTTGAACCAGCAGGCTCACTGTGACTCTCTAACCTAAGAAACTTTACCATTGGGCTGCTTAGGAGTTCTCTTCGATTCCCAAACTCCCAGCTTTGGCCTTTCCACTTGGTGGCTGTCCCATCCCAAGCCTCATGCCCTTTCACGCAGTATCCAAGATTACAGTGTCTTAAGTAGCTCCTGTACATTTTCTCCTAGGATTTGCTTGCCTTAAGGAAAATATTAGGAGCAGAAATGGGGAATGGAGAGGCAACCAACAAAGTTCTCTTCTATCAGTACTTACCTTCTTTCTCTGCTAAATATTTAGTTATTCCAGACCTATTCAAAGGTAGTGTGGGTCCTTACTTCTGAGTCTGAATCCCAGTTTTGGGTTGGTTGTTTAATCTTTGAGACTTTTTAAAAGAAGTACAGTGAATCCAAATCCTGGCTTCTCAAGGAAAGACCCTTACAAATTAGCCAGCTGTCCAAGATGAGTTACTTTTTATACAGGATGGATAGTAAAAAAAAAAAAAAAAAAAATGTACCACTGTGGCATCCATTGGAACAGAGGTCAATAAACTTTTTCTCTAAGGGATCAGATGGTAAGTATTTTAGGCTTTGCAGGCCACATTACTGTGTCATAGCCACTCAACTCAGCCATTGTATATGTGGCTGTGAAAGCAGCCACAGGATTGAACAGGGAAAACAGATGTGAGAATTATTGAAACTTGGCCAGTTTTTCTTGGCCAAATTTGACCTGATTTAACCTGGATAGCTGGAAGTATCCTTCCACAAAAGAGCTGTGTGATTCCACTTACGGATTGTTTTAGAACAGACAAAACTAATCTATGGTGAAAAAAGGTGAGCTCTAGCTTGCCTAGAAATGGCATGTAGAGGTTGGGAAGCAGAGGAGGGAGCTTCCTAGGGTGGTAATGATGTTCTGTATGTCTTCGTAGGGGTTTGTATTATACAGATACATGCGTTTGTCAGAAGTATCTGTGTACCCTTAAGATTTCTACATTTCGTTGTATGTAAATTCTACCTTAAGGAACCACTAAAAAAAAGCCATAAATAAATAATGGAGTCTAGACAGTGATATACATGTTGAAGTACTTAGGGGGAAGTGATGTTGATGATGTGCAACTTATTTTGAAACGCATTGAAAATAGCAGATCATATGGTTGGATGGGTATGAGATAAAGCAAACATAAACAGTGTTCATTGTAGAACAGATGTGGGTATACAGACACTGGCTGTGTAATTCTTTTGATTTTTATATGTGTTTGAAATTTCCGTAAGATAATGTGGGGGAAAATAAGTTTCAGATGTAAAAAATGGTTAGTGGTGAGCAGCGGAGGGGGAAGTGAAATTTTAGTGGTGGTGGCCAGAGAAGGCCTTGCTGAGAGGCTGCCTTTTGAGTAAGGAGCTGAAGGAAATGAGATTGCCATCTGGGAGAGCATTCCAGTGAGAACATCAAATGCAGAAGTCCCCGAGTGGGAATGTGCCTGGCCTGCTTGTGGAGTGCTCGAGATGCCTTTGTGGCTGGCGTGGAATGAGTGAGGGAAGAGGAGCAGGCGATGAGATCAGAGAGGTCGTTGCAGGCCAGATCTTTTAGGAACGCTGCGGGTCATAGGGAGGGTTTTGGCTTTTACACTGAGCGAGCTGGGAAGCCCTGGCGAATTTGGAGTAGAGGAATATACATGATATATCTGTGTTTTAACAGGACCAGCCTGGCGGCTATATTCAGAGCAGGGGCAGAGCAGGGGGACCAAGAGCTGTTCAAGAAACCCGGGTGGGGGTGGGTAGGGACTGGGTGGCTCAGTCGGTTAAACTTGAATGTCCAGCTCTTGATTTGGGCTCCAGTTGTGGTCTCACGGGTTCGCTGGGTCGAGCCCCGCATCGGGGAGGGGGGAGCACTGGCACACAGCGCAGAGCCTGCTTGGGATTCTCTCTCCCTCAGAATGAATAAATGAACAGGAAAACAAAAAAGAAATCCAGATGCTATGTGATAGTGGCTCCACACGGGGTGGTGAGAAGTAGTTAAATTTTGCAAGACTAGACTTGCTGACAGGATGTGAGATGAGACAAATTGAATTAACCATGGCACCAAGGTTTTTGGCCCGAGCGACTGGAAGAATGGAGTTGCCGTTAACGCCTCTCAGTGAGGAAGACTGGGAAAAACTAGTTTGGAGAGGACTGTTAGGAGAGTGGTTTGGGCAATGGCACGATTAAGATGCCTGTTAGACATCCAGCTGGAGGTGAGTCAGTGCACACTGTGGGGGGGGGGGGGGCAGGGTAATAGCTCAGAGTGCCTCCATTGTGAGCCTGAAATGCCGGCAGGTACCCCTTCTTTTCTTAAAAAGATTGTGAATTTTGTACTTATTACATGATACATCTATATTTGTTTTCATATAAAAAATTGTTACTGTGATAGGCAGAATCCCCCCTCCCCCAGCAAATGCCCATGCCCTAATCCCTGGAATTTGTGAATATGTTATGTTGCATGATAAAAAGGACTTTGCAGATGTAATTAAGGTTACAGACCTTAAAGGAGGGATTATCCTGGATTATCCCAGCGGGCCCAATTTAATTATATGATCCCTTAAAAACAGAGAATGTTCTCCCACTGGACGCAGAAGTCAGATTGGAGGCACGAGAGAGTCCCTCTTTTGCAGGAGAGGGCACGTAGAAACTTTGAGAAGGATTGCAGGCAGCCTCTAGGAGCAAGGATGGACCCCTGGCTGACCGCCAGCAAGGAAACGGCCTGCCCGCCTGCAACTTGAATTAGCTTAGAAGCCAACTGTCCTAGAGCCTCGGAGAAGGAAGGACCAATCAAATTTTGACCAATCAGTTTAGACCTTGTGAGAGACCCTACGCGGAGGACCTTCCCAAGCTCATCCTGGACTTCTGACCTTCAGAACTGTGAAATAATAAATGGGAATTGTTTGAAACCACTAAATGTGTAGTAATGTATATCTCAGCGATAGAAAACTAATCTGATTATCTTGAAATAAAATAATCAAGGATGGTGTTTCCTCTGCCGTCTGGCACATTACCAAATACTCTAGGGGTATTACCACATGAAGTTTAGTGGATCGTCCCCACTCTGATTTCTTTGTTTTGGGTCCCACATAATTGCTAGACAAGTTAATCAAACAGTGCTTACTTATTGAGCCAGCTACAAATACTTACAGTGTAGTCTGGCTGGGTACTTCCTGCTAGGGCACTGCCCTAGTCTTCTTCCTGTCAGTCCCTTTACATGTCTCTTCCAAAATGCATAGTTCCTACCGAAGGTCTATCTTCCCATTCCTTGCAGAGTTCTTACAGTACCGTCTGCTCCTTGCCTTGCCCTTTTTTTTTTTTTTTTTTTTTTAAGATATGAGTCTTCCTCTTCTCTGCCTTTGCTTGTACTCTTGACTCTGTCTAAATGAGTTTTTCCAGGACGTTGTTCACTCACTCATTGCTTCTGTCTCCAGTACCTTCTGCTTTTCTCTTTCTTTTACTTCCATCTCATCTGCCTACACAGTTGCCTGTATCCTGCAGGGGGAGGGCAGCCAATGTCCCTTAACTTGCTCTGACTTATATTCTCTAGCCCCAGCCCCCACTAGAACGAAAGCTCCAAGCGGACTTCTGTGCTTGCTCACAAGATCCTCAGCATTTAGAATCGAGCCTGGCCACCGGTGGATGCTTCATCTGTGTTTGTTAAAAGACCTGAATCCTGTTTTCCTGATCTCTACAGCCAATATGTTTTTTCTTTAACAACAAGGTTTTACTGGAATAGGTCTTGGAGCCTTTCAGTGTGTACAGTTCATGTTGATTCTTTAATGACCACCTGGGACGGATGTGCCATAATTTACCAAGTCATTTCCTTTTCGAAGATACCACCTCTGTTTTGTCCATCATACTGAAATTTACTAAAAAAAAAGATAGCAGTTAAAAAATAGTAAAGGAGGTATTACAAAAGGAAACAAAAGGGCAAAGATCGATAATATAGAATAGAAGATGAAGGATCAGTTTGAAAGTTCCAACATCTGGGGAGCCTGGGTGGTTCAGTAGGTTAAGCGTCCAACTTCAGTTCAGGGCATGATCTCGTAGTTTGTGGGTTCGAGCCCCGTGTCGGGCTCTGTGCCGACAGCTCGGAGCCTGGAGCCTGCTTCAGATTCTGTGTCTCTGTCTCTGCCCCTCCTCCACTCCCGTGCTTGCACGCGTGCTCTCTCTCTCCCTCTCTCTCTCTCTCAAAAACAGACATTGTTTAAAAATTAAAAAAAAGAAAGTTCCAACATCTGATTGATGGGAATTTAAGAAGGAGCAAAGGAAGCAAAGATCATTATTAATGATTTGATACAAGAAAGTTTCTCAGAGCTGAAGTGCCACAAGTTTCTAGATTGAAAGGGCTTTCTCAAAGCATAGGAAACTTAATGATAAAAGGAAAAAAAGAAATATGGAGTGTGGTAAGAACCACGGGAGAAATAAGTAGGGTAAGTGATGAAGGAGATCAGGGGATGCCTTTTGGAAGAGGTGACCTTTCTGCTAAGACACGAAGGGCCAGGGTGAGCCAGACAAGATAAAAGCAGATAAAAGCCAGGGGGAGGGTATTCCTGTGGGTGTTGTAGACTCAGGGGATCTTCTTGGCACAGGCAACAGTAAAAGAGTTTGTTGTATCGGAGGAACAGAAAGGAGTTTGGGGTGACTCTCATGAAAGACGCTGGGGGGGAGTTAGTTAGAGGTGAGTGTGAAGGCACAGGATAGATCCAAAGCACGTGAGGAATTTGGACTTTCAATGCAGTGAAAAAATCTTTGGAAGGCTTCAACAGAGAAGTGCCATGATTTTATTTTAAAATGTCTCTTATGAGTCACGACTATATATATTTCTTGCCCTTGGGCTCTGATAGATATCCTTGTATCTCTATGTTAAATTATCTCTCTCTCTCTCTTTTTTTTTTTCAATTTAAGCTCATTTGCAAATTTCTATTACAGTTACTTGTACCCAAAAGACTAGGCCAAAAACAACAGTCTTGTTGTCTTTGTGCATACAACCCTGGCCTGTTTTGTGACTTTATTTATGCGTTTGCTGGCCATTTTCTTTTCTTTTTTAAAAATTTCCCCTTTGTGATCTTTGTTCCTCTTTCTGTTAAGGAGTTTGACTTTTTCTTACTGTTTTGTAAGGATGCTTAGTATGTTCTCAGGAGTGAACTTTTGTCTTTCGTATCTGTTTCATTATTCTCCCAGTTAGATGTTTGCCTTTTAACCTTACTCATATTATTTTTTGACATTCAGGGTTTTTTTTTCCTAAATAACAGCTGTATTGAGATAAAATTTACAAGTTCACCCTGCTAAAGTATACAATTTAGTGCTTTTTAGTAAACTCCCAACATTGTGCATTGATCACCTAGTTCAGAACATTTTATCACCCCGGAAAGAAACATCATACCTGTTAGTAGTCACCCCCATTTTCCTGTCCTCTAAGCCCCTGGCAACCCTCATCTGCTTTCTTTCTCTAGATTGATTGACCTGTCTGGATGTCTCATATAAATAGAATAAAATAGGTGGCCTTTTGTAACTGGTCTCTTTAACTTAGCCTAATAATGTTTTTAAGATTCTGGCTGTGTCATAAGCGATGTCAATACTTCCCTGCTTTTTATGGCTGAATAATATTCCGTTGCACAGATATACCACATTTTGTCTGTCCATCCGTCAGTTGGTGGACATTTGAGTTGTTTCCACTTTTTGGCTGTTGTGAATAATGCTGTTGTGAACAGTTGTGTATGCACGCAAGGTATAGACTTGTGTTTGTTCATAGCCGCGTTGGCCTTTTTCTTTGAAAAGATTACCCTGGGGGCGCCTGGGTGGCGCAGTCGGTTAAGCGTCCGACTTCAGCCAGGTCACGATCTCGCGGTCCGTGAGTTCGAGCCCCGCGTCGGGCTCTGGGCTGATGGCTCAGAGCCTGGAGCCTGTTTCCGATTCTGTGTCTCCCTCTCTCTGCCCCTCCCCCATTCATGCTCTGTCTCTCTCTGTCCCAAAAATAAATAAACGTTGAAAAAAAAAAAAAATGAAAAGATTACCCTGTTGCTTTTCATGTTAGCAGAGCCTTCTCTGTCTAGAGATTATAAATATTTGCCTGTCTTTTTAAAAAGTATTTTTATGATTAAATTGTTAAATTTCAATCTTTAGTTCATATAAAAATTCATTTTGGTTTCAGATTTGGAGAAAGGATATAATTATTCCTGGTGGAATCACTAGATGCTCCTAGATAATTTATTAAATGACTTATCATGCCCTCATTCATTTGACATACTATGTTTATATCAAAAATTAAAAATTTATAACAGGAAAATATGTTTCCAAATGTTGTTTCATTCTAGTGATCCTTTTTTCTATATTCCTGTGGTGGTACTCCATTGTAATTCTAGTAGCTTTCCAATAATACCTCTTAAGATCTCTAAGGAATATCTTTTCATTTTTAAAAATGACTGGGTATTCCCTCAGAGACAGTATACTGTATGTACTTTGTCTTCTAGGAAGAAATCTGACAGGATTCTGCCCAAAGTTGGGCTAAATTCACAAATTTAGGCAAGAATTACTAATTTTGAATCTTCCTGTACGGCACGTCTCCTTTATTCAAGTCGTTCTTTTACATACCTTGTCCTGCCAATTATGTGTCTTCCTTGCAAATATATATTTCTGGGTATTCATTCTTGTTCCTGTTGTAAGTACCTCCCCCCCCCCCCCATTTTGTCTTCACTGGTTATTTCATTAGATTAGAAACATTTTGCTTTTGGCTGCCTTTTTCTTAGTTGTAATTGCTTTCAGTTGATTCTCCTGGGTTTTCACAGTGATCAGACAGGTTACCGACGGCGGCGAAGTAAGGCAAGGTACTCTGAAGGAAGGGGTTAGTGTATTACAGGAACACAAAACCTCACTTTGTTTGGCAGGTCAGACGAGGCCTTTTGAGGAAGCGTCATCTAAACACGTGTAAAGACTGCGGCAGAGTAGGAAGGAGAGCTTCCACACAGAGGGGCCATGGCACTGATGGTCTGGAGGCACGGTGTGTAAGAACCACGAGCAGAGTGTGCAAAAATGGGTGGCAGGAGAGATGAAGAAGGCACTGGAGACCAGTAGAGGAGTTCGGGTCAAATGACGGGTCTAGGAGGGTGAGCACCTGAAGAGGTTTTTGAGCAGCGGTGAGACACGTTCCAATTTACAACTGCTTTGTAGAAAGTGGATTCGAGAGACAAGACTGGGGAAGAGTCTGGTTAGGAAGTTGCAGGAAGTTAGCTTCATTCGTGCTTATCCTGGACTCGGCTGTTATTGGTGTCATTCTTCTCCACTCCTCAGCGTCTCAGCGGGTTGAAAAATAAGTTTTATATTGGGAAACAAGGGATCTTGAATTTCAGATTTGCCACTAGTAGGCTACATATTGTTATCGCATGTCTTACAACTTTATAAAAAGCAAATTTGGACGTATTTCTCAGGTTTCCTATGTTATTCGAGATGAAGTAGAGAAGTACAATCGAAATGGAGTCAATGCCCTGCAGCTGGATCCAGCACTGAACAGACTTTTCACGGCCGGTCGAGACTCCATCATAAGAATATGGAGTGTCAATCAGCACAAGGTAAGGCAGGGATTGAGTTTCACATTTCACATTTATTCAGTGATTGTAGTCTGTCCAAGTGGCACCTTTCACAGTTTCAGACTTAATCTCTGAGCAGTGAGGTATTTGGTACACTGCAACCAGAATTCTGTAAGCCTCTGAGAAAACACCCGTAGGAGAGTATTCAAAAGTGTTTTAGCTAAGGTAGGGACTCCATAAACTAGGTGTGTGATAAGAGCTCTCTCCTACAAAAGAACAGAGAGATTTGTCTGGTAGGAGGATTACTCTCAACAATTTATTTTTCTGTTTTAAGTATGTTTCCCAAAAGCTTCTTGGCAACCCTTGTCAGTGCTTTAAAAAAAAAAAAAAAAAGGTCGAATATGCTTTTACATTTAGAATTAATCTTGAACAAACATTTGGTTTCTTTATTTAAAAGTGAGTAGGGTACCCAAAAAGAAATCAATAGGCCTCATTCATTAATAGAAAGTTGATATAAAAGTATAAAGACAACATGTTCCACTTCTTCGGGAGATTGAAGGTCTGTTTTCTTAAACAGGGAACAGGACTTAAATCTATGTAAAGACAAATCCCCAGTCAGATGGAAAGGAACTGTTCCTGTATTTTGTTTGAATGCATGTATTGTCAATGACATAGAAAGGAAGATTCAGGAAAGGAGAAGGAGCATTTAGAGCCCCTAGCCATGTACCAGACAGTCTTAGCGCTTTCCTATCCAGTGTGGTTTTAACTCTCACATCAACCTTCAGGGCAGCTGTTATGATTCATTTTCATCGCTGGGAAGATAGGCTCAGAGAAGCCCACGCTTAAATAGCTAGTAGGTGACAGAGAATTAGAGCACAGTTTAACTTCAGAACCCTGGCGCTTGACCTTGTGGTTTTAAAAGTCCGTGTCTCTCTAGCAAACTTTGCAAGTCTGATGTGCAGTCTGAAAAAGAGCCACTGCTTTGCACGGTTGCTGGATAATGTTTCTTTAAGTGGACTTTGGTCCTGTGGGTTTTGAATTTTGTGACCAACGGAAACAGTGGTGGCCCGGTGTCAGAAACATAGAAACTAAGAAAATAGGACTTTGAAATGCTTTTTGGAACTCACATTTGAATTGGAATGTCACCATTCTGGGAACTTACAGTATTTCAGGCAAATTACGGAAAACACTCACAAGAGTTTAAGCCTGGAAGAATAAATATTGTTAAAATGTCAATACTACCCAAAGCTATCTACACGTTCAATGCAATCTCAATCAAAATTGCACCAGCATTCTTCTCGAAGCTAGAACAAGCAATCCTAAAATTTGTATGGAACCACAAAAGACCCCGAATAGCCAAAGTAATTTTGAAGAAGACCAAAGCAGGAGGCATCACAATCCCAGACTTTAGCCTCTACTACGAAGCTGTCATCATCAAGACAGCATGGTATTGGCACGAAAACAGACACATAGACCAATGGAATAGAATAGAAACCCCAGAACTAGACCCACAAACGTATGGCCAACTAATCTTTGACAAAGCAAGAAAGAATATCCAGTGGAAAAAAGACAGTCTCTTTAACAAATGGTGCTGGGAGAACTGGACAGCAACATGCAGAAGGATGAAACTAGACCACTTTCTTA
This sequence comes from Herpailurus yagouaroundi, assembly GCF_014898765.1. NCBI lineage: Eukaryota > Metazoa > Chordata > Mammalia > Carnivora > Felidae > Herpailurus > Herpailurus yagouaroundi. The sequence goes on from NW_024412400.1 coordinate 7,038,622, forward strand.
CATCACAAAATAAACTCAAAATGGATAAAGGACCACTTTCTTACATCACAAAAAGAAACTCAAAATGGATAAAGGACCTGAATGTGAGACAGGAAACCATCAAAATCCTAGAGGAGAAAGCAGGAAAAAACCTCTCTGACCTCAGCCGCAGCAATTTCTTACTTGACACATCCCCAAAGGCAAGGGAATTAAAAGCAAAAATGAACTTTTGGGACCTCATGAAGATAAAAAGCTTCTGCACTGCCAAGGAAACAGTCAACAAAACTAAAAGGCAACCGACGGGTTGGGAAAAGATATTTGCAAATGACATATAGGACAAAGGGCTAGTATCCAAAAATCTATAAAGAGCTCACCAAACTCCACACCTGAAAAACAAATAATCCAGTGAAGAAATGGGCAGAAAACATGAATAGACACTTCTCTAAAGAAGACATCCGGATGGCCAACAGGCACATGAAAAGATGCTCAACGTCGCTCCTCATCAGGGAAATACAAATCAAAACCACACTGAGACACCACCTCATGCCGGTCAGAGTGGCTAAAGTGAACAAATCAGGAGACTACAACAGATGCTGGAGAGGATGTGGAGAAACGGGAACCCTCTTGCACTGTTGGTGGGAATGCAAACTGGTGCGGCCACTCTGGAAAACAGTGTGGAGGCTCCTCAAAAAATTCAAAATAGATCTACCCTATGACCCAGCAATAGCACTGCTAGGAATTTACCCAAGAGATACAGGAGTGCTGAGGCATGGGGGCACTTGTACCCCAATGTTTATAGCAGCACTTTCAACAATAGCCAAATGATGGAAAGAGCCTAAATGTCCATCAACTGACGAATGGATAAAGAAGATGTGGTTTATATACACAATGGAATACTACTTGGCAATGAGAAAGAATGAAATATGGCCTTTTGTAGCAACGTGGATGGAACTGGAGAGTGTGATGCTAAGTGAATTAAGTCAGAGAGAGAAAGACAGATACCATATCTTTTCACTCTTATGTGGATCCTGAGAAACTTAACAGAAGACCATGGGGGGAGGGGAAGGAAAA
>NW_024412400.1:7039771-7074028 GCF_014898765.1 Herpailurus yagouaroundi
GGGAAGGGAGGGTGGGTGATGGGTACTGAGGAGGGCACCTGTTGGGATGAGCCCTGGGTGTTGTATGGAAGCCAATTTGACAATAAATTTCATATTTAAAAAAAAAAGTTTAAGCCTGAAAGAATCTAGAAAACCTACCCATCCTGCCCTTAGACATCTTTTTTCCGGTCTTCATTTTACAACGAGACTGAGTAGCATCACTTGTCAGATAGACTTGTAGAGAACTGTTCTCTTCCCCCTTGAAGTGTTGGGTGTAGCATGTAATGAAATACTGTTCTTTAACTCCTGGTAATTAAGCCAAGAGAGAGGAGTGGAAGAATCTCAAGTTACTGAACTGATACGGTAGCATGGGGAGTACTCTTATAGCCTTCTGAAGGACTGTAGATACCATGAGGAAGACATTAATTCAGAAAGTCAAAACAGCGGTAGGGGGTTAGGCTGGGCTCCTCTCCGCTTTCATCAGCCTCATTTTCATATCTGTGTCTGTGGTGAGCCTTCACCACCACTGATTCAGACGCCGCCAGCCTGCAGATCTGCTCACGTCCTGTCCTAGGAAACCCCTGCCTGCAGCGCTCTGTGTCACGTGCGGTGCCTAGCCCAGATCTTGTTGCCTTCACTCACTCGAGGTGTAAAAAGTAAGCATTTGCCCTAGGAACCCAGGCTTTTGTCAGTAATAAAACTCCTGAAACAAAACTTCTATTCACATCTGTAATACAGAAGCATCAACTATTTGATGAAATTGTACTCTGAATTCAGTTGTCAATTTTACGACCCGAGAGTAACGGGTCACATTAATTGAAGAATGCAAACATATCTATAATTTATAATATATATTTTGTCCTCTAATGTAAACTAGTGACGTTCTCACAATTTTTCCTTTTATTTTAGCAAGACCCATATATAGCATCTATGGAACACCATACCGATTGGGTAAACGACATTGTGCTTTGTTGTAATGGGAAAACATGTAAGTACTTCTTTAGATTATTGGGTTTCTAGGGGTTTTTCACTCAACTTGGTATGTTTTTTTATTTTTCATGTGCCTTTTTAATTGAAGTCTGACATACGTGCAGAAAAGCACACACCTTGAGAATACAGCTCAGTAAAATTTCATAAGGTGAATACCCCCGTGTCTAGGTACAGATTACCAAAATCCCCCTTGGACCACCCTTTCAGTCACTCCCTCATGCCCCAAGATAACTGCTTTCCTGTCTGCTAAACACTATAAATTAGTTTTGCCTACATTCAAGCTATATATATGTAGACAGATTCATACAATATGTAGTCTTCTGTTAGCCTTATTAATGTCTCTTTTTGTTCTTATTATGGTAAGATCCATTTCTTAGTTTTGCAATCTGTGTTAGAAAAATTTTTTCAATCAAATTAGTTGTGCCTTCAACTGGAACATTAAAAAACTTTGCCCTGCATATTTAAAAACATGTTTCAAAAATAGGTTCTAGGAAGAGCTTTTAGATGTGTGTGTGTGTGTGTGTGTGTGTGTGAACATTAACAGATACTGGAATTAATGTTACAAATACTGTAAATATTCAAGTATATGTGTGTGGCTATGAATGTCAGTTTGAAAGCATGTTACATTGTTAAGAGTCCTTAAAATGATGAAAAGTCTTACTAAGGGGTTCGTTTATTCTTTGCCTCTTCTAGTAATATCTGCTTCTTCTGACACAACAGTGAAAGTGTGGAATGCACATAAGGGATTTTGCATGTCAACACTAAGGACACATAAGGTAAAACGACAAACAATTTTCAGCGTCTTTAGTGTAACGTTGAGATCTCAGTACTTTCTGTGACTCCTTTTCTTACCGATCTAGCAGATCATCGTGTGTGTGTTCTGTTACAGGATTATGTAAAGGCCTTAGCCTATGCCAAGGATAAAGAACTGGTAGCTTCAGCTGGGTTGGACAGACAGATATTCCTTTGGGATGTGAATACCTTAACAGCATTGACTGCCTCAAACAACACTGTCACAAGTAAGGTGTTTGAAAAAAATTTCTTTGGAAGTGATTCAAGTTGACATAAAGAAAGAATGGTTGATGAAACATCTTGGATAGGTTTGCATCGAGACAGTGGTTCATATTTTGAGAGTGCTTCTACCTACAGCGTTCTAGCCCCCAAGAGTATGATTGAACAACAAGGAGCTAGTTCCTCACTGCAGTCTAAAAATGGTAACTTCTCCAGGTGTAACCTGGCTATTTTTGTACATGTGCATGTCTTAGCTCCCTAGCTAAAGTGTAAGTTCCTGCAGGGCAAAAGAGTCTGTCTTATTACCACTTTGTACCTCCCGTAGCATTGCCTGGTCCAGGGTCACAATCTCAGCAGACACTGTTGATGGAGGTGGTGATTACTTGACAAAGCAGGCAGTTTCTGACTCTTAAAAGTGTTACTATGAGCCCTTGAGTTAATGGCCAACATGGAAAATACACAAAGAAAGAAAAGGCTCCCTGCACTGATTTTGCAGGACCCTTTCAGAGCCACCCTAAAGAATCCAGCCAATTTCAGAAGAGATCAGGAGAGGCTAGGGTGCCTCCAGAGGCAATTCAGAAACATTCACAACACGTTAATTGCACAGATGCCTCATCAGCTAAGAGATCTGAGATTACCAGGTCAGACCCATAGGAGTCTAAATTTGACACTGAGCCTCACGCTTGAGCCAGCTCACTAGCGTCCTCTAGGCCAGCTGTCAGAGGGCTTTTAGGAGCACATTTGTGGCTAAGGCTGGCCTGGCAGGTCTGTGTTCAGGATATAGGCCTGAACTATCTAGATCTCTACATACAGGTCCAGCTTTTCATGACTGTGGAATACTCACATTGACATAGCTAAAACAGGCCTAATATAATCTAGGATGTGCCAGGAAGGGCAGGTTGGGAGACTGATGTTTATAATTTCTTGAATATTGTTCCCACCCTTTTCCCTAGGAAGTATGCAGAGCTCTAAACACTACTCGCCCCTTGATCTCCTTGATTTTTCACCAGGGCATTACTGTAGTGATCCAGCAGCTGATCTCTGCTGGGGGCTGTCATGACACATTATTTAGCTCTCTAGATGTAGGGCCTGCCCCAAAGAAACACTAACAAGAGGGAACAAAGCAGAAGAAGGCAGGATTGTCCCCAGGTCAGAGACCGGGCTTAAGGTTACAGATTCTGCAACAGATACATCTTGCTTAGAATCATTTAGAGAGGATATCACACAAGCTGATTTATGATTATAGAAGTACTAATAGCTAACAGTTACTGAGCACTTACTACATAACCTGTTACTTTTCTAAATACGTATATTAACTCCTTTACTCGTAACTTCTCAGTATTTTTGCTTATATTTATTCTTTATTGAAAATTAGGATGATACTGTATAGACAGTTTATATGTAGCTTCCTTCAATTCAGTGCAACTGAGTTCTGAATTGTAGAGCATGAACATGATTCTCACTAAACATTGCCTAATATCCTTCCAAGAGTTGTACCAAACAAGTTGTACTTATCCCACAAGTAATGTATGAGAGTACCATTGTACTGTTTTTTGAGAATTAATTATTGCCTCATTGAAAATCTGATTTGATAGGTGAAAATAATATTTTTTGTTTTGGCTTGTGTTTCCTTGAAAACGGTGAGTTTGGATATGTTGTTCATATTTATTGGCACGAGTATATCTTTGAAAATACATTGCTTATGTGGATAGTTTTTAAATGGCAGTGCAGTTCAATTTAGCAAATATTTATTGAGCACTTTTGTGTCTCAAATCTAGACAAGATGTAAATTTTGATAACAGTATTGTTGTTTAGAATGATCTCCCTCATAGCAAGATTTCTTTTCCTTAGAACACTCACAAAGATTTTCTAAGCCAAATAATTAAACTTAAATTTTTGCTGGCTAACTGCTGAACAGATAATGATTTTGTTAACATTTGGCTTTGTTTATCCTTAATAGCCTCTTCTTTAAGCGGGAACAAAGATTCCATTTATAGCCTGGCAATGAATCAACTGGGAACAATCATTGTATCAGGGTCCACTGAGAAGGTAAGGGGGAGCTAACGGGTATATTTTAACACCGGAAAACAGAGACACCAAAATAATTCGATCCGTATAATTACTAAATACACAGACAGAGATTTTGTTCAGGGAAAGGTTTTATTTGAACAAATAAGAATATAACTATATAATTACTGTCGTTTGTGGTGACGGGGGTGGGCTGAATGGGTGGGGAAAGCCTATTCATGTTTTGACGTTAGAAGGGGTTCCTCCTACTTGAAAAGATCGGGAGTCTCAGTCGGTGCCCATTGGCAAAACAGTATTTCCTTCACAGTGTAATGGTTGTCATTTGACCTCTCGGTCATTTATTATTGAAATTTGTTCAGGTGTGTGCTCAGTTGATGTAACATTTTGTTAAAATACACAGGTTTTAAGGGTATGGGATCCAAGAACATGTGCGAAACTAATGAAGCTGAAAGGGCACACAGACAATGTCAAAGCACTGCTGTTGAACAGGGATGGTACACAGGTACGTACTTGCACGTGGATGTTTACTTAGTGACCTTGTCTCAAATTTCATGCACCAGAAACTTCTGAAGAGTGGTCTACTTTCCAATCCTTAAAATACCCCAGTTGCACCTAATAGTAATCCACATTTTGAAATTAATTCTGTTTGCCTCACTTACATAGAGACCAAACAAGAGGTTCCCTCAGAATAACTCTAATGCCAATGACTAGATGCAGTTACGATGGGTATAGGATAAAATAATTTATTTTTTAATGTTTATTTTTGAGAGAGAGACACAGAGTGTGAGCGGGCGAGGGGTAGAGAGAGAGGGAGACACAGAATCCGAAGCAGGCTCCAGGCTCCGAGCTGTCAGCACAGAGCCCAATGCGGGGCCCGAACCCACGAACCAGGAGATCATAACCCGAGCCCAAGTCGGACGCTTAACCAACTGAGCCACCCAGGTGCCCTTAGGATAAGATAATTTAAAATGTTACTTTGTGTAAAGCAGAAGGAAGTTTTGCTATTGAACGCTTTCTGCTAGTGAAAATTTCCTAACAGTGGGTCTGACTTTGGGCCAAATCCTGTCATTTGACTCTGTAGATACAGTCTGTAAGTTTAGACATCTGACATAATACTTACAAACATTTTGGTAATGTTTGAACACGTACTGGTACCCTAGTACTTTGTTGGGTACATAATTTGTGGATTATAAATCACAGTTCAGTTTGTTCTGTAGCAGTGGGAAAATGATCTTCCATCAATGTAGGTAATAAAAACAAAAACCGAGCACCGTTTGCAGTTAGGGCCTACTTCTGCCCGTGCCCCCGTCTCCCCAGCCATGTTTGCTCACGGGCCAGGGAGGAGCCCGGAGCTAGCTGGAATTGATTGTGAGTGGGTTAGGAAAAGCAGAGTGGGGAGGTGGCACAGTGAGAAGCACCATCGGTCTGTCACTCCTGTGGGAATTTCATCATGCAAGTTGCCTCCCATGTGAATTAGAGGAGCCTTTGTCTCCGGAGGTGAGAGGAAATCATCCTTCAGAACCAGGCAAAGAGAAGTTAGACGATGCCCACGGAGGTCTTTGGAGCTACATCCCAGTGTTCATGTACTTATTGTGTGGCCTCGAGGAGAGGACTTCACTTTCCTAGTCCTTGGTTTGCTCATCTGCAAAGTGGGGATCATAATGTCGGTAAGGTTAGAAGTAGTAAGTATATTCTTCTCTGTGAGCTGTGGCATTTTCTAGAGCTCTTGAGTTCCTTTGCAGCCCCGTTTTCATGGGAGTCTGAGAAGCCCGGTTCAGTCCGCTCCTCACTGTTTTTGCAGTGTAGCTGCTGAGCTCCACGTGGGATGGCTGACCCTGCCTTGTTCTGTTGGCTTTGTTCGGGATTTGACTGGGTCACGTGGTCTTTGTGCAACTGCCCCGAAACAGGGGATGTGGATAAGACGGTTTTCGGAAGGGGGCTGTGGGCTGGGCAGATTTTCTAAAGCTCCTCTTGCTCCTATACTCCTTGCTTTGTCTCCTGTGTGTACAGATAGGAGTGTGCTTTTACCTAAGGCAACTTAGCACACGTGGTTACAGACGCACTTCACGTGAAGTCACCTCCACGGACTGTATGCAGACCGCTTGAAAGGCTGCCGTCAGCCCTGGGGTGCGTAATCAGGCAGCGACTCCTTCTCCCTTTCCTCCTCCGTCCATTGTCCTTACTGGCAGCTGGAGGCTAAATGTAAATTTAACCACCAACTGCACAACATATTAACATTAGGGAATCTGATCAACATAACAGCAATGCTAACTAGTTGTTTGGGTAAAAGAGAGGAAGGAAAACGAAACCTTGGCATACTGATTCTCAAACTCTTGTAATATATGAGAGAAACAGTCAACAATTACTGGACCAGGGTATGTACTGTATCCTGCGGAGTTGCCCTGTAAGCTTCTAACACAGGATCTCCGGTGTCATTGTAAGTCAGGACTAGTGATAAGATAACGTATAAGGGTCACCTGCGTGGCTCAGTGGTTCAGCTTGAGTCATGATCTTGTAGTTCGTGGGTTCTAGCCCCACACTGGGCTCAGCCCTGACAGTGCAGTCGGCTTCAGATTCTCTGTCTCCCTCTTTCTGCCTCTCTCTCAAAAATAATAAGCATTAAAAAATAATGTGTGTGCGTGTGTGTGTGTGTGTAATAGGCCTGTGAATCCTGTGGACATCCTCTTCCTTTGTTGTTGTTACTGTTTAGCAAATCTTACTGTTTGAGGTCTGTCGCCACTGAGCTTGTTTTGATCGGTGCCAACATTACTGGGCCGAGCCACTGGACATCTCATCCCTTGTACTTGCTCAGGCAATTGCTTGGGGAGCTGGGACCATCTGCCATCTTAGTTTGAGTCAGTGACATCCTTATGTGTCCCTCAGAGGGTTTTCCTGGTAACCTAAGTACTGCGTAACCTTATCTTATGGGTCCAGGGGTCTTTAAGCATCAAGCTATTCCTTGCCAGCTTACCATGCCCACGTGGCTGCTATTGGGAGTTGAGTTATGTATGAGCGACCATCCCAGAAACACTCGTGTTGGTCAACAGCAGCCTGGCTTTGGTACACTGGCCCCTCTACTTTCTCGTTCAGGAGCACAGACCCCCCTGACCAGAGCTGTAGACTCTGTGCCCCTAAGTCTGATGTAGCAGAACCATTCAGGGCCTCCTGTCCTAGTCCCAAGAGCTACCTCCTAATGACAGGGTCTTCACGTGTATCTGCCGGAAGGGTGGAGATAGTTTGGTGCACGACTCTAGCTCCTGCAAGATGTCAGGCACTAGAAGTCCTATAAAATAGGCACATCCTTCAACCACACTACCGACCACTACAAGGAAGTTCACCAACATTATACTTTAAAAGCAATCGTTGTCTATTTGGGGGCCTGCTTTTTAGCAGTCTCAGAATACAGTTACCATCAGAGATTATTTTGTCTTCCATATCAGGGTTGATACAGCTCTGTGTTCCCTCATCGGCTTTCAGCTCTACACTTTGGGTTTGGGAGTAACTGCAAGTTGCCCAGGCTCTGAGGACTTCCAGCCCATCACCTTAGGGTGGAGTTTCCTCCTCCTCAAGTTGTCAGACTTACTCTCTGTAGGTACACGGCCTAGGATCTGAGGGATCAGAGCTGTACTGACAGCTTCACCACCTCAGAGTAGCGTCTCTTCGTGGAAGGCGAGCCCTTCCTTGCCCTTCCTCCATTAGATTGTGTCGGTCCTCCCGCGCGCACGTTGGAGGTCTGCTTGTAACTTAGCTGGGACAGTTTCTTTGTTGGCTGGTCTCTCGGTTGCCTTGTAGACCAGTTGGAACAGGTGATTCAAACACGGATGCTCCCGGCCACTTATGGGGGAGTCTCCTGGTACGTGTTCATTTAGTTAACCTTGTCCAGAGTTCTAAAGGGTCTTCCCAGTCACGGGGCACACCGGTATATCTTTAACATTCCTGAAGGCCTCATCTATTCGGACACTTCCCAAATCTGTAAGCCCACAGCTACCTGCTCTAAGCTTTTGCCTACTTGATTTCATACGCCAGCACCAGCACTTGCTTCTCCTTGAGGCCATTTGTTCCCTCAGAGGAGGAAGGTTTATTCTCTTTGGCAAGTCACCATGGGAACTGGTAGCGAACACCAGGCATGTGGCTGATTCAGCCTCCTTCTGTCGGACTCACAGCGTGCTCGGCCCTAATTTGTGTGCCAGCAACTTCTACGCAGTTGATGCTCCGGAACCTTTAGAAAGCGTCAGAATTGCTAATGTTAACTCTGAGTGCTGGAGGTCCCCATTTTATATTAATAGACATTGAACTTGAGGCTCAGATGGGAAGTATCCAAGGTCACAGAGAGTGAGTGGTAAGCCTGGGACTAGGATTTGCTTCTGACTCCTATTAGTAGAATCTCAGAGACCTGGCAGGCCATCAGGAATCCATTGCCATGAGCAGGAGGATGAGACGGAGTGTGACCCCTAGCTCTAACAGGCTTGCTGGCCTAGTGCAAAGCTTGTCAACCTTAGAGTACCAGAATGACCTGGAGAGCCCATCAAAGCATGGATTGCTGGGCCCCACCACAGTTTCTGCCACATTAAGTCTGGAATCGGACCCAGGAATCTGTATTTTTAACAACTTCCCAGGGGATGCTAATTCTGCATGTGGCCAGGCAAGAGAGGACCAAGGCAGTTTTTTCCCCCGGCTTGAGCAGGTACTGTTGCCTTCGGTCATGTGAGCCTATGGTGCGTGCTTATCAGAAGTCTTTATCAGAGGCAGAAATACAGGTTGTCAGACATGTGCGTTTGACAATGTAGAGTCAACAAGGACAGACACTGGCTACAGAACACAGGAAAGCAGGAACCTTCTGGCTGGAACTTTTTCTAACGTTAACTTTCTCTGTTTTCAGTGCCTTTCAGGCAGTTCTGATGGGACAATTCGCCTTTGGTCCCTTGGCCAACAGAGATGTATAGCGACGTACCGAGTCCATGATGAAGGCGTTTGGGCTCTGCAGGTCAATGACGCCTTCACACACGTGTATTCTGGTGGAAGGGACAGGAAGATTTACTGTACAGACCTAAGAAACCCTGACATTCGGGTACTAATTTGTGAAGAAAAAGCACCAGTTCTCAAGGTATGTCCTGTGTTTTAGTTTTGTGCCTAAGATTGTTACACGTGCTGGCCAAATCCAGCAAAATCTGTATTAGAACACAACTCACAGAGCTGTGGGGTGGTGAAAAAAAGATATTTTAAGTTTAATTAGTCATCTGTAGAAGAAATTGTGACTTTTTGGGTACGTTTGTGACACGTAGCTCTCCCACTGGCGAATCCTAGTGCGATTGCCCCACGTTGCTCCTGAGCTCCCCCGGCTTTCCTAACCTGTCCTAAGTGGAGGAATGTGACAAGTTCAGGTATCCGTGAGCAGACAGCAAAGCAGAAAGACCACTGCCTCAGAGGGAGGATGTGGAAGAATGCTTCGGAAGAAGAGAACGAGCCGGTTCATACTCCAAACCTGACGTTTCTACCTCACAGTCGTCCCGATTGCTGACCAGCGTCCGGCGTGTTGGTGAAAGAGTACTTGGGAAGCCGTCCATACTGACACCTGCTAAAAGTGAAGCCTGGACTGCAGAATGGCCTGTCGTCACATGACCGCGCGTTCGGCCTCACTGATCATCTCAGCATCGCACGTTAAAACCGTACTGAAGAGAACTCCAGGTTTAAAATGGAGGCATAAAGGCAGCACGACTTCCTTTTCACAACAATCGTCCAAAAACAATCAGGAAAGCAAGAGACAAAACTGCAGATACCCACAAAACTGAGCGACATCTGACACCCAGACCACAGTAGAAGAGGAAGAGCTGAAGCAAAGGAATAGAGGTCAAATGAGACGGTTGAGGGGGTGCTTGTGGCCTATGAGCGCACACATGCTGGCCGATTACAGCTCTTCAGAATAGGTGGTGCCCCCCAGGGACACACCCAGTAATCCTAGAGAAGCAAGGGAGTTGCTGCAGTCAGAGCCTGTGTGCAGGAAGCAGGCTCCTGGGGGCAGACGGCAGGGAGGAGAAACACGGCGTTTTGCAGTGCCCGGGGAGAGGAAAGCCAAAAAGGACTTAGTGCCCACATAGCTGTGTGTTACAAGAAACGTCACTCTGAACTGGGGGGATTCCTTCTTGCGAGGAGTCCAGCCTGTCCCACAGCTCCCAACCTTCCGTTTCCTGGCACGGGAAGAATAGTGGTTGACTGACTACAGAGTGATTTTGTGTGCAGACTACGTACATGGGTGCAGGGATATGTTTGTATACGTGTGCTATTTTAAAAATACAGAAGACGCAGTAAGCTATTCACAGGTGTACTATTCTTAGGTGAGGGGGGCCTTACTTGCATATTTTTCACTTTTGCTGTATTCTCAGGATGTTTTTTTAGTACAAACATCTTCATAGAGAAAGATCTATTTCTTTATCATTAAGAAAGAATAGGGGCACCAGGTCGGTTAAGCATACAACTCTTGATCTCGGGTCAGGTCACGATCTCATGGTTCGTGAGTTTGAGCCCTGCATCAGGCTCTGCACTGATGGCATGAAACCTGCTTGGGATTCTGTCTCTCCTTTTCTCTGCCCCTCCCCTCCGCCTTGTGTGCACACGCGTGCACACTCTCTCTCAAAAAATAAAATAAACTTAAAAAAGAACAGAAAAACAAAAGAGCAAAAACAAAAATTATGTAAGTCATCCTTTTGACTGTACCTGTTTGGATCCCCTGATTAATTAATTAATTTAAAATCACACAGACTTTAAGCCACTGTTTTTGATGAGAAGTCACCCCTATTATACTTTTATGAGGCCACGCTTCCTTTAGCAAAGAGACTGCCTCGTTATTCTGTGCATCCCTAGCTTTTCTCCCTCTTTTTAAAAAATTTTTATTTGAGAGCAAGCAGGGGAGAGGGGCAGAGGGAGATAGAGAATCCCAAGCAGGCTCCACACTCAGCACAGAGCCTTCTGCGGGGCTCATTCCCATGAGCCTGGGACCACGACCTGAGCTGAAATCAAGTCAGACACTCAACCAACTGAGCCACCCAGGTGCCCCTGTGCATCCCTAGCCTTTTTTTTTTTTTTCTCTCAATGTTTATTATTTATTTTTGAGAGCGAGAGAGAGCTCGAGTGGGGGCAAGGACAGAGAGAGAGGGACACACAGAATTTGGAGCAGGCTCCAGGCTCCGAGCTGTCAGCACAGAGCCCAACACAAGGTTTGAACCCACGAACCATAAGCTCACGACCTGAGCCGAGGTCAGACACTTTATGGACTGAGCCACCCAGGCGCCCCATGCCCCCTAGCTTTTTTTTTTTTTTTTCTCAACGTTTTTATTTATTTGTGGGACAGAGAGAGACAGAGCATGAACAGGGGAGGGGCAGAGAGAGAGGGAGACACAGAATCGGAAACAGGCTCCAGGCTCTGAGCCATCAGCCCAGAGCCTGACGCGGGGCTCGAACCCACGGACCGCGAGATCGTGACCTGGATGAAGTCGGACGCTTAACCGACTGCTCCACCCAGGCGCCCCGCCCCCTAGCTTTTTAACGCATGCCAGGGTACCGTCAGCAGGAGTTGATATTTAATAATACATAGCTAGTCCCAGCGACTCAGGAGAGTCAGCACTCAAGAAAGCAATGTTTCTGTGCTTTGTTTTCAGATGGAGCTTGATAGGTCAGCTGATCCCCCTCCCGCAATCTGGGTCGCGACGACTAAGTCTACAGTAAACAAATGGGTAAGTGAGCTTCCATACACCTGGCAAAGGTGTGCAAACATGTGGTTTGTTATCACAGACCTGCCGGATACCAGTAACAAATGCTCAAGATGAAAAAGCCCAGCATGCTTTTGAACAGTGGCAAAAACATGAAAGCCTGTGTGTATCATCCTAAGGATTGTACTAAAATTAAGGTAAAAGTCAATATGAAGCTTCCGACTTCTTTGTCAGGAGCCAAGATGGACATTTGTTGTGCTTAGAATAGTCACCGTTGCCCGGTAAAACCAAAAAATATCAGTATAGCTTCTGACCTCACAGAACTGCATTTGAAGGCAGCCTGGGTACAGGTTTCCCCCACTGTCCAGAAGTTTGCTTCATACTACTTCACTTCTGCAAATTCCTGTGTTACCCAGTTTCTGTAACCAAAAGAAATCGGAAGAGGATTGTTGCTTTTATGAAATGGCAATTGCTTCCTTGTCTTTACAGTTTCGGCTAATGGAAGTTTCATATGAACGCTTTATTTTTGGAAAGCAGGGAATCCCTGTACCAACACGGCAGGGACACTTGGCTAGGATTCTGTTTTTCTAAGCATAAGAGAATTAGAAAATGGTGCTTTCAAATTCATTTCCTTTTCCCTCATGGTTTGTAGAACAGGGATAGAATTAGAGGATACGCATAGAGAAGTCATCAAAAATACTACTAATCCTTAAGTGTTATTTAAAGAACATTTAAGTTTTCTTGCTTATCAGATTATGTGTGGATAACAAAAAAGAGTGTGTTTACATTTATTTGTTGATATGCCAGTCAAGTGGGCTTTCTTGATATGGTAAAAAATGTTATATATCTTGTCTAAATTTCATTGTCCCAATTTGAAATCAACAGTAGCTTTACCTGGAAGATTGCTTATTTTTCTATCCAAAAAGATAATGTTGACATTCCCTTCTTAATACTTTTTTTTTTTTTTAAATCGTGGTAGGTAATTGTACTTTGTCACTAAATATTTTGTGGTTGATTTTACTGTTTTGTTTTTTTCTTGTTCTTTGTTTTTCTTGCCACTTGAAACGGATTGGCAAATTATAAAGTGTAAAATGCTTAAAAAATGAATTTTGTCCCTTTAGACCTTGAAGGGAATTCATAATTTCAGAGCCTCCGGAGATTATGACAATGACTGTACAAATCCTATAACACCACTTTGTACGCAGCCTGACCAGGTTATTAAAGGTGAGTAGGGAAGGTGGAAGGTACGATACTTTTTACTAAGGTTAATTATAGTTACTAAGAGATAGACAAAAAGGAGTTGGCTTTCCTTTAAATGTAATTCTCCTGTCAACAAGAGACACAGTGTATAGGTTTATTTTTAATAGAAGAAATATATTTTTTAAATGCTACTTAGTGTTGGGGTGCTTGGGTGGCTTAGTCGGTTAAATGTCTGACTTTGGCTCAGGTCGTGAGTTCAAGCCCCACATCAGGCTCTCTGTGGTCAGCGCAGAACCCGCTTCAGATATTCTGTCCCCCTCCCACTCATTTTCTCTCTCTCTCTCTCTCACTCTCAAAAATAAGTTGGTTTTTTTTTTTTTTAATGCGATTTAGTGACTTTAAAAAGTGAGCTTTCTTGAGGTACAGTCTTTTTGCCTAGCATCAGAATAATGATGGTGTTGGAAAAGCCAAACCACTTTGCAAAATCTAGAGAGTTGAATGTTGTCTCTTGGCACAAGGCAGAAAGAGTCAGGTCTGATCCTTGTATTCTCTGTGCTGCCCCTGGAAGCGGCAACTCTGTGTTGAATGCTGGAGTGTGGGGTCAAGGTACTTACTGGTGTCTTCGTCTGCAGTTCGATGTCCGTGCAGGTGGCATCAGAGAGAGAAGGAAGACAGGAAGCAAAAGTTAGCCATGGGACTGATTCAGAGATTTTCTGTCACCGATTGAACTTTTCCCAGTGGGTATTTATAGCAGCCCTTTCAACAGTAGCCAAATGATGGAAAGAGCCTAAATGTCCATCAACTGATGAGTGGATAAAGAAATTGTGGTTTATATACACAATGGAGTACTATGTGGCAATGAGAAAGAGTGAAATATGGCCCTTTGTAGCAATGTGGACGGAACTGGAGAGTGTGATGCTAAGTGAAATAAGCCATACAGAGAAAGATAGATACCGTATGGTTTCACTCTTATGTGGATCCTGAGAAACTTAACAGAAACCCATGGGGGGGGGGAGGGAAAAAAAAAAGAGGTTAGAGTGGGAGAGAGCCAAAGCATAAGAGACTCTTAAAAACTGAGAACAAACTGAGGGTTCCTGGGGGGTGCCCGGGAGGGGAAGGTGGGTGATGGGTATCGAGGAGGGCACCTGTGGGGATGAGCACTGGGTGTTGTAGGGGAACCAATTTGACAATAAATTATATTAAAAAATAACAATAATAATAATTGTGAACTTTTCCCACTGGGTAAAACTATTTGCCCTTAACAATTTTCTACTAGAAGCCCCTCGAAGTAGTGAGTTTTTAAAGCTATAATCTGTTTTTAAGATGAGACAGTTTTTCTTTGGCCTTAAATTGCCTTAGATATAATTATATGTATATATATTAATATCTATGTATCTTTTGACTCGCCTTCTTTCTGATGGATGTTATGATTTATGTTGTTACATGCCAATTAGTGATTATTGCCATACTGTGAATTTAAATAGAGAATTGTTTTGCTAATCGTGTGGGTTTCTTTTTTCCTTTAGGGGGTGCTAGTATTATTCAGTGTCACATTCTTAATGATAAGAGACATATATTAACCAAAGATACCAATAATAATGTGGCATATTGGGATGTATTGAAGGTGAGTATCTTTTTGTATAAAACGTAAGTTATTGGACCATGTATCACCTATATTGTTTATTGTAAAAAATATACGTAGTAACCAAGATAGTAAGTGTGTAAGTTAAGATTTGATGGCAATAATACCTTATTTGGGGGTACTTTTTAATACAAATAATAGGTAAGGCCATAGTTCATCTTTTTAAGCACCTAAAATTTGAATGGAACCTTTCTGCTATATGCTGCCTTGCCTTAACAAGAATACATCACAGTTCCTGATCCTTGACATTTTGGGCCGGATAAGTCTTTGTCGAGGGAGGCAGGGTGGAGTGGGATCTGTCCTGTGCACTGTAGGATGTTAGCAGGATCCCCAGCCTCTACCCAGGGAGAGCGGCCACAGAGGTTGCCCGGTGGAATGAGGGAACGGGCTAGAGTATCCTGCAGCCTCAGAGAAATAGGCATCTCTACGTGGAGGCGAGGGAATAAGTGGTCTCCATGTGCCATCGGGGAGGCACAGGATAGAGGAGAGGCAGCAGAGTCAGCTTTCGAGAAGACAGCTGACCCTCAGGAAAGAGCCACATTGATGTGACGAGGTGGTGGAGGAAGTATTCCGAGACACGGATAGGAATGGAGGTGAGCTGTGATGGGAAACGCCCCAGGGCTCCCCGCGGAGGTCAGGACACGCCTCTGGGGAGCACTCGAGGGCAGTGAAGGAGAGATCCGAAGGGTCAAGAAAGAGAAACCTTACCGGGCTGCCTGTAGGGTATCTCTCGTCTTCACAGCAGCTGCCCGGGTCTCCTAGGGTGTTTAGTAACTGTTCTTTGTTCCTGGAAGATTGTCTGTGCCTCATTTAACATTGCTTCCAGGTCAGTGTGATGATGTGTTTTATCAGTATGACCAACATGACAATTCCAAAAAGAGAACGTTTTGTGTTTTGGGTTTTTTTTTTTCTTTTAACTTAAAAGTGTAATAGCGGATATTTTTGTCTTAAAGCATCTACCTGCAACTGTTTGGCCACGTCCTTGTTGAAATGTTTCTTTGACTCCATTTTATTGAGACAGATGTGAATATGTGTAAAATTTTGAGTACCTAAGTCGGAATCAAATCAGTTCACCACTTATGTTGATAATTCCCATACTTTCTTTTTGCTGTATAGGCATGTAAAGTTGAAGATCTGGGCAAAGTGGATTTTGAGGATGAAATTAAGAAAAGATTTAAGATGGTGTATGTGCCAAATTGGTTCTCAGTAGACTTAAAAACAGGGGTGAGTTTGCAACTGATATTCGTACAATTTGGGATAGTTGAAAGTTTCTTATGTAGCTCAAAATTAAGTATTATTAAGTACGGAGTCCTATGTTTAAGTATGAACGCAGTAAGTTTTTCATGTTAATACTTGCCAAATGCAGTTAAAAAGTGCCTTTTGGTATCCCAGGAAATTAAACTGTAGCTCCAGTGAATCCCATGAAACACATTTTGGTCCTGAATCTGTGGCTTAGCACCTAGTACAGATACGTAGGGGCATATTAGGAGAATGTGTTGAAATGGAATGCTGCTAACAGTGTTTTTATTTTGACAGATGTTGACTATTACTTTGGATGAGAGTGATTGTTTTGCTGCTTGGGTTTCTGCAAAAGACGCTGGCTTCAGCAGCCCTGACGGGTCAGATCCAAAACGTGCGTTTAAGTGTCCTTCCCTCCCTCCTTTCGAAAGAGAAGGTGGATCTGTGCTGGGTTAGGTTTTTTTGTTTGTGTTTGGTTTGCTTTGCTTTTCTTTGCTATGTGCTCCCTTTTTTTTTAAACAATATTTGGGCATTTTTAAATCACTTTTCAAGAAATACATATATTCCCTCATGGAATTTGAAAATACTATACCATTTTAAATGTTTTGGGGGTCTTGGGGCGCCTGGGTGGCTCAGTCGGTTAAGTGTCCAACTCTTGATTTTGGCTCAGGTCGTGATCTCACAGTGGGTGAGTTTGAGTCCTGTGTTGGGCCCCACGCTGACAGCACGGAGCCTGCTTGGGATTCTCTTCTCCCTCCCTCTCTCCCCCCTCCCCAGCTCAGGCTCTCTTTCTCTCTCAAAATAAATAAATAAGTAACTTTGAATAGATTGGTTTTAAGATAAATAAATGTTTTGGGGGCCTGGGTTTTTCTTGCAGTCTGTGGTTTACCTTTAACAATTAAACACACAGCACACTCTCTACCCCTAATCCTTTCTGGAAATCTGTTAGGGTAGGAAAAGTGAAGCTGGGAAACAGTTCTGGTGTCTTCCTTTGTTTTGTTTGTTTGTTTTTAATTGAGGTATAATTGACATGTGACATTATATTAGTTTCAGATGTCCAGCCTGATTCAATATTTGTATATATTGCAAAATGATCATAAATCTAGTTAATATCCATTACCACCGTACATAGTTACACATTTTTGTTGTTGTTGTTGTTGCTTATGATGAGAACGTCTAAGATCTGCCCTGTTAGCAGCTTTCAAATGTGCACAATAGTAGTCGCCGTGACTTACTTACGTGATAACTGGAAGTTTGTACCTTTTGATACCCTCTTCACGTCACTGCTCGTGCCTCTGGCGACCACCAGTCTATTTTGTCTTTTGTTTCTTTTTAAGATTCGACATATATGTGAGATCATCTGGTATTTTCTTTCTCTGTCTTACTCCACATAGCCCTCAGGGTCCAACTGAATTATCACAGATGGCAGGATTGTGTTCTTTCTTGTGGCTGAATAACATTCCGTTGTACCTACGTACCACATTTTTTCTTTATCCGTTCATCTATCGATGAACACTTGGTTTCCATATCTTGGCTACTGTAAATACTGCTGCAGTGAACATAAGGGTGTGTATATCTTTTTGAGTTGGTTTTTTTCATTTTCTTTGGGTAAATACCCAGAAGTGGAATTGCGAGATAATACGGCATTTACTATTTTTAATTTCTTGAGGAGACTGCATACTGTTTTGCACAGTGACTGCACCAGTTTACGTTCCCACCAACAGTGTAAGAGGGTTCCCTTTACGCACATTTTCATGAACACTTACCTTGTATCTTTTTGGTACTAGCCATTCTAATGTGTGTGAGGTTGTGCTTTTGATTTGCATTTCCCCGATGATTAGTGATGTTGAGCATTTTTTTTCATGTACTTGTTGGCCATCTGTATGTCTTCTTTGGGAAAATGTCTATTCAGATCTTCTGTCCATTTTTTTTTTTTTTTTAAGATTTTATTCTTAAGCAATCTCTGTACCCAGTGTGGGGCTTGAACTCACAATCCCTGAGAACGGAGTCACATGCTCCGCCAACTGAACCAGCCGGGAGCCCCTTTCTGCCCATTTTTTAATTGGATTGCTTGTTTTCCATTTTTGTTTTTGCCGTTGAGTTGTATGAATTCCTTGTATATTTTGGGTATTAACCCCTTATCAGATCTATGATTTGTAGAGATTTCTCCTATGCCGTAGGCTGCCTTTTCATTTTGTTGATGGTTTCCTTTGCTGTGCAGAGCTTGTTAGCTTGATGTAGTCCCACTAGCTCACTTTTGCTTTTGTTGTTTTTGCTTTTGGTGTCAGATCCAAAAAATCATCACCAAGCTCCAGGACCTTGCTGCCTATGTTTTCTTCTAGGGTTTTTTTTTTTTTCCTTAGTTTTTAAAATTTTTATTTAATCTTGAGAGAGAAAGAGAGCGCGAGCAGGGGAGGAACAGAGAGAGAGGGAGACACAGAATCCGAAGCAGGTTCCAGGCTCTGAGCTCTCAGCACAGAGCCCGACGTGGGGCTCGAGCTCACAAACCACGAGATCATGAGCTGAGCCGAAGTTGGACGCTTGATGGACTGAGCCACCCAGGCACCCCTTCTTCTAGGAGTTTTGTGGTTCTGACAGTCAAATCTTTAATCTATTTTGAGTTAATTCTTGTGTATTGTGAGAAGAAACGTATAAAAGTCTATTATATTTTGTTGATTACATCTTTGGTTGCTATTCTCCTGAGAATGTAGTATGTAGACATACCTGATGTACATAAATATAGTTTTAGTGGCTCCATATGGAAATAGTTCTTTAAAGAATGTAATTCCCATTTTTGTTCATTTTTAATTTTTTTTAAGTTATTTATTTATTTTCAGAGACAGAGACAGTGTGAGTGGGGGATGGGGAGAGAGAGAGAATCCCAAGCAGGCTCCCCACTGTCAGCAGAGAGAAATCATGTGAAATCATGACCTGAGCCAAAATCAAGAGTCAGATGCTTAACCAGCTGAGCCACCCAGGCGTCTTTTTTTGTTCATTTTTTTTTAAATGGTCCTATTTGGGGCACCTAGGTGGTTCAGTTGGTTAAGTGTTCTACTCCAGCTCAGGTCATGATCTCACTGTTCATAGGTTCACGCCCTACGTTGGGCTCTGCTCTGACAACACGGCATCTGCTGGGGATTCTCTGTCTCCCTTCCTCTGCCCCTCCCCTGCTCACCTGCTCTTTCTCTCTCTCAAAAATAAACATTAAAAAAAAAAAAAGAATGGTTATATCTGAACAATCAGATAGCTCCATATTATCAGAACAACCAGTTAATTGCTCCGTATTATCACTGCTGAAACATTCTAAGATAAATTTTAATAGACTTGGCAAAATCTTTAAAGTCTTTTAAACATCATTGGCATCGGGTTACGAGTGTAACATCCAAATATGTGGAAACAATTTTTATTTCTTTCCCTCTGTTTTTAGGTGAAAACTAATAACTCTCTTTTCCATGTCTTTTCATTTTAACTCTTTTGCAGTGAACTTAGGAGGACTTTTACTGCAGGCACTCCTAGAATATTGGCCTAGAACACACGTGAATCCAATGGATGAAGAAGAAAATGAAGTAAACCATGGTTCGTGTTTTTATATCCAAATAATTGACTTAAAATTACTCAGAAGTTTAAGATGCTTGGAGTGTTTGTTATTCTAAGGATGTTTAAGAAATGTTTGGAAGCATTTACTAAATCGTGACAAAATAAATATTTGTGATGTGCCCAATTTATCACCCTTCCACGTATCAAAGAACGTCCGGTCTTGACTTGAGATTCCAAGAGCACTTTCCATGAAGCTGCTCAAGATGGGTAAAAAAAAACCCCTATATATCCAAATGACCTTCTCCTTAAAAGCAAGCGGCTTAGCGGTCTTCTTCCAAAGAAGACTGTTCCTCAGAGCATCTGTGGTCCTGCTGGACTCACCTCCAGAGCTAGCTACTTAGCTGCATCAGGAAGCCATTTCTGTCCTTACCTGGTCATGATTCATTTCGGCCTGAAACACAGGCATTACCTAGTCTGATGATCTACCTGATTTTGGCTCCAAACGTTTCAAAGAATCAAATTTCAACCCAGAAGTGTCAGGATAAGCGAATGGGTATTTGTAAAGAATTAATGTCACTGAGGACATTGAAAAGTTATGTGTGCCTCAGAGGGTGGCAATAACTTTCTCTGGGCAGTAGAGGAGAACATGTTTCAAGTTTGTAATTTCGATTCAGTTTGATTGAATGAAGAGAAAAAAAAGAAAACAATTTCACAGCTCATTTGTCACCTATTAGCCAGTTGAAGAATCCTTGAGTCCTACCTGCCAAGGGCTCACTCTGTTGAATATTCTCTGAATTCTCTGAAGATTCTGCTGAAGAGCGCCCACTTCTGGTGGCCAGTAATGACCAGGACCTCCTGCCAGAGCCCCTTTGTTCTGGCCGATTCATCCATAATCAGTTTAAATCTCTTGTGCGCAAGGTCTCTTGTGCATGCTTCTCTGCAAGCCAGTCTTCTGATATCCCTGTCGCAGAGGGCGCCGACCCCACCCGTGGTGGCTTTTGTTCTGTGTCATCTGGTGCACGCCCCTCCCCATCAGAATCGTACAGGGGGCTCTGAGCCAGAGAAACTCAACGGAAAGATCTTCAGCAGAGGGTGGAAAAAGCCAGGTCTCAGTGTGGGCTCTGGCATTTATCAGCTGTGTAGCTGTGGGCATGTCATTCCCAGCCATGCCCGTCCCTCTCCACCTGCAGGGTGACAGTTAGAATGCCCTGGAGGCCAAGTAGACGATCAAGATCAAAAACTAGTAGGACAGTCTGCACCACTGGCGTCCAGGCTTTGGCTGTGGGAGTAAGGAAAGAGTCGCAGGAATCCGGGTCATCCTCAAATCCAACTGCCGTAGTAAGGGCGGGGCCCACCCACCGTGCAGCCAGACCACTGCTTGCTCCACCCGTGTGGTGATCTGCACCAGCACCGTGGGCTCTCCAGAGTCGTGTAGATGCCCCTCAGTGAGCAGCTCAGGCGTCCAGAGGCTGCTGGCAGGGTTGATAGAGATAAATGGGCACGGACCGCATCCTTTCGGGCCTGACGTTCCGGCAGGGCAGAAAGCTCCTTGGATGGAGCAGATAGAGCATTAGGAGATCGCAGGGAGGTGTCGGGTGCTGTGGGAGAGGGTCTGAAAGTGCTGTAGGGTCAGAGGGTGACGTGGCTTCCAGATTCACCAGAGGTGTCTGTGAACAAGGTGGCACTGGAGTGGGGCTCAACCGCACCTCGTCAAAAGGTTACGAAGAAAGCAGGGAAATGAAATCTACAGGGAATAACAAGAAGGAGATTCGGGCCGCTTTGGGGGTTTCACTTTTCGCTGATACCTCTGCCATCGGCTATGGCGGCCGTTAAAACATAAATTTGTTTCTGGCCGCAGAAATTTTCCTGATCTTGGTGTTCTACCCACGTGCACAACAGCGGACCGCCATTTGTAAACAGGCTGTCCTAGACTTCCCTGTGGCTGAAGTAGATGGTTCGCTCTTTATTTCAAATCTCAGATGTTAATGTCTTCGATTAAAATTCCCTAAAAGTATACAGTCATTTCCCATGAGGTACACCCCAAGTTGCCGTCCTTATTCTTTGTGGAAATTTAACTTTGATTGGTTTTGTACCTTTATCTGACTGGCTGACTTCTCAGACTTTGAACTTTAAAAGCTTGGCGGTTTGAAGCCTGTAGAAACAAAATGTTACATTTGAGCACTAGCTCTGGATACTGACACCATGTGCATCTTTTCCTAGTAAATGGGGAGCAGGAGAACCGAGTGCAGAAGGGAAATGGATATTTTCAAGTCCCCCCCCACACTCCTGTGATCTTTGGTGAAGCTGGGGGACGCACACTGTTCAGGTATGGGTAAGGAAGGTCGGAGACCCTGCCTAAGAGAGCATCCCATTTGCTAAGAGATATGGACTCAAACATGATAAAGTGGGGTTTGTTTTTTTTTAAGATTTTACTTTTTTTAGCCAATTGATTAATTATTTTTAAAGATTTTATTTTTAAAGTGATCACTCCAACATGGGGCTCAGCCTCACAACCCTGAGATCAAGAGTCGCTTGCTTTACTGACGGAGCCAGCCAGGCACGTCCAAACATAAGTTGTTCATTACTAACTTTTATGGGTGTGATTCGGAAGCTTTTCCATCTCCGTGCCATAATTCAGTGTCTGATGCCAGTCGGCCCCATTCTAACTGAGAGCTGAGCCTCTCGTGTGAAAGTAAGGTCGGGACCTTGCTTTCGGGCAGCTTCTCTGGTGGTTTCTGCAGGAAGCTCTCCCTCTCTCTCACTGAAGCCAGCGTGACTGGGGGGTCAGGAATCCCCAGGTGTCCCTGCTCAGAGCATCAGAGCAGGGCACTTCCCTCGGGCTGGGCCCTGCAGGACCGCCTGGGCTGCTCCTGAGAACCGTCGTGCTCGGTGGTGCCCCGGCCTGAGGTGCAAGGCGGTCAGTCCCTCGTGAGGCCCCGCGGGGAAGCTGGAGTAGCTTCCCCTCAGGTTGCCAGCGAGGCCCTGCCGGAGCCACAGGGGAGCTCACTAGAGTCTCCTCTGGGCCAGAAGTGAGAGGAACGCTTCTGTTGCCCTTGAGCTCAGAATCCTCCTGCCCCGCCCCCCTGTCAGGCCTGTGCCGTGCACGGGAGCCCCCGGCAGGAGAGCTTTCCGGGCTGTTCCGCCTCCACCCAGGGTCCCTGTTGTCACCCGACGACTCAGAGGAGCGGCGCTAGTGTGCGCCTGGCCTCCAGGTCTGGGGCCCTGCTCTCCCTCCCGGCGGACTGAGTCAGGCCGCCTGGCTGCCGTCAAGGGGGGGTTGCCCAGAATGAGCTCCGTAGGGTCCCTCCCTCTGATGTTTGCTGACGGGGGGTTGTCATTTGTGCTGCTTGTGTCACTTACTACCTGACGGGTTATGTTTAGGCTGCTCTGCCGAGACTCCGGGGGTGAGACTGAGTCGATGCTTCTTAATGAGACAGTGCCACAATGGGTCATTGACATCACTGTGGATGTAAGTGTCCTTCGCTCCTGCTTCGCCCTTTTGTCCTTTCCAGATCACGAAGGCATGAGAACAGCTTTAGGCCGTGCCGTCCTAAACTTGAATCAAAACTAGGCTCCAAGTGGAATCCCCCTCTGCTTCCCTGCAGCTCCAGGGCTGCGGAAGAAGTTGGTAATGAGTCGTGTCAGTTTATATCTCTGTTGGATTGAGTTATAAACATGTCATGTGCTTATTAAAGAAAATAAACGAATAAAGGGAAACGCCCACCTCTTTCCCAGTCATCTCTTTCTTCCATCCACTCCTGTCCTTCTCCCTAGAGCGATAACTTTTCGTAGTTTAATGCACAACCTTCAGGACTTTTTTCTGTGCGTACACAAGCAGGTACTATCCAGGTGTGTGTGTAGGTGCCTCTGTGTGTGTGTAGATACAGACACACACACACACACACACACACACGGTTCATTATTTTGCACAAAATCTTATTATACATTCTGTTCTGCAACTTGGTTTGGTTTTATTTTTTGCTTAAAAATATGTCTTGGATGGTTTTTCATGTCTGTACGTCATATGGGTCATTCCTTTTTGATGATTACATAGTATGTCTTTGTATAAATGTGTCATAATTAATTATCTGGTCCCCGATTGAGGGACGTTAAGATTGTTTCCAGTGTTTTCTATCACAAACAATGCTTCCGTCAACATCCTTGTACCTGTATCTTTGTATACTTTGTGGGTAAATTCCTAGAAGTGGAATTGCTGGATCCAAGGGTCTGCATGTTTTAAATTTTACGATACAGCCCATTTGCCCCCACAGAGGCTCCAACAGTGCATGAGTGCCCATTTTTCCATACTGACCGACACTGTCGGTCTTTGCTTTGTCGGTCTTTAATGTGGGTTGGTTTGTTTGTTTCCATCTGTACTGAGGTTAGGCATCTTTTCGTATTGGCTGTTTGTGCTTCTCCTGTGAATTGCCTCTGTGTCCTTCACTCCTTTTTCTGTTGGGGAGTTTGTGTGTCTTCCTGATTTGTAGGACTTCTTCATATTGAACAGTCACCCTTTGACTATTATCTGTGCCTCTCAGTTGAAGTATTACTTTTTCGTGGTTGGTGTCTTTTACCAGGCAAAAAGTTTGAATTTTTATGTAATCAGATTGATCTTCATGGCTCTGAGTGTCACATCTTGCTTGGCTATTCTCTAGTACGTCTGTGATCATTGTTTGTGTCTAGATCTGTAATTTATGAGAATGTGTGCTGTTTAGTGTGAGGTAGGATGCTAACTTCCTCCAAACAGATAGCCAGTGTGCCAAAACAATTTTTTTGAATAACCTATCCTTTTCTTAGTAATTAGAAATGCTGTCTTTATCAGGCACTAAATTTCTCTATGCACATGGGCCTGTTTCTAGACTCGCTTATGTGCTGTTGATCTGTTTTATATATTCCTAAAGCCTTATGAAAAGAGATTGAATCTCTAGAACCTCCAGAAAATGTGTTTTCTGTCCAGATATACCTCCAAGAACCTAAAGCCAGTGTGACACCTGATGGGTATTCTGTGCTCTTAGCTCTGAGTCCGAGCTCCCCATAAGCACTACTTTCTTTGAGTATGAAACTCACCTGGGATGCATTGCTGACATTCAGCCTGTGGCTTATTCCTGAGAGGAGACACCCAGACAGGATATGACATGGAGGCTTGAAGGGGAGTGATACCCAGAGAAAAGATGACCAGTTAATTTTATCCTTCATCTGAGTATGTGGTTTACTTCATGGTAGACACCTAGGTGTTTGGCTGAAGTTTCCACTCTTGATTAAAACCTCAGACCTGATGTGAGAGGGAGAGAAAGTTGGAGGACCTCAGTGACCTTTCCAGCTAGATGATGGGCCTCACCAGCCTAGAGTGTGTGGTTTTGCTCAGAAGTGGATGCTGTGGGTTTCTCTCCAGACACTGAATTTTCTGTTTGGGCCCTTAAGTATCAGCCCCAATGTTTTAATGTGGAATTGAGATTTTGCTTTAAATAGCAAGTAATATTTGTTTCCCTTTAATACCTCGAATTGTTATTTGGGAAGAGCCATACTGCAGTTTCACACTGCCACTGACGTATCATTTATCTTGTATACGTTTTATTACGAAACTGAACACGAGACTTTTCTGGATACATTTTCACTAGGCTTAGGTGATTGGATAGCTTACTATAAATTTCATAGAAACTTCATTTGAATTGTAAAATAACTATTAACTGGTAAATCATGTTTTTTGTTGACTTCATTTTCACTCATCAGCTAATAGAAATGATTATGCCTTTTTTACTTTTACTATTTCAGAAAAATATGCCCAAATTCAACAAAATTCCTTTCTACCTCCAACCTCACGCATCTTCGGGAGCAAAAACCTTAAAAAAGTAAGTAAATGTAGTGTCATGTGATGCCGGATCTAATCAATTGCCAGAGATTTTTTTATTCTTTATGATTGCTTTTATAGCAAAGGAGACATGTTGTAGATCTAAAGCTAGTTTCATAATACTGAAAGTTTACACAGTTTACCCTTTACCAAGTACCTATGTGGTAGGCCACAGAAGTTCAAAAAAGTAAGACTTGGATTTTGTTTCTTGCCACAGCATAGTTTAGGACAGTTTGTATATAAAGACTGCTTTCACAGATACTTGGGGAATGAGGAGAGAGGGAGAAATGGATTTGGGGCTGGAGCTTTCTGGAAAGGCTTCTTGAAGGGCATGGAATTTGAGCTGCACATGTAAGGATGGATAGAGTTGCAAAAGAGAGGTATTCAACAAGACTTAAAAACCTCTTGTTAGGGAAATTTCCAGACATAACGAAAAGGAGATTAGAATGAACCCCGTTATCCTGTCAAACAGCTTCAGGGTTATTGACACATGTCTGAACATTTTCCTTCTTCTCTGCCTCCCCCCCCCCTCCCACCCACCCACCCACCTACACACACACACACACACACACACACACACACACACACACACACACCGGATTATGTTAAAGCGAGTCCTACATTCCGCTTGTAATGACTGACGTTCAAGATGGCTTTCAGAGTTTGAGCCTGAGCTGCTTGGGTTGGCAACCTGACGTCAGTGATACAGAAATAGGTTTGGGAGTGAGGAAGCTGATGAATGTAGTTTTGGACACGGAGAGTTGAGGTTCCTGCAGGACATCCATCTGGAGATACCCGGCTGGCTGTTGGGCTTGTGGGTGATCACCGGGGGCTGCCTTCCCTCCCAGGAGCATTCAGTCTGCTGCTGTGCTAGGAAAGTCTTTAAGGGAATAAAACCCGGAAGGCTGTTCTTTATGTATGTGTAAGTCTTAACGTGCATTTAATCTCAGTTACCCACTATCTGTGTCTCAGGAGGACACTATAGAGAATATGTTGGCAATTCTAAAATAGATGAAGGCAGTGACTGAAAACATTTATTGGTTTATGCTTCTGCGGTTTGCTTTATCTTTACCAAATGGGGACACCAAAGAGCATGTAAGACAACGTCCGGCAATTGGCTGACGTGACACTCTGCCCTTGCTTTTTTTTTTTTTTTTTTTTTTTTTTTTTTTTGCAGAGACAGACTCTCCGCCAGTGACATGCTCCAAGTCCGGAAGGTAATGGAACACGTTTACGAGAAAATCATCAACTTGGATAATGAGTCGCAAACCACTAGCTCTTCTAACAACGAAAAGCCAGGGGAACAGGAAAAAGAGGAGGATATTGCTGTGCTGGCAGAGGAGAAAATCGAACTTTTGTGCCAGGACCAGGTAAGTGCACTCGAGGACCGCGGCCCCATTCTCTCTAGTGCTGATGCTCAGAAAGCCAGGTGTCGTGTGATTACGCTTCCCACGTCTGTGGCCTTTGGGGGCGCTTCTGCTTTTAAGGAGACTCTGAGGAGGGAGTGCTGGGTCTCTCCCACCTACTGGTGAGGCCCCTTCCGAAGGGGCTCTTCGGCCCACCCTGAAGCTCCCGTTTACCCCGGGGAGGTTCTCCGGAAAGGGACACGGAGACGGTAAATGTGAATGTGCCGGTGGCTGTTTCTTTCCCCGACCAGAGAAGGACAGCCGCTGGCCTCGGTGCGCAGAGCGGCACCTGCTGTGCCGGGTGGAGACGCGCAGCGGAGGTGGGTGGCGCCCCGGGGGAGCTGTTTGAAGTAAAGGTGCACTCGAGGCATTTCCTCAGAGGAACGGCTGGAGTTGGGATTTCTGGCCCAGCCGCACGAGCCGCACGTCTCTCGGGGCCCCGGTTTGTGTCCGCGTCATGGCGGCTGTGTCAGCACGAGCAGGCCGGCAGGTGGGGACGAGCTGGGTCGCCTGCTGAGAGTCTGAGTTCACAATAAAGGTCTTAGGTATCACGCAGTAGGGGCTCTGACATTTTTTATGACCTGTTTTCTTGCCGTTCAGGTTTTGGATCCAAACATGGACCTCCGGACGGTGAAGCACTTCATCTGGAAGAGCGGGGGCGACCTCACCCTCCATTACCGCCAGAAATCCACGTGAAGGGCGGGCAGGCGCTGCTGGGTATGCATTTACCCACCTTCCTCCGTGGCCCCGAGAGTAGTCCTAGGAAGCCCGCCGAGCCCCAGTGGGAGCAAGACTTCTAGCGGCCGATTTGGTATGGACCGAGATTCTCTTTCAGTTGAAGCGACTAATCGAGATGTAATATAGAAACCAGTCTCCATGTGTAGATTAAGCTGTCCCCAGGGAGGCAGAGAGTGAGAGCAGGACAGCCCCCACCCCCCCCGCCCCCGAAGAGGACTGTGTCTTGCAAGATGTACAGAGAACGGACGACAGGCCAGCACAGACTCGGCTTCCTCCTTTTGTTTCAAAGGACCTTATCTTTGTCTGTTAGCACTTGTTAGAGACACATCGGTAGAGCCACCTCTGTCACTGTGTTTCAACTTCAAACCCACACGCTCTGTAGCTTTTCTAAGAGAGTACATTCCATCCACGCAGCACCTATGAAGGCTTTTTCCGAGTTGGTCATTAAAAACAAACACAACAAATGTTCTCACACTTACGACAGTTATTTTTAATAGGAATTTGCTGTTGTACAATTCAGGAGCCAGCCCACTTCAAAATAAATTCTCCTCCTTGGGCTCGTTTTAACCCTGCATCTCAGATGCGTTCCTTTAGGAAGACCTGTAGAGATTCCAGGTGCCGGACCGCAGCCCTCGGACTGCCAGACTGGAGTGCGCCCCGCGGGGCCCTGCGGTGCCCCGCGGTGCCGTGGGCCGCAGGGAGGTGCGGCTCTTTCACTCTTCCTCGCGGTGCCCGGTTTTGTTTATGGGCAAAAGCCAGGCGACGCCACAGGCTCTCGCTCTGGGTGAACAGTGTGATGCCATCAAAGCCCAAGACCGTGATGGAACGGTAGCTTCATTTACACGCGACCCAAAACGCCTGGTGTCCTGGTGAGCTGACTGGATACTCTGTCCTGGGAGTACACATACTCGTTCCTCCGGAGTTTCACAGGCAGGGCGGTGGTGTGGTGCCTGCACCCAGAGTTCTCTTCACTGTTCTTTCTAAAGCTTTCCTAGAATCCTTTGAGTCTTGTACAGAATATAACTTATTGGGGATACACACTTCGACTTTTGGCAAGAAGAAATACTTTGGATCCTCCCCAAGGTCATTTGCATTCAGCACAGAACAACGGTCCACCCCATAAAACTACTTAAGACAAGCCTCCTGTATGAAGCCAGAAGCACAAGTGCCTTCGGAGGGCAGTTTATTCGGGTCCAGTCGCCTCCCCCTCTCGTGTGCGGTCAGTCCCCACGGCAGCAGGGGCCGGGGAGGGCGGGGAAGGTCTTTCTTCCTCCCTGTCCTCTTCCCGGGCTCCGCTGGAGGCAGCTGACGGGCCCGGGGCCAGACCTGACCATTTGAGATTCCCTTGCCTGCACGACTGTAGAGACAGGGCTCCCCTCACCGCCGGTCAGGCTCCTTTGGAAAGTGGACAGGTCACTGCCTCCAGCACTTTGAAGAAGTCAGCAAAGAGGTGCCACGTTCCCAAGGAGTCTTTCCCCCTCACGCACAGAGCCACCGGCTTCTTTTTTTAAAGTCCTTTCTATCTGTTGGATACAACGGTGCACTTTTGGTGCACATTTTTTAGCAATAGTTGTGAATTAATGACAGAAACACAACCACCAAAAATCCCCACAGCTCATTTACCAGCCCTCAGCTGTGTCTGCGGGAGGGGGCCTTGGGCCACAGAACGGGTTTTGCTGGGCCGTTTTGCCCTGTGTGCCGAGGCGTGAGGGGCGGCTGCACTCCCTTCCTGTCATCCATCTGACCCTCGGCATGCTTCTACTTCTTTTCCTTCCAGTCAAACCAGTAATAGTTTCCAGAAAATTTGACAGCCTGCAATGCCAAAAGGGTAAAAATCTGTATTTCACGGTTGTATAGAATAAAGGCTTTAATTAAAATATTTAAAGTGTAGTACACATTTATTTCTTTCACCTGTCACTTTCCTTCATAGCAGATTACACAGAAACTTCTGGTTCCATGTTTAGTGTTTATCCTGACAATAATCAGCATCAACGCCCATTTTATCACCCAGTTTAAGGAGGGGAGTGCGTAAAAGGGAGGGAAGAGCCACCGCTCTGAAGGGAAGGGCACTTTGGGCCAGACTCCCAGGCTGCAGTTCAGGGAAGCTGCTCTCAGAACGGTCCCGTGGTGATGCCGTTCCGCTGCCCGGATTCCCGCAGGCGGACCGACGCTGGGCTCCCAGACCATCCAAGAACCAAGCCCCGGCGCTGGCTTCGGATACCGTGTCTTCCTGTTTGGCAGCTTATCGGCTGCTCCGGTAGGTTTGACAAGGGCTTGCTTTCGATGCTGTCACCGTGCCAGGAAGTTGAAGTGTTCGCTAACCGGGGGCCCTCCTTCCGTATACTTGACCTGTGCCGCCCAGAGCAGAGTCCCCGTCCCGTGGGCCTTGGGCCTAACAGAAATCTGGGCCCCGTTAAGTGCAGACGTTACACATCAAGCAGCAAAGGTGGCACCTCCCGCTGGGTGGCAGCTAGAAGACAAGGCCAGAGGCAGCCCAAGTGGCAATCAGCAAGTAGGAAGGGGAGGGACTGAAGCCAAGTCAGGAAGCACTTCCGTGGAGGGGAGGGGCCCTTCCTGGATGGAGCCCTCCCCTGCCTGCAGGAGCCAAGTAGAGCAGAAAACCTGGCCTCGTGTTAGCCTCTCAGGGCACCTGGAGGTGGAGGGAGCAGCCTCCTCCCGAACTGTGGGGAAGAACGGAGCGGCCCTTACCCACTCTCGTCCAGCGCCTCTCCCCCCCCCCCCCCCACTTCCCCCGTGGAGCGGGAGCAGTGTCTAAAGAGGTCCGGTCAGGACCCGCTTTGAAAGAGTCTGCTTAGGATGGTGACCTTAAATTTGTCATTTTTATTCACCGCTGGGGCTGACAAAGCCTTGTGTATTTAAAAGAGATGGTTGTAGAAGTTTGGGAGCTGACAGGAGGCACCACTGGGTCTGAGGGGCGTCGGCCCTGGGGAAGAAGAAACGTCATGATCCAAGATCAAGGGAGTCTCTGCTGCAGGGCCTAGAGTCTCCACCCCTCCTCTCCCAGGAGAGGTGGACACGTTCACTGCTTCTCTCCTCCAGCTGGGACTGGCGTATGTCAGCCTGAACCGCCTGTGCAGTGCAGCATGGAGAGGAGGGCACGCGACCGAAGAGACCGTGATTGCGGCTCCAGGGGTCCCCAAGGCACGGGGCTGCCTTCTAGTACACGCAGGGCCAGCTGAGCTGTGCGGGCCGAGTCAAGGCCAGCCCCATGAAGTGCCAGGCAAACACTCCACACCCGTCCCTTCCTCCTTCACTCCCATCTGCACCCCTGACCCCGCCTGGATGCTGTGGCCTCCCGGACAGCCATAGCGACCACAGCAGGAGAAGCGCCGCACTTAAGGGTACGTGGCCTAAAGATGCCAAGGCCCACGGCCTCCCCTTACTACCCACTCGCTTTGTCCCACCCAAGCAGCAGAGTCCTTTCCTCTCCCACCCCAGCTCCTGCAGAACTTAACCTGGGTGCCGCTCCCAGCCTCCCACCGCCCCAAATGGACTCGTTTGAGACTCTCAAGTGCCCGATTCCCCAAAGCCAGGACCGTCGGGCAGAATTAAGGCCGACACGTCATCTCTTCGAGACCAGTAGGGTCCGAGCGGACACAAGAGCCCTTGCCTGCCGAAGTCCCTGCACGTCACTGGGGGCTGCAGCCTAGGAAGCTGGACACACCGGGCCGGAGGCTGGGCCGCGCGGCACGGCCCAAGCTGCTGCCCCACACCGAGGCCTTGTGAAATGCCACCGGGCCTCGTCCCACCCTAGGGCAGTATTTCTGGGGTAGAGAGCCGGGCCTGGCCGGCCACCCCCTCAGCCTCCGCCTCCGAGTCCGGGTTCTCTGTGCTCGCCGGCTCCTCCTCGGCCTGTGCTTCGAGCAGCTCAGCAGACAGCCCGTCTTCCGGTGAGGCCGTAAAGGTGAGGCTGTCAGGAAGGGTTAGCTGAGGCAGGTGGTCTGGCTGGGCCTGGGGGCCTGGGCTGTCCGGGAAGGAGACCTCAAACTCTGACCCCGACCACGTGGCCTCACCTGAAACACACAGGGTGGGGCTCAGGAGGCCTGCGGGACCCGGGGCCAGCCACTCCTCTGACCCCCAACCCCCAGCCCAGGCGGTGATGGGGAAGGGGGGCTCCAGTGTACAAATGCCTTGACGAGGCTCTATCTCACCCCAAAGCCAGCCTCCCTCCGAGCTGAGAAACTCGGGGCAGCCTTCCCAACAGCCCAGGGTCCTTCCCGGAAAGCTTCCGTGGGCATCGGCCACTCACCAGCCCGCTCGTGAGAACCGCTGCCGGAGCAGACGTCCTCGGGCCCTGCGGCTGTCACGGCTGTGGGGGTCGGCTCCGTGGGAGACGGCAGGCTGGGCCACACGCTGGCATTGCTGCTGTCCAACAGGGAGATACCCGACACGTCCAGGAAGCCTAGAGGAAGGGGCGCGAGTCTTTCCCAGCACAAAACCCCGACCACCGGAAGACCAGTACCCTGGGGCACCTGGCCCGGCCTAAACCTGCAATGTCCTCAGCCTGTGGGGGCGCCCCCACCCAACCCCCAAGCGGTCCCCACTGCCTCCCGCCGAGCAAAGAAGAGAGTCCGCGTTTGGGCCTCAGGGGAATAGCACTGTGGCAGGGAGCCCAGACCCTGCCTGCTCTGTCCCCAGAGTGCCGCGTGACCTTGAGCAGGCCACTTCCCTTCTGCCGTCCCCCCATCTGCACGCGGCACTGGCTCACCTGCAACCATCCTCACATATACGACATAGGACATATGTGCCACAGGACGACAGGTCCGGGGAAGGTTTTGGCACTTGGGCGAAAGCCTCGCCCTAGACCTGACGCCCACTCCAGCACCGAGGGGTGGCAGGCCCCCGAGCCTGCCGTCCGGGGCCCGCTCGCTACCTGGGTCCATGACTCGCTGGACTGGAGGTGGACCCTGAAGAGCAGTCTCCGTGGGACGTGCAAGTCCCCCAAGGTCTGGAGCACCACGGCTGGGACTCCCAGGCTCAGAAAGCTGTTCCTCCAAGGAGGAGCCGGGTGCCTGCAGCAGGGCCTGCGGGGGCCAGGGACGAGGAGGGAACAGGGCAGGGGCATTTCAGGTCACACAGTCCACCCTAACCCCCGGCCCACGCTTGCCAGGGGATCAGCGCTCCGCTTGAAGGCGCAGACAGCCTCGATGACCTGCCCCCTCCCCGTCCAGGTTGGGCACGAGGGGCCTGGTGTGGCCTCTCCCACAGCGCTGACAGGAGGAGCCCCTGGTGTCCACCCGGCCGGGTCCTCCCATGACCCGCCAGAAGAGAAGGCCCTCCCTGAACTCCAGCGTGCCTGGGGAGCGATCCTTGCATGCCCCCCCCCGTACAGACCCCAGGCACCAGCCCGGTGCCCCAGAGGCACTCAGGTGCCTCTTCCAACAGCCGAGAAGGCAGGTCCGGCGCTCTCCTACGGATTCGGCCAGACACCCGCCCAGCCCGGGTTCCGCGAGCCCAGCCTCTGACCCGACGTTACCAGACTCACCGAGGCACGGGACGAGGCTATGCCCACCTCCGAGCCTCAGTTTCAAATGAAAATGACAACTAGTGCCTTGCCATTACTCTCACCTCCAGACCCAAGTGGCAGGAGAACCCAAGTGGGCTTCACTGTCCCAGGACGGGACCGTCCGCTTCCACTAGGTCCCAGAAGCAAAAGGTCCTCCCCAGAGCTCCACAAACGGGCCCCCGGCGATGCCAGAGTCCTCTTTTCCCAGGTGGCAGGCCCCTCTGCCCACAGGAAGGTCCCCCCACTGGCAGATGCCCCCCACGCACCTCCATGTAGTCACCCTGCCTGGAACCGGTCTCTGGGCGAGGAGGGGCAGGAGAGTCCTGGGGGGTGGGTCCAGGTGGCGGGGCATCAGGTGGCGGGGCATCAGGCGGCGGGGCACCAGGTGGCTTCTTGTGGTGGCTGGAGGGCTGGGTTGGGATCCGGTGCAGATACCCGTAGCCGATGCCACACCCCAGACTGCCAAAGCCCAGAAACAGTCGATCCGAGGGGTTGGTCCCCTAGTCGGTCCTAGATCCGCCAACCCCACCCACAACTGGCAGTGGAAGAGCGAAAAGGGCGCCTCCCCGCCCCGTGTTCATCCTCAGCATCTCTGCACCCAGAGCCCAGCCTCCACACCCCCCCTGTGTGATTCTGGTCCACGGCCAGCAGCCAGGTCCCACCCCGCAGCCCTCCCACTGAGCAAGTACCTGCCCTCTCCACCCCAGGCTGCGTTGGGAGTTACAGTCACCTCCCGGCAGGAGTCCGACTCGCAGTTGTAAACCATCAGCTTCAAGGGCTTCCCCTCGTGGGACTCGATGAGTGTAAAGAAGTCCTCGGACTACGACAAAGCCAGCGTCTGAGCCCTGCTCCCAGCACAGGAATCGGAGGCCCCAAGAAAACGAGGCCCACCCCGCGGCCAGCACCCATCTCCACACCGGCGGCGACAGCCTTCAGGGACCCGGGGAGGGCAAGCCAAATCCTGCTCACCTCCTGGAGGATCTGGTCTGAGCCAACCACATAGTCTGTGTAAGGGCGCAGGCCGGCAAGGGAGGCGGGTGAAGAGGGTTCCACTTCCTGCGGAAAGAAGCACCAACTGCCTGTCTTGCTCCTGGAGCTGGGGGCGGGGAGGATGGAGGGGCCTGCCTCTCCAGGTACTCAGTGGGACTTCTGTCCTCTGTCCCCAGGCCCTGCGGGACCTCAAGCCCAGACCCTCCTACTCCACCCCCTAATTTCCGCAGGCTGTCCAGTAGAGGGCAGCACCGAGGCGCCGCTGACGGCCCTGAGCTCTGCGATCTGACCTGGGTTAACTCCTGACTCCACCAACCCCGAGCCAGCGACTGTGGACAAATACTTAACCCCTTAGCATCAGTTTCCCCACAGTTAAAGCAGGATACACAGTACTTCCCCACGGGCAACCTCAGGGTTGC
>NW_024412400.1:7074128-7079352 GCF_014898765.1 Herpailurus yagouaroundi
GTGCAAAGGGATTACCGCATCGTCACCCCCACTGCGCTCCTGGACCAACCGAGGGAGGCTGAAAGACGGAGAAGCCTCCCACAAGAAGCCAGTAAGCGACAGTGGAGGCCACAAATCGGATCAGTCCACTGCCAGCTCAGGAAGCCCTCCGCCCACCAAGCTGCAGGACTCCTTCAAGGACGTGGGCACCACCAGGGAACGCACGGGTGTGTCTGCGAACAGACCTTAACAGCAACACCTGTGACAGCTCAGTCGCTGAGATTCGTCAAGACCCAGCCCCCAGGCAGCAAGCCAAGGCCCGAGGGGGCCTAAAGCAGGGAACCTGCCAGCAAAGACGAGATCCCGGCAGACCACGGAGTGGACCGGAAGAGACGCTATGAAGGGCGGCCGCCTTCTGGCAGCACGACCACCCCTCCAGGAGAAGGTACCCCGCCTCTCAGAACAAGAAACCAAGGTTTCGGGGGTAAGGACGTGCCCAGAGTCACCTGGCTCACAAGCGGGGTGACGAGGAGCTGACCTCCGGGACTCCTCTAACAGAGAAGCACTGGCCGCTGGCCTCTCCCGGTTGCCCCACCCCCACCCCCTACCCTTCCCCCCGCCCCCGCCTCCCCCTGCGCGCGGGCACCACCTCCCCCGCTCGCCCACCCTGGCCCACTCACCAGCACATGCCACACGTGCTCGCTGGCCCTGCGGAAGCTGCAGAAGCGCACGCTGGCTCCCAGCAGGCCCTGGCCGCCCCACATGTTGCTGGGCACCACCTCCACCTCGCGCACCTTCATGGTCTTCATATTGAACACCTCCAGCTTCACGGGCTTCTCCACGTTGGCCTTCAGCAGGGCCTTGAGCGTGTCGTTCTCCTTGTTCTGCAGGGGCAGTGGGGCTGACGCCGGGGCCCCACCCCCCACCCCCACTCCCGGGTCAGGGCCCCTCGGACCGGTCTGGGTCTGAGGTGAGGAAGGGCCTGGGCGGCCAGCGGCCCCGGCAGGACCCGGCGAGGGCATGGGCCACGGGGGGCTCTGGGCCGGCGACCCCTGCAGCCCCCACAGGGTGCCCCCAGGCACCACTAAACCTGCCTCCCTCAGCCCCTGGGGAACACAACAAAGTGGTCCAGAGCGTGGCAGGACTGCCCCTCTACGAGGCGCCCCTCGGCCAGAGCCTTCGCACCTCTCAGGCCCCGAAAGGCAGCTCCAAGAGCCCCCTCGCCTCCTCCCGGAAAGCTTAGGAGCAGAGCCCTGGGAGAGCCCCAGTGAGGCTAAGTAGAGGCCTGGAGAAGGAAAAGATGGGTTGGGCCTCCCTCCAGAAGAAAAGGGAGGCAGAGCAGGATGGGGCCTGCCGTGGGACAGGAGACACACACACACACACACACACACACACACACAAGCAAGGCAGACAGACGTCATATGGTGGAGCCTCACCAGCCTTGAGTGCCCGATGGTGATGATGAAGTCAAAGTAGGGCTCCAGGCCTGCCTGCTGGGCTGGGGAGTTCTCCTGTACCTGTCCCACAGCAGAGGCCACCGTCACCACCCCAACCCCGTGCCTCTCCCAGAAAGCCCCAGCCCCCAATTTCAGAGGCCACGCATCACGGATCCCTGCGTCCCAGCAGGGACACGTGCACTGCACGAACTGTTCCAGGCAGGCCACACATGGGCACGGTCGAGGTAACTCAATCCTCTCTTGCCGCCTTCCGGGGCACAAATTTTCCTCTATAGGAAATGGCTCTTGTCTGATCATGATCCGCACAGCATGCTTCCGGACAGGCCTCCTAGGAGAGCTCAGGGCAGCCCTGGGGGCTTCTAGAAGGCCACAGAGACACAGGGTGGCACAGGCCTGTGGGGAGGCTTAGGAGACAGGGAAGCCGAAGAGTTTACCAGAAAGGTTTAGATGTGGACAGGAAGGGAGGGTCCCAGGACGGAACCAGGGTTGTGCTCAGAAAGAGGAGGAAGGCAGCCTGTGGCCAGATCCCAGAGGGCTCCAGACCCTGTGGTGACGGACTCAAGACCAGCCGGGGAGGCGTGGCAGCGGCTGAGGAGTGTGGCTGAGGAAAGCAGACCGGAGGGACTGCCCCAAGAGATGAGCCTGAGCAGGGCGCCCAGTGAGCAGAGCCAGATCCCAACCTCACAGCCTAGTCCCCACTGCACGGTACACAGGTCCCCCAGGAGCCACTCCTAGCCCAGGGAGGCCCCCTGCCCTGTCCTCCCGGAACTCACTGCTGGCTCCAAACACACAACAACCAGGCCTCCCAGCTGGGGTAGAAATCCATCTCAAAGGCCCCATTTACAGAGCCTTGCTCAAACAATGCAGGCTTTATACTCGGGGCTGGACCCTGTGGTGGGGCCCCCCCCCCCCCCCCCCGCACCCACACCCTCAGGCCTTTGGCTGTGAGCACTTGATGTCCTGCTGGTCAGGCATCAGCCCAGAGGACACTGGGCTCCTGTGGCCTCCACAATGGAAAGGCCCTGTGGCTTCGACTACCCACCAGCCCCTAGAGTCTTGGATCCCCCCAGCTGAAGGAGAGCTCACACTGAGCCTCTGGATCAAAGCTAATTCGGCCCTGGAATTAGGAACCCCTCCTGGCTGTGACACCACCAGCTGGGCCCCTGCTCACCACCTCCCAAAGCTGCCATGGTTTCCCATGACAGTGAGCTCAGGAAGCAACTCCAATCCCAGCTGGCCCCTCTCCCAGCTGCCTCCTGCACCTCTACTCAGCCTCGGCTGTGACCTTGTCCTCTGGCTGTACTCCACTGCCTTCGCCCTGGGCTCTGCCATCACCCACTGTGGCTCTATGGGACTAATAATCTATGCCGCTGCCGCAGCACCCCCACTCCTGCACCCCCACTCCAGCAGCAAGCGCTGCCCTCAGTCCCACTCTCCCTGGGCGGGGGGGGGGGGGGCTCTCATCACCCCCACCCCACAGCCCCACCGGGTGTGCTTTTGTAACACTTTCCACTGTGTCCCCCAGCAGGGGACCTAATGTAATTAACAGTGACGGCAGCTTACCCTTGCTGAGGACAGGCTCCGTGCCAGGGGACTGTGACACCTGCTCTACCTTGCATTTAACCCTTAAACTCATACCGACTTACAGAAGAGGGTAAGCCCCAGGAAATGCAACCCAGAGCCAGCTCTGTTCCACCATCCTGTAACAACCAGTGCCTGGGAACCCTCCGTGGCTCTAAGCTCGCCGAGGGCAGGGTCTTCTCCAACGTGCCTGACACACGGTGAGGACGCCAATATTGACAGAGGGCGGCACACGCGTCCTCCATTTTTAAAGAAACGTTAGTAAAGGGCGCCTGGGTGGCCCAGTCGGTTAAGCATCTGACTGTGGCTCAGGTCGTGATCTCACGGTTTGCGAGTTCGAGCCCCGCGTGGGGATCAGAGCCCACTTCGGATCCTCTGTCTCCCTCTCTCTCTCTCTCTCTCTCTCACGCACACAAATAAATAAACATTAGAAAAAAGAGGTTAGCAGGAAATGTCACACCTCCACATAAAACGTCCCGATGGCTCCACAGGGCAGAATAAAATCCTAGACCTTCAGGACAACATGCCAGGCCCAATATAATCCGGCCTCGTCCTTACCGCTGCCCTCCTTACGGGGGCCGCCCCGTCCATGCACTTCCTCAACACAACAAGCCCAGCCCACCTCAGGGCCTCCCTCTGCCCAGAAGGCTCTTTCTTCCACCAAGTATCCGTACTGCCCACTCCTTCCTTCCGAGGTGCTTTGATGAGAGGCCTGTCCTGACCCATCTGTCACTTCCTCGGCTTTATCCTCCACCCCAGCAGCGATCTCCACTTACCGTGGAGATCTATTTCGTCTGTGCCTGCCTCCTCTCAGGGCCAGCAACCAAATGTAAGCTCCATGAGAACAGGGACAACGTCTGTTCTGTCCCCTGCTTTATCTCTGGCACCCCAAGCTCCGCCTGCCAGAGCAGGTGCTTACAAATGTCCGTTTGGGGGAATGGAAGACCTCCAGTCCTTTGACCTCTCCACTCTGCCCTCTCCAGCAGGCCCCTCCTGTCTTCACTGCCCC
Organism: Herpailurus yagouaroundi; assembly: GCF_014898765.1. NCBI lineage: Eukaryota > Metazoa > Chordata > Mammalia > Carnivora > Felidae > Herpailurus > Herpailurus yagouaroundi. The sequence continues at coordinate 7,078,155 of NW_024412400.1, forward strand.
CATGGCCCCACCCCTCCCTCTTGCCAAATCCTCAGTTCCTTCCCTTTCCATCAACCTGTTGCAAAACTCTCCTGGATGCATCCCAACGTCCACTTTTTCTGTCAGGGGCCTCACCGTGATGCCAACCAGAGAAAGCCCATCACCCAGGCAGAATCCTGAAGCCTGCCTGGCTTTCCTTTTAGGAAAACCCTCCTCTAGCCCTCCCCTCTTGCGGTTGTTAACAGAGCCTCCCACCACGATACAGACACGCCCTGCCTACACTCAGCCCAGCATCTATCCACGGTGCCCAAGGGAAAACACAGGGTCCTTACCCACTGCGCTCTGGGGTCAGAGACCCTCCTGTCCCAGCCCTCCTTCTCCGGGATACACATTGTCACCCCAACTCTCCATCTGGCTGCTGGCCCCTCTCCTCCTCTTCAGACTCGAGGAACCCCACTCCGTCTTCACTTTGCCCAGAACTGCCGGTCCAGACCTCCTGGTCGCAGCACCAAGACGACTTTATCGGTCGCGCCTCTCCACGGATTTCACCCGAGGTCCCTCCCCTGCTGCCAGCGCTCTCCCCGTGCCCTCTGCGCCATTCTCCTGGCTCTCCCGTTCCCGCTCTCCCTGGCTGGTTCGCGCTGCCCCTCGAGCCCCCGACCCGAGGCCTGTCGACCCCATGACAGCGGCGCGCGGGCCGGCCGGCTCCCTGGCAGTCGGTGTCCTCTCGGCCACCCCGACTCCCTGGACCCGAGGGCGGCGAGCTAGCGTCTCAGTGTTGCTGGCTCTCTCCCCAGGTCCAGCCCGGAGGCGACCGCAAATAGGACCTAAGTGCACAAGTGCCTCCCGGCTGAACCTGGTGCAATCTTCATCCGGGCGAAGTGCCACTCCGGGACCAGGAAACGCTCCCGCTTCCTGCTTGGCTGGCACTCGGGGCCGGGGCCGGCGCCGGGCCGACCGCGGCCGCAGACAGGCCGGGGGCCGGAGGGCCGCGGCGCCGCCTCCCGGAGGAGGCTCCCACCGGGAAGGAGGCACATCCCGCCCCCGCCCCCACCGACACCACCCGGCGGCCCCTCGGGGGCCGAGACCCCGCCGCTGCCGACCTCGGGCCGCCGATAAGCGTCCCCATCGCTTCCGTGCGGGCGCCCAGCCAAGGTCACCGGCGCCGCGGGGGCGACTCACCCCGTGCAGGTGGAAGCCCTCGGCACCGCCCGCGGGC
>NW_024412400.1:7084352-7134211 GCF_014898765.1 Herpailurus yagouaroundi
TACCCACAACCTTTAGGGGAAGTGAGACTTCACTTTGACATCTCAGCCCGTCTTACTGCATGACCTTTGTGAAGCCACACTCTGCATGGGCTTTAGCTTCTTTAACTGTGAAGGCTATGGAGAGAATAATGCATAGGATAATGGATGGAAAGCCCTAGATACAGTTCCCAACAGGCGATTAACCCACAATAACTTGCAACTCTCACGAGTGGCGTCACCATTCTTATCATTTGTCCTCTCTCTTTCCCCTTATTCCCTTCCTGAGACAAAGCCTCAGTTGAATTCTCCATCACGTTGACCCATAATCTGTGGATAATTCACAAACACCTCCAGACTCCTTCCTAGGGAATGGCATGGAGTTGCCCTTGGGGCTGGGGAAGAACAGAATGAGGCCTGAATGTCCTTTCTCTCTTCCTTTTCCGGAACAGAGGAGGAGCAGGGAGCGGGGGGAGAAAGTGGGTCAAACCGAGACAGAGAAGGGACTGGGGCTGTTGCAGCTGTGACTTCCTCCCCACAGGCTGGGATCATTTACTACAGCCAGGAACGGTATTTCCACCACGTGCAGCAGGCTGCGGCCTTGGGCCTGGATAAATTCAGCAATGACCCCGTACTGCAGTTCTTCAAAACCTATGGGATCCTCAGAGAAGGTAAGGACTGGGCAGTGTCGGCCTCCCGACCTCAGGCACCAGCCCAGCACTGTTGCTCTGGCTCAGCCTGGATGCCTGCCTCCACCCCAGTCACGTTCCCACGGAAGAAGTCTTACGCTCAGTAGCTAGACTCCCAGGTTAATCCGCAGATGGCTGTGTGATCCGTATCTAGTTTGGGCGCAGGGGGATACATGTAATTTGTGGCTCTTGGGCAGCTGGCTGGGAATGCCCTGAGGCCGTTCTTCAGAAATGGCCCCCAGCCCGAAGTCCCAGCCTGCGAGGACTCACAGGTACATCTGAGCTCCAAGCCCTCCAGCCGCCCCTTGCAGCCTGGACCCTGGTACCAACAGCCCCTTCAGGGAACTTGGGCCACTGGGGACGTTTGGGACCAGTTAGCCCAATGATTCCGGCTGGAGCCAGGTGGTGCCAAGTCTCGGGTCAGCTCCGCGACGGGTTCCCACGTGTCTGCCGCAGAGCATTCTGCCCTCTGGGCCTGGAGCCCCAGAACGTAACCACGTGGGCTCTTCTTTGCAGAGCGCATCCAGGATGCCATCAGCAACCTGGAGAGCATCCGGAACCACCCAGACGTGTCCCTCTGCTCCATCATGGCCCTCATTTATGCTCACAAGTGCTGTGCAGCTGTCGGTGAGTGCGGCCGTGCCCAGCGGGGAAGAGACCGCCCCGCTCCAGAGATGCAGCCCCCAAGGGCCGCCGCAGGAGATACGTACCCCGATGACAGCACATGCTGTTGGCCAGTGAGGAGGGGCTTCCATTCCCTCCCCCAGGGGCCTCAGGGAAGACCCGTGCCCAGGCCCGACTGAGTGGGAGCCATGCACAGAGAGGGTGACAGCGGGAGGGGTCCTCCTTCCAGCTCCCAAAAGTTGGGAAGACGCCCTCTTTCCTTCGCCAAGATCTTGATGAGGGCGAATCGAGTTGGTGTAAATAGTCCCACCCCTGATGTCCACCTCTCTAGAGGCAGGGAAAGATTCCAAGACGCTACGAACCACGATGTCCCCTCCCAGGATGGACTGTGGGCCTGAGGTAGGCGATTCGGTTTGGTCTGTCTGCTCAGCAAGCTGCCAGGCACAGAGGAGAAAAGATAAATCTCAGCCAGCAAAGCCAAGTGCGGGCGTGGGCGGCTCCTGGGGTTTCCAGCGCCTGGGCTCCTTGGAGTCTCCCACGTGTTAGAGGAGGCTCAGAGCGGCCAGAGAGGTCCCCGAGCCCTCAGTGCCTCCTGCGGGGCCAGGCCGCCCTGCTCACTCTGCCTTGCCCTCTCCCTCCTCTCGGATTCACAGACCGAGAAGCCGTTCAGGAGCTCGAGAACAGCCTGAAGGAAATCCGCAAGACGGCTGGTGGAACTGCCCTGTACTATGCCGGCCTCTTCCTCTGGCTCGTGGGCCACCGTGACAAGGCCAAGGAGTACATCGACCGCACGCTGAAAGTTTCCAGCAGCCCCAGAGAGGTACCTGCCTCGGGCATCATGAGGGCAGCAGCTGTAGAAAGCAGCATCCAAACACATCAGCCTGGGGTGACCGTTACTCCCCCCGGGGCACCCCGGGGACTGGGAGAGGGCCGCACCTGAGCACGGACGAGACCCTGGGTCTCACAGGGGCCCCCGCCCACGTTGTCTCAGGGTTCAGCCGAGTACACGCTGGCACGTGTCCGGAGTCTAATCTGCAGACAGGTGTTCCGTAGCCGGTGCTGTATATTTTTAAAATCTCGGATGAGTTGCTGACATTGAGAAACCAAAAGGTTTTTACCTAAAAGGCCAGATTTCCTGGTTCTTTTGGCAAACTAGATGAGCGGTCTCCACCGTGGGCCTACCTTGCCTTCTTGCAGGGGTCTGCTGGCCGTCAGCGGCGGCCCATACCGTGGATCGCATATTGGATCTCACATGCTGTGGATCTCACACGTGGGGGATCTCACACGTGGGGCATCTGTACTAATGGTAGAGTTTGAAGCCTCAGTCTAGGCTCAGTCTAGTCACCACCGCAGCAGGGGTGATGTCACCCCCCCCCCCAAAGGGGTGAAAATTGGTTCCCGGAGGAGGGGGTGAAAAAAATCTTACTATATAACACACAGAGGGGCGGGGGCAAAAAAACCAAAAAGTGTAAAACACAGATTTACACACTACATAAACAGATAGTATATCTGTGATGTTAAAATGTCTTGGAGGGAGGGGAAACAATTCGGGAAAATGTCTGGAAAGGCTCCTTAGGAGGAGAGTAACGGTAAAGTGAGAAACCCTGGTCCAGGGCAGAGGGATGCTTCAGGGCAATGTGCTCCAACTACACCTCGGACCTCACCTCCCAGGCCCGGCTGCCGATCCAGCAGAGACTGGGTGAAGGCTGGAACAGAAGTGGCAAGGCCCCCGAGCTCACAATGGCCCCTGCTCGTTCCTGCCTCCATGGAGAGGGCTGGAGTGGTGGCCCCCTGATCCCAGTGTTGAGTAGACAGCCAATGACAAGACGGGTGGGAGTGTGTCAGTAGGGGTAGCAGAGCCACAGGGGTCAGGGAAGGGCCCAAGCCCAGCCTGGAAGGTCACGGAAGGCTTCTGACAGGAGGGCCCTCCCAGGCTGAGCTTTAGAGACCAGTGGTAGTTGACTGGGTGAGGGGGCTTTGGTCAGGAGAGCTGGGCTGGGAAGGAGCAATCAGAGTGAAGTCCTGACAGTGAGAGAGAGCAGGGCCGCCCTGGAGTCTGCAAGTAGGTGTGCCTGGCAGGGCCTGGGGGTGGAGAGTGACAGGGTTCGGACAAGAGGCTCTGCGCGGCCAAGGACTTCATCTTCTGTCTTGTTCTGATCCCAGGGTTATGTGCTCAGAGGCTGGGTGGACCTCACCTCAGACAAGCCCCACATCGTGAAGAAATCCATCAAGTACCTGGAACAAGGCATGCAGGACGCCAAAGATGTGCTGGGGCTGATGGGAAAGGTGGGCAGCGGGGGACGGAGGCGGGGCGGGGGGTTGTCTCTGCCTGGGCCATTGGAGCCAAAGATCCACCAGGGGACTGCGGGCCAGACGCTCTGTCTCCAGGCGCTCTCCTGGCCGATGAGGAGCGGGGGCCCAGAGACAGTCAGGGTCACACGGCAGCCCAGGGCCCACTCGGTTCTCACAGTCCTTCCGGCTCGGTGTGGGTTCCCGTCTCGTTCTGCATGGGTGGGGCGGGGGGGGGGTCTTCTCAGGGTCTGTCCTTTTGTCTCTGCCTCTCCTTTCTCACCCGTTAAATTCAATGGGCCGTAAGAGGAGGGAGGTGCGTTGCAAGTTTTATGTTTTCTGATCTCCACTTAAGTGAAGTTCCTTTTTTCTTACGTGACCCTCACGGAATCAGCCTCTGAAAGAAAAACTAGCCTCTTATTCCCTTCTCTTTGTGTATATCTTAGAAAAGTGAACGTGTCCTCATTTCAAAACAAAACAAAACAAAACAGAAGGCTACTAAAGTCAAAAGATGAATGAAAACGACATCCCCAGCCCCCCTGCTCCAGACAACTCACGCGGCCATTTTAGGGCAGCGTCTCCCAGTCTTTCTTCTAGGCACGCGGTTCCGCATGTGCCCTCACCGGGCTTTCTGGGAAGCAGGAGCCAAGGGGATCCTGGAGCAGGAGGTTTATCGGGGGGGGGGGGCGCCCTTGGGACCAGCACCTGTGGGGAAAGGGACAGGAGCAGGGCTGGGTGACAGAAGTGGCTTCGTGACACGGCGCAGGCCTCAGCCGAGTCGAGGTTCTAGGGCTGGGGCGGCCCCTCCCTGACCACGTGCTGAATGGGGGCTGCCCCCTGGGGACGGGTGTGACCTGGCACGAGGCCGCTTCCTTTAGCCACGGATGACCCCACAGGGGTCAGCTGTCAGCTGCCAGCTCTCCTGGTCCTGAAAGGGTTCCCACTGAGCACCTCCGCAGGGCAGGAGATAGCGTTGTTTGGTATGCTTAATATTGACTCTTTAATATGTTTAATACAGCTGTAATCACAGGGCATCCTGTCATTTGGTTCCCTTTTCTTCACGTAAGATTCCACCATATGTAAATGTCACCTTGAACATCTCCATCAAGCCAGTCAGTCCCCTGTCGCCTGGGCCCAATATAATTTGTCACCCCAATCTCCTGTTGTTTGGACCCTGAGATCGTCTACAGTTTATACTGAGAGTGCTGCAGTGGGGTCCCTGGGTGGCTCAGTCGGTTAAGCGTCCGACTCAGGATCTCACGGTTCATGGGTTCGAGCCCCGTGTCGGGCTCTGTGCTGACAGCCCAGAACCTGGAGCCTGCTTCGGATTCGGTGTCTCCCTCTCTCTCTGCTCCTCCCCGACTGACTCTCTCTCTCTCTCTCTCTCTCTCTCTCTCTCAAAAATAAATAAACATTAAAAAGAAAGAAAGAAAGAGGGCTGCAGTGAGCACATGTATGCATAAACCTTCATCTAGAACAGTCCTCCTCTTGTTCTCAATAAGTCATGGAAGGGCGGGTTGCCGAAGGTCTAACAAAAGCTCCCCTCAGAGCCCAGTTTCAAGTCCTTTGGGAGCAGTGCCCTCTGCCCCTCAGGCACATGTCGCGCCTCACTCAGGAGAACCTGGTGGCTGACACTGGCCTGCAGAAGCCAAACTCTGGCCCAGGGGGCCCTGATAGAGAAAAACAAAATGCTTTAGCCGCCCCTGGGCCTGGGTGAGCGGTTTCCAGCGATAAGCTCGAAGAAAGCGAACGGGGTTCAGCATCTGACTTCAGCTCGGGTCATGACCTTGCAGTTCGTGACTCCGAGCCCCGCACGGGGCCCTCCGCTGTCAGTGCAGATCCTCTGTCCCCCTCTCTCTGGCCCTCCCTCACTTCACACCCTCTCTCTCTCTCAAAAATAAACATTAAAAAAAAAAAATATTTAGAAAAGAAAGCGAATGGGAAACGACTGGGCCGTTGGTGGAACTCAGAAGTGCCCGGCACCCCCGGGCCTCCCTCCAGCGGGTCCCCTCACGTGGCCCTGCTGGATCCCACGCCTGCTCGGGGCTCACCCGTCTCCCTGGAGCCCCTGCCTTGCCTGTCCAGGAGCCCAAGATTGCTGTGGACCCTGATTTGTCGCTCTGAGCGCTGACTGCTTCCCCAGGGGCTTCGAGGGGGCCTACAGTGCCCACGTGTCAGGCTCTGCTCCTGCTCCCTTCGTGGGCACCGACGGAGACTCCTCTCTTGGGCTTTCAACAGGCGACATACTTCATGCTGCAGCAGAACTACTCGGAGGCCCTGGAGGTGGTGAACCAGATCACCGGCACCTCGGGGAGCTTCCTGCCCGCCCTCGTCCTAAAGATGCGGCTGTTCTTGGCTCGGCAGGACTGGGAGCAGGCGGTAGAAACAGGACACAGGTGAGGGGCGGGGGTCGCTTCCTTTCTTTGCCAGCCGAGGGCGCCGATAGGGTCCCATCGTACGAGCTGGGGAGATAGGAGACGCCATGTATTTGACGGAACACGACAAAAAAGTGACTGTTGTTGACCGCGGAGGTATGAATGGTGATGCGATCACACGGGGAGGGCAGGGAGGACGCGGTCTGATGGGCACACAGAGAAATGGGCATTATCTAGAGGCACAAGCTGATCGTGTAGGAGGGCGCTGGAGGGAACCACCCAAAGAACCCAAAGCAGCCAGGTTATGGGACGACAAGCAGTTGTCTCTAAGGAGAGGAGGCAGGGGGGAGTAAAGGGACCGCTGCACTATTTAATTGTTTTCAACTACGGGTATGATATACTGTGATAAAAGCTTCAGGGGGAGAGGTCCCCAGTGACTTAGCTGAGGCTGGGCACGTCAGCCAGACGGCCAGCTCTAGGGAGTCCCTGGGCCATGTGGAACCAGGCACCTCGTCAGGGTGACCTGGGAGCGCTGTCCTCGCCTATAGAAAACAAGACCACTTCAGGGGAAGGGTTGTCTGATGGAAGGTTTTCTGAGGATGGGATTTTCTAGATAAACTGAAGCCTCTCTCTTTAAACTCTTAAGCGCCTCAACTATTTCTATTAAGTAATTCTAAATGTTCTCCCCCAAAGAGAGTCGCAGGCTAATTTCTTTTTTTTCCCTGAGCGATCGCAAGTTATCACTGCGAAGCGTTACCGAATTGTGGCAATACGCCCCACACAGTTCAAGAACAAAACAAATCGCAAGCAGACCCCTTGCCCCGCTGTGGACGGGTGGTAATTTCTCTGATGATCTTCACTGATATCTGCGTCTCCGAGAGAGGCGGCCGGTCACGAATGAACGGGATTCCTGCCAGCTCGGCCCGCGGGGGCCCCCACGTGCAGTGCCTGTGTGGGCCTGGCTGATACCTGGGGACACCTGGCCGAAAGCCACAACCTCAGTGTGCACCACCTCCCTCGCCCAGCCCCCCTGCCCCGGTGTTCAGTGCCAAAGGGCTGAGGCCCACACCCGATGCCTGCCCTCCTGGAGGTTTTCCCAGGTAGTGGTGCTCCCAGAACTTATCTTTTTAAGTTTGTTCGTTGGTTTAAGTAATCTCTACGCCCAACGTGGGGCTTGAACTCACCACCCCAAGATCAGGAGTCTCATTCTTTTCACACTGAGCCAGCCGGGCGCCTAGCCCCCATTGTTTTGTTTGGTTTTTTTTTAGATCTCTGCCCCCCTCTACATGTGTTTCTCTTTCCATCCCTAATATTATTTATTTTTCCCTGTCCTCTTGTTTTCCTTCGTCAACATTAGAATAAGTTCTTTTATTAGTCTTTTCAAAAACTTTTTTTTTAATGCTTTTTTTTTTTTTTTCAACGTTTATTTATTTTTGGGACAGAGAGAGACAGAGCATGAATGGGGGAGGGGCAGAGAGAGGGAGACACAGAATCAGAAACAGGCTCCAGGCTCTGAGCCATCAGCCCAGAGCCCGACGCGGGGCTCGAACTCACGGACAGTGAGATCGTGACCTGAGCCGAAGTCGGACGCTTAACCGACTGCGCCACCCAGGCGCCCCTAATGCTTATTTTTAAGAGAGACAGAACAGGAGCAGGGGAGACAGGGAGAGAGGGAGACACGGAGAAAGAGAGAGAGACACGGGGCGGGGGGAGACACAGAATCTGAAGCAGGCCTCAGGCTCCCGATGTGGGGCTCGAACTCAAGAACCATGAGTTCATGACTTGAGCCAAAATCAGACACGTAATCGACTGAGTCGCCCAGGAGCCCCCTTATTGGTCTTTCTAAAGATGCAGCTTTGAGTTTTGTTAATGGTCTCTACCACATCTCTGTTTTCTACTTCATTAATGTCTGCTCTTTATGATTTCCAGTGACTTCTTCCTTTGGGGCTGTTCTGCTCTTGTTGGATCAAGGGCTGTTCAACTCTTGAGGTGGATGCCTGGCTGACCCATTCTCAATCTTCTTTTAGAATATCAGTGTGTACGTCTGTGGATGTCCCTCAAGGCACCGTTTTTAGTAGTATCTACACATTTGGATGCATATATTTTCAGGATCATTTTGGCTCTAAGAATTTTCTAATATCCACTCTGATTCTTCTTTAGTGCATAAGTTATTTAAAAGTTTTTTGGGGGGACGGGGCGCCTGGGTGGCTCAGTCGGTTGAGCGTCCGACTTCAGCTCAGGTCACGATCTCGCAGTCCGTGGGTTCGAGCCCCGCGTCGGGCTCTGGGCTGATGGCTCGGAGCCTGGAGCCTGCTTCCGATTCTGTGTGTCCCTCTCTCTCTGCCCCTCCCCCGTTCATGCTCTGTCTCTCTCTGTCTCAACAATAAATAAACGTAAAAAAATTTTAAAAAAAAAAGTTTTTTGGGGGGAGACATCTGGATGGCTCAGACGGTTGAGCATCTGACTCTTGATCTCAGCTGAGGTCACGATCTCAGGGTCATGGGATCGAGACCAGCTTTGTGCTGAGCACTGAGCTTGCTTGGGATTCTCTCTCTCTCACTCTCTCTCTCCCTCTCTCCCTCTCCCCCTCTCCCTCTCCCTCTGCCCTTCCCCTGTTGGTTCTCTCTCTCTCTAAAACAAAATTTTTTAGGAGAGCCTGGGTGGCTCAGTCGGTTAGGCAACTGACTTGGGTTCAGGTCATGATCTCACGGCTTGTGGTTTCGAGCCCCGCATCAGGCTCTGTGCTTAGAGGTCAGAGCCTGGAGCCTGCTTTGGGTTCTGCGTCTCCCTCTCTCTCTGTTCCTCCCCTGCTCGTTCTCTGTCTCTCTCTGTCAAAATTAAATAAACATTAAAAAAAATTTTCTAAATAAATAATTTTTAAGTTTTTTTTTAAATATCCAAATGTTTTTGGTTAGTACCTTCAGAATCACCATGAATGGTTAGAACTGTTTGAATGTTAACTGTGCCTAACTAATCATGTTAGAATATTGTGTGTTCATTAGAGTAACACCCTTTTTTCTAATGTTTATTTGAGAGAGAGAGAGAGAGAGAGAGAGAGAGTGTGTGTGTGTGTGTGTGTGTGTGTGAGAGAGAGTGGGGGAGGGGCAGAGAGAGAGGGAGACACAGAATCGGAAGCAGGTCCCAGGCTCTGAGCTGTCAGCACAGAGCCCGACGCAGGGCTCGAACTCACAACCTGTGAGATCATAACCTGAGCTGAAGTTGGACACTTAACCACCCAGGCGCCCCTAAAGTAACCCTCTATTAAGCAGAAGGCCATTCCTGACCGGGCTGAAAAATATATGAAGTTTCCTACAAAGAAACAGAACATCGAAAAACCCACAGTACGTATGACCAGAAACCGCATGTTCACAATGAAACACATGATGGAAAGCGAGGTTCCCTTTCCATCTGGCAGCCACGGATTGCCCCCCAAGCACCTCTCCGCCACCCCAGGACCGTGGTACGATAATCACGCCTGTGTTCGCTGCAATATGAATGGCCTCTGTCACAAAGACACCCCAGACACATGACTTAAATAATGTGAAAGGCTATTCCTCTGTCAGGTAAAAGTTCAGGTGGTTGCCCGGGACAGGGACAGCAGCTTCGCTCTGGAGGGTCCCGCGCCCCTTCTTTCTTGCCACTCTACCTAGGATGCGGCTCACATGGCCCACATGTCAGCCAGTAGGAAGGAGGAAAGAGAAGACATGGAAGGCATATGCTGTGAGGATACAGCTGGACGTCACATGGGACACTTGCATTCACATCCTGTCGGCCAGAACTTAGCCACAGGGCCACACCTAAGCTGCAGGGGGAGGCTAGGAGATGTAGTGTTTATCCTGGGTAGCAAGTACCCAGCCAAGTGGGGAGTTCTAGTCTGTTTGTTTGTTTGTTTGTTTGTTTGTTTGTTTGTTTGAAGTAGGCTCCTCACCAAGCACGGAGCCCCACACAGGGCTTGAACTCACAGCCCTGAGCTCAAGACGTGAGCTGAAGTGACACCTGGGTGGCTCATTGGTTAAGCATCTGACTCTTGATCTCAGCTCAGATCTTTTTTTTTTATGAATATAATTTATCGTCAGATTGGCTTACAAACAACACCCAGTGCTCATCCCAACAGGTGCCCTCCTCAATGCCCATCACCCACTCTCCCCTCTCCCCCCCGCCATCCACCCTCAGTTTGTTCTCCGTATTTAAGAGTCTCTTGTGGTTTGCCTCCCTCCCTGTCTGTTTTTTTTTTCCCCTTCCCCTCCCCCATGGTCTTCTGTTAAGTTTCTCAAGACCCACATATGAGTGTAAACATGATATCTGTCCTTCTCTGACTGACTTATTTCACTCAGCATAATACCTTCCAGTTCCATCCAAGTCGCTGCAGATGGCATGATTTCATTCTTTCTCATTGCCAAGTAGTATTCCATTGTGTATATAAACCACATCTTCTTTATCCATTCGTCAGTTGATGGACATTTAGGCTCTTTCCATCATTTGGCTATTGTTGAAAGTGCTGCTATAAACATTGGGGTACAAGTGCCCCCGTGCCTCAGCACTCCTATATCCCTTGGGTAAATTCCTACCAGTGCTATTGCTGGGTCATAGGGTAGATCTATTTTGAATTTTTTGAGGAGCCTCCACACTGTTTTCCAGAGCGTTAACTCAGATCGTGATCTCAGGATCGTGAGTTCAAGCCCTGGTCTCCCTCTACGCTGGGGGTGGAGCCTTATTTTAAAAAAAAAAAAAAAAAAAAAAAAAGACCTGAGCTGAAATCAAGAGTCAGACACTTCACCTACTGAGCCACCCAGGTGCTGCCCTGGGAGTTCTGTTATTAGAAGGAGAAGGGTAGAATGGATAATACAAGACCATCAGCAGTGGCTGCCACATCACCCTGGCCTTGCCTGTGAATACTCTCGACTCATGGGGCTCCTCTTCCTATTTCAGAATCCTAGAAAAAGATGAAAGCAATATCGACGCCTGCCAAATCCTAGCTGTGCATGAACTTGCAAGAGAAGGAAACATAACCATAGTAAGTTCTTTCAAGACTCGGGAGTCAGACCTTGAAACACGCACAGCCTGAGAGGAAGCCCTCTTAGTGCCCTCATCCCCAGGGTCTTGGAGGGTGCTCCCTGGATCTCAGCTCCTTCCCTCCCTCCCTGCCTCCCTCCTACTCCCTGTCAAGGGGAAGTCCTCTGGTTTGCTCTTTGGGTCGGCAGTGAGGTTGACTGTGGTTCGGGTTCACCTGGATAAGCCTTGGGATCCTCACTCATAAAGTGGAGAAAACTCCCACCACTTTGTGAGGTTGTTATAAGGATTAAACGGGATGACAAACGGGAGAGCTTGGAACAGTGCCTGATGTCACGAAATGCCATTTAAAAAAAAATTTTTTTTAAGTCAATAAATGTTTATGTAAGGATTTTCACATGTGATTCCTTCCACTGCCAATCACCATAGTTCTTCCTAAGTCCAAATCTAATCTTCAAAATAACCCAGAGTTCTTTCTGTTGGGCATCTTTGATCTCCACTTGAATATGGACGTACCTCAAAAATTCCCCACCTGTAATCTCTGGGATCCAATTTTTGTACTTTAGGGCCACGTTTGGGGTCAGAGTAGATACATCTGCCTCGTTCTCAATTTCAAACAGCCTCTGAATGTGAATGAGTCCAAATCATATTCACCCCTAAACCAGCACACCCTAGAATTGTACAGATTGTTGGGATACTCCACTACCTAAGATTTTTTTTTAATTTGTTAGGTCTTTCGCGGAGTTTTAGCAGATAGATGTCTTGTCGAACACATAGTTCTGTGAATAAAGGAAACCCCACATATACTCTATTAGGCGTTTCCAATGATGTAGGTCTGCAGAAAAAGCAGGTATTGGCCAGGGAGAGCCTAGCCCCAGACTTGCTCCTGAGCCCTGTAGTGTTCCACAGAAACCCAAAACAGCCCCCAAACACAGAAACAGTTCTTCATGAAAACCTCAATACCAGGATAGGTTTTTATCGTTAAGAAGAGTTTGCATTCTCAACCCATAACATTGCCTTTTGAGTAAATACACTGCTGCTTCTGTGAAAAGCATGGCAAATCAGGAGTCGCTAAGGGGTCATGATAGGAAGAAGAAGCTTCCGGCTCCTTATGCGCAGCTCTGAGATTGTGGGTTTTGTGCGGTGGGGTGAGACAGAGGGTACAGTCCATGTTTAGAAGGAACCCTCAAAAGAGTCCCCAGCACCATCGCTGGGTAGGAACCAGAGAACAGATGTCTTCAACTTTATGCAACCCAGGAGCCTTGGGCAGGCCTTCCCGGGGCCTGAGGGTTAATTCTAAGGGCAGAGTTGTCTGAATGCCCCTCCTTCGCCCCCCCACCTCTCCCTGGCCCAGGCTGCTCAGTGCTAAGCTTGCTTTGCACTGACTGAGCAGAGTAGACCTGCCCCATCCGGGGTTTCACTCCTGGCACTTCTCTGCAACCGGGAACTAAGAACTCCCCACTCCTCGCTCCTCGGTAGGGAATGGACAGAGGAGTCAACCAGAAAGGACAAAGGCTTTGGGGTCAGTCACCCGGTTGGCTGGGTGACCTCAAGCAAATTACCTAACCTTCCTGACCCTCTGTCTGCTGGACTGGACAATTCAGGCAGCTCCATTGACTCCCAGGGCCTTTGAGAGGATTCACTGGCATGACAAGGGGGCACCAGTGTGGTGACTCATGTCACCATGGAGCAGAGGCTCGAGGCCAGGGACTCGCCATGAACATCTGCTCTTGGGCCAGCCCAGGTGATGTGCCGCCGGCCTGGTCAGCCGCTGTGTGGGCACCGTGACAGCTGGCTTCTGGCTCTGGCCGGGTGGGTCCGAAAGGGCAACTTCTCTTTGCAAATCCATGAACAAAGGGGCACTGCCAGCTCTTGGGTGCAGAAGCTCCTGAAAGCTCCACTACGGGGCTTTGAAATCATACTGGTGCCTGGGCCCACCCCAGTCCAGTTGAACCCAAATCTCTGGGGCTGGCCTCTGGGCATGGGTGTTTTAAGATCTCCCAGGGGGTGCTAAGGGACGGCGGGGTTGTGAACCTCTGCCCAGCTTCCACTTCATGTATTGCCTCTGACGTTGTCTGTTTTGTCCCCACAGGCTGCCAATCATGTTAGAAACCTGATTAACGCACTGGAGACAAGAGAGCCCCAAAATCCAAGCCTCCATCTTAAAAAAATCCTTGTGGTTAGCAGGCTGGTAAGAAGGCTCTTTTCCAGGTTTCTGCAACCGTGCTTCTGGCCTGGTATGCCTAAGGGGAGCCCTATGGCCCCCCCGGGAGCCCCCCGGGGACCCTGCCCTCCCCTCTTTGGCTCCAACTTGGCCTCTCAGGCCGATGGCCCATACCTAGCGGCCCCTACCCGCCTCTGAACAACACCTGTGTCTCATACACTCCGTTTCCTTGGCCCAGATGTCGCTCAGGGACGCTGGGAAGATCAGAGCCGTTGGGTCTGACAGTGCTTTTAGAGTAGGAGGCTCCTCATTTGGGGGAAGAGAGTAGTGTTGTGGCTGTTACACGGCAGAGCTATGCCTGCCTCTAGCTCGGGGTGCCAGGGCACCCAACTGCCATATTGTCTCTCTGTGGAAGTGACCTGGAAAGTCAGGCCTGCCCGCACCCCCTCTGCCATCAGGCAGGTGCAAACAGACCAGGTCGCCAAACAGTCTGTCTCTGTCAGACCCTTCAGCCCCAAAGCAGATTGACTAGAAGGAGTTGCTGCAAAATCTGGGGTGGCTGTGGGGCCTCAGGAACCAGAACCGCGCGGTTGAATGCCACTGGGACACCATCCCTCCCTCAGGGACACACACCTGTGTCTGCTTCCCTGTGCTCGTTCTCCACACACGGCCGGGAACATGGCTGCCCTCGGGGCCACGTCCCACCAACAGGGCACAAAGAACTCTGCCCCCGCTTCAGTTTTTGAAAAACTTCTTGGCGACTCAGACAGGAGGTGGGCCCTTTGGAGGGCCCCGTTCCTGGAGGCAAATTCCACAGATGTGGCCAGTGTGAGGCTTTGGAAGCTGGACAAGTGCACAATATGGGTCATGGGCCCCTCTTAGTCTCTCCTAAGCACCCGAAACGGGACTGCCAAAGTGTCCCCCATTTCTGACACGGCCTTGCTTGGACAGGCTGGACTGACGGGTCTCCCTATTCCCACGTGTCCGTTCCTTGCAGTGTGGAAGGCACCAGGCGATTCTGCAGCTGGTGTGTGGCTTCATTGAGCGCACATTCGTGGCCACAGCTGCCTATGCCCACATGGCCACAGAGCTGGGCTATCTCTTCATCCTACAGGACCAAGTGAAGGAGGCATCTCTGTGGTACTCGGAGGCCATGAAATTGGATGAGAGCAGTGTGGCTGCCTTGACAGGTCTATGCGGTCCGGGCAAGGGAGGGGGTGGGGGGTGCGGGAAGGCAGGTCGCAAGGTAGCCTCCGTGGGTCCAGAAGAGAGGCGCTGGGAAGTATCTTCCCTAGAGGGTGTGTGAGTTTTGGAGTACATTGTATGATGGGGTGCCTTTCCATGAATTGGTGTCTGTTTGAGAGAGAGAGAGAGAGAGAGAGAGAGAGAGAGAGTGTGTGTGTGTGTGTGTGTGTGTGTGTGTGTGTGTGTGAGTGGGGGAGGGGCCGAGGGAGTGAGGGAATCTCAAGCAGGCTCCACATATGGGGCTCGATCCCACAACCCTGGGGTCATGACCTGGGCCGAAATCAAGAGTTAGGCACTCAACCAACTGAGTCACCCAGGCACCCCATGAATCAGTAAGCATAGATGTAAGAGACACAGAAACTGTCAGAGTGTGGCCGCAGCCACCCGGGTCTGCATCAGACCTCCGATGTCCACACTGTGACCCCCTGGAGGACCAGCAGCCTGCCCCTCCCGCTCGGGGGCCCTGCCTCTTCTCAGGCCCAGCAAGGCCAGCGTTGGAGAGGGTCCCAGTCCCGGAGCACCCCAACCCAAAGCCCCTAGACTCTCCCTCTGCAGGCCCTGAGCTGAAAGGCCACCAGAGCAATAGTTTTGAGAGTTTTACTTCCCTGTCTGTCCAGAGGCCCGCCCACCCCGCTCTAGAGAAAGGTCAGTAAATTTCCCAGACCCCAATTTTCATTTTACACATTTTGTTTTTAAGCCTTCAAATCTACGGCTTAAAGAGTCTGGTGAACTCTGAACCAGCAATTTAATTTTGGTTGAGGAAACTGTATGGTCCCAGGCTCAAGGCAGGCTGGCTCCTTGCCCCAGCTCTCAGGAGCCGTGTCTTTTGGGTCCAGACACTTCTCTCTATGGTCCAGGCTCTTTGCCAGCACAGCACGGTTATCTGAGAGGTTGTTCAGCACGTCAGCTGACTCGTGAGCCCATGCACCTTCCTCCGCTTCCAAACCCCTAAAATCCTGGAAGACGTTTTGAAAAGATAACGCAGCCCTAGAAACAGAGAAAGCTGCCTTTGGTGGACCAGAAACTTTGAGAACGTCACATTTCTAGAGGATATAAAACAGATAGCATCAAAAGTAAGGAAATGACAAGCCACTC
Source organism: Herpailurus yagouaroundi (assembly GCF_014898765.1). Lineage (NCBI taxonomy): Eukaryota > Metazoa > Chordata > Mammalia > Carnivora > Felidae > Herpailurus > Herpailurus yagouaroundi. Next base: position 7,099,820 of record NW_024412400.1, read on the forward strand.
TGCAAAGCCGTATGCCAACATGGTACACAGACGGGGCAGCTAAAGAAACGAGTAGACCCGTTTTCTCCCAAAGAGCTCCAAGAAAAACAAAAGTTGACAAACAACAAGGGGCGCCTGGGTGACTCAGTCGGTTGAGTGTCTGACTCTTGGTTTCGGCTCAGGTCATGATCTCACGCTTTGTGAGATTGAGCCCCGCGTCGGGCTCTGCGCTCCCAGCGCCTGCTGGGCATTCTCTCTCTCCCTCTCTCGCCTCTCTTTCTCACTCTCTCTTTCTCAAAATAAAAAAAATAAACATTAAAAAAAAAGAAGAAAAAAAAAAAAAAAGCAAGCTCATGGTCGCTGGAGGCTGGGAGCTACACAAGCCACGGGGCAGTCAGCGAGACGACAGGGGGACCAGAGAATGGAATCAAGGAGACCTTTGAAGGCGGTGGGGCAGGAGGAAGCAGAGCAGAGCCCTGTTTCCCACCGCCACCAGGGACGTGAAGGACAAAAAGACTTGCTCCACCCACAGGCCACACCCCCTAGGACAGCCCCCACCCAGCTCAGTCCTTCCCCACTTCCTCATTCAGGGGAGCCCCCTCGCCAGTCAGCCAGAAGGGAAGTCCAGTGCCCAGAAAAACAGTGACCTTAACAATTTGGGAAATCTGCCTCAGCTGCTAATACTCATCAGTCTAGTCCGTTTGTAAATCTGCTAACAGTTTGAAAGGGGCCAAGTGGACCATGCAAAGCCAAGGCCCTCTGAGAAGCCAAGTTTAAAGCCAGATACGGAAAAGACTTCGCCACCCCCCACTAAAACACCAGGGTTTCCAGAGGCTACAATGTCAGTCAGTAAGTAAAGAAGAGGCTGCAATGGCAAAGATTGTAGAGAACGAAAAAGTTACTGAGCATTACAAATACGATTGCAAGGTAAATTAACTCCATAGATGAGCCAAATAGTGGGATGCATATAAGTGAAAAACCAAGATGTTCATTAGGAAGACAGTCAGGAATAAATACACCAAAATGACCAGGAAATATCTATAAAAGAGATTCCTCTTTTATAGTAGTAGGAGTAGAAGGATTTGTCTTCCCAAACTCAAAACACATTACAGAACGCCAGTAGGTAAGTCAGCTCCAGGTCAATGCTGGAGTAAACAAGGCGATAAACAGAACAGAAACAGGTCTTACAAATAAAGTGACATTTCAAACCAATATGGCGGTAGGTTTCAACCATTCATGGTTGGACATCTGGCTATCCAGTATGAAAAACGTAAAGGGAAGTTCCCAGCTCACGCCATATTCAGAAATAAACTTCAGGGGCGCCTGGCTGGCTCAGTTGGTAAAGCATGTGACTATTAATCTTGAGGTCGTGAGTTCAAGCCCCACATCAGGGGTAAAAATTATTTTAAAAAATGTTTTTTTAATTTAAAAGCTCCAGATGAATTAAACATTTAAACATAAAAGTTCAGTTGGACTTGGGCTCCCTGGAGGAAACTCAGAAGCCCTAAAAGAAAATATTTTACTGATCTATGTAAAACTTTAAAACTAATGGGTGGCAAAAGACAGTGAAAAATAGTTAAAAGGTGAATGGCAAACTGGTAGAAAATGTTTGCTATAAAGGGTTAATAATCTTAATATTTATGAAGAGAAAACAAATCGCCCTAAAATAAAATCAGGCTAGGGGCGCCTGGGTGGCTCAGCCGGTTAAGCGTCTGACTTTGGCTCGGGTCATGATCTCACGGTTCGTGGGTTCGAGCCCCGCATCGGGCTCTGTGCTGACAGCTCAGAGCCTGGAGCCTGCTTCAGAACCTGTGTCTCCTTCTCTCTCTCTCTCTCCTTCTTCCCTCCCCCGCTCGTGCTCTGTCTCTGTCTCTCAGAAATAAATAAAAATTAAAAAAAAAAAAAAAGAATCAGGCTAAAGCTAGGTACAGGAGATTCACAGGAGAAAGGAAAGGGACATTAAATGTATGGAAAAATGCTCCTTTCCCCTCTTGGTAAAAAAAAAAAAAAAGGAACTAAAATGAGTTGCTTTTCACGTTTTCACTGGCAAAGAGGGAAGCACGTCGTCGAGGTTGTGGGGAAAGGCTACTTTCAAATTCTTGGCAGTAACACTAATTCAAACATCTCCAGAGGACAAGTTGGCCTTATCTGTCAACATTTTAGATATACACGCCCTTTGACCAATCAACTCGACTGCAGGAATTAGAACGCGGAAATATGTTTACCGTGGCACTGGAGCATTTAAGCATCGAAAGCAAACTAGATGCGAAATGAGGTGTCCTTCAACGGGGCAGTAGTTAAATAAAATGTCCCAGCCACGGTGCACGGTTAAAGGCAGAGCACGAGCTAGGGATATGCTTCCCTGCCTGCCTCGTGCCTCGAATTCTTTACCAGGAGCGAGCATGGCTCTTTACGTTCGCGGAGATGTTGGGAAAGGCCCCCTGCACAGCCGCCCATCCTTCCGCTGTCTCATCCCTGCTCTTGGCCCGCGGGCCTGCCGGCTCCGTGTCCGAGCTGACTCCTCACACTTGTTCTGCCCCGTTCCCAGGGATCATCTGGTGTCAGATCTTGGACGGCCACCTGGAGGAGGCTGAACAGCAGTTGGAATTTATGAAGGAGGTGCAGCAGTGTCTCGGGAAGTCTGAGGTCAGAGCTCCCTGGGGACGCGGGCCGCTCCAGGCTTGTGTCCCCGGCCCTCCCCTCGCCCCAGTTTCCGGCACCCAGCAGCCAACACGGCCCGGACTCCTGCTTTGCGCTCGCCTCCCCACGGCCCGGCTGGCGTTGGTGCCGAGACCTGGGCTTGCCTCCCCCAGGTGCTGGTTTTCCTCCAGGCCCTTCTGGCATCCAGGAAGCACAAGGGGGAGCAGGAGGCCACCCGGCTCCTGCAGGAGGCTGCGGGGCTGCACTTCGCCGGCATGCAGGGCCTACCCCTGGGCTCCGAGTACTTTGAAAAGCTGGACCCCCTCTTCCTGGTCTGCATCGCCAGGGAGTACTTGTTCTTCTGCCCCAAGCAGGTTAGAGGAAGTCCCATCTGCACGGCGGGGGTCTGGAGCATAGGCCTGGACGGGGGCAAAGACCTCGTCTGGCCCCATCAGCAGGCGGCTCTGAGCCCCTGAAGTTCAGGGACCCATTGCTTTTCAATTTTTTTTTTTTTAATGTTTATTTATTTTCGAGAGACTGAGAGAGACAGAGCGTGTGCAGGGGAGGAGCAGAGAGAGACACACACACACACACACACACACACACACACACACACACACACAGAATCTGAAGCAGGCTCCAGGCTCTGAGCTGTCAGCACAGCCCCCAGGGGGATCCCGCTGCTGCTGGCCCACAGACCACACTCGCGGGAACAGGGCACTGCTCCACGCCTCTGCCTTTATCCTAGACAATAACCAGCTCCCTTTTCCCCCACAAGTCTTCTAAGAAGTCTGTTAGTCTTTACTCCTTTGCCTGCTTTACTTGTTTGTCTATTTGCCCAGCCAGTCAAGATTCTCCATGGGCAAGGATCTTATCTTGCTATCGTAATGTTCCCCCCAGTGCCACGTAATGAGTCATTCCACAAGTATCTATTAAGTGCACCACCGTGTGCCGTACGCCGTGGTAGGTACTGGGGACACAACCGTCAGCAAAACAAAGTCCCCATTCTCTGCAGCTTATGCGGTAGCACTAGATGGCACGGACTGGATAAGAAACACGAGGAAGAAAGTAAAATTCCTTCACTGAGAGAGTGTTTCCTGAGAGCTTTAGGAGTCTCTCTGGAATGGGCCAAACCGTCCAGCCAGGCCCCGTGTTCCTACAGCCCCGGTCACCGGGCCAGATCGTGTCTCCACTTCTCAAACAAGTCGCTGTGATCCTGAATCCTGTCGTCAAAGCGGCGCCAGCTCTGATCGACCCCCTGTATGTGATGGCTCAGGTCAAGTACCTCTCAGGTGAGCCCGCGTCTGTTCATCCGTTCAGCCACCGCCCCGGGGGTCGCAGCCCCCTGCCTCAGGAGGTGTACACAGACACACACCCCCTCACCAGGCCCGGCCACATCCCTGGCCTCCACTCCCCAGAAACCGGCCTGACTTCCCTCGCCAGCAGGGGTCTCTCCCACCCGCCCTGCTACTGGCGGCTTCCTCGCTCTGCGCGGGGTACCGCGGCTGAAGTGGCTGAACTTCAGTTCCGCACAGGATCCACTGGCCCTCGGGATAGGCAGAAATGCCCTCATGAGGTCTGCATTCTAGTAAGGGGAAATAGACGATACGCAGAACAGAGAAGCACGCGGCCTTGTTTGTTAGGACACAGGAATTCCGTGGAGGAAACCAAAGCGGGGGAGGGGATGGGAACTGGCAGGGTCGCAGTTATTAAAAGGTGGGCAGGAGGGCATCACGGGGAGGTGGGACCCTGTAGCATTCGGCTGTCAGAGCCTCAGGGTGGCCAGAGCAATATCCTTCCAGCTTCTCCTGTCTCGAGACCCAGGTCCTGGAGAGAGAGGGAAAGGGGAGACGCGTCCCTGGGAACCTTGCTGTCCCCTCTGAGGACTCTCCACCTGTGGCCTTGCACCCCAGTCTGCCTGGAAGGCAGGCTGATCTCTGGTGCGCTGGGGGCTTCCGAAGGATCCCAAATGCCATGGCATGTGTCTGGCTTCTGGCACGGCCTGGCGTGGGTCACACCGTGCAGAGACAGCCCCTCCCCCGACCCTGTCTTCATCCGTGGGCCTCCCCGTTGTCATCTGGGTTTCCAGGTTTACCCACAAGCTTCAGGGGCTCCTGGGTACGAGGCAAGGGCAGGAGCACTCCCCCAGGGGTGCGGGCAGCTGGCAACAAGCAAGTTAAGGGCCAAAGCAAGGTCTCCAGCTGCTTAGGTTGCCATAGTGACATCTTTGCATTTCTGCAGCAGCGCACATGGAAGGAGCAGGGAGTTTGGGACCCAGAAGCAGCTGCTCCCCTCCCCACCAGGTTATGAGCCCTGAGCGGGAGCTGTTGAGGGACCTGGATGGAGAGAGAGGGGGACTCTCCTACCAGCTCACTGCACCCCGCCCCTGGGCTTGCACTGCTGCTGGCTGTGGGCCAGTCTGGCTGCAGGGAGAGCCCTCAGCCCCTGAGCGCCAAGGCAGGCAGAGCTCAGCCTCAGGAGCCGATGGCCCTGGGTCTAAATGCTGACTTTGTCCCTCGTAAGCTGACTGACTTATGTAACTGGGTTCCAGTCCTACATCAAAAAGACACAGACAATACCGCCCATCTTGCAGGGCTGGTATTAACTACCTAACTAACTAACCGGCAGGAAAGTAACCCCGACTTTCCAAAAGTGCTTTGCATAAAGCAAGTGCTTCGTAAGATGGGGCTATTACGGCTGCTGTTATTGTTAGGTTCCGTTCTGCTCTGAGGTGTGGGACTTGAGACTTAAGCGTCCCCCGGAGCTTCTGGACAGAGCAGTGACGTGCCTTAGCCATCTCCTCGAGGGTTACCCCACAGTCTGAGTTTCCAGGCTTTTGTCTGGGTAGTTGTAATTTCAAGAAGAGACCTCTGAGTGAAACAGAACAGAACTGGGTAAAATGGCCAACTCGTGTATTTCTGGGTAACGGAACACACAAAATTCATTCTGCCTCTACATACTGGGTCCTGGGAGTCCCCCAGGGACCCCTGGATGTAGAGGTCTGTTTATCGCTTCTAGGAGAGTTAGAGAATGCCCAGAGCACCCTGCAGCGTTGCCTGGAGCTGGACCCCACCTCCGTGGACGCCCACCTCCTCATGTCCCACATCTACCTGGCGCAGGGCAATTTTGCCATGTGCTCCCACTGCTTAGAGCTGGGCGTCAGTCACAACTTCCAGGTGGGGGTCCTCTGTGCCCAGTCGCCCCGCCCCCGCCTCCCCAAGCCCAGCTGGCCAACAGCCCCCACTTGCCCTGGGAGAGGCCCCAGGAGCTCCCGGCATCCCTCAGACCCTTCTGCGGGCCAAAGGCCAGGGCAGGCTCGGTGGGCTTCCGCGGCCTTCTCCAGTCTGGGTGCCTTGAGCAGCAGCCGTGAACCGGGGCCCCACACTCCACTCTGCTCCTCTAGGTCCGAGACCACCCCCTCTACCACTTGGTCAAGGCCAGGGCCCTCAACAAGTGTGGGGACTATCCAGAAGCCATAAAGACGCTGAAAATGATCATAAAATTACCAACTCGGAAGACGGAAGAAGGCAAGAAATTCCGCGGGCCCTCCATGCAGCCCAGTGAGCGGGCATCCCTCTTACTGGAACTGGCAGACGCCCTCCGCATGAATGGGGAGCTGGTAAGAAATACCACGCTCTCGTCCCTGGGGACTGGGGCATGTTGGAGGTCCGGGGTAAGCCTGGGAACCAGGCTCTTTGGTTCTGGCTGATGTTTATTCGTTCTATTATTCGAGCCTTTATTCATTTGGGAGCATATCTTACCCCCGCCCAAAGGCCTCGATGGCTCCCCGTGCCCTCTAGATAACGTCCAAAGCCTACTGAGCCCCACCTGATCTGTCCCCTGCCTGCCTGCCTCACTGTCCCCATGAGGATCTCACAGAGTTAGAGCACACAGGCCCATCGGGACAGCCACGGGTGGTTGTGCAGATTGGGTAAGGCACAGCCCCGGTAGACGCCATAATCACACCACAGTCTTTACGAACTGTGTCCCCTTGGGAGTTTTGTGGTATATAATTTGCTCAACTGTATGAGGCAGCCCTGGGGCCTTGGCAGGTCTGGCTTGTCAAAGACAGGAAGCACCTGAGCGTCCTACGCTGGTGTGGAGGAGCAGCGGGGAACACGGGGTGGGGGGGGGTGGGTAGAGCTGACTCCACAGGCTCCCACGGCCTCGCTGTCCTCACTCACTCACCTGCTCAGCGGAGAGGGTCGGCAGAGTTCCAGGACCATCTCTAATCCGCCGGTACAGGGGCATCTGGCTGCCATAGAGAAGGAACAGCTCACGAGGCCCTTTTCTCCTTAAAGTTAAAAACTGCCTTCTGGGGGGCGCCTGGTTGGCTCAGTCGGTTGGGCCTCTGACCTCCGCTCAGATCATGATCTCACAGTTCGTGAGTTCAAGCCCCGTGTAGGGCTCTGTGCTGACGGCTCAGATTCTGTGTCTCCCTCTCTCTCTCCCCTCCCCCCCATGCACGCTCTGTCTCCCTCACTCTCTCTCTCTGTCTCTCAAAAATAAACATTAAAAAAGAAAACCGCCTTCTGGGTAGAGGTGGGGATGTGGAAGCCCGTTTGTTGTCCTTTCCTCCTTTAAATCTGCCCAAAGGAGCACAGGAATTAAAAGTAGAGAAGGAATCTCCACCTAGGACAAACCTAGGGAACGGCCACATCCCAGCACAGTCGATTCAGTCAGTCGATTCAGCTATTGATTGAGGGCCAGCTAGCTACCAGGCACCATCTGGCAGCTGGGGATAGAGGAGAGAAGCTAGCAAGGTCCTTTTGGAACTTACCATCGGTGGGCGAGAGAGAAAGCAGGGTGCAGTGAGGCGGGGCCCGAGGTTCCTGCCTTTGCTTGAAACCTTCTGAACTGGAGATGTGCTCAAGCGGGGAGAAGCAGGGGCATTCCTAGAGGGACTCGGGTCCAGCCCGTGGAAGGGCAGGGCCACTGAGCAAGAACTCCCTGCTCAGATGCCTCCTTGTTTCTCTCTGTCCGGGCTCCTTTCTAGGAGACGTGGCCCGAGGAAAGTAAGAAGGAAAATAACCTGAAAAAGAGTTCTGCAGCATGCTTTGCTAAGATGACAGGTCTGCAGACTGGGACCTTCACAGTGAGCCAGGGGTTCTGTCCTGGCCCCAGCTTCTCATTAAGCCCACCCCCAAAAGGAAGACCCACAGAAAGCTCAGGGGAAATGGAGCCTAGGGCAGCTGTGCTAGACCCTGTCCGTCCCCAGCCTAGTTCCTGGGCAAAGGGCCAGGTTCGGGGGGACCGGTCCCATTTGAGGAAGGGGTCCAATATGGTGATTACAGGGAAGGACAGAGGTGAGGGAGGGAGGAGAAGTAGGGAAGGAAAGAAGAAAGGGTGGGAGGGAAGGAAGGAAAGGAGGAAAGAGGGGAGAGGAAACAAAATCACAAGCAAAAGACAAGTGAAGATTACACTTGGGGAGAAAGAGTTCTATAAAAAATGGAAGAGATACTTTTTTAAAGTTTATGTATTTTGAAAGAGAGCATGTGATCGCTTCTTGGCTTTTTGGCTAAGATCAAGTGTGAAAGAGAGCATGTGAGCAGGGGCCGGGTGGAGAGAGAGGAAGAGAGAGGGAGAGAGAGAGAACCCCACGCAGGCTCCACACTGCCAGCACTGAGCCCAACATGGGGCTCGAACTCACCAACCCTGAGATCATGACCTGAGCTGAAATCAAGAGTCGGACACTCAACCAGCTGAGCCACCCAGGCATCCCTAAGAAGAAATACTTCTAAGAGAACTTGTCTACATTCGATGAAAATGGAAACATGGAATCTTGTAAAACCAGCTCAAAGCAGAGCACCAGAGATCCCCAGAGGTGTTCAGCTGGCAGAATTAAAGCAAGTAAGCATAGAAAACAGTGATGCTATTAGAAAATTATAGTTCCACGAGACAAAACAGAAAGTGGCTGAACCCTTGCTGAAGCTCTCTGATGCAGGAAAGGGGTGAGAAAATCATTGAAGTGATGTGAGGGGATGACGGGTAAGAGAGAGAGACCACAGATATCCAACCAAGGCAAAATAAACGTTCCTGCAGAAGAGAGAAGAAATGGATGAGAGGAGAGCCCCACGTTGGGTGTGGAAATTACTTTTAAATAAATAAATAAACAGATAAATAAATAAGTAAATAAATATTTAAAAAATCCTGATACTAATATCCTAATGGAGTCATGGGAACCAAGGATTAACGGTCACTGGGGGCGCCTGGGTGGCTCAGTCAGTTGAGCGTCCAACTTCAGCTCAGGTCGTGATCTCACGGTTCGCGAGTTCGAGCCCCACCTCTGGTTCTCTGCTATCAGCACAGAGCTCACTTCGGATCCCTGTCCTCCCACTCTCTATACCTCTCCCCATATACCTCTCTATACCTTTGGGCTTGACCCAAAGCCAGTATAATTACTAAGTTCTTAAAATAAAAGTTATTAAAATCAAAATAACAATAACATCCTATAAAAAAATTTAGGGGGAAGGTGGCATTATTATAAGCATGCTAATTGTTTCGACTTTATAGAATGTGGGGAAAAAATGTACACAGGACATTTCTTAATAGAAAGATGACTCTTGGTAGAATTTAAGAGGCGATCTCCACCACATTAATCAAGAGTTAAGAAGAAAAGAAAGGACCACGCAGGTCATAAAGGCAGAAATAAAGCCAAACACAACAGCATGTAAAAATGAAAACGGGCGCCTGGGGGGCTCAGTCGGTTAAGCATCCAACTTCAGCTCAGGTCATAATCTTCCAGTTTGTGAGTTTGAGCCTTGCGTCGGGCTCTGTGCTGACAGCTCGGAGCCTGGAGCCTGCTTGGGATTCTGTGTCTCCCTCTCTCTCTGCTCCTCCCCTGCTCATGCTGCCTCTCTCTCTCTCTCTCTCTCTCTCTCTCTCTCTCTCTCTCTCAAAAAATAAATATTTTTTAAAAAATGAAAACAGAAACTTTTCTGTTGCCAGAAAACCCAAGAACGTATCTGTGGTAACAAAATTGTAAATGAAATAAATGTACCTCTTAAATAAAAGAGGCATCAGAGTGGTTTAAACTAGCAACAGAGAGAACCCTTACTCTCTATACTTCAAACACCAAAGGGCTCAGGATGAGAGGAAAAAGATGATACAAATATACCAAGCAAACAAAAAGAAAGCAGAGATTGAGGAAGAAATGTCTGGTAAGGCTGAATCCCAGTCCGAAAGTACCAAAATGGGGAAAGAAAGCAACTTCATTAAAATAACCAAGGGCATGAATATAATGAGGAAATAATTCAAACAGACCATTAACGTGCCAAATACAATAACATTAAAATACTTTTGACCGAAAGCAGGAAAGTACAAGGAGATGCATCCATCGGTCTCCCACAAGAAGGAATTGCCAACAGATGTAGAGGTGCTAAGGAACAGTCGAGGGTTTCTGTACCCCCAGCTAGCCGGGCACCTTTCCCCTGCCCCCAGGAAGAGTGGTGGTGGACACTGAAGGGATCTCTCTTCTTTCTGCCACTGGAGCCTCTCTGCAGGTGGATGTGAGCCATCCTCCCCTCGCCTTCCATGGAGCAAGGCTGCTCCTGGCTGTCTCCATATTTCATTTCTCTCTGGGGGCAGGAGTGGGAAGAGGGATCCCTTTAAGTCGCCTCCAAGAGATTTCAAGTGTTTTCAGGTCACCCGTGGTGGGTGACAGCTAACAGAGGTCTGTTGGGTTCCCATGCTCTAGCATGAGGCCACCAAGGTCATGCAGGACGCCATCAACGAGTTCAGTGGCACACCGGAGGAGATCCGCATCGCCATTGCCAACGTGGACCTGGCCCTGAGCAGTGGGAACGTGGACGTGGCCCTGAGCATGCTGAGGAACATCACACCCAAGCAGCCCTTCTACGTGGAAGCCAAGGAGAAGATGGCCAACATCTACCTGCAGACCCGCAAAGACATCCGCCTCTACATCGGCTGCTACAGGTAAGCCCCAGGCAGCGCCCTGACAGCCTCCTTCCCGGTGGTGTTTTAGGGAGTGGCTTCTCCAGGTTGTGTTTCCTCAACCTGGGTCTCCAGTCTGCACCCTCCAAGTGTGTTAGATGCAATGCAAGTACAGAATTTCCCATGGGTCCGCATTTGAGCGTGATAGCTTAGCCAGGCCGGCTCACTGCCGAGTTCTGAAGATACAGAACTGAATCCATCCTGCTTGGCCTCCCCCGAATGGCCCACATTCTGGTGGGAACCACGGGTATGCACTTTTGCCCTGGCCCCTGACTCTGCCCCTCCTTGAAGAAATGTCCAGTGACTCGATGTGGCCAAGGTGAGGTGCAGGAGGGTGGAGAGCTAGCTGTCTTTATGATTTGACCTTCCCGGCCCCTCCCTCAAGCAGAACTCTATCTAGGCAATCCAGGTGGGAGGCAGCGCTGGGGGGCGGGGGTGGGGGGAGCCAAAGCCAAGAGCGGTGGGACACTAATAGTGGGGTGGGGTGACACGGCCACACCATAGTTTTAGAAAGAGCAGGATGCCTGCTTATGCAGAGGGGCCTAGAGGGTTAGGACTGGAGGCCAGAAGAAAGGGTAGACGTTCTGGCACCATCCAGATAACAGATAAGCAGAGCTTGGACTAAGGTAGCTAGCACAGTGCCTTGTGCACAGCGGGCTTTCAGTAAGTATTAGGTGAATGAATGAATGAATGAATGGAAAGAAGAGTTGGAGATGAATTCAGAAACACAAAGAGTGCATAGGTTCAAGCTAAGTCTTTGGTTACTTTTGCAGGGAGCTCTGTGAACAACTGCCTGGCCCCCACACCAGCCTGCTACTGGGGGATGCTTTCATGAACATTCAGGAGGTGAGTGAAAGCCTCGTGGCCTTGCCAAGTGGCCCCCCAATCTCATGTTCTCCAGCGGGAGAGAAGAGAGACCGAGACCTTTGGACGCTTTCCCCACCAGCCTGAGAAGGCCCTGGAGGCTTATGACGAGGCCTATAGAAAGAACCCACATGATGCATCGCTGGTCAGCAGGATCGGGCAAGCCTATGTGAAAACCCACCAGTACACCAAGGTCAGGCTAGGCTGGGGTGGGGAGAGGTGTGGGCCAGCCCAGCAGGGAAGAGGGAGGGGGGTGCATGAGTGGAAGTTTCTGGATGGGAAGGGAGTGGCTGCGTTCCCACTGTAGCTCCCTGTTGAAGTAGGTGGGGGAGGGGGGCTGGCTAGGGGAGAATTCAGAAGCTATCCACACACACACACACACACACACACACACACACACACGCCGAGCCTGAGCCCTCTGCCAGCTGGGAGGGCCTTCTCATCGCAGGCTTCTGTGTTCTGGAGGGACACACAGGTGTGGTGGCCGCCGAGGAGAACACGGTTTGAGGCACTCAAGGTAGAACCAGACCCCGAGGCCAATATTTCCTGTTTGCCCAAAGGCAATTAATTATTATGAGGCTGCGCAGAAGATCAATGGAAAGGACTTTTTGTGCTGTGATCTCGCTGAACTCCTCCTGAAGTTAAAGAAGTTCAACAAAGCAGAAAAAGTTTTGAAACAGTCACTGGAACATGACTTTGGTGAGACCCCCTTCGAAGTCACTTCCCTAGCCTACTGCCCCCGCCCTGCAGTCTCTTCCTGCGGAATGGGGATGGGCGCTAGCTGGGGTCCTGAGCCCAGTCCCCTACCTCCCCCATCCCTGGCTTCCCAGGCACCAGAGAACACTGATTTGAGTTTCTACTCAAATCAGAGTAGTTTCTACTCTTTGCAGCCAAAGACCTCCCATCCATGATGAACAATGTCAAGTGCTTGCTTTTGCTGGCAAAGGTTTACAAGAGTCATAAAAAAGAAGAGGCGATGGGAACTTTGAACAAGGTAATCGACATTAGACAATAGACTCAAGCTCTTTATTGGCCATTTCCCGGTGGGAGCTATAAAAGGAAGGATAGGACTGCAGGTCTGGAAGACTCCAGGGCTGGCACTCAAAAGAGGACCTGGGTCACACCTCTGACCTCGGCCTTCCATTTATTCCCCGACCTGTGCTCTTTGTTGATGGTGCCCCGGAGTGCCCCAAGCCCGGCTGGGCTGGGTCGGAGAAAGCAGGGAGTCGGCAGGGATGCCCGTGGGATAATCATGGACAATGCGAGCAGCTCCCGGGCACTGAATGCTCTATGGTGGGTTCTGTACTGGGCTTTTTGCTTTCTTATTAATTCTCACAGTAGCCCTTTGAGATACGCACTGTGACATGCCTATTTCATAGATATGGCTCCAAGAGGTTAAGAAATGTGCCCAAAGTCAGACTGCCAGTAAATGGGGGAGCTGACAATTGAACCAGGTCTGGCCTGTCCCAACCTAAGCCCTTTTCTCCCCTGGGCTGCCCCTATCCCACCTCCCTTGCTCTTTCTCCGCAAGGGTGTGGCTGGCTTCTTGTCCCTGAGATGCCTTCTGCACTTGTACCAGGAAAGCCCACTCTGATGGCTTGAGACGATTTATTCCCTTGTTTCCCGCCGGATTCCCACTCCCGTTTGGCCCTTAGAAAGCCGAGTGCTGATTTGTGCCCACTTCCCAAGACTTAACCCCGGCATCACCAACTCTTCTTGTCCCGATGCTCCCTGGTTACTCACTTGATCATTTTATGTTGTGGATATTTGTGGAGGCTGCCCCCAAGTTCCCAGCAGGGCAACATTCAGAGCAAATGCATCCATCAAAACGCAGCCTGCCCTGCGCACCTACTGTGTGCTTCTTCTAGCCCGTAGGAGGGCCAGAGCAAATTAGACACGGTAAGTATCAAGGCGTGATGGAAACAGGTAAACAAGTACAGGCACAACAGAGTGTTTTGTTTGAGTGCCTTTGCTTCCGATCTTGCCCCAGGGGCAGAGACAGCTTGCCTCCTGAGTACTCAGCCAGGGGCCTTGCCTGCCCACAGAGTGACCCAGACTTGCTCAAGGGCACTTGAGATGCCCTTTCTGATAATCTGCTGACACAGAAACGAGAGTAGGGATTCTTTCTGTGAATTGGCCTGAGATCTGGCACATCAGGCCCCGGGATTCTGATCCCGAGTTTACTGGTTTCCCAAGGCCATGGACCTCCAGTCTCAGATCCTGAAGCGTGTTGCACTGGAGCAACCAGAAATGATCCCCTCCCAGAAACAACTCGCAGCCTCCATCTGTGTCCAGTTTGGGGAGCACCACCTGGCAGAGAAGGAGTTTGCCAAGGCAGTACGGTCTTACAAGGATGCCCTCTTCTACTCGTCTGATGACAGTAAGGTGGGGTCCTCAAAGCCAGAGGCTGCTCCTTCTCTTGGGCCCTGCTGCCTTGCGGAGTCCCCTGACTAGGGGCAGAGGCCGGGTCCTTCCCTGTGACTCCCTGAGGAGCTGCAGGTCAAGGGGCCCGGGACCCCTGGTGTGGGGAGCCTGCTCTGGCTGACCCCAGGGCCCTCAGCCATCAGCCCTTGGACCAAGACTGGGAGGCCTCACTTCGGACAGCTCCTTGTGAGGGGTAGAGCGGGGAAGATGCTCCCAAAAGTCATGTTAGTCTGGCATTTTCAGGTCCCCCTTGAAGGCGCGGGCACAGTGACAGCCGTGGCTGCCAGGGGTCTTTGGGCACGAAGCCAGGCTAAGCTTCCAAGGAGGTTTAGAGTCGTGAGGGGGGTGTGGCCCAGATGAGGCAGTGGTGGCTGGAGTCCACACTAGGAGAACCGATGAAGAGCTTAGTGACAGCCATTCATTCGTTCAACACGCACCCATTTAAGAGACGTATCATACGCGCCAGGCACGGTGCTAGGCCCGGGGGGCCACGGGGGGCAAGACAGGGTCCCTGCCCACAGACTGCCTCAGGCAGAGGGACAGATGAGCACATTTTTAGTTCCATTGCCTGCATGTGGGTCTGCACACTGCGGGAACTCAGAAGACGGGTGCCTGGCCCAGAGGCTACCACAGAGGGCTGCCCAGAGGGGGCTAGGTCCAAGCCAAAGGAGGAGGACGAGTTACCCAGGCCCCCAGTTTCAGAGGTTGGTTGGTAAAACACGTGGTATGATTGGGGGAGAAGGGGGAGCCGGGGACATATGTTGAAGGCGGAACGAATAAAAATGGACTAGGCAAGAGTGAGACACCAGCCAGAGTTTTCCCATGATGCTCCCTGGTTGATCACATCCGGCCTCGTCCCAGGTGTTGCTGGAGCTGGCCCACCTCTACCTGCTGCAGGGCCACCTGGACTTGTGTGAGCAGCACTGTGCCGATCTCCTGCAGATGGAGAAGAGCCACGAGATGGCCTCAGTGGTATGGGGCCACAGGACCTCCCCCCCCCCCCCCCCCAGGGTCCCTGCCACCACGCGAGGGCTGCTTCCCGGCCCCATAACTCCGATGCTTGGCTGACCCATCCCCAGGGGCCACCAGGCAGAGGGGACTGAGCACTGGGCCTGATGCCCTTCACGTGGTAGGGGTGGGCCGGCAGCCAGGGCAACATCAGCCTCCCGCGGCCAATCCAAGGGGAGGCAGGTGGGGAGGCTGATCGGCTCCAGGGGAAACCACACCCACAGTGGGTGAAGGCAAGGGTGGACAGGTTCCTGGGTTTAAAGAAATACGTGGGAAAAGGCCTCTCCAGTCTGACTTCTCTCCCTAACACCCAGACCACCACCAGGGCCGCCCCACAGGAGTGGGGAGTCCTCATTCTGCCTCCACTGCCTGCTGCTGGCAGTTCTCGGACACGGGTGGAGGGTCCGGCTCTGCTGGCTGTCAAAGGGACCCACTGGTGTCTACCCCTGGGCTTACCTTCCCACCTGTGACCTCACCCCCGCACTCCTCCCACCCCAAGCAGGCCCTGTCTTCTGGGCTCCTCCTGTGGCCGCTCCTCCCAGGGCCCAGAGAGGCGACCTTGGACGTCCTTGTCCACCTTCTCTGCTTACCCCCACGCCCACCCAGCCTCCCCACCACAGCCAGGCAAACTGTCAGGAGTCCCGGAGCATTGTGTGTTTTCTGACAGATGATGGCTGACCTGATGTTTCGAAAACAGAAATACGAAGCTGCCGTCAATCTCTACCACCAAGTCCTGGAGAAAGCACCAGGTAACGAACTGCCCACATCAAGACTGCCCACTGAGATGGCCTGCGTCAGTTCCCACCAAGCAAGGGCTGCTCTCCCCCACAAGGGTGGGCCGCCTCCCCTCCTTCCTGACTGGGCAGAGGAAGCCCCTTCCTCTCTGATTGTTTCCAGAGAGACAGGAAACTGATAAAGCACCGATGGAACGTGCTGGCCCTTCCCGAGTCCGAGGGGGCCAGTTCCTGGTCTCAGGCAGGGCAGTGCTTGGCCCTGGACCCAGGACAGCCTGTCTGTCTCCAAATCACAGCCACTGGACTGGACGTAGCCCCCTTCTGAAGTGACAGCCACCTGGAGGTGGCTAGAAACTCTCCCTGTTAGGTAGCTACATTCCCGCCACACCTGAGGCTCAGACGACAGCCCCTGCGGGCCCACAGCCAACTCTGCCCCGAGGCCCAGCAGACTGCGGCCCTTAGGAGCGCGGGGTCCTGGAGCCAGACTGCCTACGTCTAACTCACGGTCTTCCACTTACCAGCTGTGTGACTTTTGGCCGAAAACTTTTGTGTCTCAGTGGAAAGGGAAAAATAGCTACCTCGGTGTGTGTAGGTAAAGCCCTTAATGCTTAACGTACTGTGTAAGCTCTAGCTGCTACTTTTCAGTGTGATGATTATCCTTTGCTCAGCTTTGGAGACCAGGGGAGACATTGAAGCTGTTGGGAGGTCCCCGCTCAGCCCAGATAGGCAGTGTCTGCTGGGCCCCTCACTTCTCCATGCCAGGCCACAGCGCCCAATCGGCCTTGGCCGTTGGTTTTCACAGCCTGGCATCTTCTCTCCTATTGTAGACAACTTTCTGGCATGGAATAAACTAATTGACCTGCTATGGAGGAGCGGCAGACTTGAGGATGCCCCTGTCTTCTTTGAATTGGTCAAGAGGATGTCCAGCCGTGTTCCTTTGGAGCCAGGTTTCAACTACTGCAGAGGCATCCACTGCTGGTGAGCTGGGGAGTGGGGTGTCTTCGTCTTCGGGGCAGTTCCCTGCAGGGGGCCCTTCCTGGCAGGCAAGCTGGGCTTCCGCTCAGCACTGGGGAAGCAGAAATTCCACTGACTCGCGGGGCAGGCGTTCGGGAGACCAGCCACCCAGCCCCGCTCCGTGCGGACTCCGGGACTGGCGCCCGGGTGTCCCTGCACTCCCCGGACCTCAGTTTCCCTCTCTGGTTCTTGGTATCTGTGTCTCATTTCCACCACAGGCGCATAGGGCAGCCCAACAAAGCACTGAAGTTCCTAAACAAGGCGCGCAAGGACAGCACTTGGGGTCAGAGTGCCACCTACTACATGGTGCAGATCTGCCTGAACCCGGACAACGAGGTCGTGGGCGGAGAGGTTTTCAAGAACCTGGTGGCGGAGCGCAAGTAGGGGCCCGGCTGACCTCGGGGCGTGGCGGGGTGGGAGGCGAGGCGCAGGGGCCGGGCCCCTGGGAAAAGCGGGGAGAGCCACGTGGCGGGGTAGAGACCACGTGAGGGCCCGTGGGCCCTGGGCCCGCAGGCGGCCTGCCAGCCTGCCACTCTCACGTCGGATGCCCGCAGCTCCACCGACAGGAAGGCCCTCGAGCAGCACGCCGTGCGCACCGCCGAGAAGCTGCTGCGCGATTTCTACCCGCGCTCAGACCGGGGCCAGACCCAGCTGCGGCTGCTGCAGAGCCTCTGCCTGCTGGCCACCAGGGACAAGGCCAACGTGGAGGCGGCGCTGGGCACCTTCATCGCGATGGCACAGGCCGAGGTGGGCCGGCTCGCTGGGTGGGCCGCGGGGTGCCCGGCTGGGGGGGGGGGGGGCCCAGCGCGCCGACGCCCGCTTCCCACCCGTGTGCAGAAGGACAGCGTCCCCGCCCTGCTGGCCACGGCGCAGGCCCACGCGCTGCTGAAGCAGGTCCCCAAGGCACGCACGCAGCTGAAGCGTCTGGCCAAGGCCCCGTGGACGCCGGACGAGGCCGAGGACCTGGAGAAGAGCTGGCTCCTACTGGCTGACGTTTACTGCCAGGGCGGCAAGTTCGACCTGGCCTCGGAGCTGCTGCGGCGCTGCGTGCAATACAACAAGGCAGGGCGGGCGCGCTGCCGTGTCGGGGAAGCGGGGACGCCCCGTCCAGGAGGCCGGGAGGGGCGCGCGGGGCGTGGGGCAGAGGAGACGCAAGGGCAGGGGCGAGGCGAGAGGAGGCGCGCAGAGTCCGGGAGCCGGGAGAGGGGAATGCGGGATGGTGAAGAGAGACGGGAAGGGTTCATGAGGTCCAGGGGCCTGCAGGTCAGCGCAGAGCGCTGTGGAGAAAGGGGCCATGCAAGCATAGGGGTATCCTAGAAGGGGCGCACAGGTGACCCCTCCCCAGCAAAGGCGGGGGGTGCTGCTGGAGTCGGTGACAGGTCGGCGTTAATGCGGCTCCCCACCCTCCCTTGCCCCGCCCCGCGCCCCGTGTCCCCTCCCCCCACCGCTGGTTCCACCCTGTGCTGGGATCCGGTATGGCTTTCCCTGCAGTCCTGCTTCAGGGCCTATGAGTACCTGGGCTTCATCATGGAGAAGGAGCAGGCCTACAAAGACGCAGCCGCCAACTACGAGCTGGCCTGGAAGTACAGTCATCACGCCAGCCCCGCCGTGGGTAAGGCCACCAGCCAGGGCCCATGTGGGTGAGGAGGAAGCTGGGCGGGAGGATCACCACCCTGGCTCTTGGGTGGTCAAGGTGCCACCGTGTGTGTTTCCTCTGCCCCTGGACAGGCTTCAAACTCGCTTTCAACTACTTGAAGGATAAGAGATTTGTGGAGGCCATTGAAGTCTGTCACACGGTAAGCCACCATCAGCGGCTGGGAGGCACCAGGAGGAGGGGTGAAGGGGCTTGGTGACAGGGCCCTGCCTGATGCCGCACACCCTTTCTCCCTCTGTTCCCAGGTCCTCGGAGAGCATCCTAACTACCCCCAAATCAGAGAAGAAATTTTGGAAAAGGCCCAAGGGTCTCTGAGGCCCTAGCTGTGGTCAGTGGGAGCCAGGGCGGGGAGAAGCCATCAACCTACAGACATTTCACTTCTACAGAAGTAGAGGTCAGAAGTGGGTCGGTGAGAGGAGATTCGAAAATGACGTATTCTTCTCGTGTCTGTGTGGTGTGTGGTTTCTTTGGATGGTGCCTCGTCTGATCTAAGGGGCATCCCAAAGCTTTGTGTTTTTCAGGCACAAGAAGCAGTTTTGCTCAGAGGAAAAAAGGGCATCAACCAAGCTAGTTTATGCCAGGCTCATTGGGCACCTTCTGTTGGGCTCCGTTTTTATTCCAGACTCTGTGAGGGAGCAAAGAGGTGATTTTTTTTAAATCCCCACAGCGATTTTAATATGGTTAGGTCAGTGCCTCCCCTCTCCCGTCTGGTCCCCAGAGCCCCCAAGCTCAGGAAGTGACTGCTCGCCCCTGTCCTGCTGCCCGCACACCCTTCCCGGCAGTGGCACAGATAGGAGAGCCGGCTCAGAAGGCCCCGTAGCTGAGGTTCTGTGCGAGGGATGCCATTGTCCTGCAGGTTCTGAGGCTCATTGGCTCACTCTGTCCATACATTCTGATTCCTCATCAAGTCCTTGGCTGGCCTCAGCTGGTCCTCTCTGGTTTGGGACAAACGTGATTCCCCATGCCTGGTACGGGGAAATACAGCCCAGGAAAAAATAGTTCTCACTTAAGATTTTGTAAAAGACACTGACCAACAAACTTAATCCTCCAGAAACCCGTTCGCCACCTCTGGGGACAAAAGCAGTGTCTCTAGTTAGATGACTTGTATAACTTGTACCTGGCAAGAGGGTGACAGCGGTCACTTTGGGCTAGAGCTCCCAACACCTCTCTTCTGTGTTTCATGACGGCAAGAATGGGCCAGTCAGGCCTCAGGGGAAGGACCTCTGAACTGGAAGCCCGGAGTGTGACCTTCCCAAGAGTTTCTACTCTTTGGGCCTCCGTGTTCCCCTCCGTGGCAGGAAATTAGACTAGATCTGTGTTCCCAAACCATGATACAAATCCCTGCCAGTGATATACAGCAGACAGCTGAAGTTGAATAACTATGTGTTAAAACATCATTCCTCTATATTATATATTCTCTATTAGAGAAAAACAGCACGATGAACTGGTGAACTCATGAGTGCTGTTACAATGGTTCTAACTTTTAAGCACATGGATACAATTGATGTAAAGTGAAATACGCACTTAGCATGAGTGCGAGGACGCAGCTGTGGTACAGTTTTTATGAGTTGTCGTCCAGTGACTACAGCTTGGAAACTGAACCGGTAGGGGTCCCTTGTAGAACAGTTATCCTTCGTGACAGCAGAACCTTGTTTCTATAACATCCTGCTGATCGGGTGCACGGCCTCTTGGTCTGAGTCAATGACCTGGAACGCTTTCCCCAGGTTACTTAGCATCCTTCCTTTAGGAAACCAGTCCCTTTTCCTGGGATCTGCGTTACAATCCGGTTTCTTGGGGGTGGGTTGTTGAGAGACAGGTTTGCCCGTCTGGAGAATGATGCTGTCACGGATTGTATATTAATCACATTTTTGTTGCTGTAAAACCTAAGTTGTCTTCATTTACCTAAAAAAGAAAGAAAGAAAGAAAGAGAGAAAGAAAGAAAGAAAGAAAGAAGGAAAGAAAGAAAGAAAGAAAAGAAGAGAAAGCCAGGAAGTGATCCTGTTGCCCTAGAGGGGAGGTGGGCAGGTCCAGTCCAGCCATGGGCCGGATCCATGGGGCAGGAACCTGTGGGGGTTCCAGCCAGGGACGGGGTGGGGCTGCAGGAACCTGCCACCTGGACCCCCAGGCTCGTCAGAGCAGGGCCTCAGAGCCCTTGGAGAGACCCAGATTTTGAAGCATCCATGCTGACACAATCTCTGCAAAAGGGCTCCCAGGGACCAGTGAGAGGGGAGGCAGCATCGCTGACCGTATGGGGATACTCCACCCCGAGGAGCCTAAGTCCTGGCTGTCCCTGGCTAAGCTGGTTACAGGAACAGGCTGCACACCAAGGGCCAGGCTCCAAGCTCTGGGTCCTCTCACGGCCACTGACAATATGGCCACACGGTCACATCCATGCATGTCCAGAGGCAAGAGACGGATACCCAAAGAGTGACAGAACTGGCAAAAAAAAAAAAAAAAAAAAAAAAAAAATAGAGAGAGGGGATAAAACATAGAGGCAGCAATACGAAAACAGAACGGAAGTCACAAACATGCACACAAGGCTTGCACCCTCCTGGCACTCTCCTAAGTGCTATGTATGCGTGAACTGAAAAAGCTTTTATGAGGCAAGTAGTGTTATTACTTGCACAGCACTGGGGACAGCAAGACACTGCAGTCGTAGAAAGAAAGTGATTTGCATAGGTCACCTTGCCAGGTAGTAGCAGAACTGGGATGTGAACCTGGCACTCAGGGTCCATGCTCTTACCCCATAAGCCACAGAGATGAAATAAAGGGGAGCCCAGCCCAGGCCGAAAGGCAGACGATTAGAGCGAGAAAAGGGAGACCCAAATCTGCTGTCCTTGTTTGGTCCTCCTCCCTCCCAGCACTCGTATAAGCCATTATTCCTAAGGGGGAGGTCTACCTTGCTCCTCCTCAGGCCCCACACTTGGGACTCCCCAGGGCAGGGCGAGGCCTGCTCCTCTGGCCTAGGCCGGGGACAGGTCAGACCGCCTGCTGGGGACAGGTCAGACGGGTCCGGCTGGTGCAGGAGGAGGAGGTCTTCCGGGGCTCAAGTCCCCAGGGACCCCAGCCGCTGGGCCCCACAGGAGGCCTCTACCAGCTACATCCCACTGTCTGCCCCTAAAGGGGGAGGGTGTGGGGGGGGTACTTCACCCTTGAAGCCAGGCCCCAGCTCCGCGTGACCGAGTGGGAAAAACCCCGGGCAGATAGCCCTGTCTCAGAAGACTGCCCTGCTGCTCCCACCACCCCAGGTGACCACTGGGGAGAGACAAAGAGAAAACTGGTGGGCCTGCCCTGCCCGGCCAGCCTCCCACTTGGCCATGACTGGCCTGTGCAGAAGAAGGCCCACTATGTGGTGTCTCCACCCCTACCCCAGCAGAGGCTCGGTGTCCACGCTGCCCTGCAGGTCCCGCCTCCCCCTCCCTCCCCAGCACCTCCTGAGGGTAGACCCCCCCCCCCCCATCTCCAGGTCCCACAAACGCAAACCACCGGTTTTAAAAATAGAGGCTCTTTATTGGTACCTGTAAGCTCAGGTACAAGGTGTTCCCACAAGCACGCGGGCTGGTAAGGCCTCCTAGGCAAGAAGGCAGGCCCACAGCCTGGGCTTCTTGGCACAGACATGGAGAAAGATGAATAAATTATATAGCTCTAACACTCAGCGACGATATAGAAATTAGGATGCAAAACTTAACATCAGCAAACGAACGGCATAAAAGCCACAAGGAGCCACCCCTCACCCCAGCCAGGTGGCCTCAGGGCATGGGCAGGCGGCCCAGGCTGGCATGCATGCCCAGAAAGCCCTGAGATAGTGGTCAGGGGCGTGCTGCGGGCCCCGAGGCTAGCCCCTTGCCTTCGCTGGGGCTTCCTGCTTCCCTTCTACACTGATGGGCCCAGAATGAAGGCTGTGACCTTTGGGGAGGAGGAAGATATGGCAGAGGACAGGAAAAAGAGGAGGCCGTGTGGGGCAGGTTTTGGTCACTGGTTGGTCAGCCCCACCCAGCCCCCTGCCTGGACGCTGTCCTCAGCCACCCGCGGCCAGGCAGCTGCCACAGCAGACCACAGAGCCCAAATCCACACCTGGTTTATACCAAAGCCCAGGAAGGGCAGGGACATAGTACTACAAGGCAAAAGGGACTCACGGGGGTCTCTGTCCCACCCCAACCCCAGCATTGCCCGCCAGCCGGGGGGGAGAGGCCTACACCTCCTAGTCTCCAAATAAATTATGGAAATAAATTATAGTCTTTACAGTCCAGAGAACGCAGCCACCCATGGGTCTGGGGCTCAGGATGGCAGGAGAAGCCGTAAGAAGTGGCTGATTGCTGCCCTGTCTTGCTGTCTTTGGGCTAAGGAACATCATCTGAGACCGAAAAGGGGTCTGCGAAGCTCCAGGGAAGGCTTACGTCGTCCTGTCCCTGGCACGCACACCGTGGAAGTGGAAGGAGAGACTGTGTGGGCTTGGGGGGCGGGGGAGCAGGGTGGCGGAAAGGGAAGGCCCCCTCCCCGCCCTCTCTTCGGCACAGAAACTTACAAAAATAAATAAATCAATCCAGAGTGTTGCACGAAAATCAGGAGTGCCCGCACGGGCGAGCCAGCCAACGGGAGACCCTTACCTACAGGCCTCAGGGAGCCCCCAAATTACAACAAAGCAGCAACAGGGCTCTTGGGGCCGTGACAAGGTGCCCCGGGGCCTTACACGGGCACAGGCTCCACCAGAGACGCTGGGGCGGTGTCCTCAAGCAACTGGCTGTCTATGAAGGGAGCCAGGGCCTCGGCGGCTGAGTCAGGCAAGCCCATGACAGACTCCAGGAAGCAAGAGCCCGCGTCCCCAGGCGGAGAGAAGGCAGGCAAGGGGAAGTAGGGTGCCTCGAGGTTGTCCAGGCTGTCGGACACCTTCCGGGAGGTGTAGTGGGGCCCCAGGCTGTAGTCTGGCAGGGCCTGGAGCAGCTCGAAGGAGTCGCAGGAAGACAAGCTGAGGTCCACGGAGTTGCTCTGGCCAGCGTCCGAGCCGGGCGGCACCGAGGTGCCCGGGAGGCTGCCTTCTCCCAACCCTTCAAGGCCACCGTTTAGGAAGAAGCTGGCATCCAGGTTGGCATTTTCATCCAGGATGCCTGACGTGAGGCTGGAGCTGGAATAGCTGTGGGTCCAGCTGGCTGGGCCACCGGGGTCACCAGTCCCAAAGATGTCAGCTGGGTGGAAGCAGCTGAGGTTGTCGAGGGTTCCCACTCCCCCTTCCTCCTCCTCCTCCTCCTCTCCTCCCAGGTCCGAGTCACTGAAACTCAGGACCCGGGCCAGGCTGTCATCATCCATGTCAGGCTGGAAGCCAGGGCCGGGCAGGGCTGGGCAGGTGGGGCCGCTGGGGGTCTCGCTCGTGCCTGAAGCTGTGGAGGAGTCGGTCATGTCACTGCTACAGCTGTCATCTCCCAGCTCGCTGCTCGCGGGGGGCTTGGCCGGCGGGAAAGTGGGAGCCAGCGCCTGCTCACCGGGGCTGGCCGGGCCGCCCTGAGCGGGAGCCTCCAGCTCCCCCAGGCTCTCAGCCCCCTGCTCCAGCTGCAGGCGGGTGAGCGTGTGGATGAAATGGGTCTGCACCCGCGCCTGATTAAATTCCACGCGGCCCTTGGGGTTCGCACAGCCCTCCCGGCAGCAGCCGCAGGGGAACGCGGTGTGGTCCATCTGCAGAGAGAGCAGAGCGTGAGAGAGGGTCCCCCCGAGCCCAGACAAGCCCCCGCGCTCGGGCCTCCCTCCCCGGCCCACACCTGGCACTTGATGCCCGCCAGGCTGCAGCTGCAGGTCTCGGGGTCACAGACCCGGTCACAGCGACAGCCACAGTCCTCGCGGGACTGGCGCACGGCCTGCAGCTCCCGCTTCTCCTCGCGATCGATCCTCCGCACTCCGGCAGCCCGCAGCAGAGCCCGCCGGCGCCGGGCCGGATAGGGCTGTAGGAAGGTCATTTCCTCCAACCGGCCACCGGCCACGGCCACAGCCAAGTCCTCCTCCACGGAGGCATCATCCACCGCGTCCACTGTGAGTGGCAGGCCAGCCTCCGTCTCGGGTACGCCAGCCTCCGTGAGCTGTATCCAATGGGAGAGGAGGGATGTGAGAGACAGAAGGGGTCTCTGCCCCCACCCACGGCCATCGGTCACCCGACAAGCGCTCTGGGTCGGGCACCATAGATCCCACAGTGAGCTGGGAGGCCAAGAACACTGCCTTCGGGGCATTTGCAGAGATTTCCCGTTCCTGTCATTCCCCAGTCGATGGACAAACCCACCCAACCATCAACCAGCCAGACACACAGTGACCCCCAGGGTCACATCAACTCCAGATTCCCGCCCTCCCTGCAATGCTCCTGGCACCCCCCCCCCCCCCCGCCCCCAGACAGCTCCCGGCGCCGTGCCCCCAACCCCGGCAGCAAACAGGCCCTCCCACACCCCACTCTGCAGATAATGCAGGCGACAGGCCCTGGCCGAGCAACACTGGCCCCAGGGGCCTCTTTCCCCGAATATATAATGAGCACCCGGGCCCCCACCCCGGAGGCCCCGCCCCCTCACGGCCAGGACTTGAGAAGCTGGCCCAGGCGCTGGCGCGGGGCAGCGGGTCTCCCTACCTTCCACCGCAGGGCTTCCAGCTTCTCCTCCTTCAAGCGCAGGCGCAGTTTCTCCCGCCGAGCCCGGGCTTGCTCCTGTGCAAACTCGGCCAAGGAGAAGCGGCGGCAGGCGCTGTGGCGGGGGGCCATACCCAGAGTGCAGCCACCGCGGCTGGGCACGCTGGTGAAGCCCTGACACCGAGGAAAGTAGAAGACGGTGATGCCATCGAAGGCAACGCGGCCTGGGCGCTTCCGGGGCGCCCTCTTCAGGATGGACAGGGCTGGAAAGGCAGGGAGGGAAGGGGCAGGGCATTAGTTCTCCGTGAGGGACGGCTTAACCTCCAGGAAGATGGCGAGCTGCCTCTCCTCACACTCCCCCTCCGATCTCCTAGCCCAAAGAAAGCAATGGATCCGAACGGATCTGGAGAAATGGAGCCAGCCTGGCTGGGATGAGCGCTGGTACATTTGAACGCCACTCCTAGGTCACCATGGGCTTACTGTTATTTACCAGTCCAAATGAGGGCATTTGGTGACATTAAGCATCTTTCCCATCTTTATTAGCCATTTATAGGTTCCTTATGCAGTTTTCTGTAGTTTTGTATTGATTTGCAGGAGCTCTTTTTTTTTTTTTTTTTAATTTTTTTTTCAACATTTATTTATTTTTGGGACAGAGAGAGACAGAGCATGAACGGGGGAGGGGCAGAGAGAGAGGGAGACACAGAATCGGAAACAGGCTCCAGGCTCCGAGCCATCCACCCAGAGCCTGACGCGGGGCTCGAACTCACGGACCGTGAGATCGTGACCTGGCTGAAGTCGGACGCTTAACCGACTGCGCCACCCAGGCGCCCCCAGGAGCTCTTTATATATGACATTAGAGATAGTAATCATCTAGCCTATCTGTGCAAATATTTTAGTCTTTTAATATTTATTTATTCATTTATTTATTTTTTAAATAAAATGTTTATTCATTTTGAGAGACGGAGGGAAACAGAGCATGAGCGGGAGAGGGGCAGAGAGAGAGAGAGAGAGAGAGAGAGCGACACAATCCGAAGCAAGCTCCAGGCTCTGAGCTATCAGCACAGAGCCGGACTCCGGGAATCACGACCTGAGCTGAAGTGGGATGCTTGACCACTGAGCCACCCTCGCGCCCCTTTAGTCTTTTATTTTTGTCCAAGGCATTTTATAAAATAACTTCTAAGGCTACATAATTAAAAATATATTGATCTTTTCCTTTATAGCTTCTGCATTTTGGAACACATTTAGGCTATTATTTGGGATTACCTTTCTAAATTATGGATTGTATACTAGGTAGTAAGCTATGTATTTGGTATCTTCTGTACACATATTGGTATACCGTTCCTTTTTATTAGGCTGAACCATAGGCAGAACCATAAAGCACTTGAATACCGGCAATTTCATGTATTTCCATGCAATATGTTATTTTGTCTGTCTCAATCCAATATATAGAATTCTCATCCTCTCTGCTAACTGGCGAGTACTTACTGAACAATGCTAACTACCAGTGGTGACAGGGTCCCCATCTCCTTCTTTAGTTGGACTGCTTCTAATATTTCCTCATTAATCAGAATGCCAGCTTTTTGGGTTGAGACACATATTTTTTAATCATGTAAGGTAGCATCCATTTATTGCTACTTTATCAAGGGTCTTATCCAGAAGGAACATGACATTTTTATCAAATGTCCTTCAACATCTACAGTGGCTCCTATATTTTATAGTAAACTATAAAAGTATAAAATCGGATTTTATGGTATTTTATATTTTATGATATTTATAATAGTAAGCCATTCTTGTATTTCCAGAATAAACCTACAGGAGTTTAGTCAACATACTGTTAGATTCTATGTGCTACAAATCATACTCTTTTTCTAGTATAATATAAAGATGTACAACAAGTACATAAACAAAGACACCATATCTGAGGTATTAAAATGTCATGGTAGGAATGTCATAATTAGGAAAACTATGTCTCGGGGTGCCTGGGTGGCTCAGTGGGTTGAGCGTCTGACTCTTGATTTCAGCTCAGGTCATGATCTCATGGTCATGAGATCGAGCTCCGCGTCGGGCTCTTCGCGGAACGTGGAGCCTGCTTCAGGTTCTCTCTCTCCCCCTCTGTCCGTCTCCCCTGCTCTCTCTCTCTCTCTCTCTAAAAAAATAAATAAAATGAAAAAAATACATACAAAACAAAAAGAAATTAAAAAAGAAAGAAAAATATGTCTAAAAAGGCTCCTTAGGGTTGGGGGCAGTAATGGAAAAACAAGGTTGAGGAATACTACTTTAGGGCTGTCTTTGTCAGTTCGAAATCAAAATTATGCCAGCTTGAAAAATAACTGGGGGTTGGGGCGCCTGGGTGGCGCAGTCGGTTAAGCGTCCGACTTCAGCCAGGTCACGATCTCGCGGTCCAGGAGTTCGAGCCCGTGTCGGGCTCTGGGCTGATGGCTCAGAGCCTGGAGCCTGTTTCCGATTCTGTGTCTCCCTCTCTCTCTGCCCCTCGCCCGTTCATGCTCTGTCTCTCTCTGTCCCAAAAATAAAAAAATAAACGTTGAAAAAAAAAAAATTAAGAAAAATAACTGGGGGAAAGAAACCTTTCCACTATGTTCAGGCAAAGCCAAACAGCATTCTGACAGGAGAGGGACCGGCCTGACAGGCCCCGCGGTGCAGAAGTGTGGGGCGTGGGACTCCGGTGGTTCCGTAGGTAGGACAGGGTGTGCAAGCAGGAGAAACGAAACTGGAACAGAAGGGAGGAGCTGCAGCCGGAGGGCCCGAGGGCCACAGTGAGGAGCTCCGTCCTGCCCGGCAGGACTTCTAAGCAGGGAGTCCCAAGGCCAAAGGTGAATCTAGCCGGGCCCGGTGCCTCTGGACAGAGGGCATTCCTGAGTAACCACTGTATTACGGGAAGTGGACAAGGTGGGGAGCCAAGGCCGCGGGGACATGACCTCCAGGGGCCAGAATAGCTCCGTCAGGGGACAAGGAGGGCCTCCCAATTTCATCTTCAGGAAGGATGAAGGGGTGTGGTGGTTCCCGGGAGGGGGGCGGGGCAAGACTCACGGGTGAAACTCCGGGGGCCACAGAAGTCGCGGTCAGGCAGGGGTATCTGATCCCAGGGGCCCTCCTCATCTGAGTCCCAGGCCAGGGAGACGGAAGAGCTCGGGGAGCAGGAGCCAGAACAGCGGCCAGAGGACAAGGAGGAGGAAGAGGAGCAGAGCGAGGAGGAGTCCTCATCCAGCTGGTCAAACTTCCTCTTTAGCGGCCCAGTCATGGTGGCGCTGGGGGTACTCTGGGCTTTGGGCACGGACGGCCTGGAACGGAAAGGAGACGGCTCTCAGCGGCAGGCCTGAGGGCAGGCGGTGGGGCGCCCGGCCACGATCCCCCGCTCCCCCTGCCCTCCCGGGGTGTCCCGGGCCGCCCCCTCGACTCTGTGTGCAGGGGGCCCGGGGGCCCGGCTCCAGGAGGCTTCCTTCCACCAGCGCAGGCGCTGAGGGCCAAGGCCTCCTCCTGGCGCTTGCAGACTCCCACCACCGCTGCCCAAACGCCTTCCCAGGACCCCACCAGGCACCTTCCCCGCTACCTCCCACGACCCACCTACACACATGCATACACCAGACCGACAGATGGACCGGCAGACCTCAGCCCGGCCTCGCTCATTCCCCGACAGGAATCCTGGGGGCTGACTCACTGGCTGGCTGATTCACACGGCTCGCATCTGTGTGCCTTTGTGTGTGTGAGGCCGTCTGCCACAGCCCGCACAGCCCTGTATGGTGGCTTTGCTTCCTCCTCCTCCTCCTCCTCCTCCTCCTCCTCCTCCTCCACCACCACCACCACCACCACCACCGGCTGCCCCAGCACACCCACCGACACACCACCCTGCACACACACACACAGACTCCCTCTCCCTCTCCCTCTCCGGGGCCAGGTTGACCAGGGCACTCCGGGAAACAGGCTGGCTTTGACACTGGCCCCGATTCCCAGACACAGGACTTTCCAGAGCCCCTCCTCTCCTGTGACAGAGCCGCTCAGACTTTCCCTCAGAAACCCCCGCCCCACCGAAGTCCCCTGCCTCCAGGCCTGGCAGTGCTTCGTGCTTCTCTAACAACTCCTGTTTTGGTTTTAAAAACCCATCTACATGGTGTCTCTCCTCCAATATCTAACCCCGTTTGTTTGACTTAACTTCCTATGGAGATTGTTTGTTTCCCCTTAAAACAAACAAACCAACCAACCCACCAACCAACCACACACACAACTCTTAGTGAAACTGACCGGTCAAGATGTTCCACTCTCTCCTGTTTGTAGCTTGGTGACATGGGCCACGTCAGGACACAGAGCTTACTGTGTCTTCCCCTTTGGAGGGTCTCAACCACAGAGCCTCCCACAGCCTGGCTGGCCTCGGACTTGGGGCTCCTTCCCCTAAATGCCTCGGCCACCCTTGGCAATCCCCAAAGGACTCAGTCCTGAGGGCTGGGCTACCTTGTACCTTGTCTGTGTCCTACAGTGCTCAGGCCTGGGCCCCAGGAGGTCACCAGGAGGAAGGGGAAACTATGCAGAGGCCCCAGTGCTGGGGAGCCCCTCCCCCACTGCCATCACAGGAAATGAGAACAGGAAAAACCAACCAGAAGGCTGCCGATCTCCCCTACTCAGGTGTCCTTTCGAAAGGCCCCTGTCCCCTTTTGGCGAGCCTACCACAAAGTGTCTGGATCCCAGACCTAGGGGGTCCGCGGTCGGCGGCGGACTTACCGGATAAAATTCGTCCCTGGGACAGCCTCTCCCCGCAGGCATGAGACAAGCAAGAGAAACCCCCCTCCTTGCTAACCTTTCGTTCACACTGGGCCTGGGGAAGAGAACGCACAGGTGCTTCCGGGGGCTTCTCAGCGGGGAGTTTCTCAGGCCGGGCGCCCCCCCCCCCACCCCACCCCCTGCAAAACCACAAACAAAAACAACGCAGCTCCCAGCTGACCTGCAGGCTCTCCCAGGAGATGGGGAAACTCATGACCCGGAGCCAGGCACACACATACATACACGTGCAGCCCACAGACACACACAGAAACACACACAGACAGAGCATACCCACACAGCCTGCCCCTACCGGCCCCGCTGGGAGACCCCATCCTTTCCCAAACCCCAGATGCTGTCCACAGGGTGCCGAATGCCTAATCCCATGCCCAAGCCCCAGGCCCACCCCCGCCAAAACCAAATGCCCGCTTTTTATCTGTGCCTGGCTGTCCCTTAGAAACATAGAATTCCATAGGCCCCAAATCGAACCCCTCGTCTCTGTTCCCCACCCCCCATGCCATCTGTTCCTCTTCCTGTGTTCCCTATCTTAGTAACGGCACTGCCACCCACCCAATTACTCAAGCCAGAAACCTGCAGCCATCCTCACTCCACTCCTTCCTCCCGCTCCCTCCGGCCACATCCAGGCACCCAGTCCTCCAAGTGCACACTAGCTCACTTCGCGCACGCAAGGCTAGGCACAGACACAGCACTGTGGGGGCCATCAGCAGAGTGTTAAGAACCTTGGCTCCGGAACCCGACTGCCTGCATTTGAACCCTGGCTTGGCTATTGCTTGATCGCGTGACCCCAGTCAAGGTCCTTAGGCTCTCCGTTTCTCCGGTTCTTGGCCTTGAAACCTCCTAGGGTTGGGAGGTTTACGTGAATCCATGCATGCCAAGTTCTTGGACCGGCAGTAAGCGCTGAGTGGCTATGTCATTCCGAACTGTGAGAAAAACGAGCTCCTCGATACACACATGTGAACCTCAATGATGTCATGTGGAATGAAAGGAGCCAGACACAAGAATACACGGGAATGAAGTTCAAGGAAAGGCAAACCCAATCAGTGATGATACAAGTCAGAACGGGGCGGGGGGGGGGGGGGGGGGCGAGGGATAGCAGAAATCTCACCGGGGGGAGGGGGGTGGAATCCTCTCGAAACATTCTGTGCTGACCTAGCTGGGGGTCCCATGAATGTCTAAAACTAAAAATTCACCTAACTGTACACGTGGGATTCGTAGGCTTTATGCATTTTATGTATGTCTCCTTCACCTTTAAAAGTTTATTACCCTTATGCCTCTGTCCCCACTGCTACCGCCCAATGTCCCCTGCCTCTGCTCCTGTCACCCCCCTGCAGCCAGAGTGGTCTTCCGAAACCACATGGCTCCCTGCCACCCCCATGCTGAGGAAAGCTGGCCCTTAGGATCAAGCCTAGAATTCCACGAGAGGCTGAGGCAGGCTTGGCTCCTGCTTCCCCACCCTCCCCTCACTATATTCCAGCTGAACTTGCAGTTTCCCTAATTGCCATGACCTGCCCGCCTCCTGGCCTTTGCACAAGCTGGAACCCAGCCTCGCTCTCCTTTAATAGTCATTTCCAAGAGGGCCTCCCTGAGACCTCCACCCCTCACTCCTGACTATATGCCTCTCTGGGCTCCCACGGGCCCTGGGATTCCCCTGTTCGGGCCCTTCTCTCACGGTCTCACTGCCCCTCCCTCACACCAGGCTGACGGCCTCTCTGCCTGGCCATTACCGTGCCCATGCCTAGAACAGCCTGGCATAGAGAAGGCACCTCTAGCAGAGGTGGACCTCTGAGGGGTGACTGCTCAGAGTGATCTCCTGGTCCTGTCACAGGCAGTCAGGGCGGGGAGGGGGGCGGGGGGTGCCATGCCCACTCCCCAGCTTGCACCAGAGGGTTTGAGCCACAGAAGGGAGTGGTTCTGGGAGTTAAGAAGCATTGGCTGCAGACAGGTGCCAACACAGACATCTCAGGAGGCTCCCTGTTCCCCAGAAGTAAACAAATAGATATCAAGGAAGCAGGTTTAAGCCTGACACCCTGGTTCTGCCTCAGGCTTGTCTACAGAATGGAACTCAAGGTGAGGGGGTCAGAGGCTCCAAGGCTGCAGACAGGGAAACAGGGACACAGATAAGCTCCCGCCACACTGTCCATTCTAGGGGTGACCCTCCCCCCCCCCCCCCAGGATCTGCACACCCGCAAAGTCCCTGACGCTCCCCTGGGGTGGAGGGAGAGGGGACAGCCCTTGGATCTCAGTGCCTCCCTGTCCCACCTGGGAATCCAGAGGCAGGAGATGAGACAAAAAGACAGCCAGAGACAAGGACAGGCCAAGTCAGAGAAAGGAATGAAAGATAGTGAAAGAGTCCAAGAAAAGTGTCAGACAGTGAGTCAGAGGAGGGGGGAGGGGCCCTCAGTAGCTACCCAGGAATCAAGATCCCAACCATGGCACTGTTCCCAGGGTGAACACAGCCCCCATCCTAGGGTCCCGGGGGAAGGAGAAGCGATTCCCAGGAGCTGGCTCAGACAGAAATACCACACCCCCAGGAGCCCCAGAGGCAGGCTCTGAATCAAAGACAGCCAGGCTTCTTCCGGGATCTGCCTGGGCCCTGAGAATCAGGCCACCCTCCTGTCACCACACACAGGAGTTGACAGCTCAGGACGAAGGGGTGACACTTCCCCACTCTACTACCCACAACTATCTACACATTCAGGCCACACTATGTGAACCCAGGGAAGGCCACCTCAGCCTGGGCACCAGGCAAACAAAGGCTCGTTGGGGGTCAGGGGGATATCTCAGGGCCTCTGGGAAGTCTCATCAACTTCTTTGTGCCACTCGTTAGTCCCAGTGCCCCAACCCCCGACCACAGCTGGTATTGGGGAGAGGGCACCTTGGGCTGGCCCTATCCTCCTCTGGGAATCTGAAGAACTATGTCGTTTAACCTCAGAGCCTTGGTCAGGCCAGTACCCCCAACACCTGGGGGCACACGACCCCGGACTCTCAGGAGCTACTTCCTGGGACAAGGGGAGGGCACCCCTGAGTCCCTCTGGCCCTCACTGGGATTGGCTAGGAAAACAACCTGGGCAGCACAAAGAGGGCAGAAGGGAAGCCTTAGCACACCCCTCCCCCCCCATCCCTCTGAAAGTGATCCGGGGGGGGGGGGGGGGGGGGGGGGGAGGGCATGGTTCCTCAGCCTTGGCCTCCAGAGCCTGGCACTGGGTAGGTGCCAAATGTTTGCTGGCTACAGAAGGCAACTGCTCCTGCAGAAGGGAAATTGTACCTGACACCTGAGCAAGGCCTCCTTCGTTCTCATTCGTTCATTCATTCATTCATTCAACAAACATTTATTGGGCTCCTATAAGATGCCAGGCGCAGTGTCAGGCACTCGGGCACACAGGGACAGCAAGATCTGCACTCTCCCAGCTTTTGAATTTAGTGGCAAGGAGTGTGTAGTTACAGAATGGTGGTGAGCGCTGGGAACGCAGGTCTGAGGCAATGTGGGGCAGGAGGGGCAAGGCTGAGGGTAGAAACAATCTCTGGGAGGAAAGGAAGTAGAAAGAGCTCCAAAGGGGGGCACAGCCGAGGCGGGGGGAGGGGCATCCAGCGACAGGTTTCTGGAGCCGCGGCTGCCGGGACAGGCTTTAGCCCCAGGGCACTGGAAGCCTCAGCAGGGTTTCAGGAGGGAGTTGACGATATACTCGATTTGCATTTTAAAAAGAGGGCTCAGTCCCCGACTGGAGGGGGTGTGACCTGCTGGGCAGGTGCCAGGGCTAGGTGAGAGGTGACAGGACAGGGAGGGCACAGGAGAAAGGGGAATAGACTCGGTAACCTCTGGATGTGGAGGTGGAAGAGCGGCAGAGGCCCCATCCAGAGGGCTGTGAGCCATCGGCGTGGAGGTGTGGGGTGGGCCGTGGGCCGCGGAGCTGGGGAGGGTCCCTCCGGTGTCAGGAGTGGGGGCTACGAGTGTGATTGTGCCAGGGAGCAGGAGTGCCTAAGTGTGGGCCGGCTGCTGCGGCCAGGGCATCCAGAGGTGCGTGCCTGCGGAGGGGCCCCCGGGGAGGGGAAACTGAGGACCTGGGGGAAGTACGTGCAGGGGAGCCGAGAAGTGCGTGGGAGAGAGCCTACGTGTGCCCGCGGGTGTCCGGCGGGGCTGCGCCCGTGACTCACAGCGGTGGCCTCCGCGTGTGACGGTGACTGACAAACAGGTGAGCGCACGACACAATCCCTCCTCCCTCCCTCCCTCCCTCCCTCCCTCCCTCCGCCCTCCCACCCTCCGGGGTCCGTGACTCACGGAGCCTCACTCCTTCTGGCTCTTCCCTCCACTCCCTCCCTGACCCCTGCTGGCCGGGGGCGCCGGGCACGGCACGCGCCGCAGCCCTGGCGCCCGCCCCCGGGGGGAGCCCGAGGAGGAAGGCGACAAATGTCACCTGCTCCGGCCACGCGAGGAACTTCTGAAAAGTTCTCAGGCAACTGGGTCAAAAGGAAACTCTCCCGTGGACGCGCGCACCCCGTCACCCAGCCGCCCGCGCCAACCTGGGCTCGGCCGTCACCCGCACTGAGCTCGGGGCGCCGCGACTTCTCGGGGTACCCTCGGTGGCGCGGGGGAGGGGAGCGGAAAACCTGCCACTCTCGCCTCCCCGCCTCCTCGCCCCGGACGCCGGCCGGGCGCGCAGTCAGGGGCCGGGCCGGGCCGTCCCCCCGCCCCGGTGCCCGCTCGGGGAGGCGGGGGGGGGGGGACAAGTGGCAGGGACCGG
>NW_024412400.1:7134611-7180049 GCF_014898765.1 Herpailurus yagouaroundi
CGGCGCGGCGGCCGCGGGGCCTCCCTGCGGACTCTGACCCCGCGCGGCCGCCGCGACCGCCCCGCGCCCTCGGCCCTCCGCCGCCCTCGCCCGTCCCCCTCCCGCGGTTTCCCGAAGTCGCCGACGCGCCCGGCCGGCGGAGCCGGGTCGCGAGGATCCCCACCTCGCCACGCGGCCCCCGTTCGCGGATGGGTAGACTGAGGCCCGGAGCGGCGCGGAGCGTCCGGGAGGCCGCCCGGGGACGGCGGCGGAGCCGAGGCCTCCTTCCAGGCCTAGACCCCAACCCTGCCTGAGCCAGTTGCTATCGTCCAATCTAAACGTCCTTCCTCTGCCCCCCCCCCCCCAGATGCGCCGGAAAAGTAAACTGTGACTGGAGACCAACCTGGGCCGGGAGGGGGAGGGGGAGGGGAGGAGGTAATCGGTGGGCGTGACCTTCACCTCGGCCCCGGGGCCAGAGACCCTGCAGAAGTACTGAGCCGGGGGTGGGGGGGGGGGGGGGGGTTGGTCCTGGATACAACTTCCCTCGCCCCCCACCCCGCGCCCCTCAATCCCATCCCTCCCCCCAAAAAAAAAAAAAAAAAAAGAAGAAGAAGAATTTCTTCTGAGCCAGACCCTAGCCACTTAACATGGCCCACTGCCTTCTCTGCTCCCGCCAAGGCCTTCCCTGACTAGGGGCCAACTCTCCCTGTATCACTGCACAGGGAAAAGTGTGTGCATGCCCCCGCAGCGAGTCCTGGCCGGGAGACCATCCTCTGCCCTTCTTCCCAACCTCAGTTAAACCTTACCCACCACCCGTGTCCCTTGAGCGTTTTTCTACCTTCACACCTTTGCTACAGGGCGTTCCTCCCGCCTGGAATGCCTTTCGGCCTTCTCGCCGCCGCTTACCAGAATCTCATCGCCTTTAAGGTCTCGGCTTGCACTGCCTCCTCCAGGGAGCCTTCGTGGGAGCTTGACCCTCCCCCTTTCCAGTCCCGCTCCCGCTGCATTCTGGGTTTTTCTCCGACTGTCCTAGATGAATGCTGTCTCTGACTAGCCCAGCCCTCGGGATTCCTTTCTACCTTCCTCCAGGTGGGGGGTGGGGGTGACCTCTCCTGCCCGGACGGCTCTGGGGTGGAGATGATGGCGAAGGCCCTTCTTGAGCCACAGGTGCTTATGTAGAGCGGGCCAGAAGGGGTCTACCTGCCCTGTACCTTTCCAGGGAAGAAAAATGGGAGGAAAGCAGGTTGAAGGAAGCTTCCTACAGCCCTCGTCCTTCCTGCATGCATTGAGTGTGCGCCTGTGTGCGCTAGGTATCTGGACCGCTGGCACCAAGCTTCCAGTGGCTTCCCAGTGTCCTCAAGAGGAAGTCGCAACTCTGTGGGGCCTACAAAGGCCAGATAACCTGGCCCGTGCCCACCTTTGCAGCCTGGCCTCTCTCTCTTCGTGGTCCCACCCCCCACTCCCTTCCCTGCTCCTCCATTTCAGCATCTCTAATCTGTGTACGTGGCCTTTTACACATTCTACACGTGATATTGGTACGGATGCGTGTAGTTTTTTTTTTTTAATTTTTTTTTCAACGTTTATTTATTTTTGGGACAGAGAGAGACAGAGCATGAACGGGGGAGGGGCAGAGAGAGAGGGAGACACAGAATCGGAAACAGGCTCCAGGCTCTGAGCCATCAGCCCAGAGCCTGACGCGGGGCTCGAACTCCCGGACCGCGAGATCGTGACCTGGCTGAAGTCGGACGCTTAACCGACTGCGCCACCCAGGCGCCCCGGGATGCGTGTGGTTTTAATTTACACAGGAGGTATTCTGTTCTAAGTCTCGTTAAGCTTCTCCCAGCCTTATCCCTGCGCTCCCACCCACACTCTGGATAATCACTCCAGCCCAGGTTGTCAGTGATCAGTTTTTGGTCTGTGTCCTCCTCATCCTGATTCAGACTTCCAAAGATGCTCCTCTCCAGCCTGCCCTTTACCTTGCACTCAGTTGTGTTTCACTTGTGGGTTTCCTTGTGTTTTCTAGGATTCGTGGGAGGGCAGGGGCTGTGTCTCACTCTCCTCAGTGCTCGGTGCTCGGTGCTCGGTAAGAACCAGCTGAATAAATTAAGTTTACCTAGTAAACGTGCACTTGGCGCTCCAGGGGAGTGCTGGGCTGGAAGTGGAGACAGAAGGGTCATCAGCATACAGCGGTGTAAGGAAGCCATGGGTGTGGCTGAGACAGCTCAGGAGGGAGTTTAAAGGCTACAGAGCTGGGTGTCAGTTGTTAGAGGTGACTCAGCCCTTAGGGTATGATGGCAGGTGGCCACCCACCCACCACCACCCCCTCAGACAGTCAGCCCTGTCCTCCCTGTGGCTGCTGGTTGCAGACCTTTTTGGTTCCAAAGAATCCTTTTTTCCACTGCCGCCTCCTTCCTGCCTCTAATCCCTTCCCTGGTCAGGTCCCCAGGCAAAAAGGGGGTTTCTATGATGACCTACAGTGGAGTGGAGTTCTAGTTTCTCTCTCTCTCTCTCTCTCTCTCTCTCTCTCTCTCTCTCTCTTTCTCTCCCTCTCTCTCTTAACTTCAGTCTTCCAACTTGTAAAATGGAGGCATTGGACCAGAGAACTGCACCAGCTTCAACATTCCTTGAGTTAATTTTCTAGAAGACGCTCCATGCTGATCAACTGGGCAGGATTGAACACTGGAGTTAATAGGGGGTCTCTCAGGCTGCCCAGGTTTGCATCCTGCTGGGCTGTGTATTGGGGAAACCAGATGAGACAGAGGCCAGGGCAGGGAGTTGGCAAGGGCTGGAGTGGGGACTTAGAGCAGGGGACCCAGTGGGTAATGGGGCTTGGGGGGGGGGGTGGGCAGGAAAGGAAGAGAATAAGAGAAAATATAGGAAAACAAAAATAATCCAATAAGTGATGTGTTTTCTCCAGCAAAGTGTCTCCCTGTCCTGGGATGGGCTCTCCAGATGTTCCCCAGATGTTGTTGGTGATGGGAAACATCTCCCTCTGGGATCCCAACTAAGCTCTTCCTGTTCACGGGGAAGTGCAGGGTCTGTTCCAAGGCAAGGAGGGTGGGGTCTGGAGCAAATCGTCTGTGACTGTGGCACATACATAGGCAGAAACACACCCACACATCCTCGGGGAATTTCTGAATACTTAACAACTGAGTCCAAAAATTTTCTCAAACATTCAGCATCCCTGGACCACCCATTTTAGGTAAATAAAAAAATTATTACTAGTTTTAAATACATATTTTTCAAAGTTAGAAAGGAATGGTCCCATCAGAAAAATTAAAAAAAGAATAATGCCAAGATCTGTCATGAATGAGGCAGACCTATCATGCATTTGGGGTGGGAGGGTGAATTTATGCAATGACTTTGGAAAATCGTGTGGCAGTAAAATCGTGTGGTAGGAAAATCGGCTGAGCATAGGTAAGGTCTACAATCCTCCAACTCCATTTCTCAGTGTGTACCCAGGAGGGAAACAAAGTGCTTATGTCCACCAAAAGACGCTTACAAAAATTGTATAGCAACTTTATCCCTAACAACCTAGAACTGGAAACAAACCCAGATGTCCAATGGATGAATGGAAACAAACTGTGATTTATCTTGCAATGGAATGTTACACAGCAATGAAAAAGAACAAACGCTCGCCCCATGAGAAGACAGGGTGAGTCTTTCAAATATTATATTGACTGAAAGAAGCCAAGCACAAAAGAGCAATAACTATAATTCCATTTATTTCTATGACGTTTAAGCAGTAGAACTAAACAGGGATAGAGAACATTGCTGTAGAGGGTATTGATGGGGAAGGGCCATAAGGGAGGCTTCTGCAGGGGCGCCTGGGTGGCTCAGTCGGTTGGTTAAGTGTCGACTTCGGCTCAGGTCATGATCTCACAGTTCACGGGTTCAAGCCCCACGTCGGGCTCCGCGCTGACAGTGCAGAGCCTGCTTGGGATTCTGTCTCTCCGTCTCTCTCTCTGCCCCTCCCCCACTTGCACTCACGCGCGCTCTCTCTCTCTTTAAAATAAATGAACTTTGAAAAAAAAGAGAGAGGCATCTAGGATGCTGGAGATGTTCTGTATCCTGATCTGGGCCCTGGTTGGACAGGTACATACATATGTAAAAACTCAACTTCTACACTTCAGATTTGTTCACTTCACTGTTTTAAGTGGGGGGTGCAACGATTGTGAAAAGGATGCCCTTGTTCTCAGCCCTCCACCAGGAAGTCAGTCTGCCTCCTGACCAGTGAGGGATACCTGGGGCCCTCAGGTCAGGTTCAGCTGTTTAGATTTCTTAGACGGGTAAGAATTTTCCTCTACCTTGATTCTCAGGTGCAAGGAGCTTCGTGTCGTTTGGCTTCTAAGAGTTTCATAGTATTCGGTCTTGTGTTTAGGGCTTTGATCCGCTTAGAGTTAGTTTTTATATATGGTGTGAGGTCCGAGTCTAACATCACCCTTTTGCATGTGAATATCCAGTTTTCCCAGCACCATATTTTGAAAAGATGTTATTTTTCAAAATCAAATCAAAGCAGCTGAGTCCCCAGGAGCACTTTCTACCTCCCTCCCTCGGCTGGGATACCCTCCAGTGTGCCACCCCAACGTCACCACCTCCAAGGCTTGTGTGAGGAATGGGGGTGCCTTTCCCTGTCCAGGGCGGCCTGGCTCTCTGATTGGCAATCCTTGTTGTCTGCTCACGGCTAACATGCTCCTTACCCTATGGATTTATGGAGAATAGGTGAGTTGGGGCGGGGTATGGGAGAAGTCTTTGTGAGGCAGGGAACAAGGACTAAAGTCCTATCTGCTTAGGTGGCTCAAACGTCCCTCTCTGGGCAGCTCACTCCATCACTTCCTCCTCTACGCAGTCCTAGGTTGGGGAGTCTTCTCCACCTTGCTTCATCCTCCTTCCCTCAGAGGAAGTCACCCCCCCAGGTCCCCATCCCTCTACCCACCCGAGTCCCCACAACAAGCTAAAGGGGTGGTGGCCCCCAGACCAGCAGCATCAGCATCACCCAAAACTTGTTAGAAATGCAGATTCTTGGGTTCTCCCCATACCCGCTAGGTCAGGAACTATAGCGTTGGGGCCCAGCAACCTGTCTCCCACAAGCCCTCCAGTGGTTCTGATGCACAAAGTGGATTTGGGACCCACTGTGCTAAGGCCTTGGGAAGCAAACCCAGGAAAGGTTTGCAAGTAAGGTCTTGAGCACTTGTTTGTCCAAACTGGAAGGTTTCTGAATGGAAATCTGCGGATTAAAAACCTGAGCGGTTGAGGGGCACCCGGGTGGCTCAGTCAGTTGGGTTGGTGGGATCGAGCCCTACATAGGGCTCCACGCAAGAGCCCGCATGGGATTCTCTCTCTCTCCCTCTCTCTGCCCCTCCCCGGCTCATGCTCTCTCTCCTCAAAATAAATAAATAAATATGAAAAACATTTTGAAAAAAAAAAAATCTGAGCAGCTGAATTCTGGGGCAAAGGATTTTGACAGATGTTACCAAATCACCCTCCCCCAAAGTTGCCCCAATTTCACTCTCAAGGGTACCCGAGTGAGCGTGTTTCCCAACACTCTCTCTGGCACTGGGCGTGATCAAACTTAGTGATCTCTGCCAATCTGATAGGGAAAACAAAGAAGATGCCTTACTGTTTTAATTAGCATTTCTCTAGTTATGAGTGAAGTTGAGACTTTTATAAGCCACTTGTGTTTCTCTCCAAACTGCTGGTTTATATTCATCACGTATTTCGTATACGGTTAAGTCTTTGAGGATTAAGGGGATGAGCCCTTTTGCCTGTCACTCATGATGTACTCATTCCTGCTTTGTTTTCTACCTTGGATTATAGTATGTTTTACCATAGAGAAGTGTAACATTTTTATAAAGTCAAATTTCTTAAGTACTTACATTAGGGATCCTATTGTGTTTCCTGTCCTAATATTATAAATTCACCTGTTCTTTCCTCTAGAGTTTTATGGTCTAGCTTAAAGATATAAATCCTTTATCCATTTGGAATTTATCTATTTATTTTTAAAAATGTTTTAACGTTTATTTATTTTTGAGAGACAGAGACAGTGTGAGAGCCTGGAAGGGGCAGAGAGAGAGGGAGACACAGAATCCGAAGCAGGCTCCAGGCTCCGAGCTGTCAGCACAGAGCCCGACGGCGGGCTTGAACTCACCAACGGTGAGATCACGACCTGAGTCAAAGTCTGACGCTTAACCGACTGAGCCACCCAGGTGCCCCTGTGATTTTCAATCATGCCCTTTATACGTAATTTTACTGGTCAGTTATGGTTTTGTTTGTTTTAAGCAAGGATAGATGTGGAATATCTGTCAAATATCTTTTTGGCATCTATTGAATTATTATATAGTCCTCCTGTGATCTATTAATGTGGTCTATTTTATTAGAGATTCCCTAGTATTATTGAACTATTTGCATTACTAGGATCAACTTACGTGGATATGATGAATGATTCATATGAGATATAGCTGATTTGCATTTGCAAGGATTTTAAGGGTTTTTTTGCCTCTCAAATTCAATCATGTTTAATTACTATTCAGATTCTCCACATTCCTTCTCACCATTTGTTTTCTTGATAGTTCATGAGCTGATGGGGTCGATTAAAATGTCTTCTTATACCTGCATTATCTGTGTATTGTTAGTCTTAACTGTCATATCTCATTCTTGATTTTGACGCTATGCTATTCGGTACATGGGGAATTCTAAAAACTAGACTCTTAATGTTGGATACTGCTCTCTCTCCTTTTGTCTCATTTAACGTTTTCATTTTTTTTTTTCAACGTTTATTTATTTTTGGGACAGAGAGAGACAGAGCATGAACGGGGGAGGGGCAGAGAGAGAGGGAGACACAGAATCAGAAACAGGCTTCAGGCTCCGAGCCATCAGCCCAGAGCCCGACGCGGGGCTCGAACTCACGGACCGCGAGATCATGACCTGGCTGAAGTCGGACGCTTAACCGACTGCGCCACCCAGGCGCCCCTAACGTTTTCATTTTCATTTAATCCTGACTGATGGTCATTGAAGCCTCAGCTCAGTATTTTCCTGTATAACTTAATTTATATTACATTTTTAAGTTTTCTAAGTTACTTTGGTACAGATGCCTCTCTTCTATACAACATACATTGGGAGATTGTTCTATGATTCGACGTGAGAATCTTTTTCCTATTATAAGGATGGGTTTATCCTATTTACATCTGTTGATGTAACTGACATATTAGTCTTAATTCTATCATCTTATCGCTGTTATGTTTTCTACTTTAATGCTTCCTCTGTTTTTTGTTTTACTATGTGTGCTTTTTTGTTTTCTTTGATATGCATGTGTGTGTGCCCATGTGTTTGTATTTTCGTCTGATGATTTGAAAGTTTATAGTCTGTTTCTAATTTGTCTAGTGGTTGCCTTTCTATTGATTTATTTCTCTGCCAAGAGAAGGAAAATCTTCAAATGTAGGGAAAGGGTCATATTCTCAAAGGCTGAGCCTTGGCACCACAGTTCTGTCTTCAAATTCTTGATATCTTATCCTCAACATGAAAAATGGTTGTAGTCTCGCCCTGAAGCCAAAGGTTCAGGGTAATCAAGATACTGAACAGGCGGCTGAGTCGCTGCGTGAGCTAGCCACGGACAGCCAGGAACCGCCCGTGCCACAAAGCGATGCTGTATGTCCCCTCCTATTTCAGAACCTCAAGTGGCTGTCTTTCCCCAACAAGCCGGCACACTTTGTCCGACGCTGTCTTTTACTTGCTGCCCATTTGTCTGTGCAGTATTTTAAGAGACACAGTCAGAGAGGCCGTGAATTGAGTGCCTGGACTCTTCCGGCTACTTGTTTTCACACATACCGAGGTCAGGAGCCAGCCTGTTGCCCGACAGCTGGCCTTTGTGAATGCGGTGGTCTGTGGCCGGTGATCTGATGCAAGCTGTGTGCGTGTGTGCGTGCGCGTGTGTGCGCGTGTTTTCTTTCAAATCTGTGGATTGATGCCGGTAGATCAGCCGGCCTACCGACAGATAAAGGCACGCTTGGAGTAGGATGATTTTAGGAAAGCTTGTTTACAAGGACTGTTTACCAACAGGTAGGTGTAGGAGCACCTCAGGGGATGTTGCAATCAGGTGGGAGCAGCTGTTACCACCCAGGGGCCCGAAGGGAACGGGGGATGGTCACCAGGAAGGAGAGAACTGAGTAGAGAGAACTGGCCCACCCCCACGCTAAGAGCACATCTAAGGCCGGGAGACTCACAGGCAGGCAGGGAACCAGGGGACCCAATGCCTTGATCTCATTCTCTAGCCTCTCCTTTTCCTGCTGGGGAAGCTGAGCCCACCTGGAAACCAGAAGCGCATTCAGCTCACCTGGCGAAGGGATTTTGTGGTAAATCGCGCAAAAAAGTCATCAGGTACACGTTTCCCTCACGTGTTTTCTGAAACTCTGTGGAGAGCTCACACCTCAGTGGTACACCCACCGGAAATGCCTTCAATGGCCAGGACTGGAGAATCCAAGCCACAATGGCTTTGAACACAGAGGAGTTTACAAGAAGGCTGGAAGGAGGCAGTCACTGACGTTCAATAACGTCAGTGCTGATGTCTCTAGAATTCTCTCAGACTTTACCTTGTGCTGGGTGCTTCATATGTGCAAGATGGCTGCCCCAGCACCAGGCATCATGACCATGGTTAAGTTGGGAAGGGGGGGGCGGCCCCTGGGAGGCTCAGTCGGTTAAACCTGGCACTCTGGATTTCGACTCTGAATCTCGGCTCAGGTCATGATCTCATGAACCCAACCATGAGATTGAGCCCCACATCTGGCTCTGCACAGACAGCACAGAGCCTGCTTGGTATTCTCTTTCTGCCCCTCCCCTGCTCATTCTCTCTCTCTCTCTCTCTCTCAAAAATGAATAAATAAACATAAAAAGGTTGGGAAGAGGGAGAAGAGGGGTACCAGCACGTATGCCCATTTTATTAAAAAACAAAAACCAAAACAACCTTTGCAGCCCCCAGGGTGGCTCAGTCGGTTAAGCATCCTACTCTTGATTTTGGCTCAGGTCATCATGATCTCACGGTTCCTAAGACTGAGTCCTGAGTTGGGCTCTGTGTTAACAGCATGGAGCCTGCTTGGGATTCTTTCTCCTTCTCTCTATGCCCCTCCACCCTCAAACCAAACAAACAAACAAACTAAACAAAACTTTCATAGATGTAGCCTCACCACACTTTCCATTATACTTCACTGGCCAGGACAGTGTTTCATGGTCCCCTATAGCAGCTGGGGAGGCTGGGAAAGTGGGAAATGGGCTGCCCGTGAGTGAGTGAGCCTACTTGTAATTAATTGCTGGAGATTGGAGACGTTGGTGCATGGACCAAAGTCAGGAATCTGCTATCAAGAAAGTAGGGGTGGAATACATTCTGGATCAACAATGAACAAGCCTCACCACAAGTGGTTTCAGTCAACAATAAAGCCCATTGTCTGCTAGCACTCACTCAGGACCGAAATTGCTCTCTCACACTATGCGCTATTGATAATTTTATGTGACATCCGGAAGTGTTGTTTGATCAAGTAATTTTGCCAAGAGCTTGCTCTGCTTTCCCCCAGTAGCCTATGACTCCATTTGCAAGCCGGGGTTTGAATTGTGTTGGTTTTCACTGCAAATTACACAACTTTAACGGTGCTTCTCTGTTGTTGTTTTTTTTTTTTTTTTAATTTTTTTTTTTCAACGTTTATTTATTTTTTGGGACAGAGAGAGACAGAGCATGAACGGGGGAGGGGCAGAGAGAGAGAGGGAGACACAGAATCGGAAACAGGCTCCAGGCTCTGAGCCATCAGCCCAGAGCCCGACGCGGGGCTCGAACTCACGGACCGCGAGATCGTGACCTGGCTGAAGACGGACGCTTAACCGACTGCGCCACCCAGGCGCCCCGCTTCTCTGGTTTTGATCTTTTCTCTGTCCTCGGTGACAAAATGCATAATTATCACGCACACATGATTATTCTACCCATATTCTGGAAAGGCTTGATTGGTTTTCTAACTAGCTTACAGGGCCTGATGTGAAGATGATGCAAAAGTCTCAGTGGGCCTCAGGCCGCTATTTGACAAAGTTTCATAATAGACGATGCCTCCGGGACCGGAGGAAATGCATTATCAGCTAACAAAATTCTATTTTCAGATCTCCATTCCCACGTCGGTCTTTCTGATTCACTTTTTTTTTTTTTTTTTTCCTACTCGTGTAAAATCATCTCCTTCTACACACTCACCTACCCTGGTATATATGCTCACATTTTATATTGTAGCATGTTACCATTTTCAGTACCACAGCTGTGCTTTAAGGAACCTCTTTTAAACTATGGATCCATTTTTATGACTGGGGGCCACACTGCCCCGCGATAGTGACAATAAAATGGAAATAGGGGAGATGGAAACAATAACACGAGAGCAGTTGAAAATACCTTAGCAAGTTGAACTACAGTTAATGGCCCCCTCTGTCTGCC
The DNA here is from genome assembly GCF_014898765.1 of Herpailurus yagouaroundi. Taxonomy (NCBI): domain Eukaryota; kingdom Metazoa; phylum Chordata; class Mammalia; order Carnivora; family Felidae; genus Herpailurus; species Herpailurus yagouaroundi. The sequence continues at coordinate 7,145,044 of NW_024412400.1, forward strand.
ACACACGAGCTGAGCTGAACTGGCCAACTAAGTTCTGGAGGCACAAGTGTACCCACAAAACCATGATAATGATCACAAGGTAATGGATTTCTATGGAAATCGTTGTGCACCTTATGAGATGTACATAAACAGAATTGCTTCTGTGTCTGCCAGATCCTGCCATGCCCCGCTTGTGTCCTGATGCTCAACCTGGGGCGTCTCTCCGGCCGCAGGACCACGCTCAGCTGGCACACAGGGCAGGCTGGTGGTGCCAGGGAGCCAGTGCCCCAGATGCAGCCCTTAAGCAGAGCGGGCCACGGTGAGGCTCTCTGGGGCGTGTTTTTTGCACACAACATCCCAGAGGCCCCAGGGGGACTGAGCCACACTTGCCCGCGGGGGCAAACACTCATCACCGCACCCCTTGTCGGTTTCCTTCCCCCTCCCCACCTCCCCTTCTCTCCACCTCTCCACTAGGATCACTGGGATCATTCCCAAGTGAAAAACTTCTACTCAAATCTTTGTCTCAGGGCCTGCTTCTGGGGGAAATGGGCCCAAGAAATATCATCCCTGCTGGCTATGAGATTCATGAACCCCACTTTAGGAAAGTCTTCTCCAGACGACTCTGCTGCTTTTACAAGTGACTGAGCTGGGGCACCTGATGAGCCTAGAGTCGGTCATTCTATGGTCACAGGCAGCCCATTTCCCTGTGTTGGAGGCAGTCCCAGTAAGAGGCCCCGATGTCCTTAGGGGTTGTCTTGGAAGGTCTGACCAGAACTCCTGACCCAGACGTGGCACACAGGGACCTCGAGTGATAAGGGAAAGGGCAGCTGAGGGGCTGGGTCTGGCCGGTCTGCACTTCCACGTCCCCTCCCAGCTTGTTGTCTGCCCCCACCGTTGAAATGGAGGTTCGTCTGAGTCTCTCTTTCCTGGGTCTTTCCTGAAAAAGTCCTCGCCAAATATCTCTCTCTCTCTCTCTCTCTCTCACACACACACACACACACACACACACACACACACACTTACTTCTCTCTGGGATCCTAGCTTTGTGGATTTCAAAGACACTATGAGATGGGATTCATGTCCCTAGCACAAGGGAAGAGATTTCTCTCGGCTTTTTTTTTTTTTTTTTTCTTAGAGAGGCTTGCAACCTTGTCAACCATTTCCAGAAGAAGAAATTGGATTCTAGCCCAACGTTATAAATAATATGATCATCTATTCCAAATGCCCAACCCACAGACCTTTTCTTATTTCCATCTGACAGACTGGGACATCTAAGGCCAAGACAGAAATTATATCATGAGCCCATGATCTGACTCCCAGACAGTGATTTGCCAACCCATCTTCAGAGCAGGCTTGTAAGGGAGTTTGTTTAGGCCATGAACTTACCCTCATGGTCACCCACAGCCCCAGGATGAGTAGAGGCTGTTGGGGTCGTGGTCCTGGCCTCCTGGCTGTGCCCTGCCCAGTCCCTCACCTCGTTTTCTATAGGACCAACAGGGTGTCATCCAGTGAAGTACAAATGTCCAGGGCCAGCTTCTGTAAGAAGAAATTCACTTCTATAACATTTACTGAACTCTGCAGCAAACAGGGCCCTAGGTTCACTTGGGGAGCAGTGAGGAAGAGGGATCTTAATGAATCCAAAGGATCCCTGTCCTCCTGCAGAGAGCTCATAGGCTAAGAAGTGGGATAATTCACTTACAAGAAACTAGAGTATCCTAAGGGCCACGATAATAACAGTCGTGATGGTTTAAAAACATGCCCATAAATTCTTTCACGCTCTTCTTATCAAAAGGAGGAATCTCATTCCTCTCCCCTTAAATATGGGCCAGCCTTAGTGACTTGCTTCTCATGAATACAATGTGGAAGAAGTGATACTGGGTGATTTCCAAGGTTAAGTTAGAAAAAAGTGATAGAGCTGCTCCCTGGCTGTTTCCTGGGACATTCACCCTCGAAACCCAGCCACCGTCTGGTCCGTGAGGAAGCCTGGATTACATGGAGAAGTCATTCGTGGGTGTTCTGATCAAGAGCCACAGCTAAGGGCCCTGGCAGCCAGCTTAAATGGCAGGTGTCTGAGAGAACATGGCTTCCGATGATCCCAGCCTTTACGCTTCTCCAGTTAGGGGTGATCTTTACTAAGTCCTGGCCGTGTTACAGATTCATGGGCAAAATAAATGTGTCTGAAGCCGCTACATTTTGCGGGTGGTTTGTTGTGCAGCAATAGAACACTGGAACTAAAGTAAAGCGTACTGCGTATTTTACTAGAAGCCAAATATTGCGCTAAACACGTTACAGAATTATAATCGCATTTAATCCTCCAGACGATTCCATTAGGTAGATACCATGGGATCTCCACACTGTGGCAAACTGAAGCTCAGAGTGATTATGTGACTTGTCTGAGTCATAGAGCTGGTAAGTGGCAGAGACGAGACCGGAGGCAATAGTGTGCTGGTTAATGTTTGACAATCAGTCGGGGGTGGGGAGGAACCATGATCTGCAGTGTTTGCCAACGTTCATGGTGTAAATTCTCCCACCGCGGCTGATTTCAAGCTACCGGCACTGCACACGAAGCTGGGAAGAGATGGGCACACGCCGGGCAGCAACCTTGACTGGAGGCTGCCGACACCGGGAACCATGTTCTGAGATAACAGAGATTGTAGTGAGCGATGGGCAGGGGAGTCTTCTTGTAGGTAGAGCTGTGGAAAAGTCCATTTGGGCAGTCATGCATGCTGTTTACCAAACTATGTGCCAGGCACTATTCTAGTCACCCCTCCCATAGACACCCCTCCAAGTGCTAGGAGAAGCTTCCTGAAGTTGGCCTGAGGCTCTTCAGGGCTGGTTCCACTGGGACCCTTAACTGGGTCCCTGTCCTCAGGATCTGCGATGGGAATCAGAATCAGTGCCCAATCCTGAAGTAATATCCACTCGGAGCTGATTCTGAACTGGGGCTGGGGGTGGGCAGGGGATGCTTCTAATCCTAAGGATTCTGTGCTGTGCCGGGAAGAACTACCTTATCCAAGCCCAGCTTCAGCAGAGAGAGAATGATGAGGCATCGCTCAGTTCCAAGATGACAACATCCAAGCTCGTGTGGTTCCTTCCAAGGCAGGGGATTTATTTATTTATTCGTTTATTTTTAACATACAAGATTGAAAATACTTAAAGCATGACATGTACAATTATTAAAAAGACACTAGAACAGGAAGGATTAAGTTCTCCTGAAGTCTTGGATTGTGCAGAGCGGGGTTAGGGCAAGTAACTGAGGGGACGACAGCACAAACAGAACACAATTCAAACACATTTCCGAGGTCACTGCTCCCAAAGGTGGTGGCTGGACTGACAGGGAGGGGATCCTTCCAATAACACCCTCCCAGACGCCAGGTCAGTTCTCTTCAAATCCCAAGGCTACCCCAAGACTATCTTCCAGCTTATTGGAAAACTGTGGATCTGCTCTTTGTGTATAATTATCTCTCTCCTGCCATGAGAGATTCTTTTAAAAAATAAAATAAAATTGTATTTTCTTCCCTTTGATAGAAGCCATACATGTACTTTGTTAAAAATATCCAAAATGGAAGAAAATAAAAAGCTGGGCCTCAGTGTCTCTGCCTACCTTGGGTCTCTACTAGAGGCACTATTAACAGGGCTTTTTCTTTTTGTCTTTTTCTAGAAGCAGTCTGTGTACATTATTCACACACACACACACACACACATCCCACACATATATACCCCCTCATTCTACTTGACCCATGGGGAGCATGTCCCAGCTCCTGGACTCTCTCCCTTCCTCTTTCTGGTGACACACTGGTGTCACTTGGCCAGGAGCATGGCCTTCTTGGTTCCCCTGTCTCAATCAATGTAGCTTTGGAGGGTCCTTTCCTGTTCTATTTTCTCTCTCAATCTCCACATATCAGAAGGTTCAGGGGCAGCAACCTTTGTCCCTAAGCAGCCCCTCCTCCAGCCATGGCCTTGCCCAGCGGTGCTCACCACGGACCCCAGGGCCGGGTTCTGTGCTTCCCATTTGCTGCCCCGGACCGTCTCTCCACCCTTCTCCTCCCAGCTCTGCGCCCGGGGAATGAACTGTCTGGCTTTCCATGGGGTTTGACCACTGGCCAACGCAGACATGAGTTCAGAGGGAGGAGAGTGAGGTCAGGATGTATGTTTTCCGTGTCGCGTTGCCAGGGACTACCTACGCTCCTCCGCCGAAGTTCTCCACTCCTTGCAGGGTGCAGCCTCCAAACGAGTATCCCCAAAATAAATCCCCTTCCTTGGAGGAAATCACATATGTCTGGATACTGTCCCCTCCATTGAACTCTGCCTCCAGGTACCGGCAACCCTCCCCATTTCTCCCTCATACCTACGGATGGTCAAGTCCCCATTGTACCCGTCCAGGGGTCGTACTTTGTCCTGGTGGTTTCCCCTCGCTCTGCTACCCTCCTGTAAAGGGCCCTTTTGTTAAACCCTCCTCAAATCTCTCCCTCCAAGTGCTCCAGCTGTTTCCCTCTGGAAACATCTCTGCTACAGATTCCAAGTAACTTCTGGGAGTTCTATCATCCCTGAACTCCTGACCCACACAAGCAGCTCAGGCTATTGATCCCTCCCCGGGCTCACCGAAAGCCTGGCTCCTCCCAGGCTCCCCCGCCCTGGTAAATGGGAACTTCAAGCTTGTAGGTTGCGGGTACGCCTGACTCTCCCAGGCGCGTCTGGTCTCTCAGCAAGCCGTGCAGCCAAAGCCGCCTTCAGAATTTACCTCTGCACGCAAGTCCGCAGGACAAGTCAATCCCTACGTGTGCCATTCTTACGTTAAAGGTTGCTCCCTTTAAAGTTCTGCTCACTGGAGACCCATTTGACAATACATTTCATATATTGAAAAAATAAAAAATAAAAAAATAAAGTTCGGCTCATCTAGTCGACTTGCTCCCCAACCTGGAAGGCCCAGCCGGTGCCCGTGCGCCCCGCCCCCCACATACACCCCACCCCCCCCCCCCCCCCCCCCCCCCTCCAACAGCGGGTATCGCTCCTGTTCCCCCACCCGCTCTGATCTCAGGCAGGATCAGCCTTTCTGCTCTTGCTTGCCACCCCGGGATACTGCTGTCTAGCCGGCATTCCTACGCCCGTGGGAGCAGCGAAGCACTCTTTCCGGGGCACCTCCCCGGGGCTCGGCTGCAGGCCGGCGTGGGACCCGCCGAGCCAGGCGCCCCGCCCACGGCGCCCCCGGCTCCGCTCGCTCCCGGGTTTTCTGCGCTTCCTTCCCGCCCCAGCCCCCAAGCTTCTGATTCCTGGAACCGGGCTCGGTGACCTCACGCCGGTGACTTCACATCCGGGACCTTCTGGGAATTCTCCGCAGCACTTTTTCGTACGAAATCTAACGGGGGAGGCGCGAGGGCGGGAGGAAGGGGGCGCGACGGGAGGAGGAGCGCCGAGCTTTTGGGGAAGAAGAGAGGGAACCGCGGAGGCAGCTTCCTTCTTCCGATCAGGGACGGGCGGGGCTGGCAGGGGCGTGTGGCCGAGTCCCCGCCCCCGTCCCCGCGGCCGGCAGCCCGGCACCCGCGCGCGCCCTCCCCCGGACGCGGACCACAGCCCCGATCGCCACTCCCGGGGCTCCCAGTCTGAGCCTCGGAGTCAGGTCCGCTACAGGCCGGGAGCAGGTACCAAGGAGGAGAGGACGGGGGTGGGGTGGCGATTGACTTGCAGGTGCCAACGGAAGACAGATGCACTAAACCAAAAGGCTACACTCGGGTTTTCCAAGCTACAAAACTGCATAAGGTTGAGAGGTCAAAGAGGGCCACTCTTGATGGCTTTTCCTTCCTTGAAGAGGTGGCCTCAGAGCTGAGTCTTCCTCCATAAAATAAGTATTTAAAAATAGATTTTACAACCGTGGTGGTATAAAGACGAATCCGGTGATGTTAAGTATTGAGATCATTTCTTCCACTTAAAAATTCCTTTTTACCCTGGGGCGCCTCGGTGGCTCAGTCGGTTAAGCATCCGACTTGGGCTCAGGTCATATGTCACCGTTTGTGGGTTCCAGCCAACCGCCACCCCCCCACACCCCCATCGGGCTCTGTGCTGACAGCTCAGAGCCTGGAGCCTGCTAAGGATTCTGTGTCTCCCTCTCTCTCTGCCCCTAACCCACTCGCATTTTGTCTCTCTCAAAAATAAACAAACATTAGAAAATAAAATAAAAATAAACAAAAGAGAACAAAAAAACGGTCCTTTGTTTCCCATCTGATTTTAGAAGTGAAAACATTTTCACGGGTCCCTAAAAGTTATTGTGGGCCCCAGACCCCCTGCCTGCTGTGTCCACTGGGTAAGCTGCCTCTGGCCAAACCAGGGCTGTGTGACACAGCCTGGATGGAATATCAGTGGGGGAGTGGATGGAGAAAGGGTATAAACACAGGTAGCAGCTGTACACGAAGAGCCTTGAATGACCTTAAGAAATGTGAATTTTATGGGAGATCTGGTGAGGAGTCCGCTCCTCAGCGGACGGCTGATCAGCCCTGATCAGGACGGCAGGGCTGGACTGGAGGACTCGGGTTTGGAGGTGGCAGTGGAGTTGGGTAGGACACCGGGCTGGCTATTCCCGCAGTAGGACATCCAAGTCTTAGCCACAGTGGAGATGGCAGGGCGGGAGAAGAGAGATCCGGGAAGCCAGCAGATTGATGTTTGGGGGTGGGGCAGGGAGAAGCCGGGGCTGATTCTCACGTAAAAGAAGAAAACAAAGAGGAGAAACCGTTCGTGCCTCAGGACTGCAGGAAGATCAGAAGGAAAGTCCTTCACCAATAACAAAGCAGGGGAAATGTGCATACCATGAGAGGCTTGTGGGTGGCTTCAGTGTGACCTCTGGCCCAGATCTCTGCAGTCGCTCCTAGGAGGTGTTCCAGCCCCCTCTCTGTTGCCCCAGGCACCTCTCCAAAGCTCTATTTCCATTGGGTCACTTTCCTGCTCCCTGTGGCCCAGAGGACAAACTGCAGTCCTCACCTGGGCATTTCCAGAGTTTACAGTGAGAAAAATGAGATTGAGGTTTCAACACCTTCTCCAGGAGAACATTTCTAGAACTTCACGTGGCTTCCTCAATCTCCAATAACCCCCCCCCCCCCCCCCAAACACACACACAAAGAAACAAACAACTGTGCTTGACTCCCATCTTCCAGTGCAAACTGCTGTGGGCTTCCTCCACAGCAGACCAGGCCCAAATGAAGGGCTGGGTCAGGAAATACACTTTCAGGAAGAGGATCTGGGCTCCAAGGACTCCTTGAAAGATAAACCTTCATTTATTCACTCTGGAACATGGATCGGGGAGCTACGAAGTGCTTTTGTACAATTCTGGCAGGCACAGGGGTTGCAACAATAAATGAGAAGTGGTTTGTCATGGAGATGATATTCCCGTGGGGGAAAACTCCACGTGGACACAGCACCTTCCAAAAATGGCCACAAGTTCTTCTAGAACTTTGCCTCCTCCTCATTAAAAGGCGGTATCTAATACCCCTTGCATTCAGTCTAAGCAGACTTGTGACTCATTTGTAACCAACAAAACGTAGCAGAGCTGATCTCGTGTGATTTGCAAAGCTGGGTCACGCAAGGTGATGCAGCTTCTGCCTTGTTAAGTTGGGAAGCATGCATCTGGAGCCTTGAGATGAAATGTAGAAAGTCCAATTACCCCGAGACTGCCATGCCAGGAGGAAGCCCAGGCCACGTGGAGAGGCCATGCATATGTGTTCCGGCTGACATCCCAGCCGATGGCCAGCGTCAACGGCCAGACACGAGTGGATGAGTTTTCAGATGTTTCCAGGCACTCGCTATTAAATTACCCCAGCCTTCGAGTCTTCTCAACTGAGGCCCCATACGTCACAGTACAGAGACAAGCCATCCGCACTGTGTTCTGTCCGATTCATGAGTATTACGAAATGGTTGTTTAAACCACTAAGGTTGAGGTGATTTGCTATGCAGGAATAGTATTGAGAACACTGACAGTAAGCAGATACGTGAGCAAGATAATTTCATATCGACAGGTCTTCATGCAAACATACAATAGCATGGTAGCTTTTTGGAAGGCCTCTTTAGATGGCGGGGCAGGGGCAATGGGCAGGAGAGGGATAGATCAAGAAGGCCTTTCTGGAGAAATATCTGAATGCGATCTGACTGAGAAGGAGCCCAGCCACTAAAGAGCTGAAAGAGACTTCAAGGCAGAGGGTGCAGCAAGTGCAAAGGCCCTGAGGCAGGAATCAGTTTTGTAAGGATTCTGTGAAGGTCCGGAAGGCCCATGTAACTAGGGAGCTGTGGGTAAGGAGGAGAGTGGGGGTAAAGGAGTTGGGACAGGAAGACAGAGAGACAGTCATTTTGGTCCTAAAGGCAGAGAAGACTTAGATTTAAGACTGAATGAGCTGGGAAGCCACTGGAGGGTATTTACGGGAAAGCGACTCTATCTGGTAAACTCTCGAGAGTTTTGGCTGCCGGGTGGATGACAGATTGTTAGGACAGACAGGGGGAAGCAAGGAAGACCACTTGGCAGCCTACGGCAGTGGCTCGGGAAAGGGGGGAATGAGGTGGCCCAAGGCAGGGTGCTGGCAGCGAAGGGCAGTGACGAGAAGGGAGGAGGCGCCCTGCCCCGCAGGTCGGCCCCGGGTGGGGCCGCGACTTGGGTGAGGACCGGAACCCGCACCCGCCAGGAATCCCGGAGGGAGGCTCCGAGCGAGGGCCGGCCGGGACGGCGCGTCCTGGCGTCCAGCGTCTGCCGCGAGGAGCCGGCCTCTGGCTGCGCGCCTGCCCGGCGTTTCCGGGCAACGGCGGCGGCCGCCAGAACGTCCCGAACCCGGCGGCCTGGGTGACGTCATCATCACCTTGGCGACGGCCGGTGGGAAGACGCCCCCCCTCCCTCCGCCTGCCCCGCCCCGCTCCGGGGGCGGGCTCTGGGTTGCGCGCGTTCGGCCTCCGGTCCCGCCCCATTCTAGCCCCGCCCACCCCGGCCAGGAGGAGAGGCGGAGCCTCGGGCTCCGCGGCAGGTGTGGCGGCAGGTGTGCGGGGCTCCGGGCGAGGCCTCGCCGAGAGGCCGCTACTCTCCTAGGTGCCCGCCGCCACAGGCGTGCTCACCGCCCACCCGCCTGTCCCCTTAGGCTGCCACCTCCAGTCGTTGGGCCAGGCTCCAAAGTCATTAAGGTTATCTCCGCAGAGATGCTTGCCCTTGACCACCCAAGCTAAAGTAACGGCCATTCCTCTTCTCGTGGACTGACCTTGTTTTTATTTCCTTCACAATATCTGACATTATCTTCTTCTGATATTATCTCCTTCTAATATATTGTCTTCCCTCTTTAAGCCCAAGTTCCATGAAGTCAGGGATAAATTCTGCCTTGTTCATCTCTATTCTCAACATCCTGAATGGAACCTGGCACGAAGTAGGGGCTCGATAAATGTTAGCTGGGCGAATCACTGACTTCACTTCATCATTTCATTCATCTTTGCATCACTTGTTTGACATCTACAGCGTGCCTTCTATGCACTTTTGATAAGCAGCAGTGATACTGAGATGAACAAGACAGACCTCCACCCGGAGCTGAGAAAGATACATTAAAACTAATAGTTACCAATAACACTACAAATGGACATCTTTGAGTTCCAAGATGCTAGGCGTAGCTCCAAGCCCTGTACACATAATAATTTGCTTCATCTTCACAAGATGAGGTACCGTAATCACACCCGCTTTTCAGATGAGAAAAATGAGAACGGTCCTGCTGTAAGCTGCTGTAATCAAGTGAGATTGCACAGAGGGCAGAGGAGAGGGACATGTGGCCAGGAACCCAGAGGGATGTAGCTTTTAGTCCCAAGTGGGTAGATCTGCTATCTTAATTGCTCCCACACACCACTGTCTTCCACGGGACTGGCTCTTTCCGGTTCAGAGCTCTGCTGCCCCAGGGGAACTCACCATATGAGAAGAGCAGGTAATACCGGAGCTGTGACAGGTGTAGAGGGCTGAATCCAGGGCTGGCGGGAGGCTAGGAGCCTACCTGCTCAACTGAAGCAACGTGTGGACAAGTTCCCACATAACCTTGTGGGGGGCAGGATGTAGGGGGAGGCAGGTGGATGGAGGGGTATCCAGGAAATTCAGGAGCTAAACTGATCCCCATCTCTGGATTTTTGTGTGGGCTCTTCCCTCTGCCTAGCGTGCACCTCCCCTGGATTTTCACATATGTGACTCTTTGTTATTTAGATCCTAGGTGAGTTTTTCCCCCTTGGAGAGGTTTACCTTGGCCACGTCCTCTAAGGCAATCACCTGTTATTGTCACATCACCATATTTGAAGACTCCTCCCCTAGAGTGGGAGAGTGGCCTAGTCAGGTGCATTGCCCTTACTCCTGATCTGGTTTTTCCTGTCTATTCATGGTCTCTCTGTCTCCTCATTCTACAGGGTCAGTTCCCTGCGAGCATGACCCCATGAGACCTCACCTGAGTGCAACAGGTGCTCAGTACTTTTTGAAAGAGTGCAAAGGGCCCTGCACTAAGTCATTCCGGTTTTCCAGGCCAATCTCCAGGCACTCCCCTTCCCAGGAGCCCCTGCTCTGCACACAGCACCTGGTCTGAGCAGGGGAGAGGGCCCAGCCATCTTGGCCGCTAGAGTTCTCCTGCGGTGAGACCCCCCCTCCTTCCCAGGCCTGACCGGGCTGCTTTCCCACTCTGGAGCAGGATTCTGGTCAGATTCCACTCGAGGATGATGTCCGAGAAAGACCAGAGGTAGAGGGGAAGCAGTGTATGTATGGGCTGGGGAAGGGGGGAGGGGAGCAAGTGTGCAGGGCCTCTGTTTCCCAGCCAAGATGGTGGAAGAAGGGGTGGCCTTTCAGAGCCTTCCAGCCCTGCTATTGCCAGGAAAACGGGGCATGCGGAGGTCGTGGCTGTTTTCCCCCCATGGTGGGAACCCAGACTCCGGAGCAGACGCGCACACCGTCAGATGGACGCACGCAGGTGACAGAATAAAACCTGTGTTTATTCCGACTGGGTATCGTTTCCGTCTGGGGTACAGAGTGAAGGGTGGTGGGGGCAGAGAGGCAGTACATTGGGTTTTACGGACACGGCTGATTGCTGAGACTCCTGTGTGTGATCTTTGGGCTGCCGGGATGAGCCGCTGAATGAGGGAGATAGTGACGAGAGGGCTGCAACAGGGCCCTTCTGGAGCCCTCAGGCCAATCCTGAACAGCAACCGGTCCTGTTGCCCACCTGGCCCTGTCTTCTCCAAGAATCAAGGAGCAGAGGGCTGAGAACATTTTGGCTCCTAATAAAAGAAAGAACGGCCGAGGGGGGAGGATCCCTCAGGGGCTCCGAGTCAGGCCTGCAGACTCATGCGGACGGGCGGGCCTGTGGGAGAAGCAGGTGCGTCTGTCCATGTTCCGTCCTCCAGAAGCAGCGACCGGCCCCCGTGCCACTCCCATGTCCGTGCCGCTTGGCGGGCCTCTTCCCAACCTTTCTTCCCTTTGCAAGAATTGGGCCTACTGATGGAGCTGAGGAAACAGAAACCTCCCACAGGTCTCCAAAGATGCCCTTTCTTCTCGGTCCTGCCTCAGGTGTGCAAGGAGGTTGGCACCCGCCTCGGTCCTGGGGCCCCGGAGGGAAGCCCCCCCAGGGCGGGTCGGAGGCTATGGTAGAGGCTCAGGGGCTCACTGGGCTTCGGGCTGGGAGTGGCCGCAGGGAGCACGCACCCTGCCAGCCTCTGCCAGGCCCCCGCTGAGCCTGGCTGGGCTGTGCAGAAACTGCCGGAGCAAGGGGGAAGCGTGGAGCTCAAGGTGGGGTCCTGGGGCCCTGGGCAGCTCTGCCTCCTCCGTGACCCTGGTGGAGGGCTGGAGGGCTGGGTTCCTGCACTGGTCCACCCCTTCGTACTGCTGGGTAGCTGTTCTTGTGACTCCATAGCACTGGGGGCCGCCCGGTCCAGTCTGCAGCTCCACAATGCTTCTCTGCCCAGCGGGCAGGGGGCTTCCTAAGGAGGCAGGGGTGGGCTCTGGCTGCCCAGAGCATGGGGTGACCTCCTTCTTTCCAGCCTTGTCTTGGAAACCCTTCTGGTGGAGCTGGGCCTGGCCCACATCCTGTGCCAGGTGAGTGCCCCTGGGGCTGGGAGCCTCTGGAAGCTTCCTTGTGGCTGACTCAATGGAGATGAAGGTCGGGGAGCAAGATGAATCTCGGCTGGAAGGGAAGACCCCAGGGAGGCCCGAGTCTTCTCTCAATGTCTCTGGCCTCCTGGTGGAAGGAACCATTGGGGCTGATTGACCCCCGGCCTCTGCGTGATTTCTGACCTTGGCCTGACTCTGGACCTCAGAGTCCAGAGCATCTGGGTTTGGGCATGCATCCTGGGTTTGGTTCTTGACTGCAGTCTGCCCTCTGACCTCCCGGCCTGAGCAGTTAGGTCCGGCTTTCCTCCTGTCCGTGTTACCGATCTTGCGGGCACCGTGGTCCTTCAGGGGTCCTTGGGACTGGCCCTTGGTGTTTGTCTCAGGCTGGAGGCCAGACATGGAGCTCAGGGCCTTGTGTATAGCCTCCTCAATGTCCAGCAGCCTGGCCAGGGTCTGTTCCCTCAGCCGGGCCACCTCTGTGCCGACCTTTGTCAGTTCCCCAAAGGCCTGCACCACTGAGGCCTCAGGCTTTTGGGGGGCAGCACGAGCCTGAGGAGCCACTCCCAGCTGGGGCACAGTTTCAAAGAGCCTCCTCAGCGCCCGCACGTCCACACTGCTCGCCGCCTCCTTCTCCAGGGCTTGCACCTGGCTCAGGAGACCCTGGAGCTCTTGCTGGCTTCCCTGCAGAAGCCCCGCGTTCTCAGAGGCCCCTTGCTGGGAATCTGCCTCGGGCCTCTCTCCTGGGGGGCTGGGACCCTGCAGCGGTGAGGTGGGGTGACCGTGGAGAGCTGAGAGCTTGCGGGGCTCAGCGCTCTGGGCGTTGCTGCCTGCAGCCTGGCTCTTGGTGGATCTGGAAGCCGTGGCGCCGGGGCCATGTTGGGGGCTGGGCCAGCTCTGTTCTCTGGAGCATCCAGCCGGAGGCGTGCATCCCTGGCTGGCGGTGGTGGGGACGTGGGCTGGCCCGCCGATGGCTGCGTCTCTCTCCCCTGGCTTGTAGTCTCCTTGCCCGGCTTCTCTGGAGGAGCTGGGAGACAGAGCTGGGGGCTTGGGCAGCCACTGGGGAGGGGGGATCTGGCTTAGGTGTGCAGGTTTGGGAGGCAGCTGAGGTTTCTTCCTCGGGGGCATTTTGGGCTCCGGGTTTGGGGTCTTTGTCTGTGCGTCCCCAGGGCTTCTCTGGCTGGCAGGGCTGCTGTGGGAGTGAAGAAGGGGGGCCCTCAGGGCCTCGGAGTCCTGCCGGATACAGTCCTCATCGCGGCGGGCTTGGGCTGCGAAGTCGGGTCCTGTCACAGCAGCTGAGAGAGGAGGAGGAGGAGGAACAGAGGCATTATGGGAGTGCAGGCTGGCACCTGCAGGCCGAGGCCCAGAGGCCAGAGTGTGGTGGGCTGAAGAGGCAACCTTTGCAGCTTGGAGGCCTCCTGGGCCGACTCTTGCCATTGCCTTTTCTGGAGATCCCCAGGCCGTCTGTGTGCAGCCCCCAGGCTCCTCCCACCCAGGCCCCCGACTCTGCCTTGGCCCTTCCTGGAGTGGGCTTGGAGCCTGGGCCGAGGGGGCAGCGTCCCCGCCCCTCTGTGGGAGCTCTCTTTCGGAAGGCTGGACACCCCTTGATGGGTCAAAGGTCCTCACGGGGTGAGCAGTGTAGACGCCATCCTGAATAGTCACCCACCCCCCCGGCAGCCCTCCGGGCAGTGCTTCCTGTTCCCCACTGACCTTTCTGGGGGCTGCTGGGATCCTGGGGTCACCTCCAGCCATAGGCCCAGCGGTGCTCTGGGCAGCCACGGTGGCCGCAGCCGATGCCTGCCGCTGACCATCCTGACAGGGTGCGGAGGTGGCTCCAGGGGTGGAGGCCTCCTTGTGCTTGCTCAGAACGTGCTGGTGCAGGCTTTGGGCCTCGGCGGTGGCCACCCGCAGATTTTGCATGGCGGCCCGGAGGTCTGGGGCCCCAGGCCCCAGGGGCCTAGCTGTGGTTCCTTCCGACTCTCCCGCAGCTGCTATCCCTTTGTGTCCAGGGCGGCTATCTTCCCGCTTCCCTTCCCCAGCCAGAGGGACCGCCTTCCCCGGGCCTCTCAGATGCCCCATCGCCATGCTGGGGTCCAGAGGGGGCACATGGATGATGTTCTCAGCTGGGCGCAGCTTCTGGGCCCCCTCGCTGGTGGGCACGGAACCTGGATCAGCTGGTGGTTCCCACCGCAGACTGTGCAGGCCGCTTAGGTCTCCTTTGTCGATGCAGCTGGCCAGCAGCTGCACGCTGCCCCTCTCAGGGGCCCTGCCGGTCAGCCGGGGCTGCAGGGAGTAGGCGGTCAGTGAGACCAGCCCCTGCTCAGTCTCCTGCATCACCAGCCCGGTCCTCGCGACTGAGGCCCCCAGGCCACAAGCCAGCAGCTGCTGGAACTCGGGATCCACGTCATCGACATCCCCGCCGCCGCCCGGAGCTGGCAGCCTCAGTGGCTTCAGATGGAGCTGGCCCGCCGGGTCCTCCTGAACGAGCAGCCCCTGCTGGTCCACATCTGGCCGGCGCAGCACCTGGCGCACAATCCTGGGAAGCTCGCCAGACACCAGCTCCTCCTTCCGGACGTGGGGTGCCCCCTGCCCTGGGCCTGGGAGCACGTACCTGGCCAGGCAGAGCTCCCCTGGCCCCCGGGCCTCCATGAGGATGCCTCCATGGTGCAGGATGCCAGGCACAGTGTGCAAAGCCTTCAGGGTGCCCTCAGCCGCAGTCTCCTGCCTCTCCAGCGCCTTGTTGCCTGAGGGGCCCGTGGGCTGCTCCTCCTGGAGGTTGCCCCCTCGGACGCTCTCGGCCGCCAGGGAGCCCATGGGACAGTTCTCAAAGAGCCAGGTGAACTTGTGCACAGAGCCCACAGGGATGGGTTCGGGGAGTACTCTGGGCCCCTGGTCTTCCCCCTTGCCTGCCTCCAGGGCCTGGAAGACCTCCTTCTGCCGAGACACTTGCCCCGAAGGGATCTCCACGCGGCTGCAGTAGCGCACAGGCCCTCTTCCACAGGGACGGCCCGAGGCCTGCAGAGGCTCCGTTTCAAAGACATGCCCTTCTGTCTGTCTGGCCCCAGCCTGCATCTGGCTGACCTGCAGGTGCCGCTCCCTCGAGCCTTCTGGCCTGTCCAGGGGTTGGGGTGCAAACATCCAGGTGCAGGACCGAGCCTCGGCCTCCGTTGTGGGGTATGTGACCTCTGACCCCTGCCTCTCTGCCAACTCACTCATCGGGCAGGTCTCAAACAACCACCGGATGGTCCGCACATCACCTTTTGGGAGTGCCTCAGGCTGGGGACCTTCCTGACTCTTTCCTTCTTCTTCCTGGCGTTCTTCCCGTTCCCGCTGGTGGATGACCTCCAGGGGCTGGGTCTCAAAGAGCCACCGGGCCGTGCCTACATCTCCGGCCACCACTTCCTGCCGGGTGATACCCCGCACCACGTCCACGGTACTGGGGCTTCTGCCTAGCTGGTCCAGGGGCTGTGTCTCAAACATCCACCTGTAGCCCTGCACGTCGCCTCCAACTATCTGCTCTCTGCTGACAGAGGTCAGGGCATGGAGGTGGCCTTTGCCATCCTGCATGGCATACACCGGGGACCCTATGTCCTGGGACTGCCCAGCAGAATCCTTTCCTTCGGCTCTGCTCACATTCCTATGGGCCGAAGGCTCACCTTGCCCAATGCTGTCCAGGGGAAGGGTCTCAAAAAGGTTCTTGAAGGCCTTCACGTCCCCCTTCACGCCATCCCTCTGGGGAGCACTCTGAGAGAGGGACAGAGCTGAGGAGCCATCACTGTATAGATGCTCAGACGTGAGCCCTTCCTGCTCCCGGGAACCCACTCGCTGCAGGTGACCCACTTGGACCTTGTTTCTAGGAGTGTCCAGGGGCTTCATCTCAAATAGCCACAGGGTAGAGCGGACATCGCCAGGGACTACTTCCTCTTTGGGTGGGAGCTGTGCCCCAGACTCCTCGTCCCCCTTGAGAGTGTCTAATGCTCGGGTCTCAAACAAATGCTTCTGTTGCTGGACGTCTGGACCAGGAGGCATAAGGTCTGGGGATGCCTGGAAGTCTTTCTCGTCCACCAAGATCTCCCGAATGGCGTCCAGGGGTTGTGTCTCAAAGATCCAGCGGGTTGCGCTGACGTCAGGCCGGGCCCCCTCCTCTAGGGAGATCCCCCGGATTACCCGCACCTGGCTGGGGTCCCTGTTGATGGCGTCCAGAGGCTGCGTTTCGAAGAGCCAGCGGGCAGACCTCACCGCGTTGCTTTGGATCTCCTCCCGGCACGCAGCCTTGACCTCGTGGATGGCACCCTCTGCGTCCTGGATGGCACACAGTGGCTCTGTCTGGAACAGCTTCACTGTCTTTTTCACGTCGCCCTTCAGCTCCTGGATCTCTGAGCGCAGCTCCAGGGGGCTCTGCTCCTGGATGGAGGGGCGGGAGCCCAGGCGGTCCAGCGGCCGCGTCTCAAAGAGCATCCTGGTACCCTGGACATCCCCGCTGGCTTCGGGCTCCCTCACCGGGGCCTCCAGCGCCTCGGCCTGGCCGGTCAGCTCATCCAGCGGTTTTGTCTCAAACAGCCGGCGGGCTGCACGAACGTCCCCTCCGGATGGCGGGGGTCCTGCAGGCTCCTGGTCTGTGCTGTTGGCAAAGGAGCCTTCCTCAAATTTGCGGGAGGTACCCTGGACGTCCCCGCCCGACACGGGCTCCCTGGCAGGCGGCCTCTCACGGTCCCCGATGGCATCCAGCCGCCAGTTCTCGAAGATCCAGCGCATACACTGGACATCACCCTCGGTGGGCTCCTCAGAGTCCAGGACCTCGGCCAGGTCCTCAGCCACAGCCTCGGCCAGATTCTTGCGGAGCTCAGGGTGGATGTGCCTGTACAGGCGGCGGAGCTCGCTGGCTTGCCTCTGCTGGTGGAACTTGGAGAAGGACTCCTTGGGGGGCGGTGGCGGCAGATCCTCCAGGCCTGGGGGTGCGGGGAGGGGCAGGTCTTCTGCAGCTGCCATCGGAGTGGCCGGCGTGGGGGCTGCCTGCGTCTGGGCTTTGACCATCCTTCGGAGGAGAAGGGGCAGAGATGAGGAAAGGGCCGGGAGCTGGGAGAAGTCACAGTGGGCGGGGCCAAGGGGCAGAGCAGTCCTGCGTTGACCTGTGTTTAGGGACCCCCCCTCCTCTCCAGACCTCACCGGGGTATCGCCCCACCCCCTGCACGGCTGGCGTGTGACAAGGCTTGAACTTCGGGCAAAGCTTCTGCTTTCCCAGAATTACCCGGGTTGCTAGGAAGCAGGCGGGGCCCTAGTGGCCATGAAACTCTTGTCCTGTAGCCCTGTAAGGGATGCAAACTGGACACGCCCCCTCCTCGCCTTCCTTTACCCTAGTCCGGTTTTCCCGCGTGAGCTGCCAGGTGAATCCTGACCCAAAGGGTCCCAGTCCGGGAGAGGCAGGCAGGTCCCTAAACTGCGGACTCCTTCCCAGGGAGGAGAAATTCCCTTTCGCAACACCAGAGGGCGCAGTCGCCACTCTCATGGGAGCCCTGCCCAGCCTTTAACCTCTTGGCTGTCCATTCACTCTCCGGCCCTTCCAGGCCCCGCCTGGGGCCTGGGGCCTGTGCTACAGCAGAAGCGGCGGGGGGGGGGGGCGCGGCGGGAGGAGCAGGTGTTCACCAGATACCTCACGGTTCCGCAGGGCCAGATCCTGAATCCCAGGTAAGGGCTTTGTGTGCCATACCCCGAGACTCAGAAGGTCTGAGCTTAGGGGGACCTCAATCTCGAGGGTCTTCTAGCCCAGCCACTCACAATTAAAGACGAGGAAACTGAGGCATAGAGACAGTCAGAGCTTTGCTAATGAGGTCGGTGCTCCTAGACCCTTTTGGGGGCCTAGCTCCCAAGAAATAGGAGGGGAGGGGGCGCGAAGCTGTCTTCCTGGCTGTGGTCCCTCTGTTCCCCCACAGGCACCCCTAGGAGAGCATGGGGGTGACACCCACAGGGAGGGAGGGCAGCGGACTGAGGGCTTACTGCGGAGACAGCCTGCCCTTGCTCACGCAGACTCTTCCCCAGCTGCACACAGCCGGCCCCAAACTCCTGTACTTCTCTTTCTCCCCCTTTCACATCAGTCAGCTTCCCCCAAGGCGCTGTTTCCCCCTAGCGCCGCCCCCCTCCCCACGGCCTCCCACCCCTCCAGCCCTTCTCTGGTCTCTGTCCTCTGTGTGTCTTATCTGTCTTGTGACAGGTGTACTGACAGTCCTCAGAGGCCAGTAGGGAAAGAATGAGAAGCACGTCCCCCCTCCCGCTGCCCCTGACCCACTGCTCAGCTCCACGCTCGTGCTAAATATAGCGGAGGTCCTGGCCTCGGCATGGCCCTGGGCTCTGGCGGGAGGCTCAGGCTCGCCACTGGGCCCCTGGGCTCCGTCACCCACCTCATCTTCTCTGCCCGGGGCTCCCTGATCCTGCCCCCTCCTCCTGAGCGGATATCAGGCCCCTGGCCTGCAGGGTGACCAGGGCTGGGGCCTGGGGGTGGGGGGAGGGGCAAGGATACAGGCAGGGGGTGGGGGGCAGGACATCCTCTTCGTGGCTGCCTCAGAAGACGTGGTGGCCTGAGACCTGCCTGTCACCCTCCTCCTGAGGTAGCCATCCGGCAGGCCCACCAGACATCAGAGCCCCGAGGAGGGAAACGTCGAACAAAACCTGTAGCCGGAGTCTCAGGGCACGCTCCGGGTGGTTCCTTTTGTTTCTGAGTTCTGATGGGAAAAGAAGGCCACCCATGCCTCCCTGTCCTGTCACTACCAGTGCGGCCTGAGCAGATGGCACGTATGGGTCACCAATTCCGCCCCACCGCCGACCCCAGGAATCTGCAGAATCTCTGCTATGGTTACAAATTGTTAGAATCATCAGTCCAGGGATGTCAGAACTAGGGACACTCAGAGGTCAAGGAACCTAACCCCCTCATTGTTTAGCTGGGTAAACTGAGGCCCAAAGACAGGAAGGAGCTGTTCCAAGGGGCTCCATAAGGCAAGATCTGAAGCAGGTTTTCTGACCCCTGGCCCTTTCACCCCTGCCCCTGCCTGGACTGAAACTCCTGGGGCTTAAGTTTCTAAAGGGCAGGGACAGGCATGGGGTGCGGATGGAATCAGAACCGGACTATCAGACTTAGGGTCAGACCTGAACCCCAGAGCCTGGCCTCCTAGGGCTGGGCCAGCCTCTCAGGGTGACCCCACCTTTTCTCTCAGGTCTGCTTGTCCTTGACTCAGCCGCCTCCACAGGCCTCAACATCTGGGAAGACTCAGATTTGGTCTCCCCCCCCCTTGTGTCCCCAGATCTGCCCCAAGGGCTTTCCTACTGGGCAAGACCATGGCCTGGGGCAAAGTCGGCCTCCCACCCCAGGCTTTAGGCCATGATATGTGGGGAGCTGGGCTCAGGCCAGCCCTGGGAAGATATTCTGGTGCCAGATATGCCAAGACTTTCGCCCACAACAGCTGGGCACGGGGTTTGTCCTCACTAGGCGGGATTGGGCCTACTTCCTACCTTCCAGCCCCCGTGTCCTCTCACCTCTCTTGGGTCCCTCTTTCCTCCAGACTTTGGGCCTGCCTGGGGCTCCCCTGAGAGGAAACCCTGAAGCCTGAGGAGCTCCATACCTGTGTTTTAAAAATCGCAACTCCAGGCCACCTCCTCCTGAAAGCCTTTCTGGATTATGCCAGACTGGTAAGAACCTGTCTCTTCTGTGGGACTCAGGCCTGTGGCAGCCACTCTGAGACGGGCCATGGGGCTCATGCTAATTCTCCTTTAATTTCCTCATGGAATCTTTATATCAGGACCCCCCCCCCCAATTCACCTACGACCTCCTTCCTCTGCCCAGAGCTACCCCTGATATACATTACCCTGAGAGCCATCCCAGAGGGGATCCCAGCCCAGAGAGTCAGCCTGCCATGGAAAGACAGGGTAAAGACTCACCTGAAGATCCCACTTGGCTGAGGGGGTGCTGGGGGGGGTCTGTCTTTCCCGTCCGGCTTCTTGTTCACGGCCGGTCCTGTTCTGCTGGCCTCCTTCGATGCCGTCTCACTGCCCTGGCTCGGGTCTCTGTCCTCTGCCAGCCCTAGCCGCTGCCTTTATCTTGCTGGCGCTGGGGTGGGCCAGGTGGGGGCGGGGGCGGGGGGGTGGAGAGGCTAAGTTCAGAGTATGAAGTGGCTTAGTTATTTTTAGGGCTTGTGGAAGTTCCCCTTCCATCCCAGGGGATCAGTTACATGTCCTTTCTGCCGGGAGGGGAGGAAGAGTAGGGACAGCTTCATTCATTCAAATTGCATCTGAGGACTGGGGTCAGTGACTCAGCTCTGGGGTGGGGTGCAGGTGTCCCAGACTATTTTGAGGGAATGAATAAAGAGGGGCATCTGACACCTGGACGGCCCCTAATCCCATGTGCTGCCCCCGCAACCCCTGCTCCACACTGGCCTCTGACCATTGCTGATGTGTGTGTGTCCACTGTGCAGGGGACTGGAGGCCTCCTGCGGGCAGGCCTGTGCCCTCTCCTCCTCTGCTCCTGGCCTGGACACTTCTAAGGGTCAGCCCAGCTCTCCTTCTCCCCCATTCCCTCGGTGCCAAGGATCTCCTCTCTCTTCTCCTTCCTTTTCTTGCCCCACAGCACCCGTCTACACAGTCCGGAGTGCAGCTGGATTGGGGGAAAGACGTCTGAATTTCCAGGCTTCGACTCTTCCCTAAGTCCCTGAATTATCAAAGAATTCCGCGGGATGGTTCTGTGGTTTTCATAGCAGATTATCTGGGTCCTTGTTTACTTTTGGGCTCTTCCCTCTGACTCAGGGCCCAGACTTTCTGGGAACGGAGGGGAAAGGGAGGGGTAGCACGCGGCGCGCTGACTGTGGGGTTATTTCTGACCCTGGAGTCATCAGCTTCCCAGTCACAGACAGACTGGAGCAGGGTGAGGGGGTGGGGTGGGAGGGGGTGTCATGCCTCCCTCTTCTGGGCCTTCCAGAACCCAAGGTGCTTAGCAGGCTTCGGAGATCCTGACATTTAGACCAGGAAGGTGAGGGGTGTCAGGGGGACCATCCAGAGCACACATGAAGGAAGCCTTTTGCCCAGGCTCTGGGTCTAAGGCCGTGCAGGTGCATTCTGTTACCTGGCAGAAAAGGTCTTCCTTTTCTGGATGCCCTCTGGTGCCAGGGAGCGATCCAGGCACTGCTCACTTTTTCCACTGAGTCAGTGTGAGTCATGCTGCACTAACCTGGGGGCAGAGAGAGGGGCATCTGGGGACCCCTTCTCTTACATCCACTCCCTCTTTTGGCTTCCCCTGTCCTTTTCTACCCCTCTGCCTGCTCCCCAGGCTTTTCCTGAGCCTCTGGTTTGTTCTTATCTAATACACCGTGCTTTTCAATGTAGTCACCACTAGCCATAGGGGATTCTTACTTATGTTTAAATGGAGCGAAATGAAGTAAAATTAAAAATCCAGTTACTCCATCACACGAGCCACATTTTGAGTGCTCCGTAGAAACATACTGGACACATCCTTGTGGAAAGTTCTTTTGCACTGCTACTGACACTGAAAATCTCATAACAGGGCACGTTTCCCTCTTTGCCTTGGCTGTTAGGAAGCTCCGAGCTACATCCATAGTCTAGCAAGGAGACTTTGTGCGCTGCGTCCTGCGTAATGAGGGTCTGTCTTTGAGAGGTTCCCAGAATAAAGGACTTTCAGTTTTATTTTATTTACCTTTTTTTTTTTAAATTTTTTTTTCAACGTTTATTTATTTTTGGGTGTTTTATTTACTGTTTTAAAAAATGTTTCTTTATTTTTGAGAGAGAGAGAGAGTGTGCACACAAGGGGGGAAGGGCAGAGAGAGAGGGGGACAGAGGATCTGAAGCAGGCTCTGTGCTGACAGCAGACAGCCCGGTACAGGGCTCAACCTCACGAACCACAAGATCATGAGCTGAGTTGAAGGCAGACGCTTACCCGACTGAGTCACCCAGGCACCCCAAGAACTTTCAGTTTTAAAGCTGGGAGCCTCCAAGAACACCGTCACAAGCTGGTCACCCTATGTGTAATGATCCCACAGTGCCACATCATCAAGGTGTCAATTACAAGGCCATCAAGGCACGTTTTATCAGAGCATCTTTGGTGGCCACACTGCACGGCTTTCTCAAACCATCCGGGGAATGAGGCTGGAAATAAATAAATACACGGAGGTTGAATGTCTGTGCTGATTAATTGATCTTCGTCACAAGGGGGAGGGGCCTCGCGGGGAGGGTGGAGAGGGCAGGCTGTTGTTTTCAGGGGCCAGTCCCTCCTTCCGCGGGGGGGGGGGGCGCTGCTCCTCCGTCAGCCCCTCCCTCCAAGCGGGATTGGCCGGAAGTTCATGGTCTCCCTGCAGAGCTGGCACGCAGTGGCAGATTGGGGCAAGTTTCAGGAATGATTACAAGGCAGACTGCCTGAGTTCGAATCCTGCCCGTGACACCCACCAGCTGTGTGAGCTTGGCGAGTTACTTGTCCTTCTCTTCCTCAGTGTCGTCATTTACAAGGTGGGGATAATCATCGTGCAGGCCTTGAAGCGTTGCTGTGAAGAATATACACATTTCTCTCTCTCACGCACGCACACACACACACACACACACACAGTGCATTTAGAGCAGTGCCTGGCACACTAGAAACTCAATAAATGAGTAACCTCATTAAGCTTTCCCCTGGATCCCTGTCACCCCAGCTTCTCCGGATCCCAGATCCCAGTGTGTCCTCCCTGTCTGAAGACGAGTGCCTTTCCAGGCACCGGCTGGCGGCCGTGGCCTCCCTCTAGCTGGGAAGCACGCAGTGCGAGGGACGGCTCCGAGCAGCCCAGGCTGGCTGTTCCAGACCTTCAGGAGACAGGTCTGCTCAGCCTCTTGATAAAACTGTCAGAACCCAGAATGGGGGTTTTCTGCTCTGGGGTCAGCCCCAGGGGAGGGCCGACTTGAGGGGCGAGTCGCCACCCTCCTGCCCTAGGAATGCGGCTACCGCGTGAGAGGCAGCGGAGCGTGGTCTGGGGAGCGTGGGATCTGGTGTCACACAGCTGGGATCAAATCGCCAGCTTGTCGCTTCCTATTTATGTGACCTCTGAACGGTCTCTCGGTTCTCTGCACCCTAGCGTCTTAGTTCGGGATCTTCGTTCGGGACCATTCCCAGGACGCAGCAGCTCGTTGGCCGCGGAACCTGTCATGGGACCCACAGTGCGGTGGGAAATGGACCCGGTGAGGGCAGAGGTACCAGCTTGGTGTTGAGGGGCCCAGGGAGGGAGAAGCAAACTCCAAGTGGGAGTACCCAGGTGGCTTCACGGAGGAGGCGGCCTGTGAACCGACTCCCCCAAATAAGGAGGCACTTGACGGGAAGAGATGGGGGGTATTAGAAGCTGAATTATGTCCCCCTCAGATTCATTATTGAAGCCTTAACCCCCAGACCTCAGAATGTGACCGTATTTGGAGACAGGACCTTTAAAGAAGTAACTGAGGTAAAATGAGGCCAATGAGGGTCCTGATCCAGTAGGACTAGTGTCCTCTGTAAGAAGAGAAAGAGACACCAGAAATGCATGAGCACAGAGGAAAGGCCCGGTGAGGGCACAGTGAGAAAATGGCCATCTGCAAGCAAGCCATGGAGAGAGGCCTCAGGAGAAACCAAACTGGCCATTGCCTGGATCTTGGATGCCCAGCCTCCAGAACTGTGACAAAATTAATTTCTGTTCTGTAAGCCACTCAGTCTGTGGTATTTTGTTCTCGCGGCCTGAGCTGACTAAGTTAGTGGGGAACAGCACAGTGTACTTGGCCGTGAGGAGAAGGGTCCTCAGGGGCGGTCAACAGCTGTCCGGCTTGGGGCAGCGGGTCGGCGATGGGAGTCAGGGGGAGGCCAGGGTGAATGGGGGATAGGGCGGGGGGTTGGGGGTGCGGACAGGCTGACTTTGGACAAGATATGGCCTAAGTGTAGTCATGGAGCTGGGAAAATCTGACTGAGCCCAGGGCGGAGAGAGGGGTGTTGTTAAAGGAGTCCCCGAAATCATGGGGTCAAGTATAACCCATTTGTGCACCTTCTAGCTCTGCTGAGTACAGATTAATTTGAGCAGGTCTTATAGGATATAGTTGGCAGAATTCTTTAACATTTATTTATTTTTGAGAGACAGAGAGAGGCAGCATGAGAGTGGGGGGAGGGACAGAGAGACAGAGACACAGAATCCAAAGCAGGCTCCAGGCTCTGAGCTGTCAGCACAGAGCCGGACGCGGGGCTTGAACTCATGAGCTGTGAGATCGTGACCTGAGCCGAAGTCAGATGCTTCACCGACTGAGCCACCCAGGCGTCCCTTAGTTCGCAGAATTCTAAAGATGGAATGGTGAGCCTGGGTGGCTCAGTCGGTGAAGCATCCGACTTCGGCTCAGGTCATGATCTCACACTTCGTGGGTTCGAGCCCTGCATGGGGCTCTCTGCTGTCAGCGTGGAGCCCACTTCGGATCCTCTGTTTCCCTCTTTCTTTGCCCCTACCCCTCTCCCCACTCATGCATGCTCTCTGTGTGTGTCAAAAGTAAACATTAAACAATAAATATGGCCCCCCAAGATTCCTGTCCCCTGGGATTCATTACACACTACTCTAAGCACTGCTGTGAAGGATTTTGCATGTGTGATTAAAGTCCCAAGTCAGTTGATCTTAAGATCATGATAAAGAGATCATCTGGGTGGGCCTGACCTAATCAGGGAAGGCTCTTCTTCGCGGAAAGTTTTCTTCAGCTGGCTGCAGGCAAGGGGACATTTGACACACCTTCCCCAACTTGCAAATGGAGGGACCATCTGAGAAGGAATGTGGTGCCTTAAAGAACTGAGAGAGCCTCCTGGCTGACAGCAAGGAAATGGGGACCTCGGTCCAGTAATTATGGGAGCCGAATTCTGTCACCATCTTGAATGAACTTGGAAGAGTTTTCTTCAGTGTCCAGGCGAGGCTCAGCCTCGTTCCAGCCTTGCGATTCCCCGAGCAGAGAGCTCAACTCTGCCGTGCCGGACTTCTGTATTGGCTACAGAACTGTGAGCTAATAAAGGGTGTCACTTATCCTACAAAGTTTGCGATATTTGGCCTCACAGGAATAGAAAAGTAATCGAGGGCAAACTGGAGTACTTGAGGGAGGGCGGGAGGCCACGCCTGCCTACTTGGAACAGGCACTGGGTCCGCCCAGAGGCTGGCTTAAGCATTCTCCACCGTGTGGCTGGCTGGGGGGGGGGGTCCTAGGAAGCTGTGCTCAGTACGGCCCAGGTCAGCAGGGAGCCTCAGAGCATCTCAGCCTCCAGAAATCCCGGTTAGGGGAAGTCACAGCAGGAAGAGCCCAGTCTTTCATCACCCCCCAAATCACACGTGGGGAGCTGGAGGCTTGCGGGAGAGCCGGGGCTCCGCGGAGCAGTGAAGGAGTGGGTTCAGAAAGCCCACCTCTGGGACCCCAGCTCCACACTTGCCAGCTCTACAGCCTTGGACAGGTCGTATCAGCTCTCTGAGCCTCAGTTTTCCTGTCTGTACAGTGGGGATGGGCTGGTGAGGGAAGGGCTTCCGGGCGGAGGGAAGAGAGTGGGCACAGACACAGGTGTGGATGGGCGTGACATGTGCCGTGTGAGTTGAGGGCAGGGTGGATGGCGGGATGGAGAGTGGTCTTGGGGGATGGGCGGGGGCCAAGGGGTGAGTGTCAGCCAAGGAGGTTGGGCCCCATTGCGAAGGGTCTATTTCAGGGACAATTTGGATCACAGGAGGCGGGTGATGAGAGCTGGTCCCAGCAGCCCAAGTTCCAAGTGACGGAGATTTTGCTGGTGGCAGAGAAGAGGGGACAAAGGGGCTGCGTCAGCGTGGTGCTCAGGAAGTAAAACAGACGAAATGTGAACGAGCTAAAAGGTGCCCGAGTGTGCTAAAAGGTGTGCTGTCTAGGCAAAGCGACAACCGTTCGGTGTACTTGGCCGTGAGGAGAAGGGTCCTCAGGGGCGGTCAACAGCTGTCCCGCCTGGGGCAGCGGGGAGGCGATGGGAGTCAGGGGGGAGGCCAGGGTGAAAGGGAGACGGAGGGGACCGGCTGACTTCGGACAAGATGAGGGCAGAGCCGGTCTTCAGGGGCCAGGTACTGGGATCCGGACCCCTGGGCTGGTGACAGGAGACCTGGCAGCCATTTGTGTGCAGAGGGGATGCAGGAGTGCTCCCCCAGGGCTCTGCGAGGAGCAGCAGGCTCGGGGACAGACCTGGGAGACGCTGCAGAGTGAGGCAGCAGCCAGGGAGGCAGGACAGGAACCAGGAGAGGAGTTGGTCTTGGAAGATGCTGAGGGAGAAACGCATTTCAAGGAAGGAAGAGAGCAACGGTGTTCGGTGCTCCCAGGAGTAAGGAAAGGAGCCCGAAGGGGCTACCGGATTCGCCAAGGATGCCCTTGAGGACGTTGGCCGGAAGCCGCCGCGAGCCAAGCCACGTGGAAGCACCCGGGAGAAATGCTTCTGGTCCCTAAGTGCTCTGGTCCTCACAATTCTCGCTGGTCAAGTAAGAGCCAATATAGGAGTCAGGGTTGTCGTTAAAAACCAAATCGGGGTCAGGAAAACACCTCTGGCAAGAGAGGCGCAGAGTTCCAAAGGCAGGTGGACAACCGGAGCTTTGGAAATGGCCGGCAATGCCTCCAGTGCCCAGAAGGTGGCAGCACCTCATCAAGTGACACATCGTCTCTCTCGGAAGACTTGCATTTTATCATCTCGTTGATTTATTCTGCAAGAATGCTTTGCCCTGCTGCTAGGTGCTGAGCTCTTGGCCAAGCACTGGCGATTTTATCTCTCTCTCCCCTCATGGAGCCTACATGAGGCAGATAAAACACACAAGTGATTTATCATCATAACTATCAATTCACCCTCTGACTTCAAAGCCTTATCTCAACCCTCAAAAAACTTCAAAGCTTTATCTTCTCCAAGTTACAGGGCAACCTTTCTAGAGTGTGACATATATCCCTTCCTCCTTGAACAAAAGGTACCGAAAGTCCCTTGCTTGTGCGTGGGACACATTGAGCACATTTTCCAAAGACGGCTGCTCTAGTATCTCCAGTCCCACCACATCTCCCTTACCAGACTTTGGCTCTTCTCCGCCTGCTAGAAAGGAGTTACACGCCGCCCTCTTGCATCCAGGCTAGTGGAAGGACACTCTATGACTTTTCTTTCCTTTTGCCAAAATGTTTATTCCTTTTTGAGAGAGAGAGAGAGAGAGGAGAAGTGTGAGCGGAGGGAAGGGGCGGGGTGGGGCATCTAGGGTAAACAGGACAGGAGTGATCTGTGCTGTGGTGACAGTTCCTGTCCAGCCAGGCAAATAGACCACATCAAAGCTCTAGAGTCCACTGGCTAAAAACTTGAAGGCAGGACGAGGTTATCTGGCTCCAGGCACCGCACCTTTTGACCTCATCTCCAAGTATAGAATGTGTAGGGCTAACCTCCCTTTCCTCAGAGTTATTGTCAGAGTGGCTGTTGAGAACATGCAGGAAGCTGGGGCAGGTCCAGGGCGGTCCCGGGGTGACCTCGCTCCAGCCCAGGCCACCACTTCCCACCGTTCGTTCCCACACTAGCCTCTCGACTCTCCCTCGAGTGCCTGCTTCTGGTGCCCTCACCCCCGGTCACAGGGCGGCAAGAGAGGGGTCTGCCCCCGTGCTCAGACCACCGCAAGGCTTCCCTCTGCGCCTGGGATGAGACGGAAGCCGGCCAGCCTCCCAAGGCTCTGAGTGAAGCAGCCCCACCGGTGTCCCCAGCCCCGCCCCACAGCGCTCTCGCCCTCCCTCCCTTGCCTGCCCTCAGGACGCACAAAGCTCTCTCCCACTCAGGCTGGTAGGGCCTGCCGGTTCTGCTTGCTGAGCTGCCCGGCACACCTCAGCCTCCTCCACTCCCTCGCCTCCCCTAACATTTGCCTCAGGAGCAAGATAAACGGACCCTGGCCCCGCCCTTCTTCGCCTCCTGTCCCTGTTCTGTCCTGCACCACGAGGGGACTGTGGCTGTGTGAGGACACCCCAGACTGCAGGCACATGGCCTCCATAAACTCCCCTCTCCACGGCCACTCCCCGGGCCTCGCCATGTGGGCCCCGGCAGAAAAGTCTGGTCTCAGGCGGATGGACCTAGAAAAGAGGCTGGGATGATTGAGAATAGCGGGGTCCCGGGTACCTTGAGATGGAGAAAGACCTCTTCGAATGGCTGACCCAAGGGGGCTGCCAGGAGCCCAGTGGGAACCCCAAAGAGAGAATGTTTGTGGGGTAAACTTCTAGGTCCAGTGGCTAAATGGGAGTTATCCGGAGCAAGCTGAGAAGTACATCCACGTGTCAGTAACTGCAGGAGGTATGGAGTTTCGGGGAGTCCCCAAAGAACCTTCAAAACACCCCGTGATAGAAAGAGCCGGCCTTGAACATCTGCCAAGCTCAGGAATCAATGCTTTAGGAAAGTACCAGAACAGCAATCTCTCTCCTGCCCTTTTCCCTTGAACTTGGCCTCTGGAGGGGTCAGAACACCAAGGGCAAACTGGGCAGATGTGGGGGGGGGCGGCAGGGAGGTGAGCAAGGCGGCACTATGGAAGGCTGTCCCGACTCCGCTTAGAAACTCAGGTGGGGAAGTCAGGGAGGGATCGGTAGCGAGTTATTTCTCTTCCTTCTCCGGACTCAGTCCTCTTTGCCCTTTAGCCAACCACTGTCACTCCAGGCTCACGGTGCGGGAAGGAGACAGAGGGAGAAGGAGACGCAGGGAGAAGAAAAGCGCCCCCTGGGAGCGTCGGATGCCCAAATGCTGGCCCTGCCTCTTGCGGACTGCCCTGTGGGTGCACTGGAGACACCACCCATGGGTGGGTCATTCCCTCAACAGGGCGACGTGACCTCAAGACAAGTGCTTACCCCTTCTTCGCGTCTGCACGCACGTCCTCCTGAGTGGGCTTGCATGCAGCCCAGGGAACGGGCTCTCCCGGCCGCCCTCTTGAAGGCCCCCTATCGGACCCAGGGTAGGAGGAGGGACAAGTCTTGCTTCAAGAAACCCTCTTTCCAGTTTAACTTCCAGTCCCAAGCTTCTGCCTGGTGGCACGTGTTGGGCTAAAGGTGAAAAGCCAATTTGGTCGCCAACTTTCTGTAAGTCTCGGACTTCATTCCAGACTGGGGGTGGGGGAGGGAGGGGGCTCTTGGCAGCGTTTTTCTTACCCATGGAGCTCTGACTAAAATCTCTGAGCTAGGAAATGCCCTTTGAAAAAGTCTTGTTACATGAACGGTTTTGCATCTGGAGGCATTCAAAATGCACCTCCATGGCATCAAGATGATTTAAAAAACTTTTTCTTTTAACATTTATTTATTTTTGAGAGACAGAGAGACAGAGTACATGTGGGGGAGGGGCAGAGAGAGAGGGAGACACGGAATCCGAAGCAGGCTCCAGGCTCCGAGCTGTCAGCACAGAGCCTGACGCGGGGCTCGAACTCACGGACCTCGAGATCATGACCTGAGCCGAAGTCAGACGTTGGACCTTCTGAGCCATCCAGGCGCCCCCATGTCTTCTCTCCTCTTAATCTGCTTGTTGTTAGTTAATGCACAGGCCCCAACACTGACCCTCGGCCAGCAGAAGAAAATTGTTTTTGTCCCGATACACTCTACTCTTGACAGCAAATGTAGGGATGGGCGTCTAAAATTTTCTGTCCGGTGCTGGATTGTATCTTCTGCTCTGCCGAAGTTCCTGCACAGCAGAGTCCACTCATTCTCTCCCGCTTATGCGTGGTAACTGGCTTAGAAGAAGAGACGAAGGAAAAGAGAGATTATTCTGGTAAATTTAGTACTTATTTATAGAAACCACGGTACCTCCCTCCACTTTAGCCACAGCCAAGGAAGGGCTGTCGGGCTGCCCGGGAGCAGCTGCGTAAAAGGAATGCGCTCTTGGTTCCAAAGCGATCACGGCCAGGAGAGTGGATGCATTAAGTTTGTTTTTGTTCAGTCTGGTCTAATTGCACTTGTGTGGAATGTAGAATGTCACCAGGTGGCTGATTACAAAGTGACTGGACCAAAAAAAAAAAAAAAAAAAAAAAGCAATAGCTTCTATATTAGTCAGGCATGACAAAATGCCATGGGCTGGATGGATGGCTTAGAGAACAGGACTTTTTTTTTTTTTTTTTCTCACAGTTCTGAAAGGTGAGACGTCCAAAAACAAGGTAACTGGCGGTTTGGTTTTTTGGTTGGGGCCGCCCTCCTCCCTCCCTGGCCCCCCCCCCCCCCAAAGGGGGGGGGGGGGGGTGTGTAAGGAGAGTCCTAATCTCTCTTCCTCTTCTTAAAAGGACACTAATCCTGTCAACGGGGGCCCCACTCTCATGACCTCATCCAACCCTAATTACTCTCCAAACACCATCGGGCTGGGAGGGTGGGGCTTTCGCATAGGAATTTGGGGCGGGGACCCAGATATTCAGTCCCTGAAGTTTCTCTATAAACAAAGAGCAGCCGGTTAAGAAGTTCCTGAGAAATACAGCACAAAAGGTTTGTGTTACAATGTGTCACTATTGTGTTTCTTTGCGCCGTTCTTTGTTAGATCTTTGCCTGCTGACCTCGAGCCTACCTCCCCATTCCCCTCCTGCTGGAAACTTAACCGGCCCTCCCTGGGAATTGCCTGTGGAGTTCTGAGAGAGGGATCAGATGTGGAGGGGGGAATGTATCTCACGGACAATTATGCACCACCAATAGCACGCCTTTCTGGGCCACTAGGTTCTAGCCCTGTTCATTGTGTTGGAGTGACCTTGAAACCCTTCCTAACAGGTGAGTTACTGATACATAACTGCTGCCCTGGCTGGTATTGATTTTAATCGACTTCCTCCCTGCCTTTCGTTCCTTTTGTAATTCATGTCGGAGTTCCTTCTCTCCCGGTAAATTTGCGCCTAAATTTGTGCCGTTTGGAGTTTTCCTTTGAATCAGTCATACCGTCTGCTTGGTTCCGTCAGTTGATACGAATGAAATACATCCTTCCACACGTGTTCATTTGTTACAGCTGCATGAGTCACGAGACCTTACCGTGTGCTGAAAATTATCTTTTTATAAAAATGCTTATTTTTGAGAGAGCGCGAGCACGAGTGGGGGGCGGGGAGGGGACAGAGGATCTGGAGCGGGCTCGGACAAAGCCCGATGTGGGGCCCGAACTCACAAACTGTGAGACCATGACCCGAACTGAAGTGGGACACTTAACCGACTGAGCCACCCGGGCGCTCTCCCCCCCAAAATTATCTTTGAACACAAGGAAGCCTTCGGGAGAGGTGGCAAGATTCCACTTCCAGAGAAGGTCTGGCTGAATCTCTCAGCTCCTTGTCTTCTCCATCTCTGGTCATAGCCACTCATCCTTCCAGTTGCTCAGACTCCAAAACCTTGAGATCATTCTTGACCCTTTCTTTGCTTGTACCCCCTCGTCCAACCTTGTGGTGGGCTGAATAATGGTCCACCTCCTAATCTCTGGAACCTGTGAATGTGTTACTTTATGTGGCAAGGGGGACATTGTAGATGTGAGTATATTAAAGATTCTGAGATGGGGAGATTATCCTGGATTATTTATTTATTTAAAAGCTTATTTACTTTTGAGAGAGAGAGAGAGAGAGAGAGAGAGAGAGAGTATGCAAGCGGGGGAGAAGAAGAGAGAGAGGGAGACAAAGGATCCTGAGCGGGCTCTGTGCTCACAGCAGAGAGTCCGATGCAGGACTTGAACTCATCAATCGCAAGACCATTACCTGAACCCAAGTCAGACGCTTAACCGACTGAGCCACCCAGGCGTCCCTATCCTGGATTACTTCAATGGGCCCAATCTAATCACAAGAAAGGCAAGAGGCTGCAAGTCAGAAAAAGGAGATGTGGGCACAGAAGCAGAAGCTGGACTGATGGGCTCTGAAGGCAGGAGGGGTGGGGCCATAAGCCAAAGAACACACAGTGACCTTGAGAAGCAGACAAGGCAAGGGAATGGATTCTCCCCTCCGGAGCCTGTGGAAGGAACCAGCCCCAACGGTACCTTGATTCTAGCCCCAAAGACTCGCTTCAGACTTCTGAGCTTCAGAACTGGAGAGAGTAAATTTGTGTTGTTCTAAGCCAGCAATAGGAAACTATTCTAGAGCCTTTTCTGCTCTCTGGATGCGGGAGATGAGAGTCCAAGGTCTGCCAAGGAGACCTTCTGGCTTTCACTCTTGGCATGCTTTAGAGGCTCCCGCCAGGATCAATTTCCATCGCATTATAGTTGCTACAGTTACTACTCCGAACCTCTAAAGGCCTGACACTCCACACCCATCAGGAGATCCCCTCCCTCCATCCACCATCCACCAGCTCAGCCCCCGGGACCGTTCAGACAATTGCACTGCCACAGCTCCTCAGGGGCCATCTGTACCTACAACCAGCAAGGTAATCAGCGCCAAAGTCCCATTTCAGGTTTGCTTTCTCAGGCTGCTCCCAGCATGATCTGTTGCAGGTCAGGTTCCCCCGGGAATCAGACTCTGAGATGCAGATTTGCATACAGGAAGCCTTCTGGAGAGCGCCCCGAGCCCAAGAGGTGTGGGGAAAGGATGGGGGGAGGTGGGGGGAGACCATCGAATTGCAATGCAGCCAGCACAAGGCTCACAGCTGTCAATCCTGCAGAGGTTTGAACCTGGGGTAGCCCTTCCGTGTTGTCTGCTCAGGGGCCCAGCTTTTCACGTTCTTTCATCGGTGGTGTTGCCTGTACGTTGGCTCCAGGAAGGGGGTGCAGCCTTGGGCAAGGTAGTTTTTCCCAGCCCCAGGCAATCCTTGGAAAGAGAGAGTCCCCTGAGGGCTTTCAGCCCAGCTCAGGTCAACCTTCTCAGCAGCTGGGTGAATGAGTTCTGGCAGGGGTGAAGGGGCAGGTCCGGATGCCGTCTATCCCAGTGACCTTTTATTGTTATTATTTTAAGTGTATTTATTTATTTTGAGAGAGAGAGATAGCATGTGTGCAAGTGAGGGAGGGGCAGAGAGAGAGGGAAAGAGAGTATCCTGAGCAAGCTACACAAAGTTAGCACAGAGCCTGATGTGGGGCTCGAACCCAAGATCCGTGAGACAATGACCTGAGCCGAAGTCGGACGCTTAACTGACTGAGCCCCCAGGTGCCCCTCAGTGACCTTTTATGCCAGCTATCAGATTTTATCACTATCCTGCTTAAAACCCTCCAGTGACATACAATGAAATTCATGTGCAGTAAGCCCTACATTCTCTGGCCACTAATTATTACCTTCCTCATGAGCTTACCAGGCTCCCTTTGGCTCACCAGGCTCTGTCATATTAGCCTCCTTTCTATTCATTTGCTCAATATTTACTGAACATTTACTCTGGACTAAACAGTGCTCTAGGTCAGGGGTTCACAAACTGTGCCCGTAGGCCAGATTGTGACGCTGTTTGTTTTTATAAATAAAGCTTTATTGGAACACAGCCATACCTATTTGTTTCCGTATTGTCTATGGCTGCTTTCGTGCTACAACAGCAGGGGTGAACAGAGACCATCTGGCCCACGAAGCCTAAAATACTATTTGATCGTTTACAGAAAAAGTTTGCTCACATCTCTTTGAGTTCAGTGCTGATATACATTGCAAGCCTCAAATTTGAGCCACATATGTAATGTTAAATTTTCTAGTAGCCACATTAAATGAGTTTATAAAAAAGGAACAGGCAAAATAAATTTCAATGATACATTAAAAAATTTTTTTTTTTTAAATGTTTACTTATTTTTGAGACAGAGAGAGACAGAGCATGAGCAGGGGAGGGGCAGAGAGAGAGGGAGACACAGAATCTGAAGCAGGCTCCAGGCTCTGAGCGGTCAGCGCAGAGCCCAACGCGGGGCTCGAACTCACGGACCGTGAAATCATGA
The DNA here is from genome assembly GCF_014898765.1 of Herpailurus yagouaroundi. Taxonomy (NCBI): domain Eukaryota; kingdom Metazoa; phylum Chordata; class Mammalia; order Carnivora; family Felidae; genus Herpailurus; species Herpailurus yagouaroundi. The sequence continues at coordinate 7,178,913 of NW_024412400.1, forward strand.
CCTGAGCCGAAGTCGGACGCTTAACCAACTGAGCCACCCAGGCGCCCCGCAATGATACATTTTATACAACCCGATATGTCCCAAATACCATTTCAACATATAACCAATATGACAAATTATCAGTGAGGTATGTTACATTCTTTGTAACATGAAGACTTGAAAATTCAGTGTGTATTTCACGCTAATTGCACGGCTCACTGTGGGCGAGCCACTATTCTGGTGCTTCTGGTGTTGGATGGTGCAGATGACACAGGGGTGAATAAAGCAGAGAGAATTAGGCTCATATTCCTAATGGAGAGTAGAAACCATAAGCAACCAGATAAAATCAGCAGATGAACATAACAGATAAAATAGAGTTTACGCCTGATGGTGTGGGTGTTGGGGCAGACGTTGTCACAGGGAAGGTCACACTGAAAAGTCACTCACTGGTCTCTGTAAGGTGCGTAGTGAAGGAGTAACCTCACCCAAAGAGAGGTCTGGCCTTTGCCTCAGCTCCTAGGAGGGATCTCCAGTCCCCCAGGATGTCTTGGCTGTAGAAATGTCTTTGTTTGCCCGGGAGCTTTGGACAAGGGACAATCTGACAATATGACTTATGGTGGTGGCTTTGGGCCATGCTGTCAGCTCCGACCTCCAGAGGAACTGGAGTCTACAGTATTAGCTGACATCTGGAAAGGGCTGGGGACGGAAGGCCAGCAACCTGTGTGGTGTGGGACCAAGCTCCAATAAGTACTCTGGACACCAAAGGCTAGGGTGACTTCCCTGGTTGGCATTAGCCTATGCCTATTGTCACGGTCTGTGGCTGGTAGGAGAGAAGGCCATTGCCTGTGGCTCCACAGGAGAGGACAACCAGAAGCTTCATGCGTGGCCTCTGCCCCGTGCATCCCTTCTCTAGGCTGACTCTCCCTGTATCCTGTCCCTGTAATAAACCATAACCATAACAACGTTCAGTGAATTCTTCTAGCAAATTATCAAACCTGAGGGGGGTTTTAGACCGACGTTTGGACTTACGGAAGTGAAGTGGTCTCTTGCGGGTATTGATTCCTATCACAAGTAAACGTGCCTGAAATAATCAGCAAGCACAAAGGCAGTATCTTAGGCCAGAGGCATCCAGCAGCTTCGGTGAGTTTAGAAATTTTA
>NW_024412400.1:7180449-7272099 GCF_014898765.1 Herpailurus yagouaroundi
TGTTGCAAATGGCAGGATTCCGTTCTTTCTCATTGCCAAGTAGTATTCCATTGTATATATAAGCCATATCTTCTTTATCCACTCATCGGTTGATGGACATTTAGGCTCTTTCCATCATTTGGCTGTTGTTGAAAGTGCTGCTATAAACATAGGGGACATGTGCCCCTATGCCTCAGCACTCCTGTATCTCTTGGGTAAATTCCTAGCAGTGCTATTGCTGGGTCGTAGAGTAATTCTATTTTTAACTTTTTGAAGAACCTCGACACTGTTTTCCAGAGCGGCTGCACCAGTTTGCATTCCCACCAACAGTGCAAGAGGGTTCCCGTTTCTCCACATCCTCCAGCATCTGCTGTCATCTGAGTCGTTAATTTTAGCCATTCTGACCGGTGTGAGGTGGTATCTCATTGTGGTTTGGATTTGTATTTCCCTGATGATGAGCCATGTTGAGCATCTTTTCATGTGTCTGTTGGCCAACTGGATGTCTCTGGAAGTTTCTATCCATGTCTTCTGCCCATTTCTTCACTGGATTATTTGCTTTTCAGGTGTTGAGTTTGGAAAGTTCTTTATAGATTTTGGATACTAACCCTTTATCTGAGATGTCGTTTGTGAGTATCTTTTCCCATTCCGTCGGTTGCCTTTTAGTTCTGCTGATTGTTTCCTTTGCGGTGCAGAAGCTTTTTATCTTGATGAGGTCCCAATAGTCCATTTTTGCTTTTATTTCCCTTGCCTTCAGTGACATGTTGAATAAGAATTCGCTGCAGCTGGCTCTCTCTCTCTTTTTGTTTAAGTTTATTTACTTATTCTTGAGAGAGAGAATGAGAGAGAGAGAGAGTACATGAGTGGGCGGGGGAGGGGCAGAGAGAAAGAGGGAGAGAGAATCCCAAGCAGGCTCCACGCTGTCAGTGAGGAGCCTGATGAAAAGCTCGGACTCACGCATGAACCGTAAGATCACAACCCGGGCCAAAAGCGAGAGTCAGACCCTTGCTGACCGGTTGCTTTTATCCCACAGATGGCACACTTTTCTGACAATTGCCGAAATCTGTGCTTCTTGAACTTCAATTCTTTGATCCCAAAGAAGCACTCATTTGCCTCTGACGGTGGCTCTTTGCTGTCAGGTTGGCAAAGGTACACCCCAAGCGGGAACCTCATCCTCCAACGGCTTTTCTGCCAGTCTGAGGGCAGGACAAGTCTTCAAGCCGTTGGGAAAACAACAGACAGTAACAAGAACGAATCGATAACCCATTCTGAGTGGCGAGTGAATGGGGTCTGGCTGCAAGGGTTCAGTGGGAAAAGGTCTGTGGCCGCTGGAGACAAAAAACGGTTTTTCCAGAATCATGGACCTGACAGGCCAGACATTGCCGATAGACCATGCCTGCCATTGTGTAGAAGTGTCCCCACCGATGCCTATGCCTAAATTGAGTCATCTTAAATGCACTACAGGGGGCGAATAAATGCAAAAGCCAAAAAATGGGGTCTGCCAGGGAGCCGGGAAGAACCACGCAGCCACCTTGGGTGTCCCGAAGCCCCGACCGTTCGTCTAGCGTGCAGCTGCTCTTTCCCCAACTTAATTTCTCTGGTTCCGGAGAGGACTGTTGCCATGTTACAAGGACATCGGGGTGGCAAGAGTCTGGGAAAGAGGGGTCATTTTTCTGCGGAAGCAGAATGGACTTCCCGCACCTGTGCCACAAGCTTTACAGAGTGTGTAGCTCGTGCTTTTGCAGAAAAGTCAGCCCGGGCATTTTCCCGGTGCTCAGGTTTCGTCCTTCTAGATGAGCCTCAATTGTGAGGACAGCAGCTTCAGAACGTAAGAGAACAGGAGCGAGAAGATGGTGTCCTTGCGGCCCCCTTCTTAACTCTGAAGACTTCAGACCGTGTGTGAAGTTTGCAAATAAATGTCGTTGGCTAAGGTTCAGGGCGTGACTGTCCCTTTCGTGCACAAGGAAAGGAAAAGGTTTTGAACCCTCCGGTAGCTCGAAAGCAGGTGGTGCTTGCAAAGCTTATTGTAACCTTTCATTTCATTTTATTTTATTTTATTTTGTTTGCTTTTTTAAAAGTTTATTTATTTATTGAGAGAGAGCACGCACCCGCACAAGTTGGGGAGGGGCAGAGAGAAGGAGAAACAGAATCCCACACAGGCTCCACACCATCAGTACAGAACCTGATGCGGGGCTCGAACTCACAAACTCTGAGATCATGACCTGAGCTGAGATCCAGAGCTGGACACTCAACCGACTACACCACCCAGACACTGCTTGTTTTAGCCTTTTAAAAGCCTGCTCATGGGGGCACCTGGGTGGCTCAGTCGGTTAAGTGTCCAATTTCTGCTCCGGTCATGATCTCACAGTTTCGTGAGTTCGAGCCCCGCGTTGGGCTCTGTGCTGACAGCTCGGAGCCTGGAACCTGCTTTGAATTCTGTGTCTCCCTCTCTCTGTGTTTCTCCCCTGCTCGTACTCTGTCTCTCTCTCTCAAAAATAAATAAAGATCGGGGCGCCTGGGTGGCGCAGTCGGTTAAGCGTCCGACTTCAGCCAGGTCACGATCTCGCGGTCCGTGAGTTCGAGCCCCGCGTCAGGCTCTGGGCTGATGGCTCAGAGCCTGGAGCCTGTTTCCGATTCTGTGTCTCCCTCTCTCTCTCTGACCCTCCCCCGTTCACGCTCTGTCTCTCTCTGTCCCAAAAATAAATAAACGTTGAAAAAAAAATTTAAAAAAAAATAAATAAAGATTAAAAAACTTTTTTAAAAAGCCTGCTCATGTTTATCTTCGCAAGGAAGGGGTTCAGGGATGGAAATTTTAGTAAGTTCATAGGGTACAGCAGTTGATAGAAAAAAACAGAACCCCACAGTCTATAGTATCTAGCCAGGCCTAGGAATCTACAAAGCTGTGACTTTGTGGTCGGTCTAGAAAATTCCTGGATTACTTTGATACTTTTTAAAGACAGCTGGCTTAGACTATGACCCAGGTAACGAGCCATGTCTAGAAATAATTGTAATTTTTCCCTAGAGACTTTATGTCCTTTTTCAACTAACGGTTGCAGCAAATACATGGAATCTTTTATGGATGCCTCTTTGGTAACTGACCACAGCAAGAGGGAGTGTCCACGTATTGTAGAAGGGTGGCTCTCCCAGGAACAGGAGTACTTAAATCTTGAACTTGTAGGGGTCTACATCAGGCTGTCCTAAAATGTGCCACTTTGGCACATGGATAATTTTAATTTCTTTTTTAAAGTTTCTGTATTATTTGTTTTGAGAAAGAGAGAGAGAGAGCCAGTAGTGGAGGGGCAGAGAGAGAGGGGGGGACAGAGGATCCAAAGGGGGCTCTGTGCTGACAGCAGAGAGCCCAATGCAGGTCTTGAACCCACGAAGTGTGAGATCATGACCTGAGCCGAAGTCAGACGCTTAACCGACTGAGCCCCCCAGGCGCCCCTGGCATATGGATTATTTAAAATAAAAGTTACTTAAGAAACAGCCAGTGCAAGAACACTCAGACCCTCCTCTGTCCTCTGAAAAGCAGGAAACAAGTCTCTTATGTAAAAATTACCCTCCCTGTGCTAAGAAGTAAAAAGGCATCCTTATCCTCAGAGACGGGAACTTGAAAGCTAAGAAAACTGTAGAAACAAATCTTGTTACTTTTTTTTCTTAACCTACTACCTCAGCCTAACTTCTGCTTGGAATTCCCTACTAACTAACAGCCAAACACCTGTTTTCTTTATCCTGTCAATTCCTCACAAGTTTATCGTCTCTTTGTCTAAAATGTGTGGAAACTGTCTGCCTTAGTTATTTCTTTGGGTCTCAAATTCATTACTGGGCCTCAGTGGGCATATGATAAAACTCTGGGCTTTTTTTCTCTTGTTAATCTGTCTCATGAAAATGTAATTCTGGGGGGCGCCTGGGTGGCTCAGTCGGTTAAGCGTCCGACTCTGGCTCAGGCCATGATCTCAAGGTCTGTGGGTTCGAGCCCCGCGTCGGGCTCTGGGCTGACGGCTCAGAGCCTGGAGTCTGTTTCAGATTCCGTGTCTGCCTCTCTCTGACCCTCCCCTGTTCATGCTCTGTCTCTCTCTGTCTCAAAAATAAATAAACGTTAAAAAAAAATAATAAAAAAAAAGAATTTGACAAGGCAGCCCATTAATTTTAATTTTAGGTTCCCCTCGGCTGTTTAGGGGAGTCATTGGTAATAGTTTCCCGGGGATCCCCTCAGAGCCGGTCAACTGTGGGTGAAGCACATACGGGGTCCTTCCTTTGAAGGTAGATGTGAGGACATTTGAGAAGAATTTACAGAGGAGCTTCGAGGACAGTCTCTTTTCCAGAACCCCAGTCATTGTCTTGTAGCTGAGGCATTATTCTTTGGACCAGCATTCTTTTCTGATGTTGGGCCCCTGGCTGGCAGGGGAGCAGGGTGGGGTGGGGGGTGGGGTAGAGGCAACCGGGGAGGCCCCAGGTATTATTTTGAGATTTTGGCCTTGATGCCCTTGTAGCTATTGGTGGATTTTTGCTTGTGATCTTGCCCAGGGTCCTTTCAAAACGCTCAGCTGTGGTGGTCATGAACTCAGTCAGGCAGAGGTTTCCCACCTTATTTGCAAGCACTGATTTCAGGAGATAATCCATTTACGGGAAGAGCGGCTAGGGCAGGCCGGGTGAGTTTATTTATTGCACGGGACCCCAAACGCCGTAGAAAAAGGCCTTCCGAACGCGCTTTAAAATCTGCCACAGATTTATCTTTATTTTGTCTGCATGTTCGTGTAATAGACCAATCGGGGTGAGCAGGAAAGCCTCTAGGAATGGCTTGTAAAACTCCAGTTTCTATTTGGCCGGCCCTTTCCGGTTGAGGATCTCTCATTAATCACTCCTGGGGTTTTGCCATCTGCTTCCTGGACCCATCTGGGCTTCCCCAGCTCCTGCCACCAAGTGCACAAGCTGACAAAGATCTGGCAGCCCGGGGCCACAGGACTGGATAACGACTCTAAACTTTTCAAAAAACTTTTTTTAAAAAAATATTTACTTATTTATTTTGGGGGGGGGCAAAAGCAAGGGAGAGACAGAGAGAGCGAGAGGGAGAGAGAATCCCAGGCAGGCTCCACACTGTTAGCACAGATCCCGATGCGGGGCTTGAACCCATGAACCGTGAGATCGCGACCTGAGCCGAGATCAAGAGCCGGTCACTCTACCACCTGAGCCACCCAAGCAGCCCCCCACCCTCACATACTTTTTAAAATGTTTATTTATTTATCTTGAGAGAGAGAGCAAAAAACTTTTCTTTTTTTAAAGTTTATTTATTTATTTTGAGAGAGAGAGACAGCATGAGCAAGTAAATGCAGGGGCAGAGAAGGAGAGACAGAATCGCAAGCAGGCTCCACGCTGTCAGCACGGAGCCCAATGGGGGGGCTTGAACTCGCAAACTGTGAGATCATGACCTGAGCGGAAATCGAGAGTCGGTTGCTTAACCGACTGAGCCACCCAGGTGCCCCGGGAGCAAAATCTTTTGAGTTTCCTCCGTAGGTAGAGCAAATTCTGTAACCTTGGCCCTGGAGTTCAGTCTTTGACCAAAGAATGATGATGATACCTGGGCGGGTTTGTCAGCGATGTTGGGCAATTCTACTTGAAAAGGTAACGGTCTAATCTCTTGAAAAGGTAACGGGAGGGGCGGAGGAAGGCGGTTCAGACAGAGAATTAGTAAAATGTGAGCACTGAGGGAGGGCCTGGGGGGCAGTAGGAACCAGGCCAGTCCCAGCACCTTGCGTTTTAGATACCTCTCGCAACTTTTTCATTAGCCTTCTGTAATGAGTCTTTTAGTGAAGCTATTTTGGGATCTTCAAGCCAAGTTTCTGCGGACCAGTTAAAGTAGCTATCCCATTTGGTTTATTCAACGTGGGATCACCTTGTGCATTTCTTCAATGAGCCATCCTGTTTAACTGGAATGTAGCCCATCATGGCCGCCGCAACACTACATTACTTTCAGTAAAATTTTGCCATTTTGCCAGATAACTGCAGCTTCCGGGACTGTAGTTCCCGAACACAAAGTAAGCCCAAGTGTCAGAGGGTGGCACGCACGCTTAAGTCTTCAGGTATAAGGAACCCCGCTTAAACAAGTTTTATTCACCTGAGGTCTCCTGCTGGACCCAGTCCAGCTCTTCAGTTGGACTCAGACTAACTCCCACCAGAACCTCAAACCATTCTTAATTGGCGAGCGCTGGAATTTTCCACTCAGAAACCTGGGGATTGAGATCTGAAAGGCTAGGAGCTTGGTTCTGGGCGGAGCTGTGTGCCCACTCCCTTGGCACCGGGAAGAACCCTCTGCCAGCTCAATGTGCCCTACAAGGGAAAGCCAGTTCCATCGGGACCTTGACGTGGATGGCAGAGCTCAGAACTGAGAGGAGCTTACCCACCATGACCCTCAGAAATAGTGAGAAAGATGGCGAACTCAAAGGCCTTGAGGGGGCCCATGTCTGTGTTTCTCAGTGACCCCCAAACTCTGCCGGCAGTCCCCCTCAGATCTCGTCGCTGTTATCAGATCTGTCAAAGAACAAAAATTCAGGGTCACCCGGAGCTTGAATTGCTGCTTGAGGGTATGGAAGACAATGGCCGAGAACAAGCCAAGAGGGCAGAAGTGAAGGATGTGTTTCATATAGGCAGACGAAAAACCCTTTAAGACTAAAAGCCAAGCCAAGCCAGTTACCAGTCATCTTGAGAAGATAAACACTGTGAATGATGAAAAAGTTAAGGGAGCGAAGAAAGCTTTTGTAGATACACAAAAGGAACTCATTTCTCAACAGCTGATTCCTCAGCAGTGTCACGAACACGAACCAGTTCATGCTGATGAGGCAATTAATGGTTCAGTTGGAATACGCCAGTGGTACATCCCATGTCCCCCAGAGGCCCGATACATTAAATGTTTTCTACGGTTTTGTTTTTAAAAGTCTTGTGAATGTACAGGCAATAGGCACAATTTATTTTTTTAAAGTTTTTTTTTTTAACGTTTATTTATTATTTTTGGGACAGAGAGAGACAGAGCATGAACGGGGGAGGGGCAGAGAGAGGGAGACACAGAATCGGAAACAGGCTCCAGGCTCCGAGCCATCAGCCCAGAGCCCGACGCGGGGCTCGAACTCATGGACCGCGAGATCGTGACCTGGTTGAAGTCGGACGCTTAACCGACTGCGCCACCCAGGCGCCCCAATAGGCACAATTTAAAAATAAACTACATAAGCAGATCTTTGCTATAATCTAGGAGAGGGGAATGTCAGAGGTCCAAATGTGATAAACTTCAAGCCGGAAGACAGAAGGCACTTCACAGAATCTGTTCACTGCATCAGGTGATAGATCCTTGTTTATATCCTTCACTTTCTAAGTGGCAGTGAGTATATGTTTTAAGGGGCGCATGGAAATATGGACAGTTTCGTGGCAGTAAAAAATGTAAGACAGCGCTTGAGGGGCTCAGTCGGTTATGTGTCTGACTTTGGCTCAGGTCGTGATCTCACGGATCATGGATTCGAGCTCTGCCTTGAGCTCACGCTCAATGTTCTCTCTCTCTCTCAAAATAAAACACATAAAAAAGTAAGGCAAACAAGTAATGAGCCCTTGGCCAACTTTTTTTTTGTTTTTCATGTTTAATGACCTCAAGTCCACTTTAACATTCCTCTCATAAGAGGAAAAAAACCTGAAGGATTCAGAATCGGAAGGAACAGTGAAAGCACAGAATGTGATTACTTGAGGGTGGGGGTTTGGTGGGTATTAAATCACTTTCTCCCCTGAAAAAAAAAATTCAACTGAGTAACCCTGAGACCTCATCAGCTTTATCCAACAATCCAAGAATACAGCAGTATCCCACCTGATAAATAAGCTCTCCCAGGAGCTGTACAAAGTGCAAGGCTTTTATAGGAAGGAGGGCGAGACAAGGAGGTTATTAGCGAAAGAAAAAGAAAAAAGGGATTATTTCAGGCAGGGTTACCCTCCCTTAGGGGAAGGCAGAGGTCTTACCGGGCAGATGACCTCTCTAATGCTAACCAGGAAATGCCAGACTGATTGGTTTAAAATTCCACTGCTGGGAGAGGTTGAAACTACAATTAAGTCTTGGTTTGTTGTCCTGAGGGCAAATGACTCTACCTTTGGGTCTATTATTTCTTCTGCTTTTTAACAGTTGTAAGAATGATCAATGCACAAGGCAGATGTTCAAATCTAAGCTAAAGAATTCAACCAGGGGTAATTAAAAGTAAACCTCTCTCCTAGAATTTCCTTTCATCTCTCTCCTGAGATGGATTCATTATTTCTTGCCCCTTTCTTGCTTTGTTTATTCCCTTATTTTGTTGGCATACATCCCAAGTACTATGACAGGTGTGTTTATGCTACCCTCACGTTGTGTTGGTAGTTGAGCTGGGTCTAGAATTCTAGAATTTTGAAGGCTTGGGGTTTGGCTTCTGGGTCCCAAGGTTACTGATGAGTCTGATACTCCTTTGCAGGTGACATTTACTGCTGTTACAATATATAGTTTCATTCCAGAAGCTTTTTAGATTGCGTCTGAATTCCTAGTTCTGAAACCTGACCATTTGTGTCTGGTTGTGGGTCTTCCATTTGGTCTATTCAGCACTTGGAGGGTCTTTCCATCTGATGAAGACTGTATCTCCAGCTACCTACGTGAATTAACCTAGCCCTTCATTCCAGCCGTGAGTGGGTAACCACCAGCTGCCAGACATCTCTGTAAAATCAACAAACTGAGGAAGGACCAAGATGAACAAAACAGAAAAACAAAAACAAAAACAAAAACCAGATATAATTCAGGGAACCAGAAATTTTAAACTGCTATCTGCTCCCCAAGTTCATGACTACCCAAAGCTCAAGTGGCCCAGCGTGCGATTCAGTAACTGTCCTTCTTTTCCTTATTCTAGTCACTTTCTTCCTCTAGACAATGATTTTATAACTTTACCTCTCTTTTCAGACCTCCAGTGTGGCCTCCCAAATCCTCATCCGCAAATGATTACCTTGATTTCCCTAAGAATTAGAAGAGTCAGGAGAATTCCCATGAACTCCCAACACCGCATCTACCCAGATACCTGGTCCAGTGCCTGCCCTCTGCCTTTCTCTTACTATGGAGTAATTGTCCCTGCTCTCAGTTGAGCCCAGCTGCTTCCCCATGCCCTAGATCCCATCCCTTCTCTCCATCGTAGGGACGTAGATTCACCCTTGTCTCCCTCTCTCCTGCCTCCTGGTTTCTCTCTCTCTACAGTATCATTCCCATCAGCATGCAAACACGCAGGTGTTTCCACATATTAAAACACAACAAACGATCCTCCACAACCCCCCTCTAGCTACTGCCTTTCTTTCATCCTCCCTTTGCAGGGAAACTTGAAAAACTTGTCTAAACTAGTTGCCTCTGATTCCTTATCTCCCATTCTCTCTTTAATCAAAGATTTTGCCCCCATCATTCTACCAGAATAAATCTTGTTGAGATCAACAATGGTGTCCTTACACTTATTTTGAAAGTTTATTTAGTTATTTTGAGAAGGGGGAGGGCATGAGAAAGGGAAGGGGAGAGAGAGAGAGAGAGAGAGAGAGAGAGAGAGAAAGAGAGAGAGAGAATCCCAAGCAGGCTCCGCACTGTCAGCTGGAAGCTTGACGCGGGGCTCCAACGCACAAACTGCAAGATCACGTCCTGAGCTGAAACCAAGAGTCAGATGTTTAACCAACTGGGCCACCCAGGTGCCCCAACAATGGTGTCCTTATAACTAAATCCATTGGTTGATCTTCAGGTCCCATCTGACGTTGGGCTCAGGCAATCACTCCTTTGAACACTGTCTTCACTTGGCTTCCAGCACTCCACATTCTCCCAGTTGACCTCCGACCTCACTGGCAGAACCTCCTCTCTCTCTGTTGCTGGTTTATCCTCTCTTAATATTGGAATCTCCAGGGCTAAGTCCTTGAACTCTTATCTACACTCTTCATTAACTTCTTCTTCTTCTTTTTTTTTTTTTTCACATTTATTTTTTTTTTGAGAGACAGGGCATGAACAGGGGAGGGGCAGAAAGAGAGGGCGACCCAGAATCTGAAGCAGGCTCCAGGCTCTGGGCTGTCAGCACAGAGCCCAATGTGGGGCTTGAACTCACAAACTGTGAGATCATGACCTGAGCTGAAGTTGGAGACTTAACCAACTGAGCCACCCAGGAGCTCCTTGAACTTCTTTGTAAAGACCATTTATATACAATATCTACAGCCCTAATTTCTCTAATCTCAAGACTTGTGCATTTAACTGCCTATTTAACATATGCTTTTAGATGTCAGATAGACACCTCATGCTTAGCAAGGCCAACACTGAGCTCCTGACCTCATCGTCTCTCCTCCCAAATGGCTCCTCCCATAGTCCCCCCTCCTCTAGAAGAAAATGGTAATCAGGTCTCCTAGTACTCTACCTAAGAACATGAGAATCCTCTCTTCTCACATAACACATCTCATGCATTATGCATTATACACTATACCCATTTTATATCAAGAACCTGACGTCTTGTAATCTCCTCCCCCTGGGCCATATTACAATAATTTCACACCTGGACCTTCTAGAATAACATCCTAACTAGAATAACCGCTTCTTTCTAGTTTGTCGGGTACTTTTCTGATTTTCTCACTGCAAGTTCAGTCTCAAGAAACCCCCTCAGCCCCAGGGCAAGCCAGGATAATTTTTCATTCTACTTCTACCTGGGCTCTGCTTCTTCCATGGCATCCCTATAGTCTATTCTCAATGCATATAGGGTGATTCTTCTGAGAAGCAAATTTTGTCGTCTCACTTCTCTTCTCAAAACCTTTCAGTGGCTTCCCACACCACTCAGAGAGAAAGCGGTTGTTTTCAGTGGCCTCTGAGACTGCAAGATCCACAGGCTTAAAGGCAAAGATGGAGAGTTCCATTTTGAGCAAGCCGATAGTCAGGTACTTGCGGCATGTGGCCATTGGCACTGTCCAGAACTGAAGGAAGAATTGAGAACATATTCTCTTTCTAAAACAAGGCAGATGGTTATGGAAAAAGTTGTAAGTAAGATTTCTAGGTAATTAGAAATATTTGTTAAATTGAAAAAAAAATTATAGTAGGACTGAAAGACAAAATTACATAATCTGTCTTTGGGGATACTCATGATAAATAAATGTCATACACATATAATTCGCTTACATATTATTTCAAATACAAAACATAGATGTTATAAAAATATATATCTTTGTAACACAATGCCGTGAACTCCCGGAATCTTCAGTGCACCTCTTCCCAAACCAAGGACACACAACCCTCCAACTCAGGAAATCAGAAATCAGCATTGAGACAACACTGACATCCTATTCAAGGACCATTCAAATTTCACCCACTATTCAACACTGTCTCTTTCCTGTTTGGTTCATGCTTTTCACTTGATAATCACATGTCTTTGTCTTCTTCAATCTAGAACAGTTCCTTTGTCTCTCCCTGTCCTCACAACCTTGCACTTTTAAAGACTACCAACCTTTCAATCTGCAGGATGTAGCTCGACCTGGTCTCCTCAAGACAGGACTCAGACATGCATTCTTGGGAGGAATATACAGAAGTGATGCCGTTCCCTTCCCGCTGCATCACATCAGGAGGCTCCTGACATTGACCTGTTCTACCGCTGGTGACATTAATCTTGATCCCCTGGTCAGTTTGGTGTCTGCTAGGTTTCTCCACATTGCATCATCGTTTCCATCTTTGTCATTGAGAAGTACTTTGTGAAAAGATACTCTCAAACTATGCCAATATCCTCATCTCACTAAACCTCCATTCATTTGATTGATACCCATTGATGGTTCTTGCCTGAATTAATCACCCATGTGGTCGGTGGTTGTCGAGTGGCCATTTTCTGTTACCATCATTTCTACTGCATTTATCAGTTGTCAATTCTACTATAAGGAAGAGATTTCCCTTTTCCTTCGCTTATTTATATCAGTGTAGGATCGTGGATTCTTATTTTATTCAATGGATTTAACTCATCAGTATCATTATTTTTATATCAAATCATTCCAGATTTGGACGGCAAGGGAGCCTCGTCAGAATCAGCTTCTATGTCCTTTGGATATGTATCCATAATTTTTTTTTTTAGTTACTCTTTGCTTTCTCACAAGAAAGTTTTCCAAGCTCATCTTATGAATTCCCCACCTAAGACTTGGAATCCACTGTTTCTCCAAGAAGTCCTGGAGTGAAGAGTATTTGGAAACTGAAATCCGGATACTTGGATGCTTATGATTCTAGGAGATCATCAATTATAGGCCTTCTCAGTGTACAGAGTGGGAACATATAGGCATATACACATACCTGTGTGTGTACCTTACACACCACTATAAGTATTTCTACATCTATCTATCTATCATCTATCTATCTATCTATCATCTTAAAGGCCCATGAGTTTGCACTGGTATCTCCAATTCTAACCTAATACCTCAAGATCATTTTTAGCCTTTCTCCTTTCCTTATCTGTAAATCTTTTCTCGATCAGCAAGGAAGCTGTCTCTCACTTTCTTCAATATGGTTATTTATATACTTAGTCTCTTTGTAAGTAATATCTCTACCACGTTGGTCACCTCCTTGGCTCCCAAGCCCCTCTGCTGCTACCTCTGTGGTCAATATCACCTCAACAGAAGGAGAAGGAAGGGAAGGGAAGAGAAGACTAAATTATATAGAAAGGAGGAAAGGAAAGAGTATACATTTTTAGGATTGTTTGGTCTAGCTCTGTGAAAAATGTTGGCGGTGTTTTGATAGGGATTGCATTAATGTGTAGATTGCTTTGGGGAATATGGACAATTTGACAGTATATGTTCCCCCAATCCATGAGCATGGAATGTTTTTCCACTTCTTTGCATCATCTTCAATTTCTTTCATTGATGTTTTAAAGTTTTCAGAGTACAGATCTTTTACCTCTTCGGTTAGGTTTATTCCTAGGTATCTTATGGGTTTCGGTGTCATTGTAAATGGGATCGATTTCTTGATTTCTGTTTCTGCTGCTTCATTATTGGTGTATAGAAATGCAACAGATTTCTGTACATTGATTTCGTACCCTGCAACTCCGTGTCTCAATTCTAGCAATTTTTTGGTGGAGCCTTTCAAGTTTTCTACATAGGGTATTGTGTCGTCCAAAAATAATGAAACTTTGACTTCTTTCTTGCCAGTTTGGATGCCTTTTATTTCTTTTTGTTGTCTGCTGAGGCTAGGACTTCCAATTCTGTGTTAAATAACCGTGGTGAGGGTGGCCATCCCTGTTTTGCTCCTCACCATTTCCCCACTGAAGATGATATTAGCTGTGGGTTTTTTCATAAATGGCCTTTTTTATGATGTTGAGGTATGTTCCCTCTAACCTTACTTGGCTGAGGGTTTTCATCACGATTGGATGTTGTACTTTGCCAAAAGCTTTTTCTGAATCTATTGAAAGGATCATATGGTTCTTATCCTTTCTTTTACTAATGTGGTGTATTGTGTTGATTGATTTGCAAATATTGAACCACCCTTGCAACCTGGGAATAAATCCCACTTGACTTTGGTGGGTGATTCTTTTGATATACTGTTGGGTTTGATTTGCTAGTATTTTATTGACAATTCTTGCATCCATGTTTATCAGGGATATTGGCCTATAGTTCCCTTTTTTTATTGGAGTCTTTGTCTAGTTTTGTTATCAAGGTAATGTTGGCCTCAGAGAATGAATTTGGGAGTTTTCTTCCCATTTCTATTTTTTGAAAGTTTGAGAAGAATAGGTATTTGCTCTTCTTTAAATGTTTGGTAGAATTCACCTGTGAACTTTCGTTTTTGGGGAGATTTTTAAAAAATTTTATTTTAGAGAGAGTGAGAGAGAGCATGAGTTGGGGAGAGAGGCAGGGGAGAGAGAGGGAGAGAGAGCGAGAGAATCTTAAGCAGGTTATGCCTTGTGTGTGGGCTCAGCGCTTGATCCCATGATCCTGGGATCATGACCTGCCTGAGCCAAAGTCAAGAGTCAGACACTCAACTGACTGAGGCACACAGATGCCTCTCTTAGGAGATTTTTGATTACTGATTCAATTTCTTTGCTGGGTATCAGTCTGTTCAAGTTTTCTATTTTCCTTTTTCAGTTTTGGTAGTTTATATGTTTCTAGGAATTCATCCATTTCTTCCAGGTTGTTTGCATTTCTGGAGGGTTGGTTGTTCTTTCTCCTCTCTCATCTGTGATTCTATTTATTTGGGTACTTGCTTTTTTCTTTTTGAGAAGTCTGGCTAGGGGGTTGTCAATTTTATTAATTTTTTTAAAGAACCAGCTCCTGGTTTCATTGATGTATTCTACTGATTTTTTAGTTTCTATATCATTTATTTCTGCTCTAATCTTCATTATTTCCTTCCTTCTTCTGGCTTCAGGCTTCAGTTTTTCTTTTTCTAACTCCTTTCCATGTAAAGCTAAGCTGTTTATTTGCAATTTTTTTGCTTCTTGAGGTAGACCTATATTGCTACAAACTTCCCTCTTACAACCGCTTCTGCTACATCCCAAAGGTTTTGGACCACTGGGTTTTCATTTTCATTTGTTTCTATGTATTTTTTAATTTTTTTGATTACCTGATTGAGCCGTTTATTTTTTAGCAGCATGTTGCTTAGCATCCATGTATTTGTGGCCTTTCCAAATTTTTTTCTTGTGGTTGACTTCCAGTTTCATAGCGTTGTGGCCAGAAAACATGCAGGGTATGATCTCACCCTTTTTGTATTTGTTGAGGCTTGATTTGTGACCCAGTACATGATTTATTTTGGAGAATGTTCATGTGCATCTGAAAAGAATGTGAATTTTGCTGCTTTAGGATATTCTGAATATATCTGTTAAGTCCATCTGGTCCAGTGTGTCATTCAAAGCCATTGTTTCCTTGTTGATTTTCTGTTAGATGATTTGTCCATTGTTGTGAGTGGGGTGTTAAAGTCCCCTGCTATTTTTATATTATTAATAATGAGTTCCTTTATGTTTGTTATTAATTGTTTTATATATTTGGATGCTTTCATGTTGGGTACATCAACTTTTGGGGGAGGCATGCATAAATATTTACAGTTGGTAGATTTTATTGGATTGTGCTCATTATTATGATATAGTGCCCTTCTTCTCATGTTACAGTCTTTGGTTTAAAGTCAAGTTTGTCTGACACAAGTATTGTTACTCTGGCTTTGTAAGAAAAAAAATTTTTTTTACTGTTTATTTTTGAGAGATAGAGACAGACAGAGAGAGAGAGACAGAATGTGAGCAGGGGAGGGGCAGAGAGAGGGAGACACAGAATCCGAAGCAGGCTCCAGGCTCTGAGCTGTCAGCACAGAGCCCGACATGGGACTTGAACTCACGAGCTGTGAGATCATGACCTGAGCCAAAGTCAGACGCTTAACCAACTGAGCCACCCACGTGGCCCCACTCTGGCTTTTTTTTTTTTTTTTTTTGACATCCATTTGCATGATAAGTATTTCTCCCCCTTACTTTCACTCTGCCTGTGCCTTTAGGGCTAAAATGAGTCTCTTGTACGCAGCATATAGATGGGCTTGTCTGAGAACATGCTTTTTTGAAATTCTCTTTTTTAACATTATTTTTTAATTCTTCTGGAATGTTTTCTTTACAGTATGAGGCAGGAATCTTTTCCAAAACAGAGCAATCAATCATATTGTTGAAGAGTGTGTCCTTTCCTCTGCTTTAATCACAATTCCTCTGGCTGTGGTTTGTGTAAGGA
The DNA here is from genome assembly GCF_014898765.1 of Herpailurus yagouaroundi. Classification (NCBI taxonomy): domain Eukaryota; kingdom Metazoa; phylum Chordata; class Mammalia; order Carnivora; family Felidae; genus Herpailurus; species Herpailurus yagouaroundi. The sequence goes on from NW_024412400.1 coordinate 7,196,134, forward strand.
CTTGATTCAAGAATGCAAGGATAGCTCATGAATCATGTTGGCACCAGAACTGGAAAGTCAGGAACTGAGGATCCTCTCTATCTTTCAAGAGCCAAGTAGTTTGTCATCTTTCACGGGCCACAGGACTTACTCATCATTGCTTCTCTCTGTCTCCTCCTCCTTACAAGCAGCTTCTTCTTCTAGTACATGTGCCCTATGACCACCAGCCTCAATCTGTCTGAATTGGCCACTGGACTGCACACCATTATTGACTATAGGGTCTCTACAATGCTCATATTGTTAGACTAGTTTCCCGGGGACACCCCTACAGGGCTGTAGATAATATGAAGCAGTTTCTTTAAGAACGATTAGTCATATGGAGGACACTGAGCATAGTCATACATTAAGTGCTCATAAGGAAGGCTTGTGTGTGTGTGTGTGTTTTAAAATCAATTTATAGATTTTAAGAAGGGAAGACCTTTGGTAAAGGTCTTGTGAATCTGAAAATTAAGGATCAATTTGGGTTCGTGGATCATTTTTGAGAAACACTGATTTCAGTTCAGCATTTCAGCTCCTTAGATGAGTAAACTGAGGCCCAGAGAGGTCAAGGGATTTGTCCTGGTCCACGTGGTCTGTCCGTGGCAGAGCTGGTATGAGAACCAGGGTTGGCACTGGAGTAGGGCAAGCAAAACACCCAGGATGTGCAATTTAAGGAGGTCCTCACTCTCAGAGTCATGCCAGGGTCCCAGGTGCCTCCTGGCCTCACCCTAGGCCTAGCCCCGATTAACACTCTTAGGGTCCTGCTTACGAGGAGGGACAGATCAAGCATATCTGGTTTGAAGGGTTTCAGTGAGGGGGGCTTATGGAGAATTTTCCTGCATTGCTACCTCCAAGGAGAAGTTCCTGAGGAAGACAGGTCAAACTGGTTTCCCCAACATGAAGAATCTGATCATTTGAATGGCTGCTCACTGAAGAAGCCTGAATTATCCTCTGTACTCAGAGTATGGAGGGCCCCCCAGATCTGGGTACAGAGTTCCTGGCCTGGGCTATCTTTAGCAGGTTGCTGAGGGTTGCAGTATTTCTGAGACCTGGTGATGGATGCTTCTCTGTTCCCTCTTTCATAAAAATAGGCTTTCAGTCCAACCAGTCTTGTAGACTCTGTTCTTGCAAAAATGGAACCTGTTGAGTTATGGTTTTTCTTGTCTCCTGTCTGGTGTCTGCTTCCTTCATGCAGAACTGCTTACTAAGGGTCTTAACCACTGGAGGATTTTAAGAAAGTTAGTGCTGGCTTTGTTGTTGGTTGAGACAAAAAATCACCAAGATGGTCCGTAAGACAAGGAAGAAATAAGAGAGAGAGGAACAAAAGAGAAATGCCCCGAACCACTTTGTGACCCTTCTTCTGCTCCCACCTGGTCCCACGCACAATCTTTTCCCACCTGGACTTCTCTGTTCTCTCATCCTAAAGTGGCGTATTCCCAACAGGGCAGCTGGAGTGATTTGTTAAAATATAAATCAGACAAGGAGATGAAATACAAGGCATTCAGATTGAAAAGGAAATGAAACGATCTCTATTTGCAGATGACATGATCTTATATTTAGAAAATCCTGAGAAATCCACTAAAAAACTATGAGAACTAATGAATGAGTTCACCAAAATTAGATCAGCTATAAAATCAATTGCATTTCTATGCACTGGTAGTGAACAATCCAAAGATGAAATTAAGAAAATAATTTCAGTTATAGTAGCATGAACAAGAAGTAAACACTTAGGAATAAATTTAACAGAGGAAATGCAAAATTTATAATCTGAAAAACTACAAAACATAGTTGAAAGAAATACAGAAGATCAACATAAGTGGAAAAACATCCCATGTTCATAATTCAGAAGACTGAATATTATTGAGATCATAATATGCTCCAAATTCATCTATAGATTTAGTGCAACCCCTGTCAAAATCCCAACTGGCTTCTTTGCGTAAATTGACAATTGATCCTAAAGTTCATATGCAAATTCAAGAGACCTAGAATAACTAAAACAATCTTGAAAAAGAAAAAGTTGGAGGACTCTCACTTTCCCATTTCAAAACTAATGACAAAGGAACATTAATCAAGACAATGTGGGACTGGCAGAAGGATCTATATAGAAGAGAAGTGGGAATTCAGAAATAAATCCATTTATCTAAGGTTCATTGATTAAGGATGCCAAGATCATTCAACGAGGAAGGAATAGTCTTTTCCACAAACGGTACGGTATTGGGACAACTGCATAGCCACATGTCAAGGAATGAAGCCAGGCCCTCTACCTTGCACCATGCACAGAAATTAAATCAAAATGAATTAACGACTTACATGTAAAAGGCAAAACTCTTTTTTTTTTTATTGCTTGCCAAGACAAGTCTTCCCAAAATTGGTTTAAGACTCATAGGTGTTCCTCTCCACAGAAATCTTTAGTAAAAAAAAAAAAAAAAAAAAAAAGGCAAAATTCTTTAAAAACATAGTTGTAAATCTTCATGACCTTGAATTTGGCAACACATTCTTTGCTATGACACCACAGGCATCAGCAACGAAAGAAAAAGATAGATAAATTGCGCTTTCAAAATTAAAAACTTCTGTGCTTCAAATGACACTATCCAGAAAGCCAAAAGACAAGCCACAGAATGGGAGAAAATATTTGCAGATCTAGGATATATAAAGCACACTTACAACTCAAGACAAAAACAGATGGCCCAATTAAAAAATAGGTGAAGGAGGTGCCCGGGTGGCTCAGTCAGTGGAGCACCCAGCTCTTGGTTTCAGCTCGGGTCATGATCTCATGGCTTGTGGGTTCAAGCCCCATATCGTCCTCTGCTCTGACAGCGTGGATCCTGCTTGGGATTCTCTCTCCCTCTCTCTCTGCCCATCCCCCGTTCTCTCTCTCTCTCTCTCTCTCTCTCTCTCAAATAAATAATAAACTTTTTTAAACTAAGAAGTGTTAGCAAGAATGTGAAGAAACAACCGTCCTACACTGCTGGTGGGCGTGTAAAATGCAGCCACTTTAGGAAACAGTCTGGCGGTTTCCTAGAAAGTTAAACATGGTTACCATTTGACCCAGCAATTCCGCTCCCAGGTATACACCAAAGAGAAATAAAATCACGAGCCCAAGTAAAAACTTGCATACGAATGTTCCTAGCACCATTACGCATCGTAGCCAAAAAGTGGAAAACCACCGTGAACTCCATAACAGATGAATGGATAAACGAGATGTGGTGTACATAGGCAATGAAATATTATCTGGCCCTACAAAGGAATGAAGGACTGACGCGTGCTGTAACATGGATAAATCTTGTAACATTACGCTGTAAGTGAAGGAGACCAGTCACACAAGAGCACATATTATGCGATCCCATTTGTATGAAATGTCCCGAACGAGAAAATACACAGACACAGAAAGTAGATTGGTGTTCCTAAGGTCTGGGGTGGGGGGTGGCGAAAAGATTAGGGGGTGACATCTGAAGGGACAGGTTTGCTTTTGGGGGGTGATGAAGCGGTTCTAAAGCCCACTGTGGTGATGGCTGCACAAGTCTGAATATCCTGTGAAGCAGTGAGCCGTGCCCTTTACTGAGTCAGTGATACGGTATATAAATTCTGTGTCATTAAACTCACCCACGCCTACATCCGTATCTATATCTATGATCACGTCCTGCCTCTGCCAAGCACTCTCCAAGGGCTCCTATCTCACCCAGAAGAGTCCGTTTCAAAGCCCTGACGATGACCTACAGGGTCCACTAGGATCTGGTACCCCACTACCTCTCTGCGTTTACCTTCTCCCTTTGCCGTTCCTGTACCTAGACTGCTTTTCTCCCAGATAACTGCAAGGCTCATTCCCTTCCTCCCTTCAGACCTCTTCTCAAATTGATGAGATTTCCTTCCACCGTCCAATTAAAAATCACAGTTCTTGGGGCACCCGAGTGGCTCAGTCAGTTAAGCGGCTGACTTTTGGTCTTGGCTCCGGTCATGATCTCGCCGTCCCTGGGATCAAGCCCCCACGTCGGGCTCTGCGCTGACAGCACGGAGCCTGCTTGGGAATCAATCTCTCCCCCTCTCCCGCTCTCTCTCTCAAAATAAACAAACGTTTGTAAACAATCACAGTTCTTGCCCCATTGCCTGGCTCTATTTTTCACTTCTATAGCACTTACCGCCTTCCTAGCAGGGATGATATTCGAAATATTTAACGACCCACACTATAGGTATAGAAATACAGAGTGTGGGATTGAGCCTATAGATCCTAGAGACCCCTGCTGGGCTGCATATCAACTCCCTAGGATCACAAGGAGCTGGGGGCAGGTGGTGTTCCTGGAAAGAGTCGGGGAAGCTAGGGGGCACTTAGCCTTAGGGCAGATGTACGGAAATATCTCAACTACTCTGCCTCACTGCGACATACCTGATGAGTATCAGCTGTTTGCACCATGTTACATCAGTTTATTATTATTATTATTATTATTATATTTATTATCAAACTCTCCTGTGGGGGCCAAGGGCAGGCCACCCCAAGATGGACCATCTTTACATATGGACTATTTTGAATTAAAGCTACTGAAGAAACGGCAAGGGCAGGAAGAACACCCTGACCCCGGTTTGGTCAATAAATCTCCCGAGTGAAAGGTACCCTCCCTTCACCAGCAGGTGGAGAGACATGCTCATCATCAGAGACAGAGAATTTAGGACTGAAGAAGCCCATGGAAACAAACCTTGTTGGGGTGCCTGGGTGGCGCAGTCGGTTAAGTGTCCGACTTCAGCTGGGTCACGATCTCGCGGTCTGTGAGTTCGAGCCCCGCGTCGGGCTCTGGGCTGATGGCTCAGAGCCTGGAGCCTGTTTCCGATTCTGTGTCTCCCTCTCTCTGTCCCTCCCCCGCTCATGCTCTGTCTCTCTCTGTCCCAAAAATAAATAAACGTTGAAAAAAATTTAAAAAAAAATTAAATAAAAAAAAAAAAAAAACAAACCTTGTTACTTTTACTAATTTATTACCCCAGCCCAGATTGTCCTCAAAATTCCCCGAGAATTAAAACTTCCAAACAGAAGTTTTCTGTGTCCTGTCGATTCCTCTCTACACTCATGTTCCTTTGTCTGAAAATTATAAAAGCTGCCTGCCTGGGTCATTTCTTGGGGTCTCAATTTCGTGACTGGGCCTCCATGTGCACACAGTTCTACTTTGTTCTTTTTTCCTGTTCATCAGACTCGTGGTGAGTTAATTCCTAGAGCGGCTAGAAGACGCTTGAAGAGGGGAGTAAATGACCTTGGTCGGAGTGATATTGGCGAAACCATGTGGGCAAAAGTTCGCCTGGAGTGCATTTAAGAGAGAATGGAAGGAGAGAATATGGAGTCAGGAAACAGGAAAGAAAACATTTATTTGTTTTATTATTATTATTATTATTATTTAAAGAAGGAGAACACAAAGTAATTGGGTTTCCATCTTCCTGCGAGACAGGGATCTGTCTGAATCCCAGGTTCGAGTCTGGGGTCTCTTTTCTGCTCCTGGGTCTTTAGTGTCTTCGGTCGCCAGGACCTCCCTACGTGGCTGTCTACCTCCCTTGGTCCCCTCCCCCTCTGTTCTTTTGGCTTTAGAGATGGGTTGTAGTATGGAAGGGAAAGTGGTGTGAAGAGGTGTTTTTAAAATTAATGCTTTATCATTTTTTCTGTCAGTTTAATATTACTTTATTTTATTTTGTATTATTTTATTTTCAGTACGCTTCGCACCCAGCGTGAAACCCAACGCAGGGCTTGAACTCACGACCCTGACATCAAGACCTGAGCCGAGATCAAGAGTCAGACGTCTAACCTACTGAGCCGCCCAGATGCCCCAATGTTTTTTATTTTTTGATTAAAGCTTTTGTTTGGAGATAATAGCAGATTGACACGCAGTCGTGAAGAACAACACAGAAAGACTCCACATACCCTTTCCCCAGTTTCCCCTAATGGTAACATCTTACCTCCCGGGGATCAGTATCTCCACCAGATGGTTGCCATTGGCCCACCCTCAGGATACAAAGTATTTTCACCACCACGAAGATCCCCGGCGTTGCCTTTAAGAGCCTTACCCCATCCTTAACCTCTGGTACCACCAGTCTGTTATCCATTTCTACCATTTTGTCATTTCAAGAAGGTTAAATGAATGGAATCGTGGAGCGATGTGACCTTTGGGGATTGGCTTTTTTTCCACACTGCACAATTCTCTGGAGATTCGTCTGGCTTCTTGCTTGTATCAATAGCTCATTGGTTTTTGTTGTGGCTTGACTTCGTATACTCTTTGCAGTCTTTTGCAGAGCCAAGATTTTATAATTTGACGATGCCTAGCATATTGACTTTTTTACTTTATGGATTATACTTTTGGTGTCAAGTTTGAGAACTCTTTGCCTAGCCCTTGATCTTGAAGATATTTTTTTTTTCTGATTATTTTACAGCTTTATGTTTTACATTTAGGTTTGAGATCCATTCTGAGTTAATGTTTCCAGAAGATGTGACACCTCGGTTATATTTGGTTAGTGCAATTCTTGGGGCACCTGGGTGACTCACTAGGTTAAGTGTCTGACTTCGGCTCGGGTCATGATCTCATGGTTTGTGGGTTCGAGCCCCGCACTGGGCTCTGCCCTGTCGGTGCGGAGCCTGCTTGGGATTCTCTCTCTCTCCCTTCTCCTCTCTCTCTGCCCCTCCCCCACATGTGCTGTTCTCTCTCTCTCTCTCTCAAAATAAATAAATAAACTTAAAAAAAATGAAGTGCGTTTCTTCTAGGTAGCATATCGTTCAGGTATGTTCTTAAATCCCCCTGCAATTTCTATATTTTAATTCATGTATTTAGATTGTCTTCATTTGAGGGGCGCCTGGGTGGCGCAGTCGGTTAAGCGTCCGACTTCAGCCAGGTCACGATCTCGCGGTCCGTGAGTTCGAGCCCCGCGTCGGGCTCTGGGCTGATGGCTCAGAGCCTGGAGCCTGTTTCCGATTCTGTGTCTCCCTCTCTCTCTGTCCCTCCCCCGCTCATGCTCTGTCTCTGTCCCAAAAATAAATGAACGTTGAAAAAAAAAATTAAAAAAAAAAATAGATTGTCTTCATTTGATGTAATTATTGATGTGTCAGGACTTAGGTCCGCTATTGTAGCTCTCTCTCTCTCTCTCTCTCTCTCTCTGTTTCTGCTTTTTTTTTTTTTTTTTTTTTTACTGTCTTCCTGTGGGTTGTTTGAGCATTTTCTAGAAATCAATTTTGATTTATCTATACTGTTTTTGAGGTTATCTTTCTGAATAGCTATTTTAGTAATGGCTTTTGGTGTTCCCTTATATATATGTCACTCATCACAGTGCACTGATGACATTTTACCAGCTTGAGTGACAGGGGACAACTTTGCCTTCCTTTTTATCCCCCATTTAAATATTTCTTCCATACACATTGAGAACCACATCGGGGAGGGTGTTATAATTTTGTTTTTATTAGCAAACATAACTTAGAAAACTCAAGAAGACACAAAAAAAAGAAAACTCAAGAGGATAGGCAAAGCGTATTTACCTGTATTTTTTGTTTACCACATTCTTCCGTCCCGCTGTTGCTCCCAAGTTCCTTTTTTTCTTGTTTCTTTTGTTTCGAGAATGTCCTTTAGGGTAGGTCTGCAGGCAACGTGTTCTCTTAGGTTTATCTTCCTGGGACAATGTCTTGATTTCCTCTTCATTTCAGAAGGATAACGTTTTCAGTGGTATACGATTCTGAATCAAACGTTCTTTCCTTTCAGCGTTTTCCTTCTGACTTTCCGTTTCTGATGAGAAATCTGTTGTCAGCTGAACTGTTTTTGCTCTTATCTGTGAATTGTCACCTTTCCTTTGCCTTTTCAAGATCCTGTCTTTGTTTTGAGTTTTCAGAAGTGTGACTATCGTGTCTTGGTGTGAATTTCTTCGGGGTTTCTTTCCCATTTGGGAGTTTTCTGAGCTTCTTGAATCTGTAGGTTTGTGTCTTGGGCCATTATTTCTTCAAGTCCTTTTTCAGGCCGGCCGTCTTTCTTCTTTCCTTCCAGGGCTTTGACGATGTGAACGTTAGATCTCTTGTACTCTTGCATGTCGCTGAGTGTCTTTTTTTTCTTTTTTTTCTATTTTCTCTCTATTGGCCTATTGCTAAGTTCATGAATTCTTTACTTTGTCTACTCCATTCTGATGCTGAACTCATCCACTGTTTATTTATTTGTTTATTTTTATTTCAGAGAGAGAAAGAGAGAGAACACGCAGGAGAGAGAGGCAGTGGGAGAGTGAGAGAGATTCTTAAGCAGGCTCTATGCTCAGCACAGAGCCTGATGTAGGTGGGGCTCAATCCCACGACCCTGGGATCGTGACCTGCACTGAAATCAAGAGTCAAATGCTCAACTGACTGAGCTACCCTGGCGCCCCTGTTTTTGTTTTTGTTTTGTTTTAAATTTTGGTTATTACGTTTCCCAGTTGGAAAATTTCCATTTTGTTCTTTTTAATTACCAAGACTTTATATTTCCTGGCTGAGAACTTCTATTTTTTTTTTCCATTTGTTTCAAGCGCATTTGCAATCGCTTGTTGCAGCCCTTTTATAATAGTGGCTTCAACATCTTTGTCGGAGGATTCTAACATCCTTGACATCTTGGTGTTGCGTTATTGACCGTCTTTTGATTCAGCTGGAGACTTTCGGGGTTTGATATGGTAGATGATCTTTTATTGAAATCTGAACATTTGGGGCACTATGTTATGAGACTCTGTTTAAACCTTCAATTTCAGCTAGCTTCCGCTTGCTACCCCACATTCATGGGAAGGGGTGGTGTTGTAGCTCGCGGAGGCAGAAAGTCCAGATTCCCTGCTTGGCCTTTGTTGGCACCTTTGTTGGCCTTTGTTGGCAACGAAGGAGGGAAACCCTTCGTTGCTGTTTGCCGTGTGTGTCACGTTTGCACTCCCATCGGGCCTCCGCTGATATTTTTTTGGCCACAGGGGGTGGGAGGGCCTTGTTACTGTTCCCCACATGAACTCCGGTGACACCGCAGCGAGTGGCAGCCTCATTATCGCCCGGCAATGGCCAAAGTCCTGCCTCCCCAGTAGACCTCCACCAATACCGCCCCAGCAGGGAAAGGGAGGGGTGCCTCGTTACTTCTCGGTGGGGGCGGCAGTCCAGCTCCCAGTTGGTCTCTGCTAACACCACCCAGTGTGGGGGTTGGAGGGTAGGTCAAAGTCTGGGTGCCCCCACCATTGGCTGACATGAGTATTGGTGGAGCCTGAGTGTTTTCTGTGGTGTGGCCTTAGAGTAGAGTGGTTATTACTTACAACTGTCTGCCTTGTGAGGCTGCCTCTTTCCCGGTCCTTAGGTTAGACAAAGGGGCCTTGTCTTGGTGTTGTTTGTTTTGGTTTTGTGTCTGTGCCCATTGGTATTTTGAGTTCTCCCTGTTTTCAGCTCTTGGTGCGGATATACGAGGCAAAAAACAAACCTAGGGAACTCACCACCATGTCGTCCCTCGGGCCCCCAGGTCTCTAAGCAGTCTGCCTTATTCTTTCACCGTTTAGAGTTTCTTGTATTTGTCTTATATATAATGGGATTTTTTTATCGTACTTAGCGGAAAGCATAGATCAATGTATGTCTACTCCATCTTCCTAGAAATGGGAGGGTTTCGGGGGGGTTAAAAAATCTTCTTGAGACGTGAAATAATACCAACATGTCTGCATGCTGGTGGGAACGGTAGAGAAACCATGAATGACATAGGGAATGAGGAGATAATTGCTGGTAAGATATCCTGGAGGAGGGGGGAGGCATGACATCTAGTACACAAGGGTGAGCCTCAAAGGGGAGCATGGACAGTTCATCGAGTAAGAAATGTGAAGGCAGAGAACACAGGCACCTGTGCAGGTAGTTGGGTCTGCGGAAGAATAATACAAGAAGGTAAAAGGAGGAAGTGTGGTGGTGAAGGATGTTATCTTACACGGACCATTTCTCTCAGCAGATGATCGTTGACCACAGACTTGTATGAAGCCAGGGAATGAACCAGATAAAATCTGGGGGGAAAGCGGTCCACTCTGGGGGAAGAGAGGCACCACCAGTCTGAAGTGAGTTTGTCCTGTTCCAGAAACAGGAAGAAGACCTCCTTTTCTGTGCGGCAGTCCCAGACCTGATGTACCTTCCTTGTGGACCACTTGGCTCCTCTCTGTTACGTGGGTGGGTGATTCTCTCCTTATTGCCATACTTTTCTGTCCGCTGTCTAATGTCTGTCCCATTAGGAAGTGGACCGTGTCTGCTTCATCCGTGTAACCTCAGCACTTGCTGGACGCAGTGGAGGCACTTTGAAACATTCAGTGGACAACCGCTGAAAAAGTTGCTCACTTCTAAAAAAAAAATTTTTTTTAACGTTTATTTTTGAGATGGAGACAGGGCGTGAGCGGGGGGAGGGGCAGAGACAGAGGGAGACACAGAATCCGAAGCAGGCTCCAGGCTCTGAGCCGTCAGCACAGAGCCGGACGCGGGGCTCGAACTCACGAACTGAGAGATCGTGACCTGAGCTGAAGTCGGACGCTTAACCGACGGAGCCACCCAGGCGCCCCAAAAGTTGCTCGCTTCTAGAAGGTGGTGAAGCAGGTGTAGTGGAGAGAGCAGGGACGTCGGTGGTGCACTGAACTGTACTGGAGTGCGGGCCGGAGCCAGGAGATTATGAGGTGTGTGTGGATGGGCTGCTTTTCTGTCTCTGCCTGGAGCACACGTGCACAGGACCACGGGTGTTTATTTGTTTTTATTCCAGATCCCCAGCAATAGAATGGAAACTGTGTGGACCGGGAATCGTCTCCTGGTTTGATTTCTCCTGGTCCTCACTGCTCAGATCTTCATGATCACCGTGTGGACCAATTAGTGTCTTTAACTGGTGTAGATGGTCCCACCTCACCTGTTTTCCCACTACCACTTTCTCCCTACCTTCCAAGGTCCTTTCAAATCCTCTCCCCAAAGTGCCCGGATCCCTTCCTCTCCTGGGTCATGATGCTTCCTAAAAATCGCAAGCCATCAGACTCCTTTTCCTTCTTTGGAAATCGACACAGCCTTTGACAGGTCCCACCCCTTTGGGTGGCGGTGGAGGGGGAAGGGAAGGGCAAGAAGGAGGAAAGATCTTCCTTTTCTGCATTCTACCCTGTTATCTTTAAGCTTTGGGTGTCTATCCCTACTTGGGTTGATCTGCCGCCACGATCCCTCAAAAAGATTCCTGTGTGGTTGTGGGACGCCAGGTTGGCTCAGTTAGTAGAACGTGTGACTCTTGATCTCGGGGTTGTGAGTTCAAGCCCCGTGCTGGGAGTGCAGCCTGTTTTTTTTTTTTTTTTTTTTTTTAAATCAGCTGAAAAAGATTCACACGAGGTTGATAATCCCCTGGCTAGTATAATTTTTAGTCCTTACGCTAAACTCTGTCTCCTGTGCCCACTTGGATTCATCTCATCCCCTCTGTTAATTCTTCTTGGTGTTGTCCCATGCAGGATCCCTTCCTAACCCTCTGTCCTCCCACCCTCGCCAATAGGAGAGGCCAAGAGCCTTCCGCTGTGCACAACCTGTTCCCTTGGACTCAGATGCTCGCTTGATTTCCCTTCCCAACTTCCATTCAGCCTTAAATTTAGCTCTAGGGTCCAGCTCCTGAAGGTCAGTGCCTCTTTCCCTCCTGCTCTACAGCCTTCTTCCCAGAGAGGCCGGAAGCCTGGTCTCCTGTGCTCACTCTGATGTAAACAGGGATGAGGTTTTTGTGGATGACAGTGGGGTTGGTGGGGTCCGGAGCCGACGGCCCCGAAAGAATCCTCGAAGACGTCTTCGGTGCAAAAAGGTGATTTTATTGAAGCGTGCGGACGGGACCCGGGGGCGGGAAGAGCGACCCGGGGCCCATGAGGAGACACTGGTTTTATACTACGGAGTCGGGGGGAGGTAAAGTCCAGGGGAAGTTTCCAGTGAGATTGTCCTATGCTAAAGAAGACTGCTAGGACGTTGCAGGCCTAGCTATGGTCGAGCTAAGGTGGTTTCCCTCCTAGCAAAGCATTAGCATTCGGACAGTAAGGAGTTCCTGGAGAAACGTTTTACTCTGCGGGCCTCACGTATTTGCCAACGAGCGGCAGGTTTTAAGGAAACTTAGCTCTATCTGCCTTTGTTTCCCACATCCACCCTGGAGGGGTGATGGAGACTCGGGGCCTGCGGGACTACTGCGCTCTCCATCGGCTAACCATTTGTTTTTCCCTTTTCCTTTGTCCTTGGGCCCTCAGGAGCGTCACACTTGTCCCACACTGTCCGCCTGTCCGCCCGTCTTCTGCCGCTTCGTCGTCGTCAAGCAGCACCACACCAGGTGTCATCAGGCCATTTCTCGCACTGGTTTTCCCCCACAGATGGCGGAGTCACCGGGACAGAGTCTTGCTCTACCTGGGCCTCGTCAAACTGTGTGGGAGGCATATGCACGATTACGTAAGACAAGTGCTTTTTCTCCTCCACGGAGGGCGGTTCACAGGTGGAGGCTGTGATCTAGGATTTGGAGAATGGGCAGAGCAGCGCCCGAAAGGAGGGGGACACCTGTGTTCTGGGTTTGCCTTTGTCTCGGGGCAGGAGCGTGACCCATGCAGAAGGGAGCGGTTCTATTTCCTGCCAAGAGCTGTGTGCCTCCCAAGACCCCAGCAACTCGTGGGTGTCTCCTTCAGCTGAGAAGTGAGAAGAACACACCCCATGGCGGTGGGGGGGGGGGGGACACTTCAGAGTTGCTGCGTGCCCCTCCCCTCCCGGGTGGCTGTGGCTGGCTGGGTGAGGTGTCCTCCTGGCTGGAAGGACTGGAGCTGCGGCTCAGCTCGTGGCCGCGGCCAGACCTTTTTGGGTGAAGTTCCATAACTGAGGAAAAAAGTCACCCGCAGGGACCAATGCATTAGACAACAGGAACGTGTAAGGATGTTCTCAGCAGACAACTACAGGCACATAGACTCAGGGCATTAAAGACGTTGCTCACCCCAGAAAGGAAAGCAAGAGCTGGTAAGGAGTGAGGACGGGGGTCCTCGTGATGAGGGAGCATAGGGCAACCTGACACCCCACAAGCCACACCCCCCCCCCAAAATGGGACATGTGTGATGTTCCTCAGGCACTCCTGGCTGCCCAAGAGCGAAGGAAAGAACAGAAAACAAATGGTTAACTCATAGACCTCACAGTCCTACAAGACCTGAGTCTCCATCAGTTTACAAATATCTTAGTAGGTTACAAAAAAAAAAAAAAAAGGCAATCTAATCAATCTTATCAATAGTTTAATTGCTAGGAACTCCCGACTGACTTAATGCTGATGCTTTGCCAGAGGGAAAAACGGCCTCAGCTTGACAATAGCTGGGCCTCCAGTATCCTGGGAGTCTTCTTTAAGAAACTTCCTCTCGACTTTATCTCCCCGAACTCCCCAGTATATAAACGGTCACCCTTCACGCTTAGAATGCACCTTTTCTGCCCACGGGTCCTGTCCTCCACTTTAATAACATCACCTTGTTTGCACCACAGATGCCTCAAGACAGATCTTGGGAGGAGAGTAGAAGGCAAGGATCTGTTTATAAAAATCCATAACCATCTTGAGGGGTTAAGGAAGAGTATGAGAGATTTTGTAATTTCTTCCTGTCTGTAGAGGGGAGCCAGATAAGAGGTGTCTTTTGTGTTTTCAGCAAAATTGAGGAAGAAGCTAATGGAGCTTTCCGCTGGCAGATTATTAGAAAACATTTTGACGGTGGTGGGCTAGATGTTGCCCAAGGGAGGTATTTTTTTTTTTTGCATGTTATTAACATGTAAACCAGTAGACTTTGAATAAAGCAGATTACCCTCCAAATGTAGGTGGGCCTCATCCAATCAGTTCAAGGCCTTAAGAGAGGACTAAGATTCCCTGAGAAAAAAGAATTTTGTCTTCAGACTGCCCTGCAGATTTCAGACTTGCCAGTTCCTAAAATAAATCTCTCTCTCATATAAAACCCATAGGATAGGGGCGCCTGGGTGGCTCAGTCGGTTGGGCGTCCGACTTCGGCCCAGGTCATGATCTCGTGGTTCATGGGTTGGAGCCCCGCATCGGGCTCTGTGCTGACGGCTCAGAGCCTGGATCCTGCTTCAGATTCTGTGTCTCCCTCTCTCTCTGCCCCTTCCCTACTCACACTCTGTCTCTCTCTGTCTTTCAAAAATAAGCAAACATTGAAAAAAAAATTAAAAAAAATTAAACCCATAAGATGTACATCTTATGTCTAATATGTACATTCTAGTGATCCTGTTTCTCTGGAGAATTCTGACTAATACAAGTCTCAAGCTAACGCATGCTCTCACCTAACCTAATTTAACTCATTTGGTGTTCATGGCATTCTATCAGAAGTGAGTATTGTTGAGGGGCAGCTGGGTGGCTCAGTTGGTTAAGCGTCCCACTCTTGATCTCAGCTCAGGTCTTGATCTCAGGGTGTGAAGTCTACTTAAGAATGAAAAGAAAAGAAAAGGAAGAAGAAAAGAAAAAGAAAGGAAAGGAAAGGAATGAAAAGAAAAAAGTATTGTTGAGACAAGACCAAGGTATGAGTAGAAGCGGGTACCTTTACTCCTCTGATCCTTCCATCCTGTCCTCTCTGTCATGCTGTCCTTGTTTATTACCCTCTAAGTAACAATCATCTAGAGACCATCAGGGAGCCAAGATGAATGGGACAATGGCAGTGTCCCAGGGTGACAGAGCCCCTCTAGGTGGGATATGTGGATAGCTTGGACAAAGGTGTTTGGAGGCAGAGGTGGCTGGGAAATTCCGAGTCTTTAAAAGAACTATCTGGGGGCGCCTGGGTGGCTCAGTCGGTTAAGCGGCCGACTTCGGCTCAGGTCACGATCTCGCGGTCCGTGAGTTCGAGCCCCGTGTCGGGCTCTGGGCTGACAGCTCAGAGCCTGGAGCCCGTTTCCGATTCTGTGTCTCCCTCTCTCTCTGCCCCTCCCCCGTTCATGCTCTGTCTCTCTCTGTCTCAGAAATAAATAAACATAAAAAAAATAAATAAATAAAACAGAGGCGCAGGGGGGAATAATTCTTGGGAAGATAGCCACAAAGTACACAAGACAATATCATCATCGTCTCCAAACGTGCCTCTTTCCTTATATGCTCCTTATCTCTCTGCACTTCAGCCGGAGTTATCTTTCTAACTCTCGCATCATCACCTCGCTTAAACTTTTTTAGTTGTCCCATGCTACCTGTCTGATGCGGTCCCATTTCTTCACTATGGCTTACAAAGTCCTCTAAGACCTCTTCCAAGGTCTTGCCTTCCAAGTCTGTCTAAGCCACTAACCCCTTGTCCGCTGCTGTCCCAACTCTCACCCTCTCCATCTGCTTTCCAGGTACATCGATCTGTTTCTTTTCTTGGTTTCTTCTTTCGTCCAGAGCTCGATGCAAATGGTTTCTCTTACCTGGGGCACTCTTCCATCATATCTTCACCTCAGAAAACTTCTTTTTACCTCTTGCTGCTCAGGTTAGTTGTCCCTCTCTCCTGGGAAGGCTATATGGATCTCTTCTCTTCCGAGGCCAGGTTAGGTGTCTCCGTGCTCACATGTGTCATCTGTCTGCTTGTCAGCTGTGACGACAGAGGTGAGTTTGTCCTGTTCATGACTGTACCCCCAGGGCCTTCCACTGTGTTTTGACTCACAGAGCATGTACAATAAGTATTTGCTGAATACATAAATGAAATGACCAAGAAGAAAGTATGTAATGGTTAATAAACCTCCGGAAAATATTTATCTCTGGAAAGTGGCCTCAAGGGTAATCTTTTTTATAGCTTTCTGGAATGTTCCAGATTTTCTTCCATAAGTCTTTATTGCCCGTGTGACAAACGTTGTTTGGAGAGTTGATTTCTGGTAACCTCCTGCATTGATCCTGGCCCTGACCCTGGGAACCCCAGAGGGCGTAGCTTGCCTTTTGGTAAAGACTTCCACGTTGTCGTAGGTCTTGGGGAGAAACACAAACAAAAAGGAACAAGAGTGGTTCCCTTTTTTTTTTTTTTTTTTCTCACTCAGACATCCCTGGGCTGATAGGAAAGGACAAGAGTGCAGAGCTGATTTTAGAAAAAAAAAAAAAAATTAAGATCTTTTAAAAATTGTGAAACATACCCTACATGCAGAAGAGTATACAAAGACATATTCGAGTTTATGAAAGACAGTACAAGGAACACCTGGGTGGTCATTACCCAGGCTGAGAGAGGAAACGTTACCTTATGTCAGAAGCCCCTGTGTATATGCTCTGATTCCAGAGGCAATGGCATCCTGAATTCTATACGAATCATTCCTTTGTTTGGCTTTATTCTTTTTTTTTTTTTTTTAACCACTTAGGTATGTGTCCCCAAACAAGGTTTATTCCAATTACTAGCATTTTGACTAATGTTTGTTAACATATTTTAAGCTTTTAGATTTTTTATATCTGTTATGTTTCTTGTTATTTTTTCTTTGCCTTTTTCTAGATTGAATTTGTAATCACCCAGTTACCCCTCTTTACTAATTTGGAGCCCACTTACATATATATTAGACAATTTGATAAGATTACATAGGTTGCTGAGGGTCTCTCATTTTTCCTCGTTATTTTCTTCTCCTCTCTCAGATTGGATAATTTCTATTGGTTTGCCTTCAAAGTCACTGTTTTTTTCTTCTGACACCTCCAACCTGCTGTTAATGTCATCAAATGAATTTTAAGAATTCAGTTATTGTAATTTTCATACTCTTTTCTTAAAATGTTTATTTATTTTGAGAGAGAGAGAGAGAGCAGGGGCAGGAGAGAGAGAGAGAGAGAGAGAGAGAGAGAGAGAGAGAGAATCCCAGGCAGCCTCCAGCTGTCAATGCAGAACCTGACACAGGGTTCAATTCCACAAACTGTGAGATCACGACCTGAGCCAAAATCAAGAGTCAGACACTTAACCAACTGAGCCACCTTGCTCCCCACTGTAATTTTCAATTTTAGAATATCCATGTCTCTGTTTTTGTAGTTTCTTTCTTTTTTTTTTTTTTTTATTTATTTATGGGACAGACAGAGACAGAGCATGAACGGGGGAGGGGCAGAGAGAGAGGGAGACACAGAATCGGAAACAGGCTCCAGGCTCCGAGCCATCAGCCCAGAGCCCGACGCGGGGCTCGAACTCCCGGACCGCGAGATTGTGACCTGGCTGAAGTCGGACGCTTAACCGACTGCGCCACCCAGGCGCCCCTGTTTTTGTAGTTTCTATTTCTCTGTTGGTATTCCTTATCGGTTCATTCATTAAAACCAAATTTTCTTTTAATTCTTTGAACATAATTTTTCCACCCAAATTTTGAAATATATTTTTATCTAGGTTTAAAAATATTAGTTGACAGCTATTTTCCCTTAATGCACTAAAGATCCATTCAGGCATTTATTCTTTCAACAAAGATTTGCTGTTCTTGTTAAGTACTGGTATAAATCAATAAAATATATATTACCTTTGTATGGGCAATATATTCTGCCTTTGTATGGGCACAATCTGGGCCAAGTGAACAAATTATTGCAAAATAGTACAATAAGTTCAAAGATAGAGTCATTAAAAGGTATATTAGTGGCATCAATCTGTCCTTCAGGGAAGACTTCCCAGAGAAAGGTAACATTGAGTTGGGTCTTCTAGTATAAGTTCAAGCGTACTAGGTAGATAAGAACTGGGGAAAATTCTGGGCATACAGGATGGCATGTGCAAAGGCACAAAAACATGAAACACCATGTCGCACTGCTTAAAATTGTACAATGTATTACTCTTTCAGATGAGGTTGGAGAGTAAGTTTCATCCCTCTTGCACTCTCCTTTTTAAATTTTTTTTTAAGTTTATTTATTTGTTACTGAGAGAGAGAGAGAGCGCACAAACTGGGGAGAGACAGAGAGAGAAGGAGACACAGAATCTGAAGCAGGCTCCAGGCTCTGAGCTGCCAGCCTAGAGGCCGATGCGGGGCTCGAACCCACGAACCGTGAGATCATGACCTGAGCCTAAGTCAGACGCTTAACCGACTGAGCCACCCGGGCGCCCCTCCTTCTTTAAGTAAGTGGGGTCTGCAGAAGTGAGCCTCAGTCACAAACCAGTGTTTCAAATGATCTTATTATCCTTATTTTCTTAAATCTCTCCTTAATGTTTTCAAGCTCTGTGTCTCTGTGGCATGCATTTTGGTTAAGTTCTATCTTCTACTTTTCTAATCTTCTCTAGTTGTATTTATTCTACTGCTAACCTTGTCCTTTGAATTTTTAGTTAATTTTTTTTTTCATTTCATTTATTTTAGAGAGAGAGAGAGAGAGAGAACATGAGCAGAGGAGGGGCAGAGGGACAGAGAGAGAATCTTAAGCAGGCTCCATGCTCAGTGCAAAGCCTGACATGGGGCTCAATCCTACGACCCTGGGATCATGACCTGAGCTGAAACCAAAAGTCAGATGCTCAGCTGACTGAACCACCAAGGTGCCCCTCCAAAACCACTTTATTTTTTTATTTTTTTTAAATTTTTTTTTCAACGTTTTATTTTATTTTGGGGACAGAGAGAGACAGAGCATGAACGGGGGAGGGGCAGAGAGAGAGGGAGACACAGAATCGGAAACAGGCTCCAGGCTCCGAGCCATCAGCCCAGAGCCTGACGCGGGGCTCGAACTCACGGACCGCGAGATCGTGACCTGGCTGAAGTCGGACGCTTAACCGACTGCGCCACCCAGGCGCCCCAACCAAAACCACTTTAAATTAAGTTATTATCTGAGGTTTTGCTGACCACTGGGAAAGAGTAAATCAGGTCTTCAATTTCATGTGAGGTAATGGCATGTGGTTAAAAAATTATAAGGGAGATAGTTCCTTTCTCTGTTCCACACTAAGGATCAAGACTTTCACTTTCCTGGGTTAAGATTATAGGCATGTCCCTATTAGTCATGGTTTTACTACGGATGCAGTCCTTTGGGGATCTAGCTTTAGGGTCATTATCCTCTTAGACTGTCTTGGGCAAGTTATCAGTTTCTCTTCTGTCTCTTTGCTCCTTGAGTAGAACAAGCCATATTCAATTTCACAAAGTTTTATAAATGCTGTTACGACCAAAGCTGGCATTGGCGTTCTAATTAGTCCCTGCATGAGTATTCCTCTTTTTTCAGATCGTATATGCCTTCAAGAAGGTGGATTTTGTATTTTCAGACTGGAGGACGGAGACTTGGGTGCAGAAAGGCTTCCAGGATCAACATGCTGGGAGATAGGAAAGCAGGACTGGACAGATTGGGGATGTAAACTATGATGTCATCACAGCTGAGCAGTAGCTGTTTTCAGTGGGGGAGCTCTGGAGTTGGGATGACTCATCAGAGTTGTCCTAAGTTGGGGCAACTTGCACCTTTGTATTCCCTTCCACTACATTATCAGAGATGAGGATGGTCCTCAAGGAGCAGCACTAACCTTGGAGAAGGCAGTTTCTTTCCAGTGTGGGTGATTCTTGGGGAGGGTCTTAGCAGAGAGCCCTGAGCCACCCAGTCCTGAAGGGGGAACCAGTAAAACAAACCACCGCATCCACTACAAGGCCAGAAAACAAAGGCAGAGGAACGTTAGAACTAGCAAATTACAATTTTGCAAATTTCAATGGAATTGTTGATCCAGGCAAGGATTGTCAATGGCTGGACCATCAATGTTAAAAGGATTTGGTGAAAAGTTTTGAGACAGAATATTCACATGGTTCTAAAGGTTCTCCTCACTTTTTAATTACTTCAATTTAATTACTTTTTAATTACAAAGAGGGAAAAAGTGCCTTTATAATGGAGAGATCGGACAGACGCCACTTTCACTAAGAGATCAAACTTAATCTTACCAACAATGGGAGAAACTGACCTCGTGTGCCTCCTGGTGTGGTGTCCACAGTTTTATCTGTCTTAGATTTCTGCCCAGCATTCTAACCTTATCTAATCATGAAGAAACAATCAGACAAACTTAGTTCATGGGATATTCTACAAGACAACAGGCTTAGATTATCAAAAATATCAATGTCTTTATTGACAAAAAAGATGGGAGGAATGTCTTAGATGGGGGTTTGACAAACTCTGGCCCACATCCTATCTTTGTAAGTAAAGTTTTATTGGGACACATCCATACCCATTGTTTACATATAATCAATCTATGGCTGCTTTTGTGCTACAAAGAGCTGAGGTGAATAGTTGAAACAGATACTTATCTGGCCCCTCACAAAAAAGTTTGTCAACTCCTGCCTTAGGTTAACAATGACTAGAAACATGACCATCAACCAGAAAATATAATGCTGAATCTCGATTGGATTTTGGATTTCTAAAAAAGCTGTAAAAGAAAATTTGGGGGAAATTGGAGAAAATTTGAATATGGGCTATATTATTATATATTGTATATTAAATTAAATTACTGAAGCTATGTTACTTTTCTTGAGTGTGAAAATGGTTTTGTGGTTATGTGGGAGGAGTCCTTCCTCTTAGAAGATATATGCTGACATAATTAGGAGTTCAATATCAAGATGTCTCTAATGTATTCTTTTTCTCTGTGTGTGCATGTCTCCATAAAAAGAGATCAAACAAATGTAGAAGATTATTAAAATTGGTGAATCCAGATAAAGGTTATATGGTGTTTGTTACAATTGCTCGTTGACTTCTCAGCTTTCAAATTTTTCCAAGTGAAAAGTTGGGGAAAGTGGAAACAAAAAAAAAACCCACCTTTCTTAATCTTAATCCTTAATCGGGTTAAATCTTCTAGAAGTCCGTTTTCAGGCTGCTTAAAATGGCTGGTGTAATTTTTTCGAAATCTAAAGATGAAAAAATTTGAAGTGAGTCTCCCCAGAGTCCCTCTGACATTCTCTTCCTATTCTCATGGTTAGAATGATGATTTCTGTCCGAGAGGAGGAGAGCTGAGTGCTTTTAGCCGATGGGAGGCCCAGGCAACGCTGGGCTGTGAGGGAAAAGCCACAGTGACTTAAAAACCTCTGGTTACATGGCCGTTAGCAGAGACAGCAGGCGGCCTCTCCTTTCAGTTCCTGCTGTTTAGTTTTGAACCTTAAGGAATGGAAATTTCTAAACTAAAAGCATCTTCACGTGAAAAGTGTGGCTAAGTAGTAACATGGTCCTACGTTCGAATCCCAGCGAGGCCACTTTCTGCTAGCGGGGCATGTCCAAGAAAGATAACCATCAGCACCATAGATGGTATTCGGGAGACGTTAGCTACGTGCCAGGCCCGGGCCTGAAAACTTCACAAATATTCATTTAATTCTTGTCGTAGACTCTGAGTCTAAAGTTCTCTCTTGTCTGGCAAAAGAGCGGACGCAGGACTGAAGCGAGAGATGGCTAATGTCCGGGAAAAGACGAGAGCCCCGAATAAGGGTCCTCGCCCCGTATTTATTCAGATCAGAAGGCTTGCAAACCTGATGGGTGTGTACAAAGAGACAAACTGGGAACATCAACTTGTGGGTGTGAGGGGGAAAGGGGGGCTTTGAAGATATACCGTGTTTGGGATTTGGGTCAATCCAGGCGCCGGGCAGATGGGTAGATGGTTGTTAACAGACAGGAGGCGCCGTGCCTGTTTACCTTTGCCAGCCCAGGGGATGAGACAGACAGGGGAATAACCTCAGGGTTAATAAGGCACCTTTTCTTTTGTTAACCATCTCCGCTCAGGGCTGCTTTGCCTGCAGCCCAGCGGTCCAAAGTCCAATCCACCAATTTACCTAACCTGGCCCTATTCTCCTATGAAAGCAGCTTTCTGCTATAGGACTAAATTTGAGGTGTTTTCACCCTGAATATCTAATCTTGTTATTCCTGTGTATTGGGCATCTTTGTGCCATTTCTATTTCAGGCCTTTGCCTCTCTGTCTCTCTCTCTATTTTGGGGGGGTTCAGCACCCCCTCCCTATTTTGAGTGCCTTTTTACCTCCCTATTCTTGGCACCTTTGTGCCTCCCTATTCTTGGGGTGTCTTTGCACCCCCCTATTCTTGGAGTGCCAATCTGGTTTACCCAAACTCGGGGGTGAACATTTTATTGACTGTATTTCTTTGTGTCTTCTTAACCCATTGATGTAAGCCCAGGGGGGATTCCTAATTATTCCCCACAAATTCTTACAGCCTTGGTGACTCAGTCAGATGTGCGACCGACTGTTGGTTTCGGCTCAGGTCATGATCTCACAGTTCGTGGGTTCGAACCCTGCATCGGGCTCTGTGCGGGCAGCGCGGAGCCTGCTTGGGATTCTCTCTCCCTCTCTCTCTGCCCCTCCCCCACTGGCTCTCTATCTTTGTCTTTCAGAAATAAATCAATGAACACTAAAAAAATTTCTTACAACACTCTGAGGTAAGCTGTTGCTGTCATTCTCATTTTAGAGGATGAAACTGAGTCCAAACGTGTTAAAAGGTGGCTCAAAGTCTCCCGGCTGGGATTCGCACCAGACTGTGTCCCTCTGGAGGTCCTGCCTGTCACCTTGACACCATACAGTCTTCCAGATCTGGCTTTGGGGAGAAGAGTCATGGTAAAAGGCAACCGGCTGGTGGCTTGGCTTTGAGGAGGGGCCAGTCCAGGTGCATAACCTTTAACACCTTCAGGCAGAATGTGCACCAGATCGAGCACAGAGGTCACCCTCACGACTGGGCCATTCCAGGCGAGGTCCCTGCAAGACAGCCTTTCGGGGACCCAACCCCAATCCACGAAATGGGAGATCCTTGATGTGGAATGACGTAAAAGTCCATCACATTCAGTTCTGGGTGGCAGGTGGGTTGGCTAGAAAGTTCTAGGAGGCCAGCCTTTCCGCTGAAGAGGAAATCTGAGTGCTTACTCTGCATTGCCACACACTCTTCCACTGGGAGCAGGGCTTCCAATCAGCTCGGCCAGAGAGGCTCTCTCGTGGGGGCCGGGGCAGGAACCAGGCACAGATGTTCTCAGGGGATGGAAGCATGAGCTCAGGGGAAGATCGTGCACTTGGTCTTGTCACCTTGAAGCTGTACCCCAAACTTCCTTACCTGTTGCAGGTGGGCAATGGTGGGACTGACTCGGAGGGACTGAGTTCTCAGCTTTGGGAGCTGCCCTGTGGTTGGGTAACGATCAGGCCAGGGGCTTTGGAGGCTGCAGGCGCCCTTGGCATGGTTCCCTAGCTCGGTGCCTCTGTGTGGCACACACTCACAAAAGATACTTCCTTTCTTTGAGTCAGTTTGTCCTGGGATGTTGGCCTTTCCTTGGACGGCACGAGGCCACCCTTTTGGGTGTGCGTGATTCCCAGACTACCGCACCCTGGCCAGGTTCCTTGACTTGCAAACACAAGAGAGGGAGTCATCCTGCAGGGGCCCTCCTGGCACCTCTCCTGTCCCATCAAACCCAGAGGCGTCCCAGCTGGAATAGAGGACTCTTCCTAGGGCCTTGGATTCATTTCCAGATAAGTCGGAGCTCCTTCTGTCGATTTTTAGACAGACACTATTTGGATTTTGCACATGGCTGTGAAAGCAAAAACGGGATTTCGAATGCTGGGGATTGAAGAGAAGTTTTGCAACTCACACCCCAAAGGAGAAGTATGGGCCTCCTCGGCTTCCTCCTGGCAGCGGACATCGATGTCCTCGCACTAGTGACCGGCAGGCAGTGGGCAGTAAAATAGAACTGCGCCACGCCAGCGGGAGAGCGAGGGTACGGAAGGCTCCCAGCTCCCCTCCCTCTTCAGCGGAGGGTCTGAGCTGTGAGGCCCGGGCCTCTCCGGCTGAGAGACCCAGGAGCTCAGCCCGCAAGCAGGAAGCAGGCCCGGAGTTCCCGAGGCGGCCTCCGGCTGGGACCACACTGCGCACGGGGAGGAGGGGGCATGTGGGACAACCCTCCTCTCCTCTCACTAGGCCGCCCCGAGCCCTTCCTGCGGTTCCTCACCCGCTGCCCCTCTGTGGCCCGCCTTTCTGGCTGGGGATTGTGGCTGGAGGGCAGACCTGGGAAAGGACTTTATTTATTTATTTATTTATTTACTTATTTATTTATTTAGAGAGCACAGGAGGGGCAGAGAGGGGGGGGAGAGAGAGAGGACCCCAAGCAGGCTCCATGCGGTCAGCACAGAGCCCAGCGCGGGACTCGGTGTCATGAAACCGGGAGATCATGACCTGAGCCGAAACCAAGAGTCGGACGCTTAACTGACCGGGCCACCCAGGTGTCCCTGGGAAGGGACTTTAAAGAGAAAGGGAGAAGGAAAAGGAAAGGGGGCCCAGAGGGCTGGAGGTTGGGGAGTTGTGAAGGCCTGATCCAACTCTACGCTGAGCGCCTTCTACCAGAACTAAGCAAATCCTTACAATCTCATGATGGAGGTGCTGTGGGAAGGCGCCCCAGACCCCCCTCAGGCCTCCGACGGTTGGGGGTGCAATGGGCCGCCGGGCCCCGAGTGGCACCCTGTCCAGGGATGAATGTGGTAGGAACACCGGGGCAGATCCACCCTGGGGAGCCGTGGGACTCCTCTGGTGGCAACTTGGGCTCCTGACACCCCAGCGGCCTTGTCCAAGCTGTCCTCCCTCTGCCCAGCAGGGGACACATCTACATGGTGGTCTGAGGAATCCCCCAGCTCCCCATGCCTCCCCTCTTCCCCTCACGTGTCTCTGTGCGTCTCAGCCCCTCCCCGCCCGGCTCTGCCTCTCTGATGGCCTGAAGTAGCAGAAACCCCAACTAGGAACGAATGTTACATCTATTGGAAAACCCAGGGACGGAGAGATACGGTGAATCGCTTCGAGTTTTGCGGCCAGTACGTGGCCACGCTGAGACTCGAACTTGCCCGTCATCTGCTCTCGGTGCCCTTTCACACCTGGGGCAACTGAGTCTGAGACAAGTTCGCGGGTGAGCACTGAGTCTGAGTCACGTGGTTCTTGTGGCCCAGACGCCCCAGGGTGCATATGAGGCCCAGTGAGCACCGCCCCTCAGGGGTCTGGGGCCCGGGGCTCCCCTGGGTGGGGATGACCTCTCCCTGTGCCTTTCTGGAGTCACAGGGGCAGCTCACGGGTCACTTGTCAGGGACAAGTGTATGTGTTTGATGGCACCCCCCGTTTGCCTGGCATCCGTGTCTCCTGGGAGCTGGGTGCGGTGCACCCTGGAGCCCCCAAGCTGCTGCGGGCTTGCTGGCTTCCACGTGGATCCGGGGAGACGGTCTTGCTCCCCAAAGGGTCTGGCAAAGTTCCCGGGAAGGGCTGGGGCCGATGCCTCCTGCTTCTCCTCCTTTTGCGTTGCCGGGTGCAAATACCTCTGCACAGAAGCAGCTCCCTTAGCTACACGCCAGTCACCCCAAAAAGACAGCTTCCTGCTGGCCGGCGAACGGCTCCCGTCTGGGTCCTGGGAGGGCTCGGACGACAGGTCCCGCCTCAGCTGAGATTCAGACTTGTGTCTGCCTTGGTGAAGGGACGTCCTGCTCTTCTTGGAGTCGGTGCTGGAAGGACCTGGAAGAAAGGGAAGCAACAGAAGCTGGGAGGCGAAGCGATGAGTGGACAGGGGGGCAGCAACGGAAGAGGGAGGGTGCGTCTCCAGAGACATCAGGCCCCCACCGGGAGCAGGTCTTTTGGGCGGGCGTGCTTGCTTGGCTCGTCGGGACTGTGAGGGCGGCTGGACGGTCTGCCAACAGGACCTCCTGAGCCCCCAGGATCACTGCTCTTTGAAGCCATCAGCTGGCTGCAAGCCCCTCAGTGGTTCCCTGGGTTCTCACGGGACTGCCTTCTTCCTCCTCTGCACACAGAAAATCCCACCTCCAGGTTGTAAAGCCACCGGCACTACCTTGTACCAACTTGCCCCCCTTTGCCGTCCCTGGAAGGGGTGTGTGTGTGTGTGTGTGTGTGTGCGCGCGCGCGCGTGTAAGCAGACACACGTGTGTGCCCAACCCGGGGCCTTGTCTCTGCCCCACTCACCCCTGGCTGCACGGCCCCAGGACGGAAGAGCGACAGTATGGCAGTGGTGATGCGTTGGGGGGGGCGGGGGGGCGGCGAGACCACCAATCAGGGCGGGGGCGGGGAGGGGCTTTTGTAGAGATGACACAGAGAAAAGGGTCCCCTTGGAGTGGCCCTGGGGAGGAGTGGCCTGGAGCAGGAGCTCAGCTTTGCCGGAGGTCAGAGGCAGCGCTGGGGAGGGGGAGGCAGTTGGAGGGGCCCGCAGATGGGGGTGACAGCAGGGAGGGGCTGTTTGGCGGAGGGGCCTGGGGTGTGGGACAGCGGGGAGCCCGCCACTGGGAGGGTAGGCTGTGGGGGGCGGGGCAGGACCCGAGGGGCCCCTGCAGCCGCCTGTGTCCCACGTCTCCGCGGGCGTCTCCTCCCACGCGGGGACCACACTTAGCCCGCCAGCCTCTTCCTCACCAGGCCGAAGAGTGTCCCACCTCGTCGGTTTCTAAGGTTGCCACCACAGCGCCCACATTACCTAACTCCTCTGCCTACAGCCTTCCTCCTCCGACCTTGGATGGCCCCGAGGTTCTACCACCCCCTCCCCCTGGGCACACGGTCTTTCATTTCCCTCCTTCTCTCCGGATCCATTCAGATCTGCCCCATTCGGTCGGGTGCCAGGCCCTAGGGGGCAGGAAAAGGCAAGGGGATTTTCACCTAATACTTTCCTGGTTACTTTTCAAACGTCTAAATTGCTTAGGCAATGGTAGAGAGGGGGGAGGTTCCTCTTTTCCTTCCTTCTAGGCTCTGAGAAGTTTCGTCGGGCAGGAGGGGACTGGCAATGTATAGAGGCTGGTCCCGGAGAGCAAGGCCCCGCCCCCGGCTCCCGCAGAGGTCTGGCGATGCCCTCCATGCCTTGGGTCCCTGTGAGGTCCAGGGGCAAAGGGGATCCGTGCCCTGCTTCCTGGGCAGGGTCTTGGAAAGGAGCAGACCCCGAGAGAGGGATCAGATCTAGGCAGACGGGGCCATCACCTGCACACCCCGTGCTGGGCTGGGGCACAGAAGCAGCAAGTGAACTCTGGGCCCACGGGGTGGCGCAGAGAAGCGAGGATGTGAGTTTGACCTGAGGGCTAAGACCCACCGGAAGGGGAGACGGTCCTCTTGCATGGCTCGGTGGCTGGCGTGGAGACGGGAAGGAGGCTGTCTGGTGGGCATGTGCATGGAGAGAGGGGATGAAGGGAAGGGTAGCTACTAGGGAGGATTGCCCAGAGCTGCAAGCAGCAGAGAAACCCAGGGATAGCGGGAGGTTCTGTGACTTCCGCACTAGGGCGGCCCAAAGTGGATACAGCACTGTAACAACATCACCCAGGTCGTGTTCGCCTTATGCCTTCCTTCCTTTTTTTAAAATGTTTATTTGTTTTTGAAAGAGAGACACAGAGTGCAAGTGGGGAGGGGCAGGGACAGAGGGAGGCCCAGAATCCAAAGCTCCAAAGGCTCCGAGCTGTCAGCACAGAGCCCGACGCGGGCCTCGAACTCACAGACCGGGAGATGGTGGCTGACTGAGCCAGCCAGGTGCCCCACACCCTCCTTCTTTATCATCCTGTTACTGGGAAAAAGAAGGTGCAAGTTGTGGGTTTTGATTTGGGAAATAAATTTGGCTCATGCAGATGATCCATCCTTAAAAATGAATCATAATTATAGAAGTGCCTTCTTCTTTAGTTATATTTAAATACTGCTCACAAATCTCAGTGGGCTAACTATAGCTGACTCCTGTAACTTCAAGTTGCCTCCTGCTCAAATGGTAAGATTTTATCAGGGGAAACTTAGTCACTATTTGTCTTCCCCCCAACCCCAGCTCTCTGGAAATATAACACTGTACACATTTAGGACGCAGAGCCTGATGATTTGACCCACATACATGTTGCAAGTTGACTATCACGGTAACTTTAGTTAACACATCCATCGCCCCACATAGTTACCTTTCTCTGTGTTTGGTGAGAACAGTTAAGATCGCCTCTCTTGGCAAAGTCCAACACGGTATTGGGAACTGTAGCTGCTGTGCTGCTCATTGGATCCTCAACTTCTTCGTCTTGTAACTGGGAGTTTGTATTCTTTCACCAGTATCTCTCCATTCCCTCCACCCCTCAGCCTCTGGCAATCATTCTACTCTCTGTTTCTATGAGTCTGGCTGTTTTAGATTTCATACAGAACTGAGATCACCCAACACTGGTCTTTGTCTGACTTGTTTCATTTAGCATAATGACCTCAAGTTTTATCCATAGCGTCTCAGATGTCTGGATTTCCTTCTTTTTTATGGCTGGATAATATTCCATTGAATCTATCCATCATCTATCTATCTATCATCTAACATGGCAGTTCTTCTTAATTTTTTCGGTAGAACTTGCATACTGTCCTCCAGAGTGACTGCACTGATTTACATTCCCACCAACAGTGCACACATTCCCCACCTCCTTGCTAACTCTTACCTCTTATCTTTTGAGACTAGCTGTTCAAATAGGTGTGATGCGGCAGAGTCGTTTGATTCGCATTTTCCTGATGACGAGTGGCGTTGAGCGCCTTTTCGTGTTGGCCATCCGTAGGTCTTCTTTGGAAAAATGTCCGTTCGGGTCCTCTGTCCATTTTGTAATCGGAGAATGACTATTTTCCCCCCAATAATATTACCCCCAGTGATTCTTTACTACTTTATCAGTATCTTGCACATTCTAAACAGCAGCTGCTGACTTTACCCAGCAGATGTCAGTAAACACAGAAGGCGCATGTTTCCAAGGGCCCACTCAGGTTAACTGCAGACCAGAGTAACACCTCTTGTATCTCCACCCTTCATATTCAAAATTGAAAGCAAAATTGTGTTCATGAAAATGCAGGCAAACTTCGGGTCCTGCTTGGGACCCGTGGTGGGTCCAAATCTGCGAATGCAGCTCAGGCATTTTGGGATAGCACCATCGGTTACTTGGGATACCTGTGTGTATGAGGTCCCAAGCTGCACATCTTCACCCCCGCTCTGCTCCTGAAGAGGGAAGAGACCTGAGATGCCCATGGAAGGTTCTTAGACACTGGAATTAAGGCCATTAGGGCCTGGGGTAAAGATGGCTGGACTGTGCCCTCTGGGGCAGCAGACTGAGGAAAAGGGATGGGGCTAACACAAGCTGCTTGCGCTGTGATCTCTCGTTTTCTCCTCCAAATATAGCATCAACATCCCGTTGTTCTGATGAGTAAACTCAGACCCAAGGCAGTTAAGTAACTTCCAAAGCCCGACACTGTCCGAGCAGTGATGCTTAACTTCCAAGTCCAGGCTCATCGGGAGGGACGAGGGTAGATCCTCATGGACAAGAGAGTAGCAAGATGGCCCTGGGGTCCGTCTGAACTCGCTGAAGGCTCTGTGGAGCAGAGATGCTGGTCCAGGGGCCAGTACATCTGGACTACATGGAAAGAGGAGAGAGTCTGTGGGGCGGGTATTGCCTTAGCCTGGGAGTGGCCAAAAGTGATCAGGGTGAGTGGATTAGAACTTTCTGGAAGACTAAGGTTGATTACCTGGGCTCCTTATATCTCCTCGGGTTGCTCTGACAATACATTTAGGGTCTGCACAAGGCGCTCTCGCTGTCCTCTGTGGCCAGTAAAGGTACAGAAGATTTCAGACATAGTCTCAAGTCTTCACTGTTGGAATTGTACCATCCCTACACAGAGCATTTTCAAAAATCCTCCCTCCCGTGAGATTCTGCTGCCATTTTACTGGTTCGTGCCTCTTCAAGTCAAATACCTGGATGCCCTTAGGAAGTAACCAAACCAAGTGTGATAAATACTCCAAAGGACTGGAGGCGACCCATGCCCGTCTTTCCCCAGCCTGCGTGTATCCGCCCATGCTTTGAGTAGCGATGAATTAATGCAGCGTCATTTCTGCGGCCTCTGATCAACTTACATTAATAACCACGAGAACGATGCTGTAGCCGAGAGTCATTTTAGGGTTCAATGGCGTCTGGCTAGCAGCCTCTGGGGCGGCCCCTTGAAATATTCCATTAAAACGCGACCGAATGCATAGGAAGAGGTCAAAATGCCAAATAACACCACAGACGAAGCAGGACTCAACAGAGCCTTGACAGAATGGGGGGAGGGATCTCCATCAACTAACAAGGCAGGGTCACCTGAAAAGAGAAACCACTGTGAGTTTTGACGTTTGAAGTAGAAAAATAGTAGGTGACATCGGGGAGCAATATTTGTGACATCAATGACAGACAAAAGATGATTCTATTTCCTCCATAACAAGCTCTTCAATTCTTTTTTAATGTTTATTTATTTTTGAGAGAGACAGAGCATGAGTTGGAGAGGGGCAGAGAGAGAGGGAGACACAGAATGAGAAGCAGGGCCCAGGCTCTGAGCTGCCAGCACAGAGCCCGACGCAGGGCTCGAACTCACGGACTGTGAGATCATGACCTGAGCTGAAGTCGGATGCTTAACCGACTGAACCCACCCAGGTGTCCCTGTACTCCCTGTCTTAAAAATAAATAAAATTTGAAGAAAAAAAAATAGGCAAATATCTAATATAGTGTCAGGGAGAGATAAGGGTAAGAAAACAAAGAAATTCAGGAATAGGGATAGTGTGAAAACGCATGTGCGGCTCTGTTTTAAATGGGGAGATTTGTGGAGGCCTCTCTGTGGAGGTGATACTGAAGCAGAGGCTGAGTGAAGTCAGGCAGTGAGCCCTGCACAGATCTGATAAAAGAGGCTACCCACCGGCTCCCCCCAGAAGAGTCTCCCAGGCAGAGAAAGGGGCAAGTGCAAATGGCCTGTGGTAGGGAAGAGCTCTGCCTGTTTCCGGAAGAGCTCGGGGGCCCGTGTGACTCAACAGAGTGTGGGAGGAAAGTCTTGGGCTACGAGACTGGAAAGGAGGCTAGGGCTAGGTCCTGCAGGTCTCCTAGATCTCAGAAGAGGGTTTGGGTTCATCCTAGGGGAGGAGGGAGCTGTTGGGTGATGTCGAGTAGAGGAGTGACGTGATCCGACTGAAACATTAAGATGACCCCCGGGGCCAGGGCAGAGAATGGACTGGTGGAGTGGGAGCAGAGACAGGGGAGCCTGTGGAGTCGTCTAGGGGAGAGACGGTGGCATGTGGGATGATGGGGCAGTGGCAGAAAATCTGACACAGAATCGATTTGAAAAAAAAAAAAAAAGTGCGGGCTGGAATCTTCTGGAGTGTTGGGAATGGAGGCTCAGGGAAAGAGGGGCGTCCAGGAGAACGCCAAGGTTTTTGGCCAGAGCAACCGGAAGGATGGACTTGTCGTTTACAGAGCCAGTGAAGACTGCAGCGTTCTGTGATGAGTGCCAGGAGACGCTTGCTGTCTATCCGGGGGACGTGGTCAGGGAACTGAACATACACGTCTGGGCTTCAGGGCAGTCTGGGCTGGAGAAAACCACCTGGATGTTGTCAGGGCAGAGAGAAGGTGGTTACAGCTTTGCAGCTGGCTGAGCTCTCCGGGGGAGCGAGCGTGGATAGACGTCATCTCAAGGCCCTTGATGCTTGGAGGTCAGGGAGGCAGAAAGGAACCAGAGAAGAAGACTGGAAGGGCAGCCCGTGAGGGATAAGCAGCAGAGAGAGTGGCATCTCCAGGACCAAATGGAAAGGGTGCTTCGAGGAGGAGGGAGGGCTGAGCTTTGTAAATTCTGCCGATAGGTCAGTGGGGTTGGGCCAGATCGTGGACCCGCCGACCTAGCCACGCGGACAGCATCCAGGACTTTGCCAGGAGTGTCTGGGTGAGTGACGGGGAAGAAGCGCAAGGCAGGCTGGGGGCCCAGGGGCTGGAGATGCCCCTTGGGTGTCTCTAAATGGAGAAGAGATCAGAACAAGAACAGAAGCGGGGAGGAAACGGAGTCCAGAGGAGGGTCTAAAAATGCGAGGCATTCTGGCCTGTTCCTCTGCTCACCGGGAATCCCGCGGCCGGGAAGGAAGCAGAAATCCAACCCTTGAGGAGGTAGGAGGGAGCGGATCTCGCGCACAAGTGGAGGGTTTGGCTTTAGGCCAGCGCAGAGAAAATCCTTCCACGGAGCCCGGAGAGGAAGAAACGCAAGTGGGAAACGGCTGCATGTAGGCGGGAGGCGGGGGCGGTTTGGGGAGCCTGTGGGAATTCTTTTCAGCTTCCCTCTACTTCTCAGCGAAATAAGGTGCCTTGAAATGGGCACTTTTCCCTTCCCGATAAAGGTGTAAATCAGCC
The DNA here is from genome assembly GCF_014898765.1 of Herpailurus yagouaroundi. Classification (NCBI taxonomy): domain Eukaryota; kingdom Metazoa; phylum Chordata; class Mammalia; order Carnivora; family Felidae; genus Herpailurus; species Herpailurus yagouaroundi. The sequence continues at coordinate 7,228,111 of NW_024412400.1, forward strand.
TTTTTGGTACCGGGCTTCCCAGCTTCCCAGCTGGGCATCCTCCAGCCCCCAGAGAGGGCTACCTGGATTCACCAGAGGGTTCCTGGAGTTGGCATCGATGGATTTCCCCGGCTGACTTGAGTGTTGCACCTGCTTTTCTAAGAAATTCACTGCTGGATAAGGTAGATGCAGTTTGCGAAATGCATCCTGGAGAGAAGTTACTAGAGATGGAAATAGAGTCGTGGGTGCTTTGTTTTTTGGTTTTGGTTTCGTTTTTTGCCTTTTCTCCTTTTGCAGGTTAACGAGCTCTCCCTGACACTGAGACAGCTACTTCGAAGTCTATCCAAAATGGCAGGGGATGCGTTGAAAATAGACTTCCCTGCCACCAACTAGGCGAAATCTGGAATAAATTCTCCCTTCGGTTGCCTTTTGCAGATTGTTTACCTTGGACAGACCTGAATCTTTCGGGGGCGCCTGGGGGGCTCAGTCGGTTGAACGTCCTACTCTTGATTTCGGTTCAGCGCACGGTCTCACAGTTCGTGGGATCGAGCCCTGAGTGAGGCTCTGCACCTACAGTGTGGAGCCTGCTTGGGACTCTCTCTCCCTCTCTCTCTGCTCCTCCCACACTCATGTGCATGCTCGCTCTGTCTCTCTGTCTCAAAATAGAGAAACATTGAAAAAAGATGTGAATTTTGTAAACCCTCAAGTTGCACCGGGATTCTCTGGGTGCCCTCTTCAGACCTACTTCTCCCCCTAAGACCCTCCCCACCCTCACCCCCAGAAAGCAGTGTCACCACATCCTTCCTCCTCGAATCTGCTGGAGTTTTTCTCTCCCACATTTTCTTGTGCTAAAGTATACATAAGATGTACCGTCTCAGCCATTTTCAAGTGTGCAGATCGGTGGTATTGAGTGCGCTCCCTCAGGATATGCGACCATCACCACCCTCTGTCTCTACAGCTCTTTCATACGAAACTCTAGTCCTTGATTATGAAACGGTGACTCTCCACTCCTCCTTCCCCCAGATGTTTTACGACTCAGATAGCCTCTCCTGTGCCCCCTTAATCCAAGCACTACACAGTCTTTCCTTAAAACAACGGATTTTGTGATGTTGTTGTTCACTTTTAAAAATCCCCTGTCGGGGTGCCTGGGTGGCGCAGTCGGTTGAGCGTCCGACTTCAGCCAGGTCACGATCTCGCGGTCCGTGAGTTCGAGCCCCGCGTCCGGCTCTGGGCTGATGGCTCAGAGCCTGGAGCCTGTTTCCCATTCTGTGTCTCCCTCTCTCTCTGCCCCTTGCCCGTTCATGCTCTGTCTCTCTCTGTCCCAAAAAATAAATAAACGTTGAAAAAAAAATTTTTAAAAATCCCCTGTCTTGGGGCGCCTGGGTGGCTCAGTCGGTGGAGCATCTGACTCTTGATCTCGACTCAGGTCATGATCTCCCAGGTTGCGAGATCGAGCTCCACCTTGGGCTCTGTGCTGACAGCCCGGAGCCTGCTTGGGGTTCTCTCCCCCCACCCCTCTCTCTCTCTGCCCCTTTCCCTGCTCATGTGCATGCTTTTTCTCTCCCTCAAAATAAATAAACTTAAAAAGTAACAAATAAAAATAAAACCCCCTGGTCTCTTTTTTCTTTTCTCTCTCCTAAATAACAGTCTTACTACCTTCTCTCAGGAATGGCAGTATTTTTTTAATGTTTATTTTTATTATTTTTGAGAGAAAGCAAAACAGAGTGCAAGTAGGGGAGGGACAGAGAGAGGGGGAGGAGACCCAGTTTCGGAAGCAGGCTCCAGGCTCTGAGCGGTCAACAGCACAGAGCCCCATGTGGGGCTCAAACCCACAAACCGTGAGATCATGACCTGAGCTGAAGTTGAACACTTAACTGACTGAGCCACCCAGGTGCCCCAAAGTCTTTTTTTTTAATTAAAAAAATTATTTTTAATTTATTTTTGAGAGAGAAAGAGAGAGAGAGAGAGAGAATGAGCAGGGGAGGGGCAGAGAGAGGGAGACACAGAATCCGAAGCAGACTCCAGGCTCTGAGCTGACAGCACAGAGCCCAATGCAGGGCTCGAACCCATGAACAGTGAGATCATGACCTGAGCTGAAGTTGGCCACTTAACCAACTGAGCCACCCAGGCACCCCAGAAATAGAGGTCTTTTTTTTTCTCTCTCTCTCTCTGATTTTTGAAGTCAGTAGCTACTATTTTACAAAATAACAAAAGCCTGTAATGTCCTGACCCCAAAGCTTGGGAAGGTGGGGGGTGCACTAAGAAGTCAGAGAGGGGCGCCTGGGTGGTTCAGTCAGTTGAGAGTCCGACTTTGGCTCAGGTCACGATCTCGCGGTCTGTGAGTTCGACCCCCTCCCCCGTCGGGCTCTGTGCTGACAGCTCGGAGCCCGGAGCCTGCTTCGGATCCCGTGTCTCCCTCTCTCTCTGCCCCTCCCCTGCTCACGCTCTGTCTCTCTCTGTCTTTCAATAATAAACATTAAAAAGTCAGGGAGCAGGGTTCTTGGAGCATTAGCTACATGGTGTCATCGTTCTGAGAAGCAGTGTTGCAGTAGCTAGCAAAAGACCCACAGACGCTTTAATCCATTGATCCAATAATTCATCTTATACAATCAAAGATACGCACAAAGATTTATGTCTAACACAGTGTTGTACATAATAATGAAAACTGGATGTTGCCTCTGTGTCCATCGGTAGGGGTTTGGCTAAAGTCTGAATGGACTCATGTGTAATCACTGAAAACTATGTTTGAGGTTAATACATGGGAAAATGTTTATGCTATAATGTTAAATGAAAAATGTAAGATCAACTCTATGTATGTTATGATCTCAAATCTTTTCTTAAATGTATATCTGCAGAGAATAACATGGCAGAAAACCATGTCTGTGTTAAACAATTCTTAGAGAGATGAAATAGTGTGTAATTCTTAAAAAAATTTATTTTAATCTTTATTTATTTTTGAGAGAGAGAGAGAGAGAGAGAGAGACAGAGTGCAAGTGGGAGAGGAACAGAGAGAGAGGGACACACAGAATCGGAAGCAGGCTCCAGGCTCTGAGCTGTCAGCACAGAGATCGACTTGGGGCTTGAACTCACGAACCGTGAGATCTTGACCTGAGCCGAGGTCAGACGCTTAACCGACTGAGCCACCCAGGCGCCCCGCAAATATTGTGTAATTCTAACTTTTTGTTCATTTATTGTTTTGTATTTTCTGTGACCAGGCATTTCTCTTACGTCCAGAGAAAAGTCATAAAGAATATAAAACAAACACATTGAAAATGGAACACTCTTAAAACCGAGTACTCAAATGCAAATTAAAATGTATTTTTGTTCCTACCTAAATAAAGGAGGAAATACGGAGTCAAAGAGTAATTTTCCTGCTGAGCATGTTTTGTGGTTTCTCGAGCGTCTGGGTGTGTCTGTGGAGGAACAACTGTGGCTGTTGCCTAACAGCTGTCTTATTCAACAGAAATGGAAACGTGGCACCCGTATCCTTGAGAAAACGACTTGGCCCTCCTATGGATGGAGGGTGTCTTGAAGAGAAACTGGGTATGTCCTCATTTGCTAAGAAATACTTTTGTCATCCGCTCTCCCATAATACCACTTGCGGGTGGCCCACCATAGGGTTGCCAACTTAGCTAGTCAAGCAAACGACATTACAAGTCATGTTGAAACCAAAGTGCTCCCTGTGGGCCAGGGGAGTGGGGTGTGGGTGGAGAAGAGAGTTAACTTCTCAGTTGGGACAGACTACCCTAACTTGGAGGGCATTAATGAGACATCATCTAGGGATCAGGTGGTTCCCAAGGTGGACCTCTCCGTCAAGTTGCCATGTCCCTGTGTGCAGTTGTTGGCCTTGCAGGGCCGGAGGTGAATTCTCTCCCTGGGTGCTCAGGGGTAGACTCTCAGAGAGAGACAATGGGAAGCTCACCTGACCTGGATATACTGCAGACACAGTGGACTGCCATCCCCGGACAGTGGCCCTTCTCAGCGGAGGCTCTGTCCACCACCCAGATTCTGCTGTTAGATTCACCCCTGGGGATCCTGGCTGATAAGCCTCTGTCTGGTGACCATCGTCATTAGAGCTACTGATGTCACAGAACAGCTGTCACCAAAAGCTGCCCCACCCAGGCTGCACCGGTCATTGTGAGTGGGTTGATTCTGTTAAACTCAGCATCCTGGAGGGCAGATCTCCCCTCCCTGCCTCAGTCATCCACCTGTAGACCTTCCTTCTGGATTTTTCTTTTTTTTTCTTTTGCATGCCCACCTGTGTGCTCTGCTCTTGGAGGCAGGGTTGGTCTGTATCTTTTTCCAGCTTTATTGAGGTATAATTGATAGATGACATTCTGTAAGTTTAAGGTGTGCAAAATAGTGATTTTATACACGAATATATTCCAGAGTGATTACCACAATAGAGTTAGTGAAGACATTTATCACCTCACACAGTTATAACGTTGTGCGTGTGATCAGAACTTTAAAACTCTTATTAGCGACTAAATCTCTCGTAGCAACTTTCAAATATGCAACACAGTATTGTTAACTACAGTTATCATAGGATTGGTCCGTAGTGTTATTGAGATGGGGAAAAAAAATCCATAGACTTGGATTCAAGAGATCTACCTCTTGGACCAGCCCCTGGCCCTCTCTGGGTCTCCTGCCCCTTACCTGCACCTAAAATTCTGTGATTCTGGGACTCAGGAGAGCAAGGAGGCACGGACAAGATAGCGTGAGTTTCTTCACTGGGAAAGGTTCAATCTAATAATAAGAAGAAGGTAAAAAATAACAATAGTCACCACCATTTCTTTGAGTTTGCTCTGCTAGGCACGCACTGTGTGCGTTGTGGAGGCAATCCTACGAAATCCTCATGATAATCCGAGGAGGTGAGCCCCACTTTTATTCTTCTCTTTCAGATGAGGAAGCTGAGCCTCAGAGATGTCAAGTAACTTGCCCAAGGTGACAGAGTTAATACGTTGGGACTCAGTCACAGATGTCTCTCTGCCTTTGGGGTCCACCATTTCCCTCCACTTTGGGGAAGCCCAGAGCTCAGAGGCAGTCGTGGCTTTGCCGCAGCTGCGCTGTTAGGGCCAACTGTCTTTTTCAAATGGGCTTTCCTTTATTTAGACACCAACATCACTGCTATTTAGGGTTTTCAGTGAACTTCCCTATTTTCTCCCTATTCCGTCTTATTCAGCAAAATGGATGAGCGACCGTTTCTTAGGATACTAATTGAATGTTCATTTAGACATGAAAGTGTTTGTCTCTCCACTTTTACTTCTCAAGCCTGAAGAATGTTTCCCTCTTTTCGTGGGAGTCCAGAAACGAGTTAAAGTTTCATTGAAAGTTTTCTGACCCGAAGGTTGCAATGAGGTTCAAGTAATAGTAGAGAAAACTTGTGGGCAGCCTGGGGAGAATACGCCCTCTTGTTAGTTGTTTGAGCCAACGTTCCAGAAGACTCTCCCCACCCACTCTGCTCCGAATGCCTTTCGAAATTCACATGCTTTTCTCATGTTAAGATCCCCATGCCCTCACACACCTCCTTTCCAGATGCCATTCACTGAGCCTAGAATGCCATCCCCTCCGTCGCCTGGAGAGCTCCTCACCCCTAAAGACTCAGGTCAGACGGCTCTCGTGTTACCAATTCATGCAAAGTGTTTTTTCTTGTTCACTTCTCTGTTCTGCACTTGAATGTTAAATCACGAAGGGCAGCGGCCTGGTCTCACTTACCTTTGGGGCCGCTCAGGATCCGAGCTTACATGTTGCGTGCCATATATGCTCAATTAAGATTTTGTAATAAACCGATTTCCCGTGTTATGGGTCAAAAGCCAAAACCTTAAAAAAATAAATTAAAAAAAAAAAAAAAAAAAGCCAAAACCTTGCTGTGCCCTTCGACCCAGTTATCCCCATGATGGAGGAATCCATCCAAAGGAAATAACTGAAGAGGAGAAAAGAAATTACGCGGACCAAAGTGCTGTGAAATATATATTTGCTAAATACTGGCAACAAGCGGAATGTTTATCAACAGGACAATGGTGAGCAAAGCAGGAGACGTGATCTTGCTGCGACACGATTCATTCTATCACCGACTGAACCAACATGATGACTCCCAAGGATGTGTCAGAAATACAGAGATGAGTCAGTTGCCTTCGACCGGTGCACAGCCTGGCAGAGCCTTCTAAAGCAAACGGTACAAAACTGCGTAGAAACCGAGAACCGTTTGGGGTCTGATGTTAAGAGACAAATAGATTACGAAAGGGTCTGCACGTGATGCTTTCACCTCTAAACACGTGAAAGTGTCTGTGACCTTGGCTCTCCAAGTTGGCATGAAGGATGGGGGTTCTCTCCGGATGGACAGGGGTTTGCCGCGAGGTGACTGGAAAGGGATATTCAAGGCAGGTTTGCCGTGTAAGCGCTGCACCAGGTGGGGGGAAAGCCGAGGTCTGGAAACCAGAGAAGAGGGGTGGCACTTGCCAGGGCTGGTGGCTGGTTTCTCATGCTGGGAAGGAGGCTCCCTATGAGAAAAGTACCATGGTTTCCATTCTACAGATAAGGAAGCTGAAGCTGGGCTGGCCCCGAGCTACCCAGCTGGCGAGTGACGAAGGTGGGATTGGAAACCATCCCTTGTCAGTTTGGGTCAGGGTCCCTTCTCTTCATCTCTCTGCACCCAGGAGCAGGTGATGATGCGTGATGGAAGAGATCCGGTTGGCCGAGAGGCTGGATTCTTTGGGGAAGGGGACGAAATGGAGAACCTGTTGGTGGGACCACATGATGGAGGGTCTTGGACTGGATGCAGGGGGCACTGGACTGGCTCGCGGGTCTGGAGGCATGATAGAGAAGGGTTTAAGGAAGAGCAGGCTGGCAGTGCGTGCTGGCTGGTGTGATCGGTGAGGAGGCTGGGCCAGATGCATGGGAAGGTGGGTGGGCAGCTCTTGTTCTATTGGGTCAAAATAGCACCACCCCCCCCCCTCCTGCCCCCGGCTGCTTGGACATATGTCTTTCTGCACCTCTAACCATGAGATTGGAATGGACGCTTCCATCTTATCTATTCTCCCCCACGTGAAAACCACAACCTGGTCCAGGGAGGGGCATCTGATTCAAACTCGGCCAATGAGAGCCCTTCCCTGGGAATTTTAACCTTGGGACCAGAGAGGAGTGGTTCTCAGTCCCACTCTGTTGGCTAAGCTGTGTCTGGGAGCTTTGTCACCACTCAGAGATTTGAGAGCCCTAGAGAGGAAAATTCTAGCTGGACTCAAGCCCTAGTTTCTCCATACTCTGAGGGCTCAGCCACTCTCTGGCTCACACTACCATGTGAATAATACTCCCTGCCTCCTCTTTAGCTAAGCTACAGCGAGTTGAATTTTTGTCCTTTGTGAACAGAAAGCTCTGACATTTGCAGTTAGAGACGTGCCTACCCCTCATCCCTCAAATTTTGGGCACGACGCTCAGAAACGCTTCAGGGTTGTTTTGGAGGATTCGGTCCATCATGTCTTGCATGTAAGAAACAAACAAACAAACAAAAAAATCTGTCTTCATCATTCAGTGGCAGGCTTGGGAACTCCGGGCTCTCTAGAGGGGCAAGGCTTTGGGGATCCCCTCAGAGAAGGATGGACACATCTCCATCACTGGTGTGGTGAGTAAAATTACTGCTCAGAATGCTTTCCCGCTTGCTCATTTGTGATTCAGACGGGGAGAAACCGACGTGGACAGGATGACCACACAGGACAGCCAGGCATTTCCTATACAGGTGGTAAAGGTATCTTCTGAACTTCTCTCCAGCAAACGCATAGATAAAGGGGTTGAGGCAACAGTGGGTGAATGCAATTGTCTCAGTCACACTGAGGGCCAACCTCAGATCCTTCTTCATGTCACAATTGGGAAAGAAGTCATAGAGATTAAGCGTCTCTAAAAAAATCATGATGTTGTAGGGTGTCCAGAAGAGAAAAAACACGACGACCACCAGGAAGATCAGCTTAATGGCTTTGGCTTTCTTGTGGCTCTTGCAGGAAAACAGTGTCCGCATGATTCTGAAGTAACAGTAGCTCATAACGAGCAGGGGGAGCAGGAAACCAAGCAAATTTGCCTCCACGTTGCGGAGAACAGGCCAGAGGTCCTGCAGGACCTCAGGGTAGTCACCAAGGCACTCGTTTTCTTTTTGTTTTGTGAACATGAACTGAGGTGCTGCCACCAAGATGGCTGCCGCCCAGACGCCCAGGCTGATGGTGACGCCATGCTGCACGGTCCGGGTGTTCATGGAGTTGGCGGCCAGGACAATGGCCCGGTACCTGTCGATGCTGATGATAGTGATGAAGAATATGCCTCCAAAAAAGCCGATGAAGAAGAAGGCTGTAGACAGTTTGCACACGGCGTTGTGAAGGCCTTGCTCGCTCACCAGGTAGTGAGTCCAGAAAGGCAACGTGGCTACAAAGAGCAGATCCGACAAGGCCAGGTTCAGGAGGTAGATGTCGGTGATACTCTTGGGCTTCCGGCTGTTGGTGAGGGCAAACACCACCAGCAAATTTCCCACCAGGCCAAAGGCAAAAACAAGAGAGTAAAGTATGGACAGGAAGACGGTCCCGAAGGCCACAACGTCCCCCATATCACAGGCTTCGGCCGACTCATCGTACTCAAAGTATTCCAAAGTTGATTTGGGGGAGTGGGTGGGCATGGCGACGGCCTGGATCAGAGAGGAAAACAAATAACAGTATTAGTTCTCAGAGAAACAGTTGGGATTCTAGCTGGCCCCACACATGGGCAGCCTGAAAGAAACAAGTAGCCATCCGTCGGGCGCCTAACTGATACACTTCCCAGTGTCACACGTCATCTTGTTTAATCCCCAAGACGGACAGACTCCTGACGGAGGCCATAGAGGATTCCCCTGACGGAAGAGGAAGTCAGGTCTCTGAGAGGTTCAGGGACTTGTTCAGAGCTGTGCAGCGAACGGCTCAGCTAACGTTTGAAACTAGACCTTTTAAAGCTTGAGGCAGATCTTTTCTTCTTGGATCGTCAAACGTCTACCCAAAAGGTTGACCAAGGTGTCAATAGTGGGAGAGAGGACTATGGGTGTGGAGAACAGGGGGTAGGATGGTGGAGGGTGCAGCCATAATTCACACTTGTAGTCCAAACTTCCCCGAAGCGATTCTCCGCTTCCTTCCTTATCCCCACCCCTCCACCCTCTGGACCCCAATTTGTCCCATGGGAAGCCAAGACTGAAGAGAGAGGTCTCAGATACTCTCCAGAGCCTCGAGCAGACCTGTACGTGGAGCCCCTCATCTTTGTTTTTGACATCTCTTTCTCTTCTCCTTCCTTTTGGAACCAACAGGTCCTTCTCTTCCTGAAGGGATAAGACAGAGTCATACACTCTAGAGTGACCACCTCGTCTCCGTTTGCCCAGGACTTTTCTGGGGTTAGCACCAAAAGTCGGAAATGCCTTCGTTCTAAGCAGACAGCCACAGACGGCCACCCCTCAAGGTCAAGTGAAGAGGGTGTCACCACTGCCATCGCAGGGTCATGAAAGGGGTGCGGAGCCCGTCTGGGGGACCGTGCTCCAGTAGCCTGCTGTGCTGGGCCCGGGGGGCGAATTCACCCCATAATTACCAGCCCTGCCCTCACTTTGGCCTGGTCTTCCCCATGATTCTTAATCCCCGCTTCCTTCAGAACAAAAATTGAAGGGGGAGACGTTTCTGCACGGGTTGGGAAGTCACACTTCGCATTCCTCCCCCTCCGCCCTAGCCAGTGCTCGCTTGTTCTTCACTCCAGAGGCTGCAAGGGCTCCCCCTTCCCCCTGGCCCTCAGAGGCCTCCTCCTCTTCCTTGTGATGCCACAGACGGGCCCTTGAGAAACCCTAAGCATGTTCATAGCACGCCTCCTGGTTGTCACTGCCTCCCTCCCCACCACAACCAAAAGCAAAGTTCGCACTTTTTAACCAAGGGAGTGTCCACACCCTGCTGCCTCCTTTTCACACTGGTTTTGCCCAGACTGTGTCTCTTTCAAAGTGAGGGCCCGCCCTCGCAGCCTCCGCTTTGTGTTCTGGCCCATCTTTGCATCTTATCCAGATTCTTCCGGGACGAAGGGGGTTAAGCCTTTCTGCCCTGGGCCCTCTCAGCCTGGGCTGACGTTCCCAGAATCTCCAGGGAGAGTGTATGCGTTCCTGGCTTTCAGCAGCCAATACCCTTTTCTCAGAGACAAATCTCTGGCTGTGACCTTAATCAATAACGTTTAAATTTAGCAGTGATTGGGCGGCTCAGTCAGTCGAGCACCTCTCTCTCTTTTTTTAAAGTTTCTATTCATTTATTTTGAGAGGGAACATGAGCGAGCGAGCACGGGAGAGGCAAAGAGAAAGGGAGAGAGAATCCCAAGCCGGCTCTGTACTGTCAGCGCAGAGCCTGGTGTGAGGCTCGAACTCAGGGACTGCAAGATCATGACCTGAGCTGGAACCAAGAGTCAGATTCCCAACCGACTGCAAGGCGCCGTGAGCGTCTGAATCTTGATTTCGACTCAGGTCATGAGCTCATGGGTTTGTGGGATCGAGCCCCACGCTGTCAGCACAGAGCCCATTGGGGATTGTCTCTCTCCCTCTGTCTCTGCCCCTCCTGCATGCGCCCTCTTGCTCTCTCGCTCTCTCAAAATAAATAAACTTAAACAAAAACAATGTTTAAATTCAACCACAGAAAATGGCTGAGATGCTACCCTTTGTGAGCTACACAAACGTCAGGTTGAAATGGCTCGAGCGGAGATATGGGGAGACGGGGAAATTCCTACCTGCGTGCAGGTGGCTTGCTGAACGTCTTTCCAGACGCACAGCCGTGTAGGAGCGAATGAGTCAAGCCCTCAGTGGTCGTAAGTCAGGGATCCTGGAGCTACGACCCTCTCCCTTCCCCCTTCTCCCCCGGGGAAAGGAGCTGGTGGAGCTGGCCTTGACAGGAGGCCAAGGACAATGAGACTGTGTGGCATCTCTTCGTGCCTGTGCTGGGGCCAGCAGCCCAGAAACTGTGCTGGTGGGTTGGCTTGATTTTGCCAAATCTGCATGAAATAGGCTTAATTTCCACCCTCGGCACTGTGCCCTACCCACAGGGATCTCCTCTAAATCGAGCAGGAGTCCCTGGGTCACTGAGGAGGGACAGCGGGGAGGTGGGCAGGCTCGGGCTCTCCCTTGGCTGAATCTCACGTCTGCCCTCTGGCCAAGTGACCTCGGGTGAACTTGGAACCTCTGAGCCTGACGTCCCTCATCGCAAGACTGGGACTCATTCTCACGTCTGCCCACAGCGCCATTCTGAGGATTACGCCCGGCCCAGTGTGTTGCATACAGCAGGCACTCAAATAAATGCATCTGGTGAGGAAACAGAAGCACTTCGGACCTCTGCAACCATCCGGGTCTCCCGTGAACTGTTGTGCTGTTCACTCCCACCCTAGGCGTTGTGGATATCCCATCTGTAAAGTTCTTTTTATTTTTTTCCCTGAAATAACAGGCATTTTCTCTTCAGCTTTTCTGGGGGGGGAGGGCAAAGGGGAGAGTAAACAAACCTTGACTGAATTTTTACTCAGTTCTCAGGCTCATTGCTAAACACATATTACCTGTGCGGGGGGAAATTTTCATTTAATTCACTTGACATTTTAAAAATGAACAAAAATACGAGTTACACGGAAAATGAAATAAGCAAGCAGACAGTCTAATATGGAAGCCTGTGGCTCATGCTCAATAAACGGGAGCCGACACGTAAAAGGATAATGATCTCTATGGAGAAGTAGATGTACTCAGAGAAGGCAAGTAACTTGCTCAAGGCCGCACGGCTGGCCTGTGGCACGGCTGCAGTGGGGGCTCACACGCGGCCAGCCTGTGTGTCCTGCCCGAGACTGGGAGTTCCTGAGCGAGGACCGGTGTCTCCTTCAGCTCTGTGGACCAGTGTTCAACAGAGGGAGGGGCCCGGCACAGGGCCAACGCCCCAGGAATACTTGTAGGAATACAAGTATTGTATCCTAGACCTTCATTCCAAATTGCCCTGTGGGGCTGGTAATGACGGTGGCCTTTTAATTGTCCGGTTCCCAGACGTGCCGACAGGGCACACAGTGTCTTTCCTGATCCCAGGCCAGCGGCCCTTGCTTGAACCCTGAGCGCTTAATGGATGCCTCGTGCGTCGAATGTTCCTCTGAATTTGGTAGCCTTATCAAGGGAGGGAACTTTTTGGGAACGGTGGATCCTCTAATTCCTGGAGCTTCTGAGATGTCCCAGGACTGGGAGATGAGCTTAAAGCTGGGGACAGTCCTCGAGGGTGGTCTCCGGGGCAGGTTGAAGGTCCGCCGGGGGTCTGATGGGCCGGACACGGGCTTTCCAGGCCCCCGAGGCCACCAGGAACCGAGTGAGGGATCCAAGCAGATAAGCTTTCTCTGCGGGGCCTCATCAGCCGGGTGTCATACAGATGGGGGTGCGAGAGGAAGGACAGGTGTTGGGGTGAAGCCCCCGCTGAGGGCTGTGGCCAGCAAGCACACAACCCCTCCCAGCTGTTCTCAGGCCTCCTCGCCCTCTCCTCCCGTAAGTCAAGGTTTTGCTAAATGCCGTGCAGCTACAGGAGTCTGTGCTGAACCCAGAAGCAGAGCTTTGAGCGCACATGCGTTTCCCACCCAAGTACAAACTCACTCCCTCTCCGATCCTGCCGTGCTGCCCGCCCCCACCCCCCCTCCAACTCTGGCCCACGTCCTTTTCTCAGGCCCGCTCATTTATTTTTTAACTTTTTCGGGGTCATCATTTACCCAGTGTTTCCAATCAGCTTCCCTGTTCTCTACTTCCCTTTTCATTTAAGTGGCCCAAGTCCACTTTCCTCTTCAGTCCCACATCCTTTTCGGGCCGCTTCCCCCATCTTTTGCCTTCACATCCTGCTCGCTGCCTGCTGGATCCTGTGCGTCTTCTTGTGTTTGATGTTCCTTGGCCAGCTGGTGGTTTTCCCTCTGGGGTCTCCCCTGATGGCTTTTTAGGCCCCTGAGTGAAGACCGGGTTAGAGGCTCCGTCTAAATGCCGATAAAATTGTGGTTTAATTTTCTTTTTTAATGTCTGTTCACTTTTTAGAGAGAGAGAGAGAGAGAGACAGTGAGAGCTGGGGAGGGGCAGACAGAGAGGGAGACACAGAATGGGAAGCAGGCTCCAGGCCCTGCGCTGTCAGCACAGAGCCCGACGCGGGGCTCGAGCCCGCGGACCGTGAGACCATGACCCGAGTCGAAGCGGGACACTTAACCGACTGAGCCGCCCAGGTGCCCCATCATTTTTGTTCTTTTGAACCAAAGGGAATTAGAGGAAAGTACAGATTGCTAGAGCCCTGACCCCATCGTTCTTTGTGGGGGTGCCATTGAGCCTGAGAATGTTCCAGAGCCTGAAGTTATCCTCAGAGAGCCCACTGTGGAAGGAGAGGAGGCTGCCCTTCTTCGGTGCCCACGGACTAGCACACTCCATACGCAAGCCCCTCTTCGATTCTGTCTACAGGCCCGCATGCGATGGTCGTCTCTCCCGTACAAATGAGCCAGCAGAGGCTCCAGGAGATCGGGGAAGCTTGTCCAGGGAACAGCAGAACCAGGTGTATCTCTCCACAGAGCCATGCTCCCGCCTCGCCCCCAGGCTTCCCCTCTTGGAGGAGGAGTGTGCAGGCTATTGTGGACCACTTCTCTAGAGTTGGAACGAGAAATAGTAGTCACAGCCCCCTCCCTCCCCCGCCAAAGAAGACGGTCCACGATGCGAGCCTGAACACTTTCCCCGGGTCTCTCCCCTCGGGACTCAGCACCCGGTAATCTGACCGTCAGGCAAAAGGCAGGCAGGCAGGAAATGAAGAAGGCGGGGACATTTCCTCTCCAGCCACAACTAGGGAGTCCTCACGGCCTGACCCCCGAATCTAGCTCCCATCCATGGTGGCAAGGATATTTGGAGTCCTTTTCTCTGGACAAGAAGAGGCTGAAGGCTGTAGGCTCAGCTCATTTCCTGCCTTCGAACACACGGTGACACGGACGTCGTTCACAAAACGCAACACCAGACCTTCTGGTGTGTTTTAATTTTTCGACAAGGACCAAACAGAAGGAAATAGTCTTTAAGCACGACATGCGTCCTGGGGCGGTAAAAGCACGGCTTAGTGTCACGAGAAGTGACTCTTCAGTGGCCTGCCCAGGGAACATGACGCTTCTGGGCTCACGGCCTGCCCGAGTTCAGATGAGGTTCCATCCGGAGGCAGAGAGCTGGATCAGTCGATTTCAGCCCCGACAAGTCTTCACCTTGGCCTACAGAGGAAGGTTTCCAGTGTGGCCCCCAAGCCCACACCCTTGGCCGCTTGGGCACAGGGTTTTCCCAGGTCCTGATGGTTTTCCCACTTACAAGGACAGCTGATTTTAATGTTCTTATTTATTTTTGAGGGAGAGAGAGACAGAGCATGAGTGGGGGAGGAGCAGAGAGAGAGGGAGACATAGAATTTGAAGTAGCGTCCGGGTTCTCAGCTGTCAGCACAGAGCCTGACACAGGGCTCAAACTCACGGACTGTGAGATCATGACCTGAGCCGAAGTAGGATGCTTAACCGACTGAGCCACCCAGGCGCCCCCAAGGACAGCTGATTTTGTAAGAGACACCCTGGGGGATGCAGGGAGAGGTAAGGATGAGAGGGCAAAAGAGGGGCAGGTGGAAGGGCCTTGAACTGCATGCCAAGGAGCTAGAAGCGCACATTCTGCACCTCGCAGCCCGTCCCCCGTGCAAGTAAACGGAGCGGCTGTCTACACCTCGGCAACCAATCTACCTGCGACCACAGGGCCTCACCCGCCCTCCAGCGTTTGCACGGGCCAAACACCCCAAGCCAGAAGCAGCAACAGGAGGAAGCCAGACCGGAGGCGAGAGCCTCCTGGGTGAGCCACCCCTTTCCGGAAGCTGCTTTTGCTCTGGGTTGGACACACGGCCCTCTCCTTTCGTCTTCCGAGCGCATTGTGGTATTTATCCGTCCCTGCCCAACTGTGAAATTCTGAAAGGAAATGTTTTAGGGCTTTTTTTTTCTGGCAATTGAGGAAGAGATGGATTTTAAATAAATTATTAACTAAGCTAATTATGTATCTTTGTAAGGACAAATAACAATTCAAAATAAGAGGCTTAATTCTCCCTGCTGAAAATAAGGGAAGAGATTGTCCTCTGCCTCCTCATTCCTAGGGCATTTGCTTTAGGCAATTCGTCGCTGGGGGCGCCTGGGGGGCTCAGTCGGTTAAGCGTCTGCCTTGGGCTCAGGTCATGATCTCACCGATCGTGAGTTTGAGCCCCAAGTCGGGTTCTGTGCTGACAGCTCGGAGCCTGGGGCCTGCTTCGGATTCCGTTTCTGTCTCTCTGCCCCTCCCCTGCTCATGCTCGCTATCTCTCTCAAATATAAAATAAAACACAAAAAACATTAAAAAGAAAAACAAAACAAAAGGGAACTCATCACTGGAGTGTTTTCTCCTCTCTTTGAAATGAGGACATGCGTCCTTTTGGGAATGTGATCACGTCTTTTGTCTGCTTTATGTCCCAGGAATCTTTCTCAGGGGCCTGGGGCTCCTTTCTTTGAAATATAAACATCAAGGGGCACCTGGGTGGCTCAGTCTGTAGAGCCCTGACTCCTGGTTTCGGCCCAGGTCATGATCTCGCGGTTCCGTGGGTTCAAGCCCCGCATCTGGCCCTGCGCTGACAGCACGAAGCCTGCTTGGGCCTCTCTCTCTCCCTCGCTCTGCCCCTCCCCCGCTCGCGCCGTCTCTGTCTCTCTCAAAATAAATAAACTTAAAAAAAAAAAAAGGAAATAGAAACATCAAGAATTAGCACCTGTGTCTCCCAGTTTCTGTGGAAGGGTAGGAGCCTAACTTGGGTGGGTGTCCTTCTGCTTCAAATTGCAAACATCCTCCCGTCTTAAAGATAGGAGTCTATTTCTTCTCTGGAAGAAGCCAGCCAGCTATCACAGACGGTCCCTTCAGTTATCACGGTAGAGTTAGGATGACAGTGTGTGGCTGAGAACTAGGTGTGCTCTCTCACGGCAGGGATCCTAACCGCTGGGCCCTATGAAAGGGTGAGATTCCATCTCCCCCCATCTCTGCCGTCTCTCAGCGGATTGTCCGCGATGCCCGTCACGTTCTGGTGGCCTGTCTGTTTAACAGTAACCGTGTTTTCCCTGTTATCTCTGTGAGAGGTTTTTTCTGGGTTGGAGGTCTTAGTTTTTATTTGACTTCCCCAACAGTAGGTGCCGTGCTGAATTCTATGGAGGTAAACGTGGCTAAGATACAGTCTCTGGGAATTGTGGTTACTGTTCAGTAGCAGACTATCAGAAGAAAAGCTGGGGGGAGACCCAGGGACTGGATCATTTCAGCTGAGTCTTGAAGCCGGGGCAATCTTCCAGGTAAACGAAGGGGGAGGTGGGGAGCAGGGGCGGGTGTGGGGGGGGGGCGCTGAAGCCGAAGGCACTGAGCATAGGCATGTTCCCTAGGGTCAAGCCCGCTCATTGCCATTGCTGTATAGGCAGGCAGTGTGCGAGCGGTCCGCGATTATCTACCTCACCGTCGTACTCCTGGCTGGCTTGCAGGGCGAGGTCTCTGTGGACAACGCCACCGCGAACATTTGCGCGCATTCATCCACATGTCCCACGGCACGGATGCATTTTAAAAATGCAGACTCCAGAGCAGACCGACTGTGTGAATCCGTGCATATAAAGGTCAGGAGCGGGCAACGGCAATGCATATTGTGCAGGGATGCATATCTAGGTGGGTAAAGCCCTAAGGACGAGTGAGGGAGCAATGGCCATCACGATCAGGGTTGTGGGGATTTCGGGGAGGGCAGGGTGGCAGTCAGGAAGGGAAGTGAAGGGGGCCGCTGGGTGGGGGCCGGCCTGGGTCTCTCCTGCTGCCTGGCTGCTGGTTGGGTGCGAGATTGATCTGTAAGTCGTGAACCTGCACGCTGTTCTTTGAGCGTGCTGTATTTGACGTGGAACATAGGTTTAAGGAAAAGGACAAAGAGGGCCTGCAAAAATACTTTAGAAAAACATTTAAAGAGGGGCGCCTGGGTGGCGCAGTCGGTTAAGCGTCCGACTTCAGCCAGGTCATGATCTCGCGGTCCGGGAGTTCGAGCCCCGCGTCAGGCTCTGGGCTGATGGCTCGGAGCCTGGAGCCTGTTTCCGATTCTGTGTCTCCCTCTCTCTCTGCCCCTCTCCCGTTCATGCTCTGTCTCTCTCTGTCCCAAAAATAAATAAAACGTTGAAAAAAAAAAAGTGGTTAAGATAGCAGGCACCCTGGGGCGCCTGGGTGGCACAGTCGGTTCAGCGTCTGACTTCAGCCAGGTCACCATCTCGCGGTCCGTGAGTTCGAGCCCCGCGTCGGGCTCTGGGCTGATGGCTCAGAGCCTGGAGCCTGTTTCCGATTCTGTGTCTCCCTCTCTCTCTGCCCCTCCCCCGTTCATGCTCTGTCTCTCTCTGTCCCAAAAATAAATAAACGCTGAAAAAAAAAAATTAAAAAAAAAAAAAAGAAAAACATTTAAGGAGACGCGAGCTAGGTTTCCTTCCCTACGAAGGTTCATAATCCGAAATAGTTGCTCTTTGGCCAGACCTGAGGAGGAGGTGTGGCTGCAGGGCCTAGAGAATTCCAGCCCTCGGCAGCCAGCGGGTTTCTGAGCCCCTAAGGAGGGAGGGCGGGATCACGACTCGGCCGGAAGCGCCAGCATTGGCCCTCCTGGGCAGAGCCAGTGTTGCAAGCCCTTGGAATCCCTGGACTGTGCTGCTGGGAACGAGAGCAAGTTCCCGGAAAAGGCAGCGGAGACCTGGCCTGTGCCACCGTGGCTGTGCCTCTTCGTAACTGTGACCCGTTGTTGGACAGCAGGAGTCCGCCTCCCTGTCTGGCTCGTGCACGGAGGGCGCTGGCTCTGAACACCTTCAGCGGGAAATATTTGAGCCTGAACAAAACGGGTAGCCGAGGCCTCTGTTCCAGGTCAGAGGTTGAGCTGGGGAGGGGGTAGCTGAATGGCCCAGACCCTGAGATGGACGGTCTCTGAGGCCAGGGTCTCTGGTGTGGGGCCCTCCCCAATACTGCTGCCTTTCTACAACCCGGCCCGGGGCGGGAGGGGGGCGGGAGGGGGGCGGGGGTGGGCGATGAGGTGTCTCCTGGGGGAGGATGGGCTGGGGAGTGGATGCTGGTTCTGACCTGATGGGCTCTGGCATACGTCCTCCTCCCGGCCCCTCGTAACCGCATTTGAACGTGGTTAGTGGTCTTAAGGCGCACAAACTTTCCGATCCGCGGCTTCCCACAATGACAACCCATATTGTTTCTTGAGCGCCAAATACGGGCCAGACGGTGTGGTCAGAACTGGATATACCTTGCCCTTGATACAGATATTTGACCTCCACCCGTCACTCGCCTTCAGCGATTCTCAGCTCACGGCTGGTATTCATTTTAAAGCAGGACTCGAGGCTTAGCAAGGTCAGGTGCAGAGTCAGGGCTTCCAAAGCCCAACTGCCTCTCCTACCCACTGTGACGCAGAGAGTGACGGCCGTGGAGCCCGGCTAGGGTATGGCTGGGCGTGTGGCTGACACACAGTCGGTGCCCCCTTCCCTGGGGGGCGGGCAAGAGCCACGTCCTGCCCTGATTCCCTGCGTGAAAATGAAGCCAAGCAAAGAGGCAGGCAAAAGACGCGGAACCATACTTGCGTGCATACACACAGACGGACATGCAGACAGACAGGCAGACAAACAGTGGTGCCCAAGGCTCAGCAGCCCAGTTCCTGCCTGCGTCCTCTTACAGAGCCCAGTCCCCTCCCAGGCAACCCCGGGCATGGGCTGACCTGCCCCGCAGAAGCTTCCCCAGGGAACTTTCTCGTCTGCTTCTCACACAATCCAATCTTCTTCTTTCTTTTGGGGTCAGGTTGTTTTCTACCTTGAGTTTTCTGTGTAAAGCATTTCAGGGGGCGCCTGGGTGGCTCAGCCGCTCGAGCGTCTGACTTCGGCTCAGGTCATGACCTCGCGGTTCGTGAGTTTGAGCCCCCGCTGTCTGCTGTCAGCGCAGAGCCCGCTTGGGATCCTCTGTCTGTCCTCTCTGTCTGCCCCTCCCCTGCTTGTGCACGTGCCCTCTCTCTCTCTCAAAAATAAATACAATTTTAAAACGAGAAGAAAGTACTTGGAAAAAGGGGGGCGCCTGCGCAGCTGAGTCCATTAAGCGTCAGACTCTTGACTTCGGCTCAGGTCATGATCTCCGAGTTTGTGGGTTCGAGGCCTTGGTGAGGCTCCCGTGCTGGCAGTGCAGAGCCTGCTTGGAGTTTGGTCTCTCTCCCTCGCTTTCTGCCCCTCCCCTGCTCATTCGCGCACTCTCTGTCTCTCTAAACACACAAATAAACTTTAACGCATTTGAAAAAGAAAATGAACTTTTCTGGAGGAGGGGAAATCCTAAAGCTCCCTGGCCTTTCTCTGGGCTCGGCTGTCAACCTACAGAGCGCAGACTACAGAACCTGTGAGATAAAGGTCAAGTAATGAGAAGTGACGGGTCCGGCCAGTCGTCAACCGGACCTCAACGTGTTTCCTCCTCTCTTGCACCCATGTGTGTGTCCGCTCATAATTTCTGAGACGGTTTTCCCACGGCACGAACCTTCTGAGGCCGTGTCCTCAGAGTGATTACAACAGCATTGCACATCGAATTTGTGTCAGCGATTTATTCATTAAAATGGTTGTCGCTGGAAATGCAGCGGTGCGCTTTATAAAAAAATGTAGGAGGCACCGCAAAAGCACGGGAAGAAAAGGAAAAACAAGACAGAACCAAACTTTCCACCATCCAACTTCCCAGAATCAACCACAGCTAGCTTTTTGCCCTTTCCCATCCAATGTCCGTGCATATTCTTATATCCGTATTAAGCATAGTTATATTTACATTTAAAATGCAAGGTGGCTCAGTCGGGTAAGCATCTGACTCGGGCTCAGGTCATGAGCTCGTGGCTCATGAGTTCGAGCCCCGCATCGGGTTCTGTGCTGATAGCTCAGGGCCCGGAGCCTGCTTCGGATTCTGTGTCTCCCTCTCTCTCTGCCCCCCATCCCCCCGCTTGCGCTCTGTCTGTCTCTAAAAATAAATAAACATTGAAAAAAAATTAAAAAAATAAATAAAAACTAAAATGCAGATTCTACGTTAAACATTTTTTATTACAAACTTTTCTAACCTACATAAAGGCAGAGAGAGCCCCCGGGCTCATCACGTAGCTTCAATTAGCAACTCATGGTCACTGTCCCATGTAATCCTACTTCATACCCTACTACATTAATTAAAAACAGATCCAGGCATCATAGCATTTCACCCATAAACAGGTAAGTATGAGTCTCTAAAAGAATAAGAACACTTTTTATACAAAATAACAACTTCCTTACTATTTACCTTAAAAAGCGCCTAATACTTCCTCACTCTCATCCAGATGCCATTTGTTTTCAGGGAAATGTCTACTCGTCCCTGGCATGTAAGTGCTGATGCTTCTAATCGCACCCCGCGTTGAGCGAGTCCCAAACGGTCTGATCACACGCTGCCCGCCACCCCTCAAGCCCCTTGGCCCTTCGGCAGCAACATCTTCCGGAAGGTGGTCCCTCTTAGCACGTAAAGCGAAAACCAGCATCTGTAACCCATGGTGACCTCTGACCACCGTGCCCCACCCCGCGAGCCCACAGGTGCTGGCCAGTTCTCTGTTTCCTACCTGGGCTGGGCCTGGGAAGGGAACTTCTGGACTTGGCAATTGTGACAATCAGCCACCTGGTCCCTCTGTCTGTCTGTCACGGAGTATTTCCCTTCCCACCGCCCCACCCCCCTGAGGGCATCTTTATTTGCAAAGTTAGCCAATAGTCTCTGGTTTCCTGTGAGGTTCACTCCAAGGCCTGCCTGGTTTCTTTTTTTTTTTTTTAATTTTTTTTTTCAACGTTTATTTATTTTTGGGACAGAGAGAGACAGAGCATGAACGGGGAGGGGCAGAGAGAGAGGGAGACACAGAATCGGAAACAGGCTCCAGCCTCCGAGCCATCAGCCCAGAGCCCGACGCGGGGCTCAAACTCACGGACCGCGAGATGGTGACCTGGCTGAAGTCGGACGCTTAACCGACTGCGCCACCCAGGCGCCCCCTGCCTGGTTTCTTTAGATACCGCCGCAGGCGAGCTCAGAAGCTCCAGGCCGGAGGCCAGCTGATGGCAGGAGGGTCTGAATTCACAAACCTGGGGGACTGAGTCTGGGGGGACACACAAAGCAGGGGACTGGAGGACGTGACGGTGCGGGGGCTGTGTTATTTGCCCCCAGTGTGGCGGGGAGGACAGGAAACAGTGTAGGTCTCGTGAGCCACCAAAAGCCACTGTACCTCAGTTTCCTTGCGTGTGAAAAGAGAGCCCACGGTACTCACCCGGCTGCCCTGGGGTGAGGATGAAACGAAGTACAGCTTCTCTCTCCAAAGCGAGGCCCCAGGCACCGGGAAATTACAGACATGTGGCACCTCGGGCCCCGCCACTGAATCAGGCTGCATTTTGATGAAATTCTTAGGAGATTGGCAAGTGCGTGGCTTGTGAGATGCATTGGCACAAAAGGCACTTAGTGAGTACCTGGCACCTGGTAGGGGCTTCTGATTTGTTTTCCCCTCGCCTCCCTCCATCAAGGCACTCAGGGCCTCCCTAGGTCCTCCGGTCAAGCCGGAGGCGCATGTGTGCCGGGCACAAGCTTCACCCACAAACCGGGGCAGGCTCTGTCCCCACCGTCTCCCACAGCCCGCCCCGGTCCGCCAGACGTGGAACAGCTGGGCCTGACTCTCCGGGCTACTCTCCCGCTGCCTGCCCTGGCTCGAAGCCGGTGCCTGCCCGGACCCACCTGCCCGGCTCACCTACCAGGCAAATTCTACTGCCGATCCCTCCCTCCCCTGGGGCCTGGCTGGGGTCTGGCACCTGTGGGCCACGTTTATTAAAGGATCAGGGGACTCCTCCGAGGCCTGCCTGGCTCCTCACGGCCCATCCTGCAGCCTGTGCCCCTGCACTGCTGTGGCCCTCGGAGCTGTGTCTTTCTGCGGGCAGGGCTGTGCTGTGCACTCCCCACCCGGCCTCCTCAGTCCCGGCCGCCAGGACCCCAGGACCGAGCTATGGGTGGGACGGCGGTGCTGCCGGCTGGGCGACCGACCTGCTGGCATTTGAGGAAGTCTGCGGCCTCGGTTTCCCTTCCTCCTTTCCCTCTGGCCAGGATGCTGCGGCACCCCACCCCCACGCCCGCCCTTCCTCATCCCCACCCCAGAGCCACCTGTCTCGGGGCCACCCGGCGGGGCCAGCTGCTTCGGCCTCCCTTCGCCTGCCTGTGACTCCCCTCCTGCTTCTCTGAGAGCGCCTATCTGGGATCCTGCCAAGACTCTCTCTCTCTCTCTCTCTCTCTCTCTCTCTCTCTCTCTTGCAGTCACACAGTCTTCCCGGACAACCTCACCCACCGCCCGTCAGCAACCGCCTCTGCGATCCGATGCTCTGCGTCTTTGTCCCCAGCCAGGGTCTGCATCGCCTCCCCTGCCCATCCGTGGCCCTCACACCTCTTGCCATTTGCCCCTGTTGACCATTCTCCGCCTGGGAGCTGAAAAGCTCTTTCCGAAATGCAAACTGCGCGCCTGACCCCTCTGTGGGTTCTGCTCACTGGGAGTTTCAGCCCCAGGCCAGTAAGCACGGCCCGGGCGAGATCCTGCCCCTTCCCCTTTCCCTTCCCCTCCGGAGGTCCCACCCCGCTCTAACCACCTCCCCACCAGTGCCTGTGGGGGCTGCGCTCCCCTTCGCACCTCACCCGGCTGGCGGGCCCGGCTGCCAGCCCACCTCCTAGACGCTAACACAACGGCTTTCGCTGTCCCACAGGAGCTGGCAGCAGACCGGACCGTGAGTCACGGCCCAGCAAGTGGGATGCCTTTTTGTGCCGGTTCCCTCGCCTCCCCAATCCTACAGGGTGACGCACGTGGTAGGCCCGCACGCACAGCTTGCACACGAAGGAGGTTGCACCAGGGGAGAGGAACCCTGGGCTTGAGGAACGTGCCGTTTTATGGCCAGTGGCGAGCGAGCCTGCCCGGCGGCCCTGAGGGAGACGTGACCTCATCCCTGAGGCCGCAAGCACCACCCTGAGAAATGGGCCAAGGAAAGTGCAGCTGGGGCTTTGCCTGCTCTGTCCACTCCGAGCCACGGGAGAGCCCCAGCGGCCTTCCCGCACGGGCCACGCCTCCACGGACCTCGGTAAAGGCTGGACAGGTTCTCCCTGGGCCCCTGCTCACCCCTCCCCACTGTGCTGCCCCATTCCTTGGGCCGGTCTTCACCCCTCCCTCTCACAGACCCTTTGGCTTCTCCCCCTCCCCTGAGCTGTTCCTTGTGAAGAGCAGCAGAATGCGACGACGTCACCAAATGTGCCACTTTGATATGTTGATCATTTTGGGCTCGAGAAAGAGCAGATACGGGGGAGGCTGTCTCTGACCCTCCCGATCTGCCTGAACTCAGAGTCCCCAAAAGGAGCTCGGGTGCCATAGATCCTCTCCCCTGGAGTTTCTACCACCCACCGGGGAGCACTGACACTTGTCACGGGAGAGGAGACTAGAAGTCCCCACCACATCCGGACACACTGGGTCACAAACTGTCACCCTTCCCATCTCTTCCTCCAAATCACTGACTGTCTCCCGAGAAGAACGCATACCCCTGCCTTCTCCTTATTAAGCAGGTGTTTAAGCCTGAATGCTAAGCCAACGTGAGGAGACACTCATTTTTCCTGCCTACCCCCCAGGTATATACGATGCATACATGTTAATAACCGATTTGCGTTTCTTTTGGTAGTCGTTTGTTACAGAGGCCTCAGCCAAGAACTCAGAAGGGTAGAGGGGAAATTATTTTTCCTCCTCCCCAACTGTTTCGGGTGACTCGGACGGGACCTCTGAGACACCTTACAGATGGGACCCTGGGAAGACTGGCAGAATCCAGTGAAGGATAAGAATTATTTGTCCTTTTGGGGCACCTGGGTGGCTCAGTCAGTTGAGTGTCCGACTCTTGATTTTGGCTCAGGTCGTGATCTCACAATTTGGTTCTTGAAATCGAGCCCCACGTCGGGCTCTGTACTGACAGTATGGAGCCTGCTTGGGAAATTCTCTCTGCCCCTCCCCCTCCTCAAAATAAATAAATAAACTAAGGGGAAAAAAAAAGAGATTTGTCTTCCCTACACTCGCTTGCAAGTCCTTATCACCCTCAGTTTCTCTTCCAGTGGAGACGGTAACTGACAACAGTAGCCTGCTTTCTGTTGGGTAGAGGGATAAGGGTGCCGGGCGGGCTTCCAGGCAAGAGCCATAGTGGAGACGCCGTGAGGCTGGCAGGAACAGCGTGGCAGTGATAGGCACAGACACACAAGACAGGTGACTTGGTCTGAATAAAGCTTTGTGGGGGAGACCCAGCAAAAGGAGGTAAGGATATGCTTATGCCTTGAATACTAGTCTAGGATATTCCCACTTTCTGCTACGGGCTGGTGGCGGTGGGGGGGGGTGGGTAGGAGGAGCGGGGGCTTGGGCATAACCACAGCAAACCTTTATGCAGCACAGCAGATGTGAACTCATGTAACCCAGTGATCCCAGAATCAGCTGTAACGCTAACAGGTGAGGACACTGAGGGGAGGAGAGGTTATGTAACTTGCTCAAGGCCATCCAGCTCGTATGTGGCAAAGACAGGATTTGAATTTGGCATTTAGATTTCCTGGTCTATGCCACGCATTCTCAGTGGGGGTGACGATGCCTCCAAGGGGGTGACGATTCTACGGTGTGGACACACACACAGTACATAAACTGATAGCATATCTATGTTGAAAAAATTTCATGAAAGGAGATTAAGAATACAATGTCGGGGTCCCCGGGGGGCTTAGTCGGTTGAGCATCTGACTCTTGATTTCAGCTCAGGTCATGACCCCAGGGTCGTGGGATCCAGCCCTGCATCAGGCTCTGCACTGTGTGTGGAGCCTGCTGGCGATTCTCTCTTTCTCCCTCTGCCCCTCTCCCCCACTTGCTCTGTCTCTTTCTCTTTCTCTCAAATAGAAAAAAAAAAAAATTTTTTTTTTAAAAGAGAATAAGATGTTTAAGAAGACCCACGTGGGGAATGATCAAGGTTGAGAAACCATGGTCTCTGCTCTTAATCAGACCACGGAGCTGAGTCTCATGCTTAAAGCCCGGGTTAGGCAACAGGATGAAAGTGACATCTTCAGAAAAATAAAGCAGGGGTGGAGTGGAGGGGAGGGGGAGCTGCCGGAGTAGGAGGGAAGGAACAGACGTGGGCCACGTGCTTCTCCGTGCCAGGTACGTGGCCTGTAAGGTCTCCTTTTGATCTTCCCCTTCACGTTAGGTACTGTTATTTCCATTTTCAGATGACGAAATGAAGAGACAGGAGCAAGGGGGCCACAGCCAGCAGCTGGAAAAGGGCCGGGGCAGGACTTGAACTTCCTGATTCTGAATGCAGGCAGGGAGAAGGTCACGGAGGGAGTGGACAGCAGAAGAGAGAGGGTGATTTGGCTAATGGAGACGGCACAGAACTGGTGAAAGACTGGGCCTGTTTCGGAACGAGCCAGGAGCCTCGCCACCAACAACTCAACCCCAACACGCCAAAGACCCAGAGGCAGAAGTCCCTCACTCGTTCCTCTTCTCCGAAGAGAAGATCAGACGCAGAAAATTGGGAAGTTGGAAAGGAGTCAACCTAGACAACACAAATGCTATTTACTTGTTCTTACTTCTCCCCTCTGCCCTAATGTTTACATTTTAACACCACCGGTTGCAATTTCCTAGCTTATTTCGTAATTTCTGCTCAACAGGGACAAAAAGCATTCCTCTTTGGTACGAAGTTAACAGGACCCGGCAAAGATCCCCAGGAGTAGTTTTGGACACGATATTTTTAGGCACCATTAAACTATTTTCTTTGAAATAATGAAACATTCCACTCTCCTCCCCCCAAACTCGGCGTGTGTTCCCAATCACGTACAACTCAGTGGAAAATGAACAAATTAGCTGCAACCTTGAGTTACAGAAATATTTCCATCTTAGCGCTTTGAACTGCATAAGTAATTCAGATGACTTCCTAGAACATCTTTCTATCGCTCTCTGAGGCTCTGGAGGGTCTGTGTTAGAACAAAAATAAAGTAATAGTTGTCTTTTACGAGCAACACCCTTAAAGGAGTTCTTCTATTGCTGTTATAGAGAAGATGTAGTGCTCAATACCCAGGAGCGATAAAACAGAGCTCTTGGGTCCCTCTCATTGACCAGCTGTTGAAAACAAGCTGTCGGCAGGGCGCCTGGGTGGCTCAGTCGGTTAAGCACCCAACTCTGGATCTGGTCATGATCTCACAGTTTGTGAGTTCGAGCTCCGTGGCCGGCTGTGCGCTGACAGTGCGGATTCTCTCTCTGCTGGGGATTCTCTCTCCCTGCCCCTTGCTTGCTTGCGCTCTCTCTCTCTCAAAAATAAATACATAAATATTTAAAAAAAAAAAAAAAAAAACAAAGAAAAGAAGCCGTCAGGCCAGCCAGTTGCCCCTGTATATGCTCACCTGCAAGGTAACCTCGCGTGTGGCCTCAGTGACTAGACTAGTGGTGGACAGGCTCATATTTCCAAGAAAATCTTCTTTAATTTGAACGCTATCGTTGGAAACATAGACAAAACTTCATAGTGAAGTACAAATGTAGAGAAGCAAATCCAGCGGTGCCTGGTCCTAGCTTGTGCACCTGCATCAGGTCCCCTTGACCCTAAGAAGCTCACGCCAGGGTCTGACAGGGTCATATTGTGCTTTGAGGGCTGTAGCAGGTCCCTGTTTCATATACGATTGGACCAGGTTACCTCCTGATGAACGTCCTCCATTGGATGCACCTGAACCAAGAATTGGGGCACCTCGGGTACACTTTTGAATCCTTCAGGACCAAGAATGTCATCTGAAGTGACTGACGCTTGTCTCAAAAGTACACTATAAGGTACAAAGTTAGCAAAGGCTGGGAAAGAGACATCTGACCGTCTACTTTCTCAGCACGCAGACTATCTGAGATGAGCGGCTGTTGGCCTACCCTTCACTGCAAACTTGGACCGTGTGAACTTGTAGCTGTGGCTGCAGGTGAACACGGGCAAAGCAGACTGGAGAGTTTCTGCACGACGAACCTCTTATTACAGTGAGAAGTTTTCTTCGTAGGTACTTTTACAGACTTTGCCCCTCTTATGGCAAGAAAACCCCAAGAACAAAACAGAACACAAAACCTTTTTATAATAGATCGATCTGTATTTTATTCAGAGCCAGCTTCTAATCTCAGTTCTAAACCAGAATATCAATATTTATTTCTGCTTGGGCCAGCCACCCCAACAATCAATTCTGAGCAAATTCCAGTGACGTTTCTAGCCACGCTTGCAGGTAACGAAGGTTTGGGTAGAGGACATTTGTCTGACTGTTTACTATCCTGTAGACGTGTTGATAGGTCCTCAAGTGACAGTTGGCAAGAAGGGCATGCTTGGAGTCCAGGGAGTAGTGCTGAGTCCTTTTACGGAGTTGGTACGCTTCTGGGAGATGGAACCTGCAGGAACACCTCGGTTTAAAAAGAGTCACGCGCTGACGCCAGGCTTCCTCCAGACGCTCCAGCATTCTGCTTAGCGAATAGACCGCAGGCTGCTTCAGTACCGTGAGCACGTGCACCTCCGACAAATTTGGAGTATCCTCAAATCTGAATTGGGCACAAGGAGGCATCCCTTTCAAATATCTTGAATGGCTTAAATGGAAAATTGACTTAACATTTCTTCTGCGGGGCGCCTGGGTGGCTCAGTCCGTGAAGCACCCGGCCCTTGATCCGGTCATGATCTCACAGTCTGTGAGTTCGAGCCGCATGTCGGGCTCCATGCTGGCAGCTCAGAGCCTGGAGCCTGCTTCGCATTCTGTGTCTCCCTCTTGCTCTGTGCCTCCCTTGCTGGCACTCCTTCTCTCTCTCTCTCTGTCTCTCAAAAATAAGCAAACATTAAAAAAAAAAAAACATGAATTCATCCACAGCATAGTGACGGCAGTTAACAATACTGTATCCTGTACTTGAAAGTTGCTAATGTTTCATCATCACAACAACAAAATGGTAATTATGTGAGACATATGTGTATCCAATCATCACATCGTACACTGGAGATTGATATCGCCTTGCACGTCAATTATATCTCAATAAAGCTGGAAAACATACTGGAAGTGTCTTTAAAAAGAAAACGCGTCTGTTGTTCTCCAGGAGTCTCATTTGGATTGAAAGTTTTTCTTTTTTTAAGTGTTTTTTTTTTTTTTTTTAATTTTTAAAAATACTTACTTTTGAGAGAGAGGGGAGGAGACAGAGCACGAGTGCGGGAGGGGCAGAGAGCGAGGGAGACAGACTCCGGGCTCTGAGCTCCAAACTGTCAGTACAGAGCCTGACGCGGGACCCGAACTCATGAGCTGTGAGATCGTGACCTGAGCTGCAGTCGGACGCTTAACTGACTGAGCCACCCAGGCGCCCCGGCGGTTGAAATTTTTTCTAAATCCCAGTAGATGGAGGCAGAGGTCCTAAAGGCTCATTGCAAACTAAAGCCAAAGCACCCCTTTATTCCGAACCAAAGTAATCATTTGCACGTTCACTATTAAGCAGTTGCTGGTAACCGGGGCTCTTCTGCGTTACGCTTTTGTCCGTTAGGCCGTTAGGCCGGGCAACATCTCCGATTCTGGTCACGCGTCCGCTCATCAGGTGTTTATCGATGCCCTGCCCTGTGCTCGGGTCTGCTTGCTTACGACACAAAGAGGAACAGGGCAGGTTTTCTGCCGGAGCCCCTCCACGGTCTCGGCCTTGCACTCCTTGTGGTTGCAAAAAGAGACAGCTCGGGGAGCGTGAGGTAACAGGCAGGTATCAGAAGGAGACGGGAGAGATCTGCCTTGCCTCTGTCCACCAGCCCTGTCTTCCCCCCCCCCGCCCCCCCCCCCAGTGTCTCCGCCTCCCTGCAGCACTCCCCAGGGTCAGGAGCATCAGGCCATCAGTGGACGTGGCCCGGCTGCTCAGACGATTTTTGTCTGCGGGACTCTTCCAGAGCTCATGGCTTTGCTGCACAGAATGCCTGTGGCGGCCGCGTTTCCCAGGAAGCAAGGAGTGAGTGGTAGGTGCCGGGGACGTTGGCAAGCCTTTGGAGTACAGTTTGGTGAGCAACCTGCAAACCTGCCGTTATTGGGAGTCACGTTGTGCCGGTTCCAATCGCGAGCCCACCACTCTCAAGCCGTGAGGCCTCGGTCAAGTTACTTCTCCAAGCCGGGCTTGCCCTACTCTGAAAATCGAGATAATAAACCCCGCGTGGCAGGGTGGTAGGAGAATTAGCAACAGCGCAAGTACCTTGCATGGGGCCTGGAAATGATGAGTGACTATTCAAAGCAAGAGGGCCCCAAACAAGGTCATGAGGAATATGAATCTGCACGCTGGGGCCAATGGAGGAAGGAGACCTCTCTTCCTAAGGGGTCTGGGTGGACGCGTTCACCCGGGGAGGACATGCCGGGAGAAGGACCAAGCCGTATAGACGGTCAGGAGGGTTAAAGGCCTCATGCGTGGGGAGTCGTTTCAATGTGGCCCCCTTCTCCCGGAGTCTCCGGGACTTTGTCGGTGTGCAGCTGTCTGTCCCCTTAGAAGTCCTGTCAATCCCATTCTGTTCCTTTGGCAAGGATTTCTGAGGGACAGTGACGTCTCTGCTTCAGACTCTCAGGCAGTCTTCTCCTGGTCCTCCCCCAAATGACCTTTGTACTGTGCTTAGAGAAAAATTACAATCCAAGTGTCATGGACTGAATGCTTGTGTGCCCCGCCCCCTCCAATCCATGTAAAAGCCCCAACTTGTAAAGGGAGTGTGTTTGGAGATATAATCTTTAAGGAGGTAATTGCGGTTAAATTAAGTCACAGGAGTGGGGCCCAGATCCTATAGGACTGGCATCCATACAGGACGAGGTGGAGATACCCGAGACAAGCACGCGCACAGAGGAAAGGCCACACAAGGACACAGCAAGATGGCGACCGTCTACAACCTGAAGACAGAGGCCTCAGGAGAAACCAGCCGCGCCGACACCTTGATCTTGGGCTTCCGGCCTGCAGAACCGCAAGAAATAAACGCTGTTGTTCAAGCCACTTGGTCTATGCTATTTTGTCATGGCAGCACTAGCAAACAAATACCTCAGGGTTGATGTCAATGAATCAGAAGGGGATTCTTTCTCCAAGTTTACAGACTGAAGATCATTAGAAACAGCCGTGGTCAAAACTAGGTTCGTGTGGCTTGCCATAGCAAGGGAGGGCAACAGGCCAGAGGAACCGGGCAGCACCTCTGTGCGGGGGACTGGGAAGGACCTATAGGATCCAGGCTCGCGTGGAGGAGTGTCAGGAGGGGTACGGGAGACACGTCAGTTCTGGACAGATGCTGTGAGGAAGCAGAATCACTCAGTAGCTGGGTATCTCAGTAAATTGTACCTGAGGGATGGCGGGGGGCGGGGGGCGGGGGGAGTGGATTGGAGTTGGGTAGAGTCTCCACTGGTAAAGAGGTAGCAATTACTGACGTTGGTCAGGGACGAGGGGTGTTTTAGTAATTTTGCGGTTACGGCGTGAACTTGTCCGAGCATCTGTGACGTTCAGGCGGGGACTTCATGGTGCGGCTGCTGACAGCAGAGTTTTCGCTCTCTTTCCTTCTACGAGGGAATCCCACACAGCACATACAGCCCACGGATGGGAACAGTGAACAGGCCCCCCCGAGACGTGCATGTTCGCTAAGACCACGGTTCACAAAGCAGACCCACAGGCACCGGCCCCCTTTCGGGCGAGGAGGCGAGGAGAGTAACTCGGGGCCGCTTGGCTGGTTAGGTCAGTGGGTTGGGCAGGGAGTCCTCCACCCCGGTCAGAAATTTACCTGCAAGCAGTGTCCGGCTGTTTCTCTTCGGGTTACGGAACTCAGAGCAGATGCCTTCCAGGCACGCTCAGGGGGGGCAACCACGGCTCCTTCCTCCAGGTCCCGGGAGAGCAGCCAGGCCTGGCACAACTGGGAATGGCAGGTGGAAGCGTTTTCTGAACGGAAGGCTCGGGGCTCCCCCTAGTGGCTGTCACCTGAACCGCCGGCCAAGGCCTGGGCTGAGACCACTGAGGGCGGCAAGGTGTCCCCCCCGCACGGCCACAAGGGCTTCCGGCCTCGTCCAGGGGCCAGAGCTGCCGGGATCGCACAGACTCCCCGTCCCAACTGTGAACTTTAATGGCTTTTTAGAGTCAGACCCTGGACGAGGCAGTGGAACCAAGGAGCTGTTTCCAGGCTTTCGAAAGGGCGTCCCAGGTTTACAATGTGTTTTCACATTTGTCATTTCTTGTAGGCCTCACAGATAATAACAGGTAAAGCGTAATAATAATCACTATTTACCAACGTCTGGTAAAAGGTGGGCAGGGCCTGGGACCTATCTTCTCTGACACCCTGGATACTGTTCTTTCTACCCCCCCTCACGCTCGCTTGCCTCTGCTGCCCCCTCCTAATGGCTGTAGGGAACAATGCACATGAAAGCTCAGAGAGAAAACCAACAAAAACCAAAACAGTGACAGCCAGTTCTTGGGGGAGGAAAAACAAGTTGGAAAGATTAATGAGGGCAGACTCGGGGCCCCTGGGGAGGGGTGCCTGCAAGAGGGGGCTGCGTTCTGGGCAGCTCTCCGGGCCTGGCTGCGGGTCCCGAGGGGAGGAAATTCCCTGTAATTCCACACCAGTCGCTATACGTGCTGGCTGCCTCCCCGAGTCTGGTTCGGGAGCACCTCCAGCAGGGGACCAAGGCCGGTGCTGACGGACCAGGGTCTCCCGGAAGTCATGGTTTTAGTATTACCGCGTCAGAGCAGCACTGTCCAATATACTGGTCACTGGCCACGTGTGAGCCACCAAGTACTTGAAATTTGGCTAGTCTCAGTGTGAAATCAATGTAAAATATTTACCAGATTTTTTTGAAGACTAAGTATGAAGAAGAACGTAATGATAGGTAATACGCAATATATACAGTATAATACGGTGTATAATATAATATATGTATAATGTATAATATAATAGAACACGTTATATTTTATATAATACAATGTAATATAATACGTAGAATGTATTACATTTAATATGTAGGTAATCATTTTATGTTAGCTACATGCTAAAATGATACTATTTTGCAGGCATTTGGCTTAAAAATATTTATAAAAATTAATTTTAGCTGTTTCTCTTTACTTTTAAACTTACTACCCAGAAAATTTTAAATTCTCTACATCGCTTGCCTTACATTACTGTTGGATAACACTGATCTAGAGCTCTTGGTCCTGGTGAATTTGCTTATATGTGAAAGGGTGAGGTAAAATGAGGTCATTTGTGTCCAAGGGTTTTGAAGAATTTTTTTTTTTAATGCTTATTTATTTTGGGGAGACAGAGAGACAGAGAGACAGAGTGGGGGAGGGGCAGAGAGAGAGAGGGAGACACAGAATCTGAAGCAGGTTCCAGGCCCTGAGCTGTCAGCACAGAGCCCGACGCGGGGCTTGAAGCCACGAAGCGCAAGAACATGACCTGGGCCTAAGTCCGACACTCAACCGACTGAGCCATCCGGGCGCCCCTGTGTCCAAGGGTTTTAAAATGGAACCAGAAGCAAGGAAGAAGTCAAATTTTCACTCTTCACAAATGACATGATGCTCTATGTGTAAAACCCGAAAGACTCCACCAAAAAGCCTCTAGAATTGGGGTGCCTGGGTGGCTCAGTTGGTTAAGTGTCCGACTTCAGCTCAGGTCATGATCTTGCGGTTCACAAGTTTGAGCCCCCCTCTCCCCATCCCCATCACCCCCCTCCCCCATCAGGCTCTCTGTTGTCAGTGCAGAGCCTGCTTCAGATCCTCTGTCCCTTATTTGTGCTCTTTTTCGCTCTCAAAAATAAATAAACATTTAAAGAAATTGCTAGAACTGATACATGAATTCAGCAAAGTTGCAGGATATAAAATCAATGTACAGAAATCAGTTGCATTTGTATACACCAATAATGAAGCAGCAGAAAGAGAAATCAGGGAATCGATCCCATTGACCATTGCACCCAAAAACCACAAAATACCTACGAATAAACCTCACCAAAGAGGTAAAAGATCTGTATGCTGAAAAATATAGAAAGCTTATGAAGGAAATTGAAGAAGATATAAAGAAATGGAAAAACATTCCACGCTCATGGACTGGAAGAATAAATATGGTTAAAATGTCAATACTACTCTTTACTTTTGAAGTTATTACCCACAAAATTTGAATTCTGCACGTGACTTGCATTACATTACTGTCGGATATCACTGACCTGGAGCTTTCGGTCCTGGTGAAAGCAATGTACACATTCAAGGCAGCCCCTATCAAAATAACACCAGCATTCTTCACAGAGCTAGAACAAATACTCCTAAGATGTGTATGGAACCACAAAAGACCCCGAATAGCCAGAGTAACGTTGAAAAAGGAAACCAAAGCTGGAGGCATCACAATTCCAGACTTCAAGCTATATTACAAAGCTGTAATCATCAAGACAGTATGGCACTGGCACAAAAACAGACAGAGAGCAATGGAACAGAAGAGAGAACCCGGAAATGGACCCACATCTATACGGCCAACTACTCTTCAACAAAGCAGGAAAGAGTATCCAATGGCATAAAGACCGTCTCTTTACCAAATGGTGCTGGGAAAACTGGACAGCAACATGCCGAAGAATGAATCTGGACCCCTTTCTTACACCATACACAAAAATAAATTCAAAATGGATGAAAGACCTAAACATAAGACAGGAAACCATCAAAATCCTAGAGAAGAAAACCTCAGCAGCAGCAACTTCTTACTCGACACGTCTCAGGAGGCAAGGGAAATAAAAGCAAAAGTGAACTATTAGGACCTCATCAAGATAAAAAGTTTCCAGGGGCGCCTGGGTGGCGCAGTCGGTTAAGCGTCCGACTTCAGCCAGGTCACGATCTCGCGGTCCTTGAGTTCGAGCCCCGCGTCAGGCTCTGGGCTGATGGCTCGGAGCCTGGAGCCTGTTTCCGATTCTGTGTCTCCCTCTCTCTCTGCCCCTCCCCCGTTCATGCTCTGACTCTCTCTGTCCCAAAAATAAATAAACGTTGAAAAAAAAAATTAAAAAAAAAAAAAGATAAAAAGTTTCCATGCAGCAAAGGAAACAATTAATGAAACTAAAAGGCAAACAACAGAATGGGAGGAGATATTTGCAAATAATATATAAGATGAAGGAATTAGTATCTTTGGATTAATTAAATTAATTAATTAATCTTTGGATCAATTGGATTAATATATTTTTTAAACATATTTTTTGAATGTTTATTTATTTTTGAGAGAGAGACAGAAATAGAGAATGAGTAGGGGAGGGGCAGAGAGAGGGAGAAACACAGAATCTGAAGCAGGCTCCAGGTTCTGAGCTGTCAACACAGAGCCCGGTGAGGGGCTCAAACTCATGAACAGTGAGCCGAAGTCAGAGGCATAACCGACCAAGCCACCCAGGCACTCCAGGATCCAAAATCTGTAAACTTATCAAACTCAACACCCCCCAAAAAATAACTCAGTGAAGAAATGGGCAAAAGACATGAACACTTTTTTAAAGAAGACATCCAGATGGCCAACAGACACATGAAAAGATGCTCAACGTCACTCCTCATCAGGGAAATACAAATCAAAACCACACTCAGATACCACCTCACGCCGGTCAGAGTGGCTAAAGGGAACAAATCAGGAGACTCTAGATGCTGGCGAGGATGTGGAGAAACGGGAACCCTCTTGCACTGCTGGTGGGAATGCAAACTGGTGCAGCCACTCTGGAAAACAGTGTGGAGGTTCCTCGGAAAAAAAAAAAAAAGATTAAAATTAGAACTACCCTACAACCCAGCAATTGCACTATAGGTATTTATCCAAAGGATACAAAAATGCTGATTATAAGGGACACGTGCAGCCCCATGTTGATAGCAGCACTATCGACAATGGCCAAAGTATGGAAAGAGCCCAAATGTCCATCGACTGATGAACGGATACAGAAGATGTGATGTAGATATAGATATAATGGAATATTACTCTGCGATCAATAAGGATGAAATCTTGCCATCTGCAACAATGTGGATGGAACTAGAATGTATTATGCTAAGTGAGGTAAGTCAGTGAGAGAAAGATAAAATCGTATGATTTCACTCCTATGTGGAATTTAGGAAAACAACACAGATGAACGTAGGGGAAGGGAAGGAAAAATAAGATAAAAACAGAGAGGGAGGCAAACCATAAGAGAGACTTAAATGCAGAGAACAAACTGAGGGTCGCTGCGGGGGGGGGGGGGGGGGGGGCGCGATGGGCTAAATGGGCCAGGGGCCTTAAGGAGGGCACTTGTTGGGTTGAGCACTGAGCTTTCTATGTAAGTGATGAGTTACTAAATTCTACTCCTGAAATCATTAGTACACTATATGTTAACGGACTTGGATCTAAATAAAATTTGAAAACATAAATAAATACAATAGATGGCCAGGAGGCCAGGAGGCCATCAAGGAGATGGGCCATGTGCGCATCCTGATCAGGTGGAAGCGTGAACTTTTGAACTGCTCGAAACCACAAATACCACAAATACTCTCTGAGCCCCTGCAGCTTGTTACAATGTGGGCTTTTGCTTGCTGAGTGCTGACCAGGCCACCAGCCCCAATCACAATTCTTTGTAAACAAACTTATACAAGCAATTCCCTTTTGCTCCCCAAACCCGGGATATTTGCTCCCCAAGGGGGACACAATTTGGTTGCTGCCTAAACCTCTGTACCCCGAATTGCGATTCTTTGATCCCAGATCAATGCTTTTGCTTAATTATTGCCTCCTGACAAATGTAGGCTGATCCTTATTAAAAGCGAAATTCAACCAAGTAAATCCGAAGCTCCAATTGGCTTTATTAAGTGATTCGTGAATGGGGCCTGTCTGGGAAATAGAGAGATGCTCTGAGGAGTTGTACAAAGTGGAAGGTTTTTATAGGAAGGAGGGTGGGGCAAGGTGTTATTAGGAAAAGGAAAGAAGGACTGTCCCGGGCAAGGCCACCTTCACTTAGGGAGAAGCGCAGAGGGTCTTCCCATGCAGATTATGTTATCTTCCTTTAAGGGATGGAGAGTCCATGTGACCGATGACCTCACTGGTGCTGACCAGAAAATTCCCGACTGACCGGTTCAGCCTGCATTTCTCAGGGAGGTTGAAACTGTAATTAGGTTAGGTACTACGACCCAGTCTGGTAACTTGCTTAGCCCACGTAACTCCATCTCGGGCCTGCGGTTTTGTTTTTAACGCACTTAAGACACGTCGGAAGCCCCGGAACTATCCGCCAACGCAGGCTTGCTTGCTTCACTCTCTGCTGAAGTATTTGGGGGTGGCCAGTGGGAGTGGAGG
Organism: Herpailurus yagouaroundi; assembly: GCF_014898765.1. NCBI lineage: Eukaryota > Metazoa > Chordata > Mammalia > Carnivora > Felidae > Herpailurus > Herpailurus yagouaroundi. Next base: position 7,264,474 of record NW_024412400.1, read on the forward strand.
CAGAAGAGCGGTGACCTGGTCTCCGGCAGATGGGCGAACTGAAAAGTTCCTGGAGCAGGGAACAGCATGGTTTTTGTGTGCAAATCACTTCTTGCTTTGGCACTACCCCTGGGCTTAAACTCCACTTACCCTATACTCCAGCCCCTAGAACTCATTTCAGGTCCTCAGACTCTAAGCTTTCCCCAGCCTAGGCCCCTTCCCTCTGGAGTGTTTTCCCTCCCCTCCCCGCCCCTCCCCTCGCCCTCCTTCCCCACCTCTCTCTCTCTCCAGATGGCAAGTTGGTTCCGTACAGAGAACCCTCGGTCCCTCTAAGCTGTATTAGGTCTCCCGCCCCGTCGATTCTCTCAGTCCATCATTTCCTCTCGACAGAGTGACACTGCATCACTCCCCTCTTGTGTCTGGGGTGTGCCTAACGTCTGCCCACTAAAACGGGAGCGTCATGCAGGTGGGGACTGTGTCTGTCCGCTGCCGTAGGCTGGTACCAGCAGGGTCAACTCCAGGCAAGGATTTGTCCTTGGCTCCAGGCGCAATTAGGGGGCAAGTGGTTCTTTGGCTGGCACCCACTCTGTGCTAGGCACTGGGTCACCTTGTCGTCACTTTCCACGGCAACCCCCAGAAAGAGCTAGGGTCACACTTAAGTTGGGGAAGGGAAGCCGCCTGCCTGCCCAAGGTCACCCGTGGTGTGAGTGCGTGAGCAGGACTAGAAGCCAGGCCTGGTCAGTTCCCACACCGGTGCCTTCCACCCCACCGAGGTGGGGTCCCTGCTTTCAGTTTCCATCTCAGAGGGACCGCGGTCATCCGGTCAAGCTCGGCCCTACTCTGTTCTGTGGGAGATCCCGTGCTTCCCAAGGTGGGCAGTGTCCAAGCCCTGAAATCTCAGAGGGCTCGTGCTTGTCTCGGTGACCCACACAGAGCCAAGGGGAGGAGACTACAAGGTCCAGATGGCCCGTGGGTGCCCGCAAAAGGGAGCAGAATTTGCCAACCCCAAATATGGATTATGTTAGGCTGATTATTTTTAAGAACCTGCAAACACTGGAGAAGCTCTAAAACCAGATAGAAGTTTCCCTTTTGTGAGAGACATTGACATAGAAGTTACCCTTTTGTGAGACATTGACCTTTATACGGGAAATCTCAATTTGAAAGCGCATCTCCCTGGGGTGCCTGGGTGGCTCAGTTGATTACAGCTCAGGTCTTGATTCAAGCCACTGTCAGTGCAGCTCAGGTCTTGATTCAAGCCACTGTCCGTGCGGAGCCCGCTGGGGATTCTCTCCCCCACTCTCTCTGCCCTTCTCCTGTTCAATCTCTCTCTCTCTCTGTCTGAAAATAAGTAAATACACATTAATAAAAAAGAAAGAAACAAAAGAAAGGGCATCTCCCTCACTGTACCATGAAGAGGAGGGTGACTTTAAATCTCTGGAACTCTTCTCAATGGAGAAGCAAGGGCTGAAATCTACATAACAACCTTACCCATGTTCGCTGTGCTTTTCCCAGTAACTTCCCAAGACTGGCCTCCCTGGCCCCCAACATCTTCCTTTGTCCTTAGCTAAAAATGGCGTTTAAGGCGATGGTTTCTACCATTCTGGGGAGTTACTAGTTTTTTCTGCATACAGGAGGTATACATGTTACTAAACTTTTGTTTGTTTCTCTCCTGTTAATCTGTGTCCTATCAATTGAATCATTAGACTAGCCAAAGAGCATAGAAGCGAAGAGGCGACAAATTTTCTCCCCCTACAGAGGCAATGATTTGACGGTGATGTGATTTGAAGTTTCGGTCCCAGAATGAATGGTCGAGAAAGAATTCTTCAGATGTTTTTGGTACAGAAGGGTGTTTTTAGTACAGCCCTGGGGGCAGAAAGAGCCACACGGACATTATGAGGAGTGACTGATTGTATGCTTTTAAGTTTGTGGAGGGCGGGGAGGTACAGACAATGTCAGTTTCTAAGGAATTTCTGTATGCAGACAGCGGGGTCTACAGAACCTTGGAGGTCTGGCTGTTGTCCAGATAAGGTTGTTTTTAGTCTCTAGGAAAACATCGACATTAAGGCAGCCATGAGTTTCTTGAAAGACATCAGCTCTGCGTGTCTCAAGTATTTATCAGTGGGCTGCAGGTTGTAAGGAGGTTTGATGGAAGCTGCAGTGCTCTTGCCTTTGTTCTCATCAGTGGGGTTCAGGGCAGGCCACCAGAGAATGCCACTTTGGTGTATTGATTATTTTGAATCAAAGTTCCTTGAGAAATAGCTGATGCAAGAAGGACACTCTTTGTCCCCCCCAAAAGCGGGAAGTGCATTTCCCATATGAAAGGCACCAAGAGGTAGAAAGACATTCTTATGACCAGAGTCCGGGAATTCAGGGCCAAGAAGGCTATGTAAACACCTTGCTTAGTTTCTTCACTGATTAGCACCCAAAACTAAGTTTCTTTGTCTTGTCAGTTCTTCATAAATGTGTTGTTTCTTCGTCTAAAGGGTATGCCTGCTTTGGTGTCTCCTTTGAGTCTCATATTCTGAGGCCCCCCCCCTATATTCTTAATGACATGTTTTTGCTCCTATCAATCTGTCCTATGTCAATTTAATTATTAGGCCGGCCGAAGAACTAAGGGGAGTAGGGGAAATGTTCTCCCCGACAGAGAACAGGGGCAAGGGGGCACGGAACCTCAAGCAGTTGTGCTCAGAAGGGCCAGCAAGCTGGGCAAGGCCAGGCAGACTCCATAAGGCAGGTGTCGTCCCTTCTGTCCAGGCTGAAGACACTGTGGGAGGGCCCCACATAGCATTCTGAGGTGCCCACTATCCCCTTTCCCTCTCCCAAGCGGATTGAACCGGCAAGAGAGTTCTCAGGTACATAGACAGACGGAGCTGAGCTCCCAGACTCAGGAGGGAGTAGCCTAGTCAGAAGGACTGCTGTGAGAGAGGGCTGAGGCTGTGCTCTGAGGGGTAGTGCGGCAAGGCAGCCAGACAAGGGGGCCAAGGGTTGAGCCCGTCCCGTGTGGAGCTTTCACTGGAGGTCCGGGTGGAAAAACTTCTTGAACCATCTTGAGACTTCCTTTAATTGGGCTCTGCATGGAAGGTCCCCATTCCAAAGGCAGGCTTTGCCTCCAAAGGCTTGGGCTGCACTATGGGTGGCCAGGCCACAGCGAAATGCCCACTGGTGACATCTGGAGGTCATCTTGAGCTGGTGACATCTTGAGCTGGAGGAACAGTCAGGAAGATCTTCAGGAATCCTCCCCCACCCCCCAAACCCCAGTAGTACCTGCCCTTTTCCTGACCCTCCATTTGTTGAGGATAATTGATTCTGAAGTATAGGTATTGGAGGGCACACAGGCTGACGCTGGGTCTCGTTGGATGACCTCATGTGGAGTTTCACGATGAGCAAACGACTCAGTATGCCTTCTCTCTGCCGTGAATAAGCCATACCTAGATTGACTGGTAGTGGTTGCTGACAGCTATTTAAAACATGTGTTCAGTCATTCTTTCCACCCTTGCTACAGTTGTGTGTGAGAAGAAGGTGCTGGCTGTCTGGATGCTGAGCCCACACGCTGTGCCTCAGTTTCCGCTGCTGCACGATAAGGAAGAGTGACCGTCTCCTCCCCTAAGACCTTCCCAGCTCTGTACTAGCGTCCTTGCCATTCTTTGCCAGTTCTAACAGAGCGATTAAATTCTCTTGGAGATACACTACCCGGAACCCTGAGCTGGGACTGGGGTGGGGGTGGCAGAGATTTGAATCCCAGAGGTTTAGGCTGGAAACTTCCCAGAGACGCACCTACGTCATATTCTGGGAGGGATGTGAGGGAAAAACAAAGAGGGAGAGAGAAAAATTGAAGGAGAAAAGAAGCGATTTCTAGGCATTATAGGCAGCAAGAATGGCTAGAGGCAAGCTCTTGGTACAGAACACCTAAGACGCTGGATAATTATTTGAAAGCATCTTTTGAAATAAGTGGCTTTGGCAGAAAGGCAAGAGAAACCCTCTGAGCTCAGAAGGCAAATCTGGAGAGGTGAGGGAAGCTGGAGCCACGTGGCTTTAGAACTGTCGGCAGCAGGGACGAAGAGCAAGCGATTCCATCTCAGCTCTTTCTCTCCTCTTGGGTCAACACGTCCTCCGTGGGGCATTCACTTCCTTGCACTCCCAGCTAGTGTCACCTGGGCTCTCTGGGGAGCTGCTGGGAAAGCCCGAGTCTCCACGGGTGCAAGCAGGTCACACTTAGACCCAGAGCTGCTGTGTCTCCTGGTGCTGTGGGCCTGATGCCCTGAAGCCTTCCTGTCGTCCCTGGGGAGGCCGACGCGGGCAGTATTAGGGGCAGAGGTTGGGCTGGAGGCCTGCGGGTCACAATGGTGGTGAGTGCATGAACCGGCACCGGGCACTGTGGCTGGGAAGGAGGGAAGCAATGGGTGCCTGTGTGTAATGAAGGTCTCAGAGGCGACAGTCTGGCTGACAGTCGAAGACGGTCCCCGTGAGCCCCTTGCTGTGATCCCCTGCCCTCGAGTGTGAGCAGAACCTGGGAGATGCTTCTCCCCAGTTGTAAGTGGATGTGGCAAAGGTGATGGAATGTCGTCTCCGTGAATTATGCCACTTTAGATTGTCACATCTGCCAGCCGACTCTGGGTAGGCTCCCCACACGGTCTGATCAGGGATGGCAGCTGGGGCGTCTTGGAAACTCATCATATCATGTGCTTGCGAGGCATCCTCAGACAGGAGGAGGTGACAACTGCCTCTGTTTCAAGTAGTGAGAAGCTGCTGTTGCCCGTGGGAAGACGAGGCAAGAAACGGGCCAGACGTCCGGTGGCATCTCTAATGTTTGGGGCCATGAAACACAGGCCAGGCTGAAAAGGATCTCGAAGAGGATCTGAAGAGAGCCATGAGATTTCTGAGGTCGGGCACGCACGCGAAGTTTTGCTCCCTGGTAAGAAAAACTCATCGCGGAGCTGGCGTCTCAACAGATGGGATCCCGCTTCCACCCAGAGGCAATCCCTGACGCCATTTTGGCAGAGCGCCCCTGTTAGGGAAGGGTAGTTTAAAAAAGCAAAATCTTCTCCTGACCCCAAGAATCTCTCTGCAAAGGTAGGGAAGAATGGAAAGAATGGAAGCAGTTTCATTATTGAATAAGCATGACACCAGGATGTGTTGTGCCTCAATGCATTCAAGAGATTGCAAAGGCAGTGATCTCGCCCCCTTTACACAGCCCGGCAGATACAACCCATTACACAGATGTTCTCGAGGTAAACAGTAATGAGTCCTCCAGTAAGAGGTACCTTTTGTCACACGTAGTTCATTCTAACTTTATCAAACTAACTGGGGAGACCCCTTGTGTTGGTTTTATCCAGAGGAAAACTCATTTTATTTTTATTTATTTAAAAACAATTTTTTTAAGTTTATTTATTTTGAGAGAGAGAGAGAGAGAGCACGAGATGGGGAGGGGCAGAGAGAGGGGGGAGGAGGATCTGAAGCAGGCTCTGCGTTATCAGCGCAGAGCCCGTTACGGAGCTCGATCTCATGGAGCTCGATCTCATGAACCTCGAGATCGCGACCTGAGCAGAAAACAAGAGTTGGACACTCAACCGACTGAGCTACCCAGGTGCCCCCGAACTGCTCATTTTAAATTGGAACAAGGGGCCCAACAGCGATAGGTTCTCAGCCTCCGAAAGTTAGGAGCTATCTCCCTTGATGACGTGAGCATTTCCAAAAGATGGCTCTCAGGTCCTGGAGGAAATGGGTCCTCAGTTGTGAGACTGGTCATTACAAAGATTTACATATATTTGAAAAAGACAAATTCTGAAACAAAAGGCAGAGAGGAGTCTCTTCCCTTGTTTGCAATTGAGAATTTCCTCATAAATGCCATTTCAGTGCATAACAGTTCATCATACAGAACCTCTAACTGTATTTAACTGCTTCCTTAATTTGGAATTTGGGTTACTTCAATGTTTTTCCACTGTAAATTGTATTGCAAAAATAGTCTTGAACATACATTTTTTACAACATGTTTCGACATCTCCTGGAGATTAGACATGGAATTAATAAATCAAAGTACGTATGTGTTTCCAAAATCTTTAATACCACCAGACAAACTGTTTTCAGAAAGGTCGCAACAGATTTGTTCCCACTGGAAGATCTAGGGCATTGACAGGGGAACTTCAACAGGGGAGGTTCAACTTCTGATTAATAAGGGGTTCCAGAAAGGAAAAGGGAAAACAGAGGGAGGAAAATCATCAAAGATATTGGCTTGAAAAATATGAAATTGCCATTTTTATAGGTTCAACAAAGGTTAGACATAAGCAATTTCATATGATTCAACCTACTACATTACAGAAAAGGTTTCTCAGAATCGAAAGCCTTGACTCTCAAGACTGAAAATGCCAAATGAATACAAGAGTAAAGGGGCATCTGGGTGACTCAGTTGGTTGGGCGACCGACTCTTGGTTTCAGCTTAGGTCATGATCCCAAGGTTGTGAGACTGAGTCCCAAGTTGGGCTCCAAGCTGGGTGTGAAGCCTGATTGACATTCTCTCTCCCTCTTGCTCTGCCCTTCCCTGCTTTTCTCCCTCTCTCTCAAAATAAATAAATAAATAGACTTAAACAAGAGTATGAATAAAAAAAAAAAAAAAAAGAATCACACATCGCGAAATCTCAAACCTTTAAAGATAAAGGAAAAATCCCGGAGAAGGGGGACAGAGGGGTGGAGAGAGAGAGAGAGAGGGAGAAAGGCAGCAAGGGAAGGAGAGGTCATTTCAAAAAGGACGAAGGATCCTAATGCCTTCAGACTTGTCAACAGCAGAAGTAAATGCTTGAAGACACTGGAGCCATGTCTTTATTTTTTTATTAAAAAAATTTTTTTTTCAACGTTTTTCTTTATTTTGGGGACAGAGAGAGACAGAGCATGAACGGGGGAGGGGCAGAGAGAGAGGGAGACACAGAATCGGAAACAGGCTCCAGGCTCCGAGCCACCAGCTCAGAGCCCGACGCGGGGCTCGAACTCCCGGACCGCGAGATCGTGACCTGGCTGAAGTCGGACGCTTAACCGACTGCGCCACCCAGGCGCCCCCATGTCTTTAAATTCTAAAAGAAACTGAGATTCAGCTCAGACTTCCTTACCCAGCAAATGATCAAGCAAGTGTAGGAGTAGAGTGAAGACTTTTCAGACACGCAAGAACTAAAAGACCTCCCCTCCCAGGCATCCTTTCGTAGAAAGTTACTGCAGGGTATGCTTTAGCAAAACAGAAGAAACTAAGAAACTATGACGTGGGGTCCAAGAAATAAGAGTTCCTTTCAGGAGGGTAGAAAAGGGAAATCCAAGGATAATAACTTTTGCCAAAAGAGCAGATTGGGGCAGGAAGAATGAGGGTGCAGCAGGGCTGGTCTGGGGTAGGATAAAATGGGAGAGGAAACCAATGGCACAGTGGGGATTCGGTAAAGTCCCTGGGGAGATCCATAGGGACATTTGGAAAAATGCAACTATAGGCACATTGAAGAGTAAGCAAATACAGCATATAAAGGAAAACACCCAAGAAAGAGAAAAGGCAGTTCAAAGAAAGAAACATACAACACTTTTTATGTTACAATTGTTTTGAGAGGAATGGGAGAGGGATAAGAGAACTAAATCCCCAACCATCTCAACAGGAAGTCAATCGCAAATAAAATTCGC
>NW_024412400.1:7277099-7305449 GCF_014898765.1 Herpailurus yagouaroundi
TTGTTGTTGTTGTTTCATTCAAGTTGAAATGTTCCTGGTTTTTGTCAGGAGGAGTGATTTTCCGTGGAAACGTGGACATTTTGGATATTATATTATGAGAATCCGGATCTTATTGAAGCCTTCTGTTTCAGCTGGTTTCCTTCACAAACCGTTTCGTCAGGGGGAGGGAGAACGCTGCCTTATTATTGCCCAGTGAGGGTCGGGGTCCGGGTTTCCTACTTGCCTTCTTTTGACATTGAAAGGGGAGGGGGTCCTCATTAGTTCTGGCTTTCCTGGAGTTCCCCGCTGAGACCCCTCTGTCTTGTAGGGTCAAGGATGCCTAGATACTGCTGCCCATGTGGCCTCCACGGACACCCCAGGTATTGGCCTCATTACCGCTAGGCAATAACGAAAGTCCTGACTCTCCACTAGGCCTTCTCTGACACCCCCCTGGGTAAAGTGGGTCAGAAGGAGGCTGGGGTGCCTCATAACAGCCTTGAATGTGCAGCCGTTTGGGCTCCCCTCAACGTTTAGCTGGAATGGGTGGAGATGGGGCCACAGTGTTTTCTGCAGTTATTGGCCAGGAAAGGGAGGTTATTATCGGAACATTTTCGGTCTTGCTATGCATGCTGCCTTTTTCCTGGTCCTCTGGCTAGAAAGAATGGGTGTTTTAGGGGGCTTTTGACAAAATCTGCTTGTCTTAGGAGCTTCCAGTCAGCTGGCTGCTTCTTCCCACTGCTCTGTTATGCTTTGGCTCCCAAGGGCCTGCCTGGTCCACCTTTTCCACTCCACCTTTTAGATGTTACAGATATAATGTCCAGGGGTTTTCACTGCGTTTAGCGGGAGGAATAAGGAAAAGTACATTTACACCATCGTCCCCGAGGCAGAAGCCTAGGTGTATTTGTTTTCAAGTAGTCACTTTGTGTACCTCCTCGATGATAACAGGAAGAAGACTCTAAAGAAAGGGAAGAATGTCTAATAAGCAGTGAGCGCTCTTTCTGTACCAGACAGCCTGAGATATAGGTTGGAGCTCTTTTTGCAGATGAACGACACATGTGCAGGTTTCAAGTTCACACAGGTAGTCAGTGGCAGAGCTGGGGTCCAAGCCCAGGTTGAGAGCACACAAAACCATGATTTTTTTTTAAGTGTTTATTTATTTATTTATCATTGAGAGAGAGAGAGAGAGAGAGAGGCAGAGAGAGAGGGAGACACAGCATCCGGAGCAGGATCCAGGCCCTGAGCTGTCAGCCCAGAACCCAACACGGGGCTCGAACTCACGAACCGTGAGATCGTGACCTGAGCCGAAGTCGGACGCTTAACCGACTGAGCCACGCAGGCGCCCCCACAGCCATGATTTTCTAATCGCCGTCTATTTTCTTATCCATTCATTCTTTTCCAGCTGCTCATTTCTGGCGAAAGCTGTGTCCTCTCAGGGCTGTCCTCTGGCAGCCATTTCATAGAGAAGCTCCGTAAAGCAGGGGTGACAGGAAAGCACACGGGAGCCACACTGCCCGATTCCAAATCCGACCGTGACGAGCCAGATGCCCTTAAGCAAGTTACACAACCTCCTCTCCCTCACACTCCTCACTTGCAAAATGGGAAGAAAGTGAGTTGCCTCATAGAGCTGTTGTAAGAGTTAAATAAATGAGGGGCTCCTGGGCGGCTCAGTCGGTCGGGCGTCTGACTCTTGATTTCAGCTCAGGTCACGATCTCGGAGTTCGTGAGATCGAGCCCCGCGTTGGGCTCTGCCCCGACAACGCTTGGGACTCCCTCTCTCTCTCCCTATCTCTCTCGGCCCCTCCCCGCTCTCCTCTTTCCCTCTCTCAAAATAAATAATAAGACAAACCTTTAAAAAAGAAATTGAATACATTGATATTTGTGAAGTGCCTTGGAGAATGCCCGGCGTGGAAAGTACGAATTCAGTCCCGGCTAGTCTTCTTGACAGGCCGTGAAACAAATGGTCCCTCTTCCCGGAAACATCTTTCCCCACTGTCAACGCTATTCGAAATATTGTCTTGTATTTATCTTGTGGCTTCGAGTGCCCCTGCCCCCTGCCGCTTGTCACCAGGGACGTATGAGTATCCAGTGTGAGACACGAGAACGTGTCGTGTGCTGGGTAGGTGACTCACAGGTGCTTAGTACAAGATTGCACTTTCGAGCTCCTAGGGACAAGGATTCCCTTTCATTCTCAATCCCCATCGGCTCAGGGCACAGGGCCAACAATAGGTGGCTTCTGAAGGTGTGTGTCGCCCTGACCCCCGCCTGCCACTGTCCCCACCCCCCCCACGAAACGGCCTGTACGGGGCAGATCTAAAAGTTGACAGTGTTACCCGCTGGCGATCGTCAAGCTATGGGTGACTGGGAAGAGTGAGGAAGCTATCCCAACAGTCTGAGGGCGACAGGCCGGTGAATTCGGATGCGCCCTGCAGGTAGAAGCAACCCGACGCGCCACTGGCTTGGATGCGTGGTGTCCCAAATGGAATTGTCGCCGTATGGGTGACTCGAGTTTAAGGAAGACACCCAGGTGAGACTAGGGAAATCGATGAGCACCCGAACCGGACTGCTGACGGCACTGGAACATGAGGATGGGTGACGGTACCTCGTTGGGTCAACAGAGAGGGGAAGAGGAGAAGTGGGTACACATGCGAAGCAGGTAGACGTGGGTTTAGGGGAGTCAGGGTTGGTTGGGCAAGTGTGAGGGGAAAAGACGGCGGGAGATTTGAGGCTGCCTTGAATCACAGTCTCCTTTGTGCCGCCCCAGACCCTGGTCCTGTTCTCACGGCTGGCTGAGTCCTCACTGGCGCCTTCCCTCTCTGTGCGCCTCGAGAGGCTCCCTGCCCTGCTGCCGCATGCACCCCTTTGGGCCTCAGCCTTCTTCCCGCCTCCTGCCTCCTCCTTCCATTTCTCGTCCTGCCCGCAAGACAGCTTGACCAGAAGAACGAACCGGACTTCGAAGGCACGGTAATGGTGATGTTGTCCTATTTAACAAGGCCCCCCCCCCCCCCCCCCGCCCCGCGTGCCAGGGCCAGCGCTGATTTTCTTAGAACGCGGCCTCGTCGACGTCAAAGTTCTGTTCAGCACCTAGTCCGTCCATCACCGAATGTGCTCTCAGGCCCTCCTATCTGTTAGATCCATCGTGAGATGTGGAGGTCGGCTCCCACTGTCTTCGGCCCTAAGGAGCTTGGGTCCAGCAGGGAGAGGCTGACCCAGGTGAAAAAGATGTGGGGGGCATTGGTGCGTACCCCTCGGTCTCCATTCAGACTGAAGGACTTATTCCTCAGCTTCTGGGAGATGCCGCCACCGTCAGCCTTCCTGGGAATCATTTTGGCTAAAAACAGCCCCGTAGCCAAAGGTCAAGCTGGTCAACGCCAGGTTATAAAGGCCCGGCTCCCTCAACCCAAATTGAGACATCTCAGAAGGGTCATCCCAGCGTCTGAGCTCCAAGTGGGGTGAGCTGAGGCCTTCACTGAGAAGACATCACAGCTCACCTTCTCTGCCTCCTCAGTTCTCGCCTCCTTCCCTCCCTTCCACAGATGTTGACCCCTTGATCAACTCCCTGCACCCTGATCTTACCTCAGGGTCTGCTTCTCAGGGAGCCTGGCTTGCAACAGCGCCAGGAGTGACTCAAGAAAGCAGATGTGGGGCGCCTGGGCGGCTCCATCGGTTGAGCGTCCGACTTCCGCTCAGGTCACGATCTCGCGGTTTTGTGAGTTCGAGCCCCGCGTCGGGCTCTGTGCTGACAGCTCGGAGCCTGGAGCCTGCTTCGGATTCTGGGCCTCCCCCTCTGCCCCTTCCCCGTTCATGCTCTGTCTCTGTCTCTGTCTCTCTCAAAAATAAATAAATGTTAAAAAAAAAAAAGATGTGAGAAACCATTAGATGGTACACTTTAAAGCGGTGAGTTACACACGGATTGTTATGTTAATAAAGCTGTTTAACAGAACTGGAGGAAGCAAGGGGTGAACCCAGGGGCCCCTGGCAGCAAGGGACTTGTGTCCCCAGGGCTCTTCATCTGTCCAGTTTGCTCCTGCTGCTGCCGAATGACAGCCTGGGGGTGTGGGGGGGTCCTCAGCAGCCACAGGCTGCCACCAAGGAAAAGCCAGTTTCCGGTCTGAGATGGTCCCTAAACGCAGGACTTGGTGAAACACCCACCCAGTTCTGTGAACTTCCTCCCCGCCCACCGTGACGGTAGATGAGATAAGGCCCGCAGCTGATAAGGAGAGACAGGAAAGGGTCTTAGTCTGGGTTCCGAGGAGCAGAGCCTGAGACGGGCTGTGGGTGCAGGTCGTTTATTTGGGAGGCGATCCCAGGCATCGGGACCGAGGAAGCAAGGAGGTGGCACGGGGAAGGGAAGGAAAGCCAGCCCAGGACGGGACTGAGTGGCTTCTGATGTGAGCGCCAGGGACCTAATTCCGCCGGGGACCCTCTAAGCCAGGGCCAAGGCTTGGGGGAGGCACTCTGGACTGCCACATTCAAGGGGGCACCTGTTCCCAGGGGCCTGGCCGGTTCTGGTGCCCCCTGACGGTAAGGGCTGCCCGAACCTTTGCCTTGCCCTCGTCCTCACCCTGCTGTGAGAAACTCAGTTGCACTCACTTCACAACGGCCCACCGAGCCACGAGAAGCTGAGGCGTCTCGTCCCCGGCCCTGTCCCCGCTGACTGTCACTACATCCTGGCACTCAGCTAAAAGGCCGACCGTTGGGGAGGAAGCTGCTGGCCTCCCCGGAGGCACCCGCCACAGAGGAGGCGAGCTCAGAGCCCAGGCGAGGGCACGCAGGCTGGGATGTCAGTAGAAAGAGAGCATTCAGGGGCACCCGGGTGGCTCAGTGGGTGCAGCGCCCAACTTTAGCTCAGGTCACGACCTCTCTCGGTTCGCGAGTTCAAGCCTCACGTTGTCCACTTCAGATCCTCGGTCCCCCTCTCTCCGCCCCTCCCCTGCTCTCCTGCATGCATGTGTTCTCTCTGTCTCTCTCAACAATAAATAAACATTTGACAAAAGAAAAAAGAGCGCATTGGTTCAAAAGCAGCGTTCAGGGAAGGCTTTTGCATCTTCTCCTGGAGGAAGATTTTGAAGACGCGCTTAGAGCACCTGACTACGTCTCCTGGCATCTGGGGGATGCCAGGACTGGTGGCCAACCTCAGCCTGGGAAACCCTCCGGGGGAAGTGGCTTATCTGAGAGAGGCGGGCGACTGCAGTCTGCGGGGGCAGGGGGCAAGAGCTTCTCACAGGCCAGAGGTGAACCCCAGGAAAGGGAGCTGGAGTTCACTCCCCTTGAAAGCATCCCACTCAAGAAGACCATTGCGGGGGGGGTGGGTCTGGGAGATACGCTGTCAGAAGCCTGGGCCCCGGGAGGCAGCCAGACGTACAAGGTCTCACCCAGTCCATGATGGGGGCTCCTGAAAACCCCCCACCAGTGCTCCATGGGAAAGAGGCGGCCTTGGGTGTGCACTCACAGGGCATCGGTGCCAGGCTGTGACCGGAGCAGTTCCGATAGACCCTCTCTGGTCCCTCCCTTCCTCCCTCTCCCAACGCACCCCTGAAGGAGAGAGAGGCAGCAGAGGGGGTAGGGAGGAGAAGCCGGAGGAAGCCAACCTCTCCTTCCTCCCCAAGCAAGGCCCAGGCTGGAGGCGGGGAAGGTGCTAAGTGGGCAAGAGAGTAGCACTGTGATGGGTGATTGGGTCGGGCTTTTTAAATACCTGATAGAAGCAGAGTTTTAACAGCCAAGTATGAGTCAGGAAGGTAGGGGTCTGCCTGAGCACTCAAACGCCTAGGGAAGAATGAGTCAACTTGTCTGCAGGGGCAGTGGTGAGAGAAAAAAAAGCACCATTTTCTGCTACAGCCCTCCTGGGTGCACTCATCCAGTTAACCTACAACGTCCTTTCTAGCTTTGCCCAAATGTGTCAGAATGGCACTCCTTGAAATTCTGTATGCGAATTCTACAATTTGCTCAGAACCTGGAAGAGAGGAGAGGTGGGGGGGGGGGGGACATGGCACCCTCAAGATGCCCATGAGCCGGTGAGCGCTGTCCCCACACCATTTCCAAAGCCAAGAGAATGGTCGGGGGCTGAGCAGTCACCCCAACGTGCCTGCTGCAGCCACTCCCCGTCAGGGGGACCACAGAGGTTGAGATATAATCACACATCCGAGACAGGAAGCTCTAAGAACTAGAATATTTATAGTAAGGCCGGAATTGGCAATCGGCCAGGGCACAGTGGTACTGCGATCCCAGAGGTCTATGGCTGGCACAGTTATTAAACAGCTTGCACATCATCTCTGAGAAAAGCTGCACCCTGCATGCTTATTGGTGGCTCAGCGATGGGTGGCACAGGGATTCACCTTCGAACCTGAGGCAATTCTATTGAAGGGACGTCTAGCTTACAGTTTGCAAAGTCGTGTGCACAGATCACTTGGGCTGCCGTTAGGATGCTTAGTTAGCTTCACCAGGTCCAGAGTGGGGCCAGGATTACGCATTTCTTTTTTTTTTTTAATTTTTTAAATTTTTATTTATATTTGGGGGGGGGGCAGTGCATAAGCGGGGAAGGGGCAGAGAGAGACAGAGACAGAATCCTAAGCTGGCTCCTGGCTCCAAGCTGTCAGCCCAGAGCCCGATGTGGGGCTCGAACTCACGAACTGCGAGATCACGCCCTGAACTGAATCAGACGCTTAACCGACTGAACCACCCAGGTGCCCCAGGATGATGCATTTCTAACGAGCTCCTAGGTGATGTCAGTGCATGGTTGTGGTCCATGAACAGTGGTTCTCGGTCTTAGTAGCACATTAGAATCACATGAGGGGATTTGCAAAACACAGAAGATTCAGATTCATCAGTCTGGTGTGGACCCTGACACCGATATTTTTTAAACTCTCCCGTAATTCTATGAACTGCCAAGATTGAGAAATACCGATTTTGACTGTGTGAGAGTGGTAACTGTTGGTTATTTATTTCATAGCTGTTCTTTATTTATGAAAGATAAACATGGTTGAAGAGTTAATGCCTGTTCGCGAGATCAAGCCCCACGTCGGGCTCTGCGCTGACAGAGAGGAGGCTTCTTGGGACTCTTCCCCTCTGTCTGCCTCTCTCGCTCTCAAAATAAATAAATAAACTGGGGCGCCTGGGTGGCTCAGTCGGTTAAGCATCCGACTTCAGCTCAGGTCATGATCTCACACTCCGTGAGTTCGAGCCCCACGTCAGGCTCTGTGCTGACGGCTCAGAGCCTGGAGCCCGCTTCAGATTCTGTGCCTCCCCCTCTCTCTGCCCCTCCCCTACTCATGCTCTGTCTCTCTCTGTCTCAAAAATAAATAAAAACATTTAAAAATAAATAACTAAATAAACTAAAAAAAAAAAGAGTTAATGCCTGCATGGCCCAAGAACGAAATCGATCTAATTCTCTCCAGATGCAGTTGAAAACGCCCAGAAAGTTCCATCCCACCCTCAGCTGGCACCTCACGCCAGTGCCTGGGAAGGCTGCTAACCAAAGCCCCCTTCCACCCCGACCACCATCTGGGGGCAGACAGTGCTGCACCAGAGGCTGGGAACGACCCCACCGAGTAGACTGTGGTTGCTCTGAGCTGCCTGTGCAGGAGGGGAGGCAGCGTGTGTGGGAACCGTCTACACAGCCGTGACAGGAATTCTGCACGACCGTGTCGGCTGGCGCGCCCCTGCCACCGGTGAAGTCCTCCTCCCCGAGTCTCACAGCCGGACAGCAGTTTCTTCATTTGATACAAGGCGATGACAGCAATGCTTTGAGGTCAGTCACTCTGTGAAGTTCTCAAGTGCTTTTTGTATCCATTTCCTAGGGCGGCAGTAATGAGTCACCAACAACTGGGTGACAGAAATTTACCCCTCTCGTGGTTCCGGCGCCCAAAGCCCCAAACCAAGATGCTGGCAGGGCTGTGGCAATCCTACCAGATTAAAGGCCCACCCTACTTAAGTATTACCTCGTCTTAACTAACATCCACAAGGATCCTATATCTAAATAAGGTCACATCTGAGATTCCAGGAAGAACGTGAATTTGGGGAGGATATGATCCAACTCAGTACGCTCTTCTTACCAGCAAATGGAAAGGTTCCTAACTAAGGCCATCATAGGTATATATTAGAAATTCGTTGCTCAAATACCTTCCAAAATGACTCATAAATGGGAGTCTCCCATCTAACACTTGAGCCCAGCCCATTCCCTTTCCAGCGACGTCTTAAGCTGCTCGGTGCACTGGAGAGAAGGCAGAACGAGGAGCCGAGGGGACCTGGCGTTGAGTCTCCGCTTAGCTACGTGACTTTGGTTAAGTTGCTTCTACTCTCGGGATCTGTAAAATGGGCCAATGGGGGAGATAACCAAACATCTGTTGGACACCTTCTTTTGTGTGACACCCCATCTAAGAACCTTTAGAGTCATTATTTGAGAAGTAAAATATCATCCTCATGAAGCTGTGAGGATAAGTTAGTTAACATAGCCTGATGCCTTGTTGGTGATGAACAAATATTAGTTCTTTTCACTCTACCTGCCTCCCACCCCGCTGCCAAGGTGCTAGCAATTTCTGATACTCCTGCCCACTCCCTAAGCAGAGTCACCTGGATTACCTGCCTGTGCATTTCTCTCTTTTAAAAAAAAAAAAAATTAAATTAAATTACATTGAATCTATTTTTTAAGTAACCTCTACCCACAACGTGGGGCTCAAACTCACAACCCTGAGATCAAGAGGCTCATGCTCTACTGACTGAGCCAGCCAGGGGCCCCCGTCGCTCATGGGCAACACGGAGCAGGAGACTGGGGGGGGGGTCAGCTCTGCCAATAACTCCACTGGGACTTGGGCAAGTCATTTTAAAGTCCTTCCATCCGGCGGCCACCTCAAGCATGAGCAGCATCTGAGAGCAACACGCCAGGGTGGAAAGTGCACCCCCAGGGCCCGGGAGGTGCAGAGACCCTCAGATGCTGGGCCATGTGGCTGTGCAGCGTCCCTGTCCCGAGTTCAACACCAAAGTGGCCCTGAGCTCACCTGCTCCACCCCACCGTCTGCCCCAGTCTTCACTGGGTTTTGTTCAACGCTCCCTATGGAGCTTCCAAGAGTTCATTGGTTTGTAGCCTTAAAAGAAAATGTGAAACCAGGAGGAGGGCCCCTCTCTGGGTTTGGACAGTGTGTGTGTGTGTGTGTGTGTGTGTGTGTGTACTTCCTTTGCTGTTTTGCAGGACTTCCTCTTTCTGTAGAAATTTCTCCCCCCACCTCATTAGCTCTGGAAGTCACTGGGCACTCACAAATCTGTCAGCTGCTGCAACACATCCTTGCTTTGTTCTCTACTCTTTCTTCTCTAGAGACGGCCCTGCTGAGCTGCTGCTGTGCCCTCTTACTACCACCGACACTTCTGATGGGCTGAGCTTGGGTGGGGCCACTTCAGGTGTCCAGAAGATACAGGGTTCCCACTCCACTGGACTGGACAAACCTTCGAACATCCCATCTCTACCACTGGAACAGCCCATTTCTATAATCTGTTACATTTTTAAGGAGCCCAGCTTTTTCCTAGGAGTATCCTCTGAAGTCCCAACCTCCTCATGGAGGCTTTATGCCCATTTTGCAGGCCAAGAGCCTAACCCCTTGTCAAACGTGATCTGCAGACCAGTCAGCATTGGTGTGGCCCGGGAGCTGGTTAGACATGCAGAATCTCGGGCCCTGCTATAGCATGATCTGCAATTTAAAACGTTTTTTAATGTTTATTTATTTTTGAGAGAGACAGAGACGGAATGTGAGTGGGGGAGGGGCAGAGAGCGAGGGAGACAAGGAATCGGAAGCAGGCTCCAGGCTCTGAGCTGTCAGCCCAGAGCCCGACGCGGGGCCAGAACCCACGAACCGTGAGATCGGGCGTGACCTGAGCTGATGTCAGACGCTTAATCAACGGAGCCACCCAGGCGCCCCAAGATCTGCATTTGAAGAGGATTCCCAGGCGATTTGTTTACACAGTGAAGTGTCCAAGCACTGGATTAACGTTCTGGAAGGGGCAGTGGCTTTCCCAGAGTCTCAGGGCAACATGGCGGCTCAGCTGGGACAAGAACCCAGGCTCTGAGACTCCTAGAGAAACACTTTTCTGGAAAGACTGCTTTATTCTCTGCTTGGGGGCACACCCCGCCTTGAAGGTCAGCTCCCGGGTCACCTCCGCATTCTCACCTGGAAGGCCCAGCACTCGGGCACCCCTGCTTTTGCTCCTGAGCCCTTGATGTGCTCCTCTGTGAATGCACTGGGTCTTGTCACACGGCGGAGAAAAGGGAGTCACCAAGCCTCTTCCTGGGATGCACGGGACTTGTCTGAAAGAGCTCTATCACTTGGAGTGAACATACCTGAGCGATGGGGAAGCGAAGGGAAACGAACTGCTGTGTGAAAGGAGGAACTTAGGGTGATCCCGAGAGTGAAAACGACCAAGGCGGACAGAGAAAACGGGAAGAGGAAAAAAGAAGAGAAAGTACCAGGACTTCTTGAGAGAGGCCGTGCAGTTGAGTGTCTAACTTCTTAGTGGAAGTGGACTGCTTTTCGTTTTGGTTCCGATTTTGGTGGATAGTGGCGAATGGGCTGTGTTTTGCACACAGCAGATACCTGGGGCGACACGCCGAAGCTGGGGGGTGGCGCGGGCCAAGGGGCGAGAGGCCTCAGCAGGTCGTGGACCACACCGCGACCGTGGGCCAGGTTCTCTCGTCCTCAGAACGCCCGGGATCTAGTCCGTGTTCCCCAAGTGCTTCTTGTACAAATGAATGAGAGCTGTAGAAATCCGTCAATATTGGGGCACCTGGGTGGCCCAGTCGGTTAAGTGTCCGACTTCGGCTCAGGGTCATGACCTCACGGTTGGCGGGTTCGAGCCCCTTGTGGGTCTCTGTGCTGACAGCTCAGGGCCTGGAGTCTGTCTTTGGATTCTGTGTCTCCCTCTCTCTCTGAGCCCCCCTCCGCTCGCGCTGTCTCACTCTGTCTCTCAAAAATAAATAAATGTAAAAAAAAATTTTTTTTGTTTAAAGAAATCTGTATTATCTAGTCCAGTTCCCTCTCTTTTTTTGTTTCTGCTTATGTGTTGATTTTTTAAATTGTTTAAATTATCCAGTACACTAAATATTCCAACATGAAAACCTAAATGTACCGTTTAGAAATAATAACGAAGTCCCTCAAAAATAAAACATTTAAATTTTTTTTTTTTCAACGTTTATTTATTTTTGGGACAGAGAGAGACAGAGCATGAACGGGCGAGGGGCAGAGAGAGAGGGAGACACAGAATCGGAAACAGGCTCCAGGCTCTGAGCCATCAGCCCAGAGCCCGACGCGGGGCTCGAACTCACAGACCGCGAGATCGTGACCTGGCTGAAGTCGGACGCTTAACCGACTGCGCCACCCAGGCGCCCCAAAAATAAAACATTTAAAAAAAATTTTTAAGGGGCACCTGGGTGGCTCAGTTGGTTGCTCTTAAGACTTTGGCTCAGGTCATGATCTTCCGGTTTCTGAGTTTGAGCCCCACATCTGCGGCTGTCAGCGTGGAGCCTGCTTTGGATCCTCTGTCCCCCTCTGTCTCTCTGCCCCTCCCCTGCTCACAGTCTCTTCTTCAAAAATAAATAAAACATTTAAAGGTTAACAAATTTATAATATGATAGCACCTCAGTACATTTAAATTTTTAATTTCCTTAACTACTAATGAGATCAAGCATCTTTTCCTATGTCTATTGGCCATTTGGATTTTCTGTTTTGTGAAGAGACTATTCAAGTCTTTGTTTTTAAATAATGTTGTGTCTATTTCTTATAGATTTCAGAATGTCTTTATATATAATTTTAGATAAAAGTCTGAAGTTATAGGTGTTGCAAAATTTTTGGATTTGGGAAAATTTTTTTCTCTTTTAAAATTGTTTTTGTTTTATTTATTTTTGAGAGAGAGAGAGACAGAGAGAGAGACAGAGCGCGAACAGGGGAGGGGCAGAGAGAGGGGGGGAGACACAGAATCTGAAGCAGGCTCCAGGCTCTGAGCTGTTAGCACGGAGCCTGATGCGGGACTCAAACTCGTGAACCATGAGATCATGACTTGAGCCGAAGTCAGACACTTAACTGCCACCCAGGCACCCCTTTTTCTCTTTCTTTATGTGTCTTTCGGTAAGAAGTTCTTCATTTTAATCTATTCCGATTTGCCAATGCTTTTCTTAAAGACTAACAATCTGTGTCTGACTTAAGACATCAGCTCTGGACTGAAGTGGGCAACCCTGTTCCCAAATTCATGTGTTAAAGCTCTAACTTCCAAGATGACTGTATTTGGAGCTGGGGCCTATAGGGAGGGAATGAAGGTTAAGTGAGAAAATGAAGAAGGGCTGATCCAATAGGACTAGTGTCCTTGTAAGAAGAGACACCAGAGAACTCTCCATCTCTGTGGAAAGACTGCGTGAAGACATAGGAAGAAGGCGGAAAGAGACCTCTCACCAGAAAAGGGATTGGCTGGCACCTTGATCTTGGACTTCCAGCCTCTAGAACCGTGGGAAATAAATCTCTGTTGCTTAAACCACCCAGTCTGTGGCATTTTGTTCTGGTGGCCCAAGCAGAGTAATCCAATACCCTTTCCTATCAGGAGATTATGAAAACGTTCTCCTATATTAACTCCTGTAAACTTCCAAGATTTTATTTAAATTCAGGCTAGTTAACATGTAGTATAGTTTTGGTTTTTAGAAGTAGAATTTAGTGATTCATCAGTCCCATATGACACCCAGTGCTCATCCCAACAAGTGCCCTCCTTATGCCCATCCCCCATTCAGGCCCGCCGCGCGGCCGGGGGCCCTCCGGCAGCGCTTCGGTTTTTCTCTGTATTTAAGAGTCTCTTATGGTTTGCCTCCCTCTCTGCTTTTATCTTATTTTATTTTCCTTTTCTTTCTTTTTTTTTTTTAATTTTTTTTTCAACGTTTATTTATTTTTTTGGGATAGAGAGAGACAGAGCATGAACGGGGGAGGGGCAGAGAGAGAGGGAGACACAGAATTGGAAACAGGCTCCAGGCTCCAGGCTCTGAGCCATCAGCCCAGAGCCTGACGCGGGACTCGAACTCACAGACCGCAAGATCGTGACCTGGCTGAAGTCGGACGCTTAACCGACTGCGCCACCCAGGCGCCCCTTCCTTTTCTTCCCCTATGTTCAACTGTTTTGTTTCTTAAATTCCACAGATGAGTGAAATCATATGGCATTTGAGTGATTTGAGTGCTTAATTTGAGTGATTTATTTTGTCCTACATTAACTTTTTAAGGTTTTATAGCTTTTCCTCTCATGTTTACATCTTTAATACACCTGGAAATATCTTTTTTGTGAGGTGTGAGGTAGGTGGTTAAGCATTTTTCATATGGCTAATCAATTGATTGGGCATTTGTTGAAAATTTTTTCTTTTTCTCACTGAGCTGCAATGCCTCTTGGGTCATAAAACAAATTCCAACCACAAACCTGTTTGTTTCCAGACCCCATCTTTGGTCCTTTGATGTATCATTCTCTGTGTAAACTTATTTGTCTTAACCTACCAAAGTTGTATAACAATTACTGATATCTCACATGGTGAGACCCCACATCATCCTTCTTTAGTAGTATCTTGGCTGTTTATAGGCATTTGTACTTCTAAATAAACATTAGAACCCGTTTTTCAACCACAGACAAATATTGTGAAGGTTTTTTGAGAGTTATGTGAAATCCTTAAATCAGTTTGGGGAGAACTGACATCTTTTGTTATTTATTTGGTCTTCTAAACCATGAACATGACCTATTTCTATCTACACCTATTTAGGAGTTCTTTTGTGTCTTTTAATAAAGTTTTATAATTTTCTCTATAAAAGTTCCTGTTCTGTTTTTATGAGGTCTTTACTTTGATACTTCATATTTATGGACACCAGAATAAAAGAAATCATTTATAAAATTACATTTTACGTCTGTTGCTGAGATACAGAAATCCAACGGAGAATTTAGTACTATCACTATCAACTTTTCATTGAGGAATCTTACAAAATCGTCTCGCTAACTTTAATATTTCATCTATGGACTCTCTTTTGTTTCCTTTTACATCTACCTTTGTAGATACATTTGGGGTTTTTTCCCCACATCCTCTGTAAGTAATGACATCTTTGTTTCTTCTTTTTTAGTCCCGATGCCATTTAGCTCCTTAGTGTCTCTCATACCAGCTAGAAGTGGTGATAGAGTAGACATATTTTTCTTATTCCTAATTTCAAAGAGATTACTTCCAACATTTCCTCATTGATAATGGTATTTGGTACAGGTTTTGAAGCTATATACATATATTTTTTCATCTTTATTTATTTTTGAGAGAGACAGAGACAAAGCGAGAGCGGGGAGGAGCAGAGAGAGAGGGAGACACAGAATCTGAAGTAGGCTCCAGGCTCTGAGCTGTCAGCACAGAGCCCGATGCGGGGCTCGAACCCACGAACCGTGAGATCATGACCTGAGAGGAAGTCGGACGTTTAACCGACAGAGCCACCCAGGTGCCCCTGAAGCTATATTTTTAAGTCAAAAAAGTTTTAAGACTGGTTTCATGAAGATTTTTTTTCTCTTAGAATTTTTAATGATGTGCAACATACATGTGGAACAGACCTATGTCATCAATGCATGGATTTCTACATGTTGGACTCATATTTATGGGCAGCACCCAGATCAGGAGACAGAATATTACTAATTCCTGAGAGGCCCCTTTCCATCTTATCAGTTACCTCACAGAGGGAACAGTTTTACCTGTTTTTTGGTCCCTAGATAAGTGGAATCTTATAGCATGCCGTCCTTGTGTCTGGCTTCTTTTGTGCAACCTTGTCTGTGGAATCCATCCACACTATTTTGTATAATTGTAGATCATTCATTCTCGTTGCTGCAGTGTATTCCATTGTGTGACTCTACCAGAATCTATCTGTCCTACTGTCGATGGGCACTTGGTGGTTTCTGATAGTCTATTATGAAAAGTGCTATGAATATTCCAATCCATGCGTTGTGTGAAATATACATGTGTGAGGAATACATATCTCAGAGTAGAAGGGATAAACCAATAAATATGTCCATGCTCCGCTCCAGCAGAAGAAGGCAAACTGTTTCCCAAACTGTCTGCAGTGATGTACACACTCCCACCAGCAGAGTGGAAGAGTCTCACAACAAAAGGTGAATTTCATCCGTTTGCCGGCATCTATTGAGACGATCATTTGATCATCTGATTTTTTTTCCCATTAATCTGCTAACGTGGTGAATTACGCTCATCGGTTTTTCCAATAAGAAAGCAGTCTTTCATTCTTGGGAGAAATCCAACTGGGTCAAGAGGTACAAACTGCTTTGTATGTGGCTTGACTGACCATACTCTTGTTTATAGTTTTTACCTCTGTCTTCACTGGTGGGGCTGGGCTCTATTTTCTTTCAGGAATGATCCTAGCCTCCTGAAGGGTTATGATTGTTAAGATAAACACTTGAAAGCCTGTCTTTAACAATCTTTGACTTCCAGATTCTTCCATATTGTTCAGAAAACTAGACTTCCTCGTGTTAACACGACAAGGGCTTCAGCCATGCATTTCCCAGCCAGAGGAATGAAGTTCGGCTCTGCCATGAATTCCTCCAGGAATCCTTGGTGATGTATGTTTGTCTGCGAAAGCCCCTGAATTAGTTGAGATCTCAGACAGTCACAAGGAATGAATGGAAAACAAGATTGTAGGGACAGAGGGAGAAAGCCTCTGCATTCATGAACCTGAGGCCCATCTTACTGTGTTGGCACCGGATGTCTCTAAAATGCCTCCACTTTGCTGTGGGCATCTTCTCTCCTGTTATCCTGCCCACACCTTTTGTGGGGCCGGGGCAGGATGAAGTCCCGGACCACAAGGCCAAAGCTCGCCACCCCCCCCCGCCCTCCCCAGTCACTAACCACAGTGTTCCCACACAGGAAATTAGTGAAAATAAGAATTTATGCCTCCTGAGCAAGCAGTATAGAAAGATTTTCAATGTTTCGTTTTTGAGAGAACTTCTTCCATAAATGCTTCCAGAAGGGCACCCATGAGAGTTTGAAAGGAAATAGGATATTTTCATGGTCTCAAGGAATTTCCCCACAACTGACTTATTAACAACAGGGGAAAAAAAAGAACAGTTTTGCTACTGGTAGACATTTTAGTCAAGTGGGCAAGGTTAATGGCACCAACACTGGGACCATCTGGCATCATTTCTGTGGTGTTTCTGCTAAAAATGTTTAATCTGAACCTAATGGCAAGGAAATATCAGACAAACCCCAAATGAGGGGCCTTCTGAAAAATAACTGGCCTATGTTCTTTTAAAAACATCAGTGTCTTGAGGGGCGCCAACTGAGAGTTGGTTGAGGATCCGACTTCGGCTCAGGTCATGGTCTCAGGGCTCATGAGTTCGAGCCCCGCGTCAGGCTCTGTGCCGACAGCTCCGAGCCTGGAGCCTACTTCAGATTCTGTGTCTCCCTCTCTCTCTGCCTCTCCCCTGCTCGTGCTCTCTCTCACTCTCTCAAAATAAACATTAATTTAAAAAAAAAATCAGTGTCTTGAAAAAGAAAGAGAAACAGAGACACAGTTTCAGATCAAAGGTAAGTTTAAAAACTAGACAGTTAAATCCAAGGCATGGTCTTGGCTTTGATCCTGGACCCTGAGGAAGGTTCTATAAAGGACATTACTGAAACAATTGGTGACACTGTAAAATAGACTCCTTTGAGGGGATTACTGAGACCTGCCAAATTTCTTGATCGTAATAATGGTATCATGGTGACATAAGAGAATGTCCTTCCTCTTAGGAAATTCATGCTGAAGGGCTTAGGGATGAAGGAAGACAATGCCTATAATTTTTCTTCAATGACTCAGAAAAAATTATGCAGCTATCACATAGAGAGAGAATAATAAAGCAAGTGTTTCAAAATGTTAACACTAGATGAATCTGGGAGAAGAATATGCCAGAGTTCTTTGTAGAGTCTCACAATTTTTCTTATCTGAATGTTATTTTGAAATAAGAAGCTTAAAAAAAAAAAAAAAAGACTTCCATGTTTCGCAAATGGGAAACCGCAACGGTAAAATGATAAGGGTCACCTTTGTGGTTAGGAATATAACGTGTGGTTATTAACACATGTTTGGCACTAGATCTCTCGAGAGGAAAGCTTTTCTCTTTTTAACATCCTTTTGAGATAGGGATCACCACCCATCTTGTACAGAAGTAGAGGTGAAATAAAACACCCAATGTCACCCAGCGAATAAGCAACAGGCCTGGGAGTCACCCGGGTCTGGGTCACTCCAAAGCCTTCAGGTGCTAGGAGGAGGAGTTAAGATGGCAGAGGAGTAGGGGGGCCCTAAGCTCGCCAAGTCCCTCAAAAACACAGCTAGACAAATATCAAATCGTTCTGAACCCCCCAGAAAGCAATCTGAGGACGGAGAGAACACAACAGCAAATCTACAAGTAGAATCGTGGAGGGTAGGAGCTGCAGAGAGTTGCTTTGGGGGAGGTAAGAACTGTGGGTGTTGCAGAGGAGAGGGAGCCCTGCTTATGGAGACTACCACAAGGTATTACAGGCAGTGGAGCACAAAGTCTGAGGTTTTAGAAGCCCATCACCCCAGGGGTCGTGGCTGGCTTAGCCGTGCTCCTGTGGGGAAGCAAGGCAGAGACCTGGGAGTCGACAGCGTGGTCTGGGGAGCCTGGGTCCCACGGGGAGCAACCCTTCCCCGCTTGGAGTGCACTTGGGAGAGTGGCAAGGCCTCTCTGGGGACAGAAGAATGGGTGGCTCCGACCTACTGCACTGTTCCCAGGCACAGGAGCTGGGCTGAGGGCAGGACAGGGGCTGAGGGCAGTGAGTCCTGAGCCAGCTTTCTGCTCCACTTTGCCGTGAACTCCCAACCACTGCGCCGTCATGGAACCACCTTCCCGGGACGGGCCAGCCAACTGGAAAAGCATGGCAAAACCCTCCCTTAGAGGAGCAACACAGGGCTACACCAGGCGAGTCCCTAGCATTTAGAGTTTAGAAACCATGCCCCTGAGATAAAACAGCTCAGACACAGACAGGATGAAGGTAGGGATCCGACAGAAGCTGGGGACATAAGAGGAGTGATTGGTCTTCTGTGAAGGCTTCCTGAAGAGTGGAGAGCACAAGCTCTCTGCTCCAGGGACCAGAGAGTGGGGCAAAGCTGCCGCCCCCTCCCTCCCCCCCCCATCAGCACTGACCAATCTCAGGGAGGTAAATAGAGCCACCAAGTGGAGACCAAAGCCACTTACACCAAGCCCGGCCCCCAATACCTTGTAGGTGCATCTCTATGAGGGCAAACCAGCCCCAAGAATCATGGCAGCAGGACCCTCCCCCAGAGGACCAGCACAAACGTCTGGCTGGTATACTGACCTTAATGTTCTGCAGAGCTTTAGCTCTAAGGGAAATAAGATCTAGCTTCTTTTTCATTTTCATTTTTAAATTTAAAATTTTTTTCGATTTTAAATTTCTTATTTTGTATATATATTTACTTTTATTTTTTGGATCTAGCTTCTCTTAACAAGGAGACCAAAACACACCCAGGGTCTAGCTTTTTTTTTTTTTTTTTTTTTCTGGACAAATGACAAGACAGAGGAATTCTCCCCAAAAGAAAAAACAGGAAGCAGAAGTAACAGCCAAGGATTTAATCAATACAGATATAAATAACATGCCTGATCTAGAATTTAAAATAATTATAATGATATTAGCTGGGCTTGTAAAAAGTATAAAAGACACTACAGAGTCCCTTACTTCAGAGACAAAAGAACTAAAATATAGTCAGTCTGAAATTTAATATGCTATAACAGAGATGAAAACCCAAATAGATGCTATGACAGTGAGGATGGACGAAGCAAAGGAACAAAACAGTGATACAGAAGATAAGATTATGGAAAATAATGAAGCTGAAAAGAAGAGGGCAAGAAAAATATTGAATCATGAAGATAGATTTAGGGAACTCAGTGACTCCTTAAAGCATAATAACATTCATGTCATAGGAGTCCCAGAAGATGAAGAGAGAGCAGAAGGGGAAGAAGGTTCATTTGAGCAAATTATAGCTGAAAGCTTCCCTAATTTGGGGAAGGCAACAGACATCAAAATCCAAGAAGCTCAGAGAACTCCCACTAAATACAATAAAAACCGACCATCACCAAGACGTAGCATAGTCAAATTAACAAAAGACACAGAAAAGGAAAGACTCCTGAAAGCAGCAAGGGAAAAATGTCCTTAAGCCAGGAAGGAAAACAGATCAGGTTCACAGCAGATCTGTCCTTTGAAACTTGTCAGGCAAGAAGGGAGTGGCATGATATAGTCAACGTGCTGAATGGGGAAAAGATGCATCCCAGAATACTTTATCCAGCAAGTCTGTCATTCAGAATGGAAGGAGAGACAAAGAGTTTCCCAGACAAACAAAAACTACAGGAGTTTGTGACCACTAACCCAGTCCTGCAAGAAATATTAAAAGAGACTCTTTGAGTGGGGGAAAAAAACACCAAAAGCAGCAAAGACTAGAAAGAAACAGAGAACATCACCAGAAACACCAGCTTTACAGGTAACACAATGGCACTGAATTAATATCTTTCAATAATCACTCTGAATGTAAATGGATTACATACTCCAGTCAAAAGACATAAGGTATAAGAATGGATAAAAAACAAGATTGATCTATATGCTGCCTACAAGAGACTCATTTTAGACCTAAAGACACCTGCAGAGTGAAAGTGAGGGGGTGAAGAACCATCTAAAATGTTAGTGGAGGTCAAAAGAAAGCTGGAGTAGCCATACTTACATCAGACAAAGTAGATTTTAAAACGAAGACCAACAAGAAATAAAGAAGGACATTATATCATAATTAAGGGGTCTATCCATCGAGAGCTAACAATTGTAAATATTTATGCCCCCAATTTGAAAGGACCCAAATATATGAATCAGTTAATCACAAACATAAAGAAACACATTGATAATAATACAATAATAGTACGGGACCTTGATAACCACATGCAGCAATGGGCAGATCGTCTAAGCAGAAAATCAAAAAGGAAACAATGGCTTTGAATGACACACTAGATGAGATGGACTTAACAGATGTATTCAGAACACTTCGTCCTAAAGCAGCAGAATACACATTCTTTTCAAGTGCGCATGGAACATTCTCCAGAATAAATCCCATACTGGGTCACAAATCAGCCTTCAACAAGTACAAAAAGACTGAGGTCATTCCATGCATATTTTCAGACCACAACACTATGAAACTTGAAATCAACCACCAGAAAAAAATTGGAAAGACCATAAATACATGGAGGTTAAAGAACGTCCTACTAGAGAGCGAATGGGTTGACCAGGAGATTAAAGAAGACATTTTTAAAAAGTACATAGAAGCAAATGAAAATGAAAACATGACAGTTCAAAACCTTTGGGAAGCTAAAGCCAGCAGAAGGAGGAAAATAATAAAGATTACAGCAGAAATAAATGATATAGAAACAACAACAATGGCAAAAACCCAGTAGAACAGATCAATGAAACTAAGCTGAAAGAATTAATAAAATTCATAAACCACTATCCTGGCTTATCAAAAAGAAGACAGCAAGAACCCAAATAAATAAAATCACAAGTGAAAGAGGAGAGATCATAACCAACACCACAGACATACAAATAATCCTTAGAGAATATTATGAAAAACTATATGCCAACAAACTGAGAAATCTGGAAGCAATGGACAAATTTCTAGAAATAAACAAACTACTAGAACTGAAAGAGGAAGAAATAGATAATTGAACAGACCCCAAACCAGCAAAGAAACTGAGTCAGTAATAAAAAAAAAAAATCTCTCAACTGGGACATCTGAGTGGCTCAGTCGGTTGAGCACCCAACTCTTGATTTCAGGTCAGGTCATGGTCTCACAGTTTTTGAGTTCCAGCCCCACTTAGGGCTCTGCGTTGACACTACAGAGCTTGCTTGGGATTCCTTCTCTCTCTCCTTTTCTCTCAGCCCCTCCCCTGCTCATTCCCCCCCCCCCAAAATAAATAAATAACCTAAAAAAATCTCCCAACAGATGGCTTCACAGGGGAATTCTACAAAACATTTAAAGAGGAGTTAATACCTATTCTTCTCAAATTGTTCCAAAAAATAGAAACGGAAGGACAACTTCCAAACTCCTTCCATGAGGCCGGCATTACCTTGATTCCAAAACCAGACAAAGGTTCCACTGAAAAGGAGAATTACAGGCCAATATCCCTGATGAGTATGCATGCAAAAATTCTCAACAAAATACTAGCAAATTAAATCCAACAGTACGTTAAAATCCAACAGTGAATTAAAATTATTCATCACAATCAAGCGGGATTTATTCCTGGACTGCAGGGGTGATTCAGTATTGGCAAATCAATCACCATGAAACACCACATTAATAAAAGGAAGGATGAGAACCATATGATTCTCTCAATAGATGCAGAAAAAGCATTTGACAAAATACAGCATCGATTCTTGACAAAAAACAAAGTAGGGATAGATGGAACATATCTCAACATCATAAAGGCCATATACAAAAGACCCACAGCTAATTTCATCCTCAATGGGGAAAAACTGAGAACTTTTTCTCTATGGTCAGGAACAAGACAGGGATGTCCACTCCCACCATTACTATTTTACACAGTACTGGAAGTCTTAGCTTTAGCAGTCAGACAACAACAACAACAAAAAATAAACAACAACAACAAAAAAAAAAAAAACAAAAAAATAAAAGGCATTCAAATCAGCAAGGAAGAAATCAAACTTTCACTATTTGCAGACGACATGATACTCTATATAGAAAACCTGAAAGAATGGCTAGAACTAATACACAAATTCAGCAAAGTGGAAAGATATAAACTCAATGTGCAGAAACCTGTTGCATTTTTATACACCACTAATGGAGCAGCAGAAAGAGAAATCAAGGAATCGATCCCACTTACAATTGCACCAAAACCCGTAAGATACCTAGGAATAAACCTAACCAAAAAGGTACAGCATCTGTACTCTGAAAACTACAGAAAACTTGTGAAGGAAATTGAGGAGGACCCAAAGAAATGGAAAAACATTCCATGTTCATGGATTGGAACATCAAACATTGTTAAAATGTCTATACCACTCAAAGCAATCTACACATTTAATGCAATCCCTGTCAAAATACCACTAGCATTTGTCACAGAGCTAGAACAAACAATCCTAAAATTTGTACGGAACCACAAAAGACCCTGAATAGCCAAAGCAATCCTGAAAAAGAATTCAAGCTATACTACAAAGTTGTAGTCATCAAGACAGTATAGTAATAGCACAAAGACAGACACACAGATCAATGGAACAGAATAGAAAACCCAGAAATGGCCCCACAACAATGGTCAACTAATCTTTGACAAAGCAGGTAAGAAAGCCAATGGAAAAAAGACAGTCTCTTTAGCAAAGGGTGCTGGGAGAACTGGACAGCAACATGCAGAAGAATGAAACTAGACCACTTTCTTACACCATTCACAAAAATAAACTCAAAATGGATGTTAGACAGGAAACCATCAAAATCCTAAAGGAGAACATAGACAGCAACCTCTCTGACCTTGGCTGCAGCAACGTCTGACTTCTTACATGTCCCCAGAGGCAAGGGAAACAAAAACAAACATGAACTACTGGGACTTCATCAAAATAAAAAGCTTCTTCACAGAGAAGGAAACAATCAACAAAACTATAAGACAGCCTACAGAATGGGAGAAGATATTTGCAAACGACACATCTGATAACTCAACACCCAAAAAACAAACAATCTAGTTAAGAAATGGGCAGACGACATGAATAGACTCTTTTCCAAAGAAGACATCCAGATGGCTTATAGACACGTGAAAAGATGCTCAAAATCACTCATCATCAGGGAAATACAAATCAAACCCATGACAAGATACCACCTCACACCTGTCAGAATGGCCCAAGTTAACAACACAAGAAACAACAGGTATTGGTGAGGATGCAGAGAAAGGGGAATCTCTTATACTGTTGGTGGGAATGCACACTTGTCCAGCCACTCTGGAGAACAGTATGAAGGTTCCTCCAAAAGCTAAAAATAGAACTACTTTACCATCCAGCAATTGCACTACTCGGTATTTACCCAAAAATACAGAGTCAGAGGGGTACATGTACCCCGATGTGTATAGCAGCATTATCAACCATGGCAAGAACTCAAATGTCCATTGACTGACGAATGGATAAAGGAGATGGAGAACGCGGAGAAGATCTACAGTGAGAACACGGGTTCTGGGAGCACAGATTAGAAAGAAGTCAATTCTGCCAGCCCTGATGGCTGCAGGTGGCTTTAGGTAGCTCTCTCCCATTCTGGTGAGGATTGGTGAAGTATAGAGAAGGGTCATCCGCGTCCAGGTGGATGGTAAACCTGGCCTTGTACCAGTTTTGCCTCTCGGGAGCCTGCAGATCTTGGAAAAGTCGTCTAAATACCTGCAGGGTGATTCTGAGGACTGCATTTAGTGGAGGTGAAATGCCGATGTGGCTGGTTTATAGTCTCTTTTAGGAGCTGTGGCCTTTGGAGACCCTGGAGGTGGTCAAAAGAAGACGTGGTGTGGTGGAGATTATATTGATGTTACTGTATCTTCTGGTCATCCAGGAAACCAGGACAGAGGTGAGCCCAGCCTGGCTCCAAAATGGATATGCTGAACCAAGCTGAAATCATACAGAAATAAAAGAGGACTAATACACGATTTCACAGCCTCCTCTCGTACGCAAGGAGCAGGGATGAATATTAGCAGGACAGAAAAAAGAGAAGCACTGTTGGTAAGATTCTACCTTCACCCTTAACTTGGGAGGGTTCTTTTTGGAGGGGGGAAGGAGTGGAAGGTTCCTAGAGTCTCCTTAAAAGTCCTTCATATGCCCATGAGCTCTGAAGAACACTGTCTTTGCCAGACATCCTGGTCTCTAGGTACCCCCTCAGAAGTTGGAATCAATACATCAGACAATATCCGTAGGTACAGAGATGCAAAGGTGGCCTCCATAAGACAACACATCTTGGGCACAGGTTCTCACCAGAGGTGGAAATGCCCATTGCCTGCATGCAGGTGGGTATCCAATCCTGGAGCAAATTCAACTGAGGTTTAAGAGAGGAGCCCAAGGCATTCCCATAATCCCACAAAGTGCCCAATATATAAGCAATGACTGGTCTATAAAGGGTACTTACAAAATAAGGATTATCATTGTTAAGAATCAGAATATGCCACCCCAAAACTATGTCACTTTGGTGTAAGCATCGTTTTGAACTAAAAGCAATTGGGAATCAACCCCTGCAGGAAGAGTTCGCTGCCCTTCCCCATCTGCCTAAAAGCGGGGGATAAACTTCCCTTAGATGAAGGGACCCACCTCGTACCAGAGAGTGACTCTCATCATCAAAGACGGGGAGTTGAACACCAAGACGAGTTTGCATAAATGAACCTTACTACAATAGTCCTCGTCTTCCATTGGTTCTCTCATACATTTCCTTGCCACTTCCCCATAATTTTTCATCCCTCGAAACCCAAATCTCCTTTCCTTTGTTAAAATGGCATAAAAACACCCACATCTAACCACTTTTGAGTTTTACGTCTTTTCTGTGAACTCCCATGCGTGTAAATATGAATAAAAATTAGGTACCCTTTTTCTCTGTTAATCGGTCTTTTGTTAGTTTAATTCACAGACCCCCAGGTTCTAAACCTAAGAGGGTAGAGGGAAATACATTTTTCTCCCCAACATCTGCTTCATCCACTTTTTCAGCCCAGGCTTCATCATAAACATAAATCTGCTTGATCAACCCAGACTTCCCTTGTGTACCCCTTTTTTGTCAGGCAGCTGCTTTTTGTTCAGCGAGTCATCGGGAGAGAAGCCCAAGTGTGGATGAGTAAATTCATCTACAATGTAATCGTTAAATCGTTTATAAAATGGAAACTTCTCTTCTTTGAGTTTGTCCTTGACAGCCCTTTGTCTGTTTCCTAAAAAACACTTACTATTGGGAAGACAAGATACCACCATTAAAGAAAACTTTAAGAATAAAGAGGAATAACCTAATACCTGACTGTTTTCATTTCCGCCTGTTTCATTCTGGAATGTGATCATGCACATCCAGGTCTTGGCACAGACCATCAGTGTTATACGCACCGCTTTAATCTGCTTTTTTGATCTTAAAGATTTTTTGGGGTTTCTACTTAGTTTTCATAATGATTTTTCCCTTTCATTATTTATCATTCTTCAGAGAGTCGCTGCTAAGCTGTTTAAGGGGAAATTCATATAATGTCACCTTTTTACTCACCTATTGACCAGAGCAATGCTGGGTCCTCAGTGTTTGTAGCCTTGAGCAGCGGGGCGGGGTGGGGGGGGGAGCGTTAATAAAAGGATGTTGGTAGAAGATAAATTCTAGGAATAAAGGACCATCAAAAGGCTGAGAGATTTAATCAGTTCTTCTTGCATACAATACAGCATACATTTCCCGAACATGCAAATAAAAACACCAATGTTGTACTATTAATTGCACACACTTCTCCGTGTTCAACCCTTCAAAGCAATATTGTGGTTGTTGGTTGTGCCTTTGATTATATGCAGACACTCTTCCTGGCGACTCTCACACAGGAAATAAATATTTAGTAGTAAGAAAAACCTGTTTTTTGTAGCTTTTTTGGCCCTATATATGAAGAATCCAATTATATGCATATATGTACATATAATTATACATAATTATTGTAATTGATTTAATATACAATCATATATAAATCATACATATATGTTAAATTATATATAACTAAATTATATAAAAGCCACACATATATATTAGATTCTATATCATTAAGTTACATATAAATGACTTAGATGCACGGGAAAAACTTTTTCTGATAAACTGACTTTATTATTAATAACACATATGCTTTTATTGAACTCCTCCTTCTGCCTGCTATCTTGCCAAGCAAACGCTTTTGTGCCCTGAAAATTACTGGTGGACTTACAACTGGAAAATACAGAACCCCCTTAAAGATTCCCCCTAGTTTTATCCACAACTCTCTGCAACGTTATCATGGGAGAATTTTTGAAATACGGTGCAATGCAGAAAGCACCCTGGGCTGTGCTTCAGAAAACCTGAGAACCCGCTCTGCCTCGACTACAGACTCGCCATCTGCTTTGGGGAGAGTTACTTCACCTCTCTGGACTTAAATATCCCCATTTACAAAGATAGAGTTCAGTTTACATGGCCTGAGGGCATCTTCTGCCTGATGCTCTATGACAAGCATCTGTGACAGCAGTTAATGTACACATTTACACTGAGAGTTGATTTAAACAGTCTTTTCTTTGTCTTTATTCTGGGGGAAAGGAGGCAGAACGTGATGTCATTTATTGGTTACCAGGTGGAGAATTGACCTCCTGTTGCAACACAGCTACCTAAGATGAGGTCTTTTTTTTTTTCCTTTTTGAGAGACAGAGAGAGAGAGAGAGAGAGAGAGCGCGCGCACATGTGCACAAGTGGGGGAGGGGCAGAGAGAGAGACTCTTAAGCAGGCTCCACACCCAGTGCAGAGCCCAACGTGGGGCTTGATCTCAGGACGGTGAGATCAGGACTGGAGCCAAAATCCAGAGTCGGAAGCTTAACCCACTGAGCCACCCAGGCGCCCCAAGATGAGGTCGTGATACGATCTTAAGCAAGAGAGGGCTATTCAGTCAAAGGAGGTGCAATGCCATGGGCAGCAAAGGAGTGCAAGGGAAATTAGCGGTCCAAGGTTCTCAGAAGTCTGAGGAGATAACTCGCATCTTTCCTCCCCTCTGTCCTGTCTTTAGAGGCACTCTGACTCTGCACCGATGCACATCTGGGAACTGCATGATCACATGAGCCTCCATAGGACAGAGGCTCAAGTGAGGCCCCTTCACTAGGCAGACTTCCCTGGGTACACAAATCAAATAACGCATCTGTGGCTGCTTACCCGTTCGTTCCTGTGAATCCGTGACAAAGTCACTTGGCCAGAGATGCGGGCCCGAGGTGTGATCTCCCCATCTGTGATTGACGTGCCCGCCCCACAGTCTGTCTTGATGACTACAGTCCTTAGCTGCCAGCCTCTCTTCCTGTCCCCACTGAGGGCCGTGCAGTGAGCCCATTCCAACTACGGCCAATCCCTAGCACGACACTTTTTAAAGAGTTTGGGGCTTCCTTCATCAATTTATTTTTCATTCTGAGGTGAAGGAAGACCTTCTTGACCCTTGGGGGAGCATGGTGGAGTTGGATTTATATGGGACATCCCTGATAAATCCAATCCAACATTTCTGTGCCCTGGTGAATTTAGATTCTTTCTTCTGTCTCCGCCAAGAGACCTTCCCCCCCCCCCCCCCCATTCAGTGCCACTTAGGAGGCTCCAACAGTGAGTCCAGGTTCGTATGAGCCAATTCAGCAAAGGGTTAGGATTTGACCCCAAAGCTGATCTCTCAGGAAAGTAGACAGATCAACGAATCCATCGAAATCCCCACCTTCATTCTACCCTCCTTGATTCAGCAGCCATCCCCACATATTTCCCAGACTTTTTATAATTAAAGACAAATTCTTGTAGGTCCTTCAGAGGGCCAAACTGTGTTCTGAGTTCTTATTTTACCCCCATGGTCAGGATGAATTCAAACTCTGGAGAAGTGGGGCCTGAGGGGAGGTTTTCACTAAGATGCATGGGGCATGAGGATTCATCCAGGTCCATCACACCCTCAGAATCTCCCAGGGTATCATCATTCCTGTTGTCACAACCCCGCTTTTTGTTTTCAAATCAATCAATCGATTAATTAATTAATTTTAAAAATGTTTATTTATTTTTGAGAGAGACAGAGACAGAGTGTGAGTGGAGGAGGGGCTGAGAGAGAGGGAGACACAGAATCCGAAGCAGGCTCCAGGCTCCGAGCTGTCAGCACAGAGCCTGACGTGGGGCTCGAACTCACAAACTGTGAGATCATGACCTGAGACAAAGTCGGATGCTTAACCGACTGAGCCACTCAGGTGCCCCTTTATTTATTTTTTAATTTACATCCAAGTTAACATATAGGGCAACAATGATTTCGGGAATAGATTCCTTAGTGCCCCTGACCCATTCAGCCTATCCCCCCTCCCACAACCCCTCCAATAACCCACTGTTTGTTCTCCATATTGAAGACTCTCTTCTGTTTTGTCCCTCTCTCTGTTTTTATATTATTTTTGTTTCCCTTTCCTTATGTTCATCTGTTTTGTCTCTTAAAATCCTCATGTGAATGAAGTCATATGATTTTTGTCTTTCTCTGACTCACTAATTTCGCTTAGCATAATACCCTCCAGTTCCATCCACATAGTTGCAAGATTTCATTCTTTTTGATTGCTGAGTAATACTCCATTATATATATATATATATATATATATATATA
>NW_024412400.1:7305849-7406678 GCF_014898765.1 Herpailurus yagouaroundi
GTATATATATATATATATATATATATATATATATATATATATATACCACCTCTTCTTTATCCATTCATCCATCGATGGACATTTGGGCTCTTGCCATACTTTGGCTATTGTTGATAGGGCTGCTATCAACATGGGGGTGCATGTGCCCCTTTGAAACAGCACACCTATATCCCTTGGATAAATATCTAGTAGTGCAATTGCTGGGTCATAGGGTAGTTCTATTTTTAGTTTTTTGAGGAACCCCCATACTGTTTTCCAGACCGGCTCCACCAGTTTGGATTCCCACCAGCAGTACAAAAGAGATCCTCTTTCTCCGCATCCTCGCCAACATCTGTTGTTGCCTCAGTTGTTAATGTGAGCCATTCTCAGGTGTGAGGTGATATCTCATGGTGGTTTTGATTTGTATTTCCCTGATGAGGAGTGATGTTGAGCATTTTTCCATGTGTCGGTTGGCCATCTGGATGTCTTCTTTGGAGAAGTGTCTGTTCATGTCTTTTGCCCATTTCTTCACTGAATTATTTGTTTTTGGGGTGTTGAGTTTGATAAGTTCTTTATAGATTTTGGATACTAAGCCTTTATCTGTCATTTGCAAATATCTTCTCCCATTTCATCAGTTGCCTTTTAGTTTTGCTGATTGTTTCCTTCACTGTGCAGAAGCTTTTTATTTTGATGAGGTCCCAATAGTTCATTTTTGCTTTTGTTTTCCTTGCCTCCGGAGATGTGTTGAGTGAGAAGTTGTCACGGCCAAGATCAAAGAAGTTTTTGTCTGCTTTCTCCTCGAGGATTTTGATGGCTTCCTGTCTTCCATTTAGGTCTTTCATCCATTTTGAGTTTTGTTTTTTTTTTTTTAATATTTTATTTATTTATTTATTTTCATTTTATTTTTTATTTTTTAAATTTTACATTCAAATTTGTTAGCATATAGTGCAACAATAATTTCAAGAGTAGATTCCTTAGTGTCCCTTACCCATTTAGCCCATCCCCCCTCCCACAACCCCTCCAGCAACCCTCAGTTTGTTCTCCATATTAATGAGTCTCTTCTGTTTTGTCCCCCTCCCTGTTTTTATTTTAATTTTGCTTCCCTTCCCTTATGTTCATCTGTTTTGTCTCTTAAAATCCTCATATGAGTGAAGTCATATGATTTTTGTCTTTCTCTGACTCACTAATTTCGCTTAGCATAATACCCTCCAGTTCCATCCATGTAGTTGCAAATGGCAAGATTTCATTCTTTTTGGTTGCTGAGTAATACTCCATTGTATATATACCACATCTTCTTTATCCATTCATCTGTTGATGGACATTTGGGCTCTTTACATACTATGGCTATTGTTGATAGTGCTGCTATCAACATGGGGGTGCATGTGTCCCTTCGAAACAGCACACCTGTATCCCGTGGATAAATGCCTAGTAGTGCAATTGCTGGGTCATAGGGTAGTTCTATTTTTAGTTTTTTGAGGAACCTCCATACTGTTTTCCAGAGTGGTTGCACCAGCTTTCATTCCCACCAACAATGCAAAAGAGATCCTCTTTGTCCTCATCCTCGCCAACATCTGTTGTTGCCTGAGTTGTTAATGTGAGCCATTCTCAGGTGTGAGGTGGTATCTCATGGTGGTTTTGATTTGTATTTCCCTGATGTTGAGCATTTTTTCATGTGTTGGTTGGCCATCTGGATGTCTTCTTTGGAGAAACGTCTGTTCATGTCTTTTGCCCATATCTTCACTGGATTATTTGTTTTTTGGGCGTTGAGTTCGATAAGTTCTTCATAGATTTTGGATATTAAGCCTTTATCTGATATGTCGTTTGCAAATATCTTCTGCCATTCCATCAGTTGCCTTTTAGTTTTGCTGATTGTTTCCTTCACTGTGCAGAAGCTTTTTATTTCGATGAGGTCCCAATAGTTCATTTTTGCTTTGTTTCCCTTGCCTCTGGAGACGTGTTGAGTAAGAAGTTGCCACGGCCAAGATCAAAGAGGTTTTTGCCTGCTGAGTTTATTTTTGTGTATACAACCCTACTTTTTAAAAAGCACAGTGCTTTATATTTCTTTTTTTTTAATGTTTATTTATTTTTGAGGGAGACAGAGACAGAATGAGAGTGGGTTAGGGGCCTAGAGAGAGGGAGACACAGAATCCGAAGCAGGCTCCAGGCTCCGAGCTGTCAGCACAGAGCCTGACGCGGGACTCGAACTCACAAGCTGTGAGATCATGACCTGCGCCGAAGTCGGGCGCTCAACCGCCGGAGCCAGCCAGCTGCCCCACACAGTGCTCTATATTTTGCAAAGAGACCCAGAGAAACAATACACACAATTGTTATTGTGATTCAGAAACCCACTGAATCTGTTTCTGAGGGAGGTCCTCCATTACCTTTGCCAATGGTTCGCAACCGAAGATGGTGCTCGTTCTCGAAGGGACATTTGGAAATCTTGATGGTAGTCCCCTTGTCAGAATAGCTGAGGGTCGCTACTGGTATCTAGTGCCCAAAGGCAAAATATTTTCAACATTCTGTGAAATCAGGACTCAGGGATGAATTAGGGCATTTGTGGACGTCTCTCAGAACCTGTGGGCAATCTCTTTTTTGAAGAACACTATGAGAACAGCAGAACCCCTTTTTTAGCTGTGATCATTTTCCTAAAGATGTACAATCTCGGGAGACAAAGTCTAATTGGTTTTCCTGGGCTCAACCATGGGTCAAGATTAAAGCTGAGGCACCACATTTGACAGTCTCTTAGTTCCCCAAAAGAAAAGGAGGGTTTTCATACTAAGAGAAGGAAAATGGACAATGAATGGGAATAAAAACAACAATGTCAGCAAACAAAACAGATGTCCACGTTGATTACTGTTAGCCAGACAGTTTTGATCGGATCATCTCTAGGTCAGGGTACAGATCAGAATTCTTTCAATTGTAAGAGACAGCAATTCAGCTAAAGCCAGTTAAATGTACCAGCCTGGAACTGAAATCCACCGCCACCTTAGCTTGGGTGTATTTGCATCCATTGCATTGCGCACACAGCGGCTCCTTTCCCTCTGGAAGCCGGTGACATTTACCTCCAGGAGATTTTCTTGAATTACGTCTTTGATAATTCCTTCTCCTTCGTTTTCTCTGTGCTGTTTGTGGAACTCCCATAACTTGGCTGCCAAACCCTAGGAGTGTCCTTGGATTTTTTTTCTCTCTGTTTTTCCATATGTTGTCTTTCTGCTGCCCTTCATGGGAGACATCCTTAATGTCACTTTCTAAACCTTCTGTTAATCTTTAGAATCTGATGGCATGCTTTTAATGTCCAGAACCCCTTTCGTACTACAAATGTCCTTTCGGTAGCATTCAATTCTTGCTTCGTGGATGTCATATCTTCTTATTTTCTCTGAGGATAGTGGCATTTCTATTTTTAAAGTTCTCTTCTCTCCGCATAACCTCTGTTTCCTCAAAATCTGTGTTTCCTGTCAGTGTGTTTGGTGTTCGTCTTTCATTTTGGAGCCCTTTTCCGCTCATGGGTAGTGGTTCTTAGCAGTCTGTCTGTTGGAAACTCTGAGCACTTGGGGGGTTTTGTCAGCTGTGAGCTTCACCACCAAGTATTGCCTGTTTGGACTATTGGGTGGGAGGTCCACGGTGCCCATGGTCTTGAGTGTTTTCTTAATGACCCATCAGAGTCTGCTGAGGAACTTCTTCCCACCTCTATCTGGTGAGGGATGCAGGCCAGAGGGCCTTAGCTGGGTGTGCATATGGTCACTCAATCCTCTTTCCAGAGAATGCCAGTCTTCTGCAGGGGTGAGGAAGGGGCAGCCACCTGCTGCACAGAATAAAGAAGGGGTCCTAGGGATGAGGCTGCCTGCTATTTATTTTTTTTTAATGTTTACTTATTTAGTTTTGAGAAAGAGAGTGAGTGCACACGTGTTTACTTATTTAGTTTTGAGAAAGAGAGTGCATGTGCTCACGTGTGGGGGAGGGGCAGAGAGAGAGGGAGAAAGAGAATCCCAAGCAGGCTTGGAACTGTCAGCACAGAGCCCAATTCAGGTCATGACCTGAGCCCAAATCAAGAGTCGGAGGCTTAACTGACTGAAGCACTCAGGCGCCCCAAGGCTGCTTCTTAAATAGCTTTCTACCAACTCCCGTCATTTAAACTATCTCCTCATCCCCTTGAAGACACCAGTCTAGAGAACCTGGCCCAGTACATTCCAGAGACCTTTAAAAAGTCTCCAGAGTAAACTGGGCTGTTTCTTGGCCTAGCATTTGTGTTCTGGGGTCTGCCGGTTATCACCTGTCCATCTGCTTTCCTGACTCTAACTTCTGTTGTTGACTTCTTATTCTTTCCATTATTGTGATGTTATGTCTTACTTTACAAACAAAACAAGGGGCACCTGGGTGGCTGAGTTGGTTGCGTGACTGACTTTTGGTTTTGGCTCAGGTCATGATCCCAGGGTTATGGAATCGAGCCCCAAGTCAGGCTTCAAACTGAGCATGGACCCTGCTTGAGATTCTCTCTCTCTCTCTCTCTCTCTCTCTCTCTCTCTCTCTCTCTCCCTCTTCCTTTCTCTGCCTCTCCCCCACTCTCTCTCATGAAATGAAATGGAATGAAATGAAATGAAATAATAAAATAAAATAAAATGAAATAAAGTAAAATAAAATACTACAGTAGTTCAGAGTGTTTCCAGGGGGAGCAAAAGTAGGCCTTTATGCTCTGTCTGCCATATTACCTGAAGTTCCTATGCTCCCTCTAGCTTCAGGGACTTTAAAAAATACTATTCCTGGGGCACATGGGTGGCTCGGGTGGTTGGGTATGTGACTCTTTATTTCAGCTTAGGTCATCATCTCGTGGTTCATGGGATCGAGCCCCCCATGGGGCTCTATGCTGACAGCCGGGAGCCTGCTTGGGGTTCTCTCTCCCTCTCCCTCTGCCCCTTGCCCACTCCACTTTCCATCTCTCTCTCAAAATAAAATAAATAAGCATTAAAAAATTTTAAAAAATCAATAAAAACACTATTCCTATTGGGGTTCCTGAGTGGCTCAGTCGGTTAAGCATCTGACCCTTGATTTCAACTCAGGTCATGATCTCACGGTTTGTGAGATTGAGCCCCATGTCAAGTCTGCGCTGACAGCATAGAGTCTGCTTGGGATTCTCTCTCTCTTTCTCTCTCTTTCTCTCTCTCTCTGTCTCCCTCTGACCCTCCCCTATTCACATGTTCTCTCTCTCTCTCTCTCTCTCTCAAAAAAATAATAATATCCCTTCTGTCGTCCACCCTTCACCTTGTGAACAGCTGCTCAGCAGTTGGCTTTGCACCAATACAAACTGTCAAAGACACCTTTCTGGTCGTCTCCACACAGACACACAGACACAGCAGATTGGGCCCGCCTGTTCTAAACATCCTCAGTATGGGTACTGCCCATTCACACTATCACAGATTCAAACACTTGTATAATTAGCTTTTTGCCTATCACCCTACAGGACAGAAGCCCTGGTTATGTCATCCTCCGGCATATCCTTACAACCCAGCACAGAGACTCTCACGTAGTAAGCACTTGATAAATATTCATAGGATTAATGAAAAAAAATGAACACATGAATGGACTCACTACTTCTAGAACCCACGAACCGCGAGATCATGACCTGAGCCGAAGTTGGCCGCTTAACTGACTGAGCCACCTGGGCGCTCCAATAAATAAACATTTTTTAAAAAGGATACAATTCTTCGTTAATTGAAGCTTCCAAACATAAATTTTCTTTATAGTGTCAATTCATCACAGATTTATGTCTGTCTAAAACGTATAACAACTGCAACTTCTTAACTCAACATGTCTCCGGAGGCAAGGGAAACAAAAGCAAAAATGAACTACTGGGACCTCATCAAAATAAAAAGCTTCTGCACAGCAAAGGAAACAATCAGCAAAACTAAAAGGCAACCGATGGAATGGGAGAAGATATTTGCAAATGACATATTAGATAAAGGCTTAGTATCCAAAATCTGTAAAGAACTTATCAAACTCAACACCCAAAAAACAAATAATCCAGTGAAGAAATGGGCAAAAGACATGAACAGACACTTCTCCAAAGAAGACATCCAGATGGCCAACTGACACATGAAAAAATGCTCAACATCAGTCCTCATCAGGGAAATACAAATCAAAACCACCAACTCAGGCAACAACAGATGTTTGTGAGGATGTGGAGAAAGAGGATGTCTTTTGCACTGCTGGTGGGAATGCAAACTGGTGGAGCCACTCTGGAAAACAGTATGGGGGTTCCTCAAAAAACTAAAAATAGAACTACCCTATGACCCAGCAATTGCACTACTAGATATTTATCCAAGGGATACAAGTGTGCTGTTTTGAAGGGGCACATGCACCCCATGTTGATAGCAGCACTGTCGACAGTAGCCAAAGTATGGCAAGAGCCCAAATGTCCATCAATGGATGAATGGATAAAGAAGAGGTGGTATATATACATACAATGGAGTATTACTTGGCAATCAAAAAGAATGAAATCTTGCAACTATGTGGATGGAACTGGAGGGTATTATGCTAAGCGAAATTAGTGAGTCAGAGAAAGACAAATATCATATGACTTCACTCA
The DNA here is from genome assembly GCF_014898765.1 of Herpailurus yagouaroundi. Classification (NCBI taxonomy): domain Eukaryota; kingdom Metazoa; phylum Chordata; class Mammalia; order Carnivora; family Felidae; genus Herpailurus; species Herpailurus yagouaroundi. The sequence goes on from NW_024412400.1 coordinate 7,312,409, forward strand.
TATGAGGATTTTAAGAGACAAAACAGATGAACCTAAGGAAAGGGAAGCAAAAATAATATAAAAACAGAGAGGGGGACAAAACAGAAGAGACTCTTCAATATGGAGAACAAACAGAGGGTTCCTGGAGGGGGTGTGGAAGGGGGGATGGGCTGAATGGGTAAGGGGCATTGAGGAATCTACTCCTGAAATCATTGTTGTACTATATGCTAACTGTTTTGGATATAAATTTAAAAAAATTAAAAAAAAAAGTAATAAATAAAAAATAAATTCTATCAATCAATCAAAAATAAATAAAATGCATAAAAACTGCATAACGTGGTCATTTGTTGGTGGGGAGGGGTCTCAATTTCATTATTGAGCCTGTATGTTCACATAATTAAACCTTGTTTTTTTCTCCTGTTAATTTGTCTCATGTCAATTTAATTTTTAGACTAGCTATAAGAATTTTAAAGGTAGAGAAAAATTTTTCTCCCCAACAAAGTCCATTCCCAAAGTCATAGAAGGCTCTATTATAGTATACCCCATCAAAGCATATGACATGGTTGGACAGGTCCCCTGTCCATTAAGGTCCCCTAAGTTGTAAAAAATTAGACCCAAACTCACTATGTAAAGCAGGTGTGCTCATATCCCGTAAGTCGGTGGTGCAGGGGCACCTGGGTGGCTCAGCTGGTTAAGTGTCCAGCTCATGGTTTCAACTCAGGTCATGGTCTCTCAGCTTATGAGATCAAGCCCTGGGTCGGGCTCTGCCACTGGTAGTGTGGAGCCTGCTTGGGATTCTCTCTCCTGCTCTCTCTGTCCCTCCCCTGTTTGTACAAGCATGCGCGCTCTCTCTCTCTCTCTCTCTCCCAAAATAAATAAATAAATATTAAAAAAAAAGTTGGTTGCACAAGCTCCATCTTAAATGACAAAATATCGAGGTACATGGAAGTGGAAAGTCTTTCACCTTAAACCTATAAAATTCCTCAACACCCAAACCAGGTTCTCTCCTAAAGAGAACCCTCTGAACTCTGCAATGTTCTTTAGTTGTTAGAGAAGTTGTGTTGAACCAGCTATGGGACTGAGCTAAAGCGATTTCTTTGGAGGGATTGGTGGTGATTCAATATAATGGTGCATCTCAGGAGTCATCCGTGACTAATAAGACATGTAACCCAGTAACCCGGTACTTGGAGACTCAGTACTTCTCCTTCCTAATCTTGCTTATTTATTTACACCATTAACTATGGTGTTTTTTTGTTTCGTGGTTCGCATGGTACATTAAGATTCTCCAGAAAAAAACAGAACCAATTGGATGTGTACATACATAGAGAGAGAGATTTCTTTTAAGGAATCGGCCATCATGATTGCGGAGGTTGGCAACTCCAGAATCCACAGGGTAGGCCAGCAGGCCGGAGACTCAGGGCCGTTGCAATTCAAGTTCAGGTGGTTTGCTGAATTCTCTCTCTGAGGAGGTCAGTCTTTTTTCTATTAAGACCTTCAACTGATTGGATGAGGCCCACCCACGTTATAGACAGTAATCTATTTTGCTCAAAGTCCGTGGATTTGATGTTAATTTCATCTAAAAAATACCTTCATAAAAGCATCTAGAATGTTTGACCAAATATCTGGATACCGTGACCTCGCTAAGTTGACACATAAAAGTAACTATTGTATGTGGTGATTACTGAAACCGCCGAGAGGATTTTTCTAAGTTTTGGAGACTAGATGAAGAAAAAGACAATGGATTTCAATTAAGATCTTCCCCAAAGCTTTGGGAAGTCTATCAACGACAGAAGTGGAAAATATTATTAAAAATACATTTTGAGGGAGCCTGGGTGGCTCAGTCGGTTAAGCGTCCAACTTGGGCTCAGGTCATGATCTCGTGGTTCATGGGATCGAGCCCTGCATCCGGCTCTGTGCTGAGAGTGCAGAGCCTGCTTGGGATTATCTCTTTCTTCTTCTCTCTCTCTGCTCCTTCCTCTCTGGGGCTCTCTCTCTCTCTCGCACGTGCGTGCACGCTCTCAAAATAAATAAACTTTAAAAAGTACCTTTTGAAATATGTTTGCCCAGAGGATCTTCCTTCCAGAATGCACTGAGTGTGTCTGTCCAGCAGGAGGTGGACCCAAGAGGCTGTCAGTTCTGGAGGCTGTATGTGACTTGAGGTGTGTAGTTGACTTCTGCTGCCTTCTAGAACACTGGGGTTCCCCATGTATGGCTGAAGGTGAGAAAACAAGGGTTCTCTTTAGCCATATCATAGTCTCCTGTCTTTAGAGTCAGGGTAGAGGAGTTTGAACAAAGGCCACCCAAAGATACCAAAACCTAATCCCTGGACTTTGCAAATGCCTCCTTATTTAGAAAGGCACTTTGCAGATGTGACTAAGTCAAGGACCTTGAGATAGGAAGGTTATCACAGATTACCCAGGTGATTCTCAATGCGATCACCAGAGCGCTTATAAGGTAGAAGCAGAGGGAGATCTCACAGAAGAGAAGGCGGGAAGGCAGAGGCAGAGACTGGAGTGATGTCACCACCAACTCAGGATTGCTGAGTGGCCACCAGATGCTGCACGGAGGGAAGCAAGGACTCACCCTTCACAGCCCCGGAGAGCTCAGTTCTACTGCATTTCAGTCATCTGGACTCCCAACTGTAAGAGAACAAATTTCTGTTGCTTTAAGCCGCCGAGTTGCTGGTAATTTGTTCGACAGCTGCCTCAGAGAGCTGCTACACTGGCTGAGGGCAGACAGGTGCCCAGCCCTGCGGGGCTCACGCCAGCCCCACGCGGACAGCCCCGGAGCCGCGGTGAGGGGCTCGTCCTTCAAGCCTGGCTGGGCAAGGACCCTTCAACAACTTCTCCAATTCTTCAGCCGATTCCAAGCCCTCATCTTGTCTCACACTCCGTTCAGTGATTTACGGAGAAATCGCCATGCACCAGGCACCACGCCAAAGACCGAGGAGCAGTGGACCAAAGCATCTCAGGGAAGTCACCGCAAAGACCCTTTGGGGGTATAAATCGGCCCCAGAGTCACCTCCACCAACTGGACTTGCCTCGGCCCAAACCGGGTTGCTCGGTAAAACTAGGCACCCGCCGAGCGGCCCCGCTTTGTGCGGTTCTGGAAAGGTGGTGGATGGAAACCAGACCGCCCCCCGTGACTTCCCTGGCCCGCGGCTCAGTCACCACCTACAAAGCACTCCCTCTGGGCCAGGTGCCGTGCTGTCATTCTGGGCCGACCTGGAACCCGGGCGTGGGGAAATTCCACCTCAGTCCCTCAAGGCCCGCTTGGCCGGCCCGGGGAAGGCTGCCCACGGCTCCTTCCCCCCACTGCGGGCGAAACAGGTATCGTAGTTTTTGCCATTGTGATGTGAGTCAGCAGTACCTGGGGGCCCTGAGTGTCACCACTTGGTGAACCATTGATCTTTGCTTATCAGGTACAAAACTCACATAAAGTATCCGGGGTTTTCCCCAGACTGCGTCAAAGCATGAATGACATTGGTAAGGGGGGTTACCCAGGCCCCAGCACGGGCACCAGCAGGTATTTCTAAGAGATGAAATATGGGAGGCAAAAAAGACTGGATTCGGGGATCGTGGAGCAAGATCTAGAGGAATGCGTGGGCGTTTGAAAATTGCAGCTACATCGAAGTGTAACAGCGACATGGATGTCACCTGTCCTGGGAACGCTTACCTTCCTCCTCGCTGTTTGCGAGAGGAACTCCCACATACCTCCGGGGGGAGGGGGGCTGTAAGGAGAACAGCTCTGGTTCCTCTTCACCCCTCCCTTACTGCTCCTTGGAGCTGTGCCCCATCTCTCTGCTGCCTTCTCGGGGTGGTCCACACTCCACAGCGAAGGTGCTTGTGGCCGAAGCGGGTCTGTTTTCGGCAGACCCAGTTAGGTCTTCGTGTCTCCTGGTGAGGCAAGATACGATCCCCCATGCCAGTGGCCCTCCTGGTGTGATCTCAACCAGGCGAAATAAACACTGTTCATCACTTCCCAGTTCTGTCCCCGAAATGCCTCTTGCCATCACTGTGCGGAAGAAAGCGCAAAGGATCAAGTTTGCAACACGGGGTATTTTTTCCACCTGACATTGTACTCTTCCAACGACTGAATATTTGTGCACGTACCGCAGTAGAATGAAGCCATCTAGTTTCTTTTCTCTTTTTTTAAGTTTATTTATTTATTTTGAGAGAGAGAGAGAGAGAGAGAGAGACGGAGAGAGAAAGAGAGCCGAGGGGGGCGGGGCAGAAAGAGAGGGAGACACAGAATCCCAAGCAGGCTCTGTGCAGTCGGCACAGAGCCCTAGGCGGGGTTTGAACTCACAAACCGTGAGATCACCACCTGATCAAGAGTTGGGCATTTAACCAACTGAACCACCCAAGCGCCCCTAATCTCCTTCCTTCCTTCCTTCCTTCCTTCCTTCCTTCCTTCCTTCCTTCCCTCCAAGTTGTTCCTACTATAAATTATATCATACTGTATCTTTGTAGATAGCTTACTTTCCCTCCTGCATTTCAGATTACTACCTTAAGTTGATTTCCAAAAGGTGGCCCCAAGGTTCTCGCAGACACTTTATATTTTTTTCTCAGGCTCCTTTCAGCTGAGGTCCTGTGCCCTTTTGCACAGATGCTGTATTGCAGGGTGGAGGCAGCGAGCGGAGACTTTCCTGGTCGCCTTGGTGGTTTTCCTGTCACCCTCTGTTCTTAGCATGTTCTCTGACTTCCTTAACGCACATTTGTGCAAAGTGTCTCCCAAGTTACCGTGTCCAACAGAATGGCGGAAACCCCTGTTTGCCTCCACTCCATATTTGGGGTGAAAACATGGGAGGAGGGGTAAATTCAAGAGTGAGGATTAGAGGACGACCTGTGCTCTGCTCCACCTTCCTGCTGGTACCTCACTTTCTTCCTCACAAGCTTCCAGAAGGAAACTATCATCCTCATTCTACACACAAAGAATGTGTCCAGCCACAATGGGCTTCTCTGCCTCCTAATCTGGCAAGACTGCTTGTATCGGTTAGTTTCTTTTACACAACAATGCTGTGTAACAAACAATGGTGGGGGGAAGTCTCAGGTATTAATGACAAAACGTTTATTGCTCATACATTTGTGGTGGTCAGCGAGGCAGCCCCGTTGATCTCGGATTGGCTCACTTACACACTGAGCTCATGGAGTCGGCTGACAGATCTGGGTTGGTCTTGACTAGGATGCGTGAAGTAACTTGATTCTCCTCCAGCTGATGAGCTGGGGCATATTTTCATGGTAATAGAGAGTTACAAGAATGAGCATGTGCCTTCAGGTCTCTGCTTGCCCCATAAAACACTGGGACCACGAATGTGAGGAATCTACTGCGTCCTTGCATGGATTGTAGGTGGGGAGTGTCTAGAACTTCTATAGCTCCCTCCCAACATCTGGGGATCTGTTCACTCCCTTGGGCCAGGGGAAATTCCTTGAAGGTGAGCCTCAAAAGGCTTGCTGTTTGAAAGAGTTTGCTTTGAAAGCCTAAAGCTCAGTTTTGACCCAGCAACACAGGCCAGAGCCCAAGGGCTCTGACATTTGCCACTTTCAAGATGATGAAATTAAAGGTTCAGGCTTTGTAATCCCTTGGACCTGAATTTCAAGACTAGCCTTCCGTTAACTACTTGGGTGACCACTGCTACACCGCCTCAGTTCTCTGAGCTTCAGTTTCCTCAAACCGAAGTGAGAATAACTCTTGTGCATAATCTTTATGCGACCTAATGAGGATGAAATGTGCAAAGGAACTGGCACATAAAAGGCGCTCAATAACCAGAGCTATTGAATCAGTGTCTACACTTTTAGTTGTGCCAGAAACCCCCCCTGGAAACTAGCCGATGCGTAAAAGGGTGGTGCTGGGGGTGTGTGTGTGGACACTAATGAATCACACAACTGTCATTCCAGGAGCACAAACAATTTCATCAGAATTATATATTTTCTCTGTTTCTTGGTTCTAATTTCCCCTGCTCGGTTTCATCCTTCAAAGATGTTCTTGTTTCCACACGGGGCTCAAGATGTGAGAGTCTGTAAATAAATCATGACCGTGGATGGGAAAATGAAACATCCTCCTTGACCAGACCTGAGTCAAGGAGCCATCCGTCCTTGTACTGGTGTGTGTACATGTGTGTGTGCGTTGCATCGGTGGGCTTGGCGGCCCAACCGGGAATGCACGGAATGGGAGTTAGACGGATGCCCCTTGATCTAAAGATTCGTCTAAAGAAAGGATGTTGACAGACATGAGCAACATGGCCATCACATTATTGCTCTGCTCACCGTAGGACGAAAAGAGGGAACACTCAGTAATGATCATATTTTCAACGTACAGCATGGAAGCAATGGAATGACTCTCAGAAATTGTCTCTGCTACCATTGAAATTCCAATATATATGCATATACACGCACGCACCTACCACACTTGTGCGTGCTACATGCTGTGAAGGAAAGCAGGTGCAGGTAGAAATTATACAACTTCGAAAGAATGATAAAATTGCCATCTTATTTTATTTATTTATTTATTTATTTATTTATTTATTTATTTATTCAGTTTTTAGGGAGCGAGCAAGGGCCAGCAGGGGAGGGGCAGAACCCCTGACCCTAAGATCAAGGTCGCGTGCTCTACTGACTGACGGCCAAGTGCTCATCTTCGTCTTCCTATAGGAACACCAGTCTTACCAGATCAGAGGCCCATCCTCGCGACCTAATTCGACTTTAATTGCATCTCTAAAGGCAAATCCCATCACGCTGGGGGTGAGGGCATCGGCACTTGAATTTGGGGGGGACGTAATTCAGTCCATAATACCACCTGCCCACCCTGCACGCTTGCTTCTATTATTCACATCTTGCATTAGCATTGGTACATTTGTTATAACTGATTATGTCAACATCCATGGATTGTTATCGCCCGAAGTCCACGGTTTATGTCAGGGCTCACTCTGAGCTGTACTGTCTCTGGTTTTTGACAAACGCATAAGGACATGTATCCACCACTACAGTTTCATAGAAAATAGTTTCACCCCCCTAAAAATGTCCTGCGCTTCACCTTTTCGCCCCCCTCCCCGGGAGCCCCTGAAAACTGCCTATCTTTTTTTACGGTCTCTACGGTCTCTACAGCCTTCACCAGAATGTCACCTAGTCGGAATCATTTCAGATGCAGCCTTTTCAGATGAGTTTCTTTCACGTAGCAGTATGTACATGAGGTGTCTTTGTGTGTGTGTGGCCTGATAGTTCTTTTTTTTTTTTTTTTAATCACGGAATAATATTCCATCGTGCACATTACCACAGCTTTTTTTTTTTTTTAATTTTTTTTTTTTTCCAACGTTTATTTATTTTTGGGACAGAGAGAGACAGAGCATGAACGGGGGAGGGGCAGAGAGAGAGGGAGACGCAGAATCGGAAACAGGCTCCAGGCTCTGAGCCTGAATCAGCCCAGAGCCTGACGTGGGGCTCGAACTCACGGACCGTGAGATCGTGACCTGGCTGAAGTCGGACGCTTAACCGACTGCGCCACCCAGGCGCCCCTCCACAGCTTTTATCCATTCCTCGATTGAAGGACATCTTGGTGGCTTCCAACTTTTGGCAGTTATGAAATAAAGCTGCTATAAATTCATATGCTCAGGTTTTGGGGGGGGGGAGGATATGTTTTCAGCTCATGTGGGTAAATACCCAGGAACACGATTACTGGATGATATGATAAACCTATTCTAGCTTCATGACAAATTGCCAACCTTCTAAAAAGTTGCCAAACCATCTTCCCAAGTGGCAGGACCATTTTGCATTCCCCCCAGCAATGAATGAGAATTCCTCTGCATCTTCTCTAGCATTTGGTGTTGTCAGTGTTTGGGATTTTAGCCATTCTAATAATTACGGAGGGCTACCTCACTGCTGTTCTAATTTCCCATTCCCTAATGACATAAGGTGTTGAGCATATTTTCATATGCTAATCTGTCAGCTCTTATGTGTCCTCGGGTGAGATCTTTTTAAGTCACTGTTGGGATGGTAGGTCCACCCCTATTCTGCCACTCACCACAGATAGATAAGACACCTTCCTCCAGGGGAGCTCTTGTTCACTGAGCTGCACACATACGAGGCAGGTTCTGCAAAGAAGGAAATAGCAGCACTGAAGTCTCCAGAAAAAAGGCTCAAGTTAAGGTATGTATTAATAAACATCCCTGGGGAAGAAGGATATTAGGCAAGGACTGTTTTATGTCCTCAGGAGAAAAGGAAAGGGAGGGCCAAGCTTTCAGAAGTTGGGCACGAGAGGTGAGTCATTTTTTCATCGTTGCATGTCCTGAGTCCGCAAACCTGCAGATGTCTTAGCGGCTGGCCCTGGCTCTGACTGAGGGAAGCAAGCCGTGCCATTTTCTCTGCAGGACAGTTGGAGGGAGTCAAAAGAGTGGGAAGGTAGATAAGAAAATACCTCTTACCACCAGGCACCTGGGAGGAGGCTATAATTTTGCTGGCTACAAGGCTTCTGTCAGACAACCATCACTCGGGTACAAAATAGTCTAGAACTTGGAAGTCAGGTGGCCTGAACTCTAAAAGACTGGAGTGGTTTTACTCTCCCCACAAAATAGACATGGAAGAGATGAAGGGTTTGGAGGAGATGCATTTTTGAGGCCTGGCTCTACGGTCTTCCTCTCTGTGACGTTAGTCAATGGACTGACGCTCTCTGAGATTCAGGTACAACCCGAACTCCGGAAACAGAAAGGAGGCCTGAGTGCCTGTTTCACAGGGATTCGAGAGAAATAAATGAAGTCATGCGTCTGAAACGCCTGGCCCCCTGTGATAAATGGTGGACATTCTTAAAACTTCGCTTGGATTTTACCGATGAGAGAGCGTGGGGGAAGTGTGGATTGGGGGGTCAGCAGGAAGGACCTGGGGAAGGAATGAGTCGAGGCCCCCTCTTACTCTAGGATATTCAGAGAGCAGAACAGAAGGATGGCAAACTGAAAAAATAATTTTTTTTTAAGTAACTGCAAGACAAGTAGGAAGGAAGATGTAGGAGGAGAGACTGTTACTTTGAGAGATACTAGCCACAACAAAAAAGGCCCACCCTCATACTTCAGAAAGTATTTTTTAAATTTATTTGGGGGTATATACTTAAATGAAATTAATATCTTTAAAAATGGCTACCTTGGTTAGCATTTCAAATTACAGAAAGGTGGCCTAGTGGACCGGGGGGGTCTGAATGTTCCGCAGCCAAACACCTTGGAAAGATAATGTCTAAATTGAGAGTTCCTTGAATGTACCTATCAGGCTGAGAATTATCATGTTTTCATTGTTGGGTCTTCCCTCGCATAAACAGAGCATACGTGTCCCTTTTAATCATGTCTTCAACAGGTCTTACCCTTCAACAAAATTTTACAATATTTTACATAACTGAATTGCAGTTTTTATCACATTTATTCTTAGAAATCTTAGTAATTTCTGTGGCTGGTATGGTTTCAATGATCTTTTTCTGTTGAACTTTTAAATTTTTTTTTTTCAACGTTTATTTATTTTTGGGACAGAGAGAGACAGAGCATGAACGGGCGAGGGGCAGAGAGAGAGGGAGACACAGAATCGGAAACAGGCTCCAGGCTCTGAGCCATCAGCCCAGAGCCCGACGCGGGGCTCGAACTCACGGACCGCGAGATCGTGACCTGGCTGAAGTCGGACGCTTAACCGACTGCGCCACCCAGGCGCCCCAACTGTTGAACTTTTAAAATAGTTACGTATGGTGCTTATAAAAGCAGTAAACAGAAGGAACTGAACTTTTTAGAATAGCGTGCCTACCTTTCTAGAACAACAGAGCTGGGAAAGAAAAGCAAGATAGGTAATGAGAGACAGGACACCATTCGTGTAAGTGAACAGGGAGCACAAAGCAATATTATATATTATTTATGGGTGCATTTAAGTCTGTAAAAGCACAGGGGGAAACTATTCAGAATGAACCATAACATACTGGTTTCAGGAATTGCCCCCAGGGTGTGGGGACTCGTTGTGCAGTTAAAGGGAGCTTTAGTTTCATCTCTGTTGCATTAGGCAGGCAGCCTGGAAGGGAGGGAGGAAGGAAGGAAGGAAGGAAGGAAGGAAGGAAGGAAGGAAGGAGAAAGAAAAAAAAAAGAACCAAAAGGAAACCTGGCAATATGTTAGCAATTGCTCATTCTGGGTGGCGGCACGATAGGTACTTAAATTTTCTTCATAAAATTTGGCATTTCTGAGCCCAGCTAATCCCCACCCCCGTATTGGTCAGCTGAGGCAGTTTTCAATTTTTAAAACATGTTAATAGACCTTATTTTTTTAGAGAAGCTTTAGGTTTACAGAAAATTTGGACAGAAAATATTGACAGCTCCCAAGTCGTTTTGGCCTGCCGTAACAATATAGCACAGGCTGGGGTGGCTCGAATGGCAGAAATTTATTTCCTCACTGTTCTGGAGGACCGAAGTCTAAGGTCAAGGTGCTGACATATTGAGTTCCTGGTAAAAGCCCCTTCCTGGCTTGCAAACAGCCAACCTTCTGTGTGTCCTCATGCATGACCTTTTCCCTGGGCATGAACTGAGGAAGAGAGAGGTCTTTCTTCCTCTTCTTATAAGGTCACCAGTGCAAACAGATCAGGACCCGGCCCTTACAACATCATTTAACCTTACTTACCTCCTGAAGCCCTGTCTCCAAATATCATCACAGAGGGAATTAGGGCTTCAACATACAGGGATACAATTCAGCCCTTAACATCCTGCCCTCTGGCTTCCCAAAATTCATGTCCTTCTCACGCACAGAATACAGCCACTCCACTCCAACAGCTCCCAAAGCCTTACCCCATTCCAGCCTCATTTCTAGATCTAAAGTCTTACCTGGATATCATCCAGATCAGGTATGGGAGAGACGTGGGGTGTGATTCATCCTGAGACAAAATTCCTGTCCCGCTGTGAACCTATGAAACCAGACAAGTTATGCGCTTCTAAAAGGCAGCGGTGGGACAGGCCTAGGACAGACGGTCCCATTCCGCAGGGAACAAATCAGAAAGAAGAGCGCGATGGTGGGTCCCAGGCAAGCCCAAAAGTTGTAAGGCTCAAGAATAATCTCCTTTGGGCGCTCTGCCCTCCCCGCCCACCAGGTGGCAGCATCATCTCAGGGCCCCAGGCTGTGGCCTCACCCCCACCCATGGCACTGGGCGGGGTTGGCCTCCAAACAGCCCTGGCCCTCCATCAGGGCAGGTGGCCTGATGACTTCTCCATCTTCAGGGACGTCCCTCCCTTTCCTTGAAGGATAAAATGTACTCGCAGGCACATGGCTCTCTTGTCCTATCTCGTAGAATCTTAGAAGTCCAAGGGGGTTGGTTTTCTTTTGTTCTGTCTCTGCAGCTTTTGTCCAAACTAGCAGGGTCTCTACCCCTGGCTGCTGGTGAAACGACTGGTTGACTCCGCCGGTGATCTCTGTGTGGGGTGATTGCCCAGCCACACCTGAGGCTCTCCAGAAACAATTCCTCATTTTTGCCCTATGGACGGGCTGAGAGTTTTCCAAATCTTCAGGCTCTCATTCTTCTTTAACAACTCCTTCAGCTCACCTCTCTCCCCTACCATTTTACTGGAAGCTGCACAGAGAGTCCAGGCTGCCCCCAGCCAAACATCCAGTCTTATTGTTCGCAAGTTCTACCATCCACAAGAGCCAACTTCTACCCATTTTCTGTTCACGATGATACATGTGTTCTCTGAGGTGAGGGAAGCTCTCTCTCCAGCCTCCTCCCTTCCTGCTGAGCCCTCGGCATGATCACCTTTACTATCCGAATTTCCACCAACAGTCCGCTCAAGGCAGCCTTGGCTTTTTCTAGCATGTGCCTCAGGACGCCTGCCTTCCACGCACTTCCAAAGCTTAAACAACAGAAATTACTCTCGTCATGGTCCCGGAGGCGAGAGGTCCAAGATCAGGGTTGGTTGCCGGGAGACCTCTCTTCCTGGCTCGCAACCAGCCAGCTTCTTGCTGTGCCCTCACATGGTCTTTTCCCCGTGCACGAAGAGAGAGAAAGAGAGAGATGGCTTGAGTGCCTGGGTGCCTCTTCTTCGTATAAGGACACCAGGCCTATGGATTAGGGCCCCACCTTTATGATATCGCTGAACTGTAATTATCGCCTTAATGGCTCATCTCCAAAGATGACATTGGTGGTGTCTTGGCCAGTTCGGGGCTATTATAACAGAAAACCATAGAGGGGTGGTTTATAAACAACAGGAATTTGTTTCTCACCATTCTAGAGGCTGGGAAATGCAAACTCAGGTGAGAACCCTCTTCCAGGCTGCGGACAGCCAACTCCTCCTTGTATCTCATGGCTGAGAGCAGAGAGAAGCAAGCGGGCTCGTGATTCTTAGAAGGGCATTCGTGCCATTCACCAGGGCTCTACCCTCACGACCTCATTTAATCCAGTTACTTCCCAAAGAACCCACTGCTTAATACCACCACGAGGTGGGGTAGGGCTTCAACGTATGCATTTGGGGAGGACACAAATGTTCAGTCCGTAACAGGACTTCGGGGCTTCAACATGTGAATGGGGCAGGGGTAGGGATGGTTACAATTCAGACAACATTTTTTAAATAAAAACACTTTTAAGGAACGAATCTCTCTTAGGTGCCTCTTTGACCTGGTCCTCCCGCCTCGATGGATTACACCCTGGAGCCCAACGTGACAACAGTAACTGACGACTACTACCCTGATATCTCGTCGAGCCCCTGCGACGGGGAACTTATCCAAAGAGATAACAAGTTGTTACTTGCCATCCTCTACTGTGTCTTGTTTGTATTCAGTCTTCTGGGGAACAGCCTGGTCATCCTGGTCCTCGTCGCCTGCAAGAGGCTGAGGAGCATCACAGACATATACCTCTTGAACCTGGCCCTGTCGGACCTGCTTTTTGTCTTCTCCTTCCCCTTCCAGACCCACTATCAGCTGGACCAGTGGGTGTTTGGGACCGCAATGTGCAAGCTGGTCTCCGGTTTTTATTACATCGGTTTCTTCAGCAGCATGTTCTTCATCACCCTCATGAGTGTGGACAGGTACCTGGCAGTTGTCCACGCTGTGTATGCCATGACGGTGAGGACGGCCAGAATGGGCACAGCCCTGAGTCTGGTCATGTGGCTGATCGCCATCGTGGTCACCAGCCCGCTACTGGGATTGTACCAAGTGGCCTCCGAAGACGGCGTTCTACAGTGCTACTCGTCTTACGGTCAGCAGACTCTGAAGTGGAAGATCTTCATCTACTTTGAGATTAACATCTTAGGTCTGCTGGTCCCATTCACCATCCTTATCTTCTGCTACGTGAGCATCCTGCACCAACTGAAGAGTTGCCACAACCACAGCAAGACCAAGGCCATCAAGCTGGTGCTCATTGTCGTGGTCGCTTCTTTGCTCTTCTGGGTCCCGTTCAATGTGGTCCTCTTCCTCACGTCCCTGTTCAACATGAAGATCTTGGACGGATGTGTCCTGAGCCAGCGGCTCATTTACGCCACCCATGTCACAGAAACCATCTCCTTCACTCACTGCTGCGTGAACCCTGTGATCTACGCATTCATGGGCGAGAAGTTCAAGAAACACCTCTCAGAAATATTCCAGAAGAGCTGCGGCCACATCCTCCTCTACGCAGGAAGACAAATCCCCAGGGAGGGCTGGGACAGGTCCTCCTCCTCTTGCCAGAACCCCCTCCGATCCTCCAGCATAGACTACATTTTGTGAGGAGGGGGCCCGGAAGCAGGCCTCTGCCTTCCTCCCTGCTCTTCCTTTAGGGGACACAAGTGATTTCAAGCTAGAGTCTGGGGCTACGTGAAGGGAGACTCTGAGGACCGGGGTTACGGGGACGCCTGGGCGGCGCAGTAGGTTGAGCGTCTGGCTTCGACTCAGGTCATGGTCTCACGGTTTGTGAGTTCGAGCCCCGAGTCGGGCTCTGTGCTGACAGCTCGGAGCCCGGAGCCTGCTTCGGATTCTGTGTCTCCCTCTCTCTCTGCGCCTCCCCCACCCACACTCTGTCTCTTTCTCAAAAATAAATAAACATTAAAAAAATTTTTTTTAAGTATAATGTTAACTTTGGGATTTTTTTCTTAGTTTTTGTTGAGTCTGTATCATACATCCGTTTAAGTTTTAGCAAATGCTTTTTCTTATCTATTAAGGTGAACCTATAGTTTTCCTCTATTATTCTGCTAATTTGGTGAACTACATTGTTTGATTTGCTTATCTTAAATCAACCTGCATTTTACTTGGGAAAAATGACCTCTTGGTCATGATCCTTTTAATAAATAATTGGATTCTCAGGATTTTTGTATGTGTGTTCATAAGAAATATTGCCCTATAATTTTCCTTATAAAATGTCCTGGTCGTGGGGCACCTGGGTGGCTCGGTTGGTTGAGCCTCCAACTCTTGTTTTCAGCTCAGATCATTATCTCACAGTTTGTGAGATCGAGCCCTGAGTTGGGCTCTGTGCTGAGTGTGCAGCCTGCTTGGGATTCTCTCTCTCCCTCTCTGGCTACCCCTCCACTGCCGTGTGCATGCATTCTCTCAAAATAAAATAAAATAAAATAAAATAAAATAAAATAAAATATCCTGGTCTGATCTACAACAACATGGATGGACCTAGAGGTATTCTGCTAAGTGAAATAAGTCAGAGATAGGAAAACAAATACCATGTGATTTCACTCATATGTGGCATTTAAGAAACAGAACAAATGAACAAAGAAAAAAGACACAAACAAACAAACAAACAAACAAAACCAGATTCTTAAATACAGAGAACAAACCACTGGTGGTCAGAGGAGAGGTCGGTGGGTGAGTGGATGGGTGAAAGAAACAGATAAAGAGGATTAAGGGGTAAAAACCTCCAGTTGTGAAATCAACAAGTTCCGGAGATGAAAAGCACAGCTTAAGAAATACAGTCGGTAGCATTGTTTGGTGACAGGTCGTGACTACACTTTTCATGATGAGCACTGAGTAATGTATAGAACTCTTGAATCTGGTACGCTTGAATCTAATATGACACTGTATGTTAATTATGCTTTAATAAAAAAAAAATGTCCTGGTCAGATGTGGCCTCCAAAAGATGTGTGGGGAAGTGCTTTGTCCATTACTCTCTGAGTTTGTGTAAAATATTGGGCGTGATGTCCCCCTTCAAGGTTTGCTTGGCGAGGCCCATTTGTGAGATCGTCTGCAATTTCTCTGTAGGAAGATCTCACATGATGCGTTCGGTCTCTTTGGCAGGTAAAGTTTATTCAGATTTTCTGTTTTTGCTTGGTCTCAGTTCTGGAAAGTTGTGCTTTTTAAGGCATTTTCCCAGTTTAAATTGTCAAATTAGCATGTAGTTGTACCTAATATCTTCTTATAGTATTTTTAATACACGAGAATATGAAATAATGTCCTTTTCTTTTTTCTTTCCTATTATTGGCAGTTTGTATTTTCCCTCTTTTTTTTTTTTTTTTTCCTGATCAGTCTGATGAGGTTTATCAATTTTATCAATCTTTTCAAAAAGCCAGGTTTTGGCTTTGTTGATCTTCTGGTTTTGTGTTTACACTGATTTCTACTCTTAGCTTTATCTTACCTGCTTTCCTTAGGTTTGATTTCTATTTTATTCCAGCTTTTTGAAATGGAACTTAGATTACTGATTATCAATCTTTGTTCTTTTTTTTTTCTTTTTGAAAGAGAGAGAGAAGAGACAGCACAAGTGGGGGAGAGGGGCAGAGAGAGAGAGAGAGAGAGAGAGAGAGACTCTTAAGCAGGCTCCACACTAAGCACAGAGCCCGACTGAGCCAAAATCAAGACTTGGACACTTAACCGACTGGGCCACCCAGGTGCTCCAAACTTTGTTCAGTTTTGAAAGATGCCATTAAAGCTATAAAATTTCCTCTCAGCACCACTTACACTGCATCCCACACATTTTCATACAACAGATTTTCACTGATTTTCAACTTAAATTATTTTCCACTTTCCACTGTGAATTCCTTTTATCATGAGTTGTTCAGAAATTAATTTAGGATCCCCTGGGTGGCTCAGTCAGTTGAGCCTCCAACGCTTCATTTTGGCTCGGGTCATGATCTCATGGTTGGTGGGATAGAGCCCCACCCCCCATCAGGCTCCATGCTGTTAGCGAGGAGCCTGCTTGGGATTCTCCCTCTCCCTCTCTCTGCCCCTCTCCTACTCCCAAGTGCGCTCTCTCTCTCTCTCTCTCTCTCTCTCTCAAAATAAATACACAAACTTTAAAAAATTAATTGAAAATTTCCAAACATATAGGGATTTCTTTATGTTTTAGTTTCTAGTTTGACTCCAGAATACATAGGTGTACATTTGGGTTTTTGAAAATTTTATTATTTTCTTTATTTAAAAAAAAATTTTTTTTAACGTTTATTTATTTTTGAGACAGGCAGAGACAGAGCACGAATGGGGGAGGATCAGAGAGAGAGGGAGACACAGAATCCGAAACAGGCTCCAGGCTCCGAGCTGTCAGCACAGAGCCCGACGCGGGGCTCGAACTCACAAACCGCGAGATCGTGACCCGAGCTGAAGTCGGATGCTCAACCGACTGAGCCACCCGGGCGCGCTGACAGACAGCCTCCTAAGTCTGGGGAAAGGCCTGGTAATGATCTCCAATCCTCCTTGCCCTCCTGCGGGGTTGGGGGGGGCGGGGGGCTCTTTTGCCAGCAAGTAGATGGTAGTGCAGCATTTGAATTCATTCTCCACAACTCCTTCCCATTATTTCACTGTGCTCCTGGCTGCTTGTCCCTTCACTGCTCTGAGCATCAGTTTTCAAGTCTGTAAAATGAGAATAACACCAGCAGCCACATATCCTACTGTCCCAGAGGCCGGGAGCCAGAACCTACTGGGGACGGCACTCATGCTCCCCCCAGCGGTCAGTTTGAGCTGAGGTTTCCCCAGTGGGTTGAAGGAGCACAAATGGAAAAGGGTAGAAGCTTAGAAGGGACGGAGGACATCACTGGAAGACATCTGGTGGTTGTTGTTCACGTTTATTCATTTTTGAGCTAGAGAGCGTGAGCAGGGGAGGGGCGGAGGCAGAGGGAGACAGAGGATCCTAAGCAGGCTCTCCACGCGGACAGCAGCGAGCCTGATGCGGGGCTCCAACTCGGGAAACGCAAGATCACGACCTGAGCTGAAGTCAGACGCTCAACGGACTGAGCCACCCGGGTGGCCCTGGGAGACTTCTGATTTTATACATCTAACCTGTCGTGAGAAATCCTGCTCTGAGATTCGCAGCGCAACTGCAGGTGTTGGATGAGTGGCTGGAGGCTTCACCCAATCTGATGAAGTCATCAGATGATGAAGTCATCAGAAGTCATCGCTCGGATGAAGTCTTCGAGACCCTCCCCATTTCCCTTGGAGATGACACCGTAGAGGAAAATCCCACCTAAATCTCAGACCTTGGCAGTCAGAGGAGGGGCCGGGTTTGCTTATCTTACGGGAAGGATTTTCATCGGCTAATCCCCGGAGCGGCCCCAAATCAGTGCATTGCCCATTAGTGTGTGTTACTCGGTCGATAGAAAGCGTGGCATCCCGAATTCGTGGGCGGTCCGCTCCTCACGCAGCTAACCTCTTCTCCTCCCTGGAAGCGGCTCCCCTCCCTCAGAGGTGTGTGGGGCCATTCCAAGAGGTGCAGGTGGGAAGCTAGGGCAGTGGGGTATCCTGAGGACCCCCCTCTGGGTCAGGTGCCTTCTGCCCTGGAGACACGCACCACCCCGAGGGTCAGTCTCCGGCCTGAGGTCCCCTCCCTGTCTCAGCTCTCCTGTCTCGTCCAAATGGTGGAAGACTCCCACCTCTTTCCCCGGGGTCACACAGGGGGAGACCCCGGCTTGGAGGATGGCAACTTTCCCAGTGACTCAGAGAAGTGCGTCTGCCTGTGAGAGCCCGGGATCCTCCTGGAGGGCCCATCTGGGTGAGGCCGGGGGACCCTCCCAGCCGGCAGCTCGAATGGGCTTTTTCTTGGCCGAAGAGGAGGGAGGGCGCCCGAGGCCAGCTGGTGAGTCCGTGGCTGCTCCCAGCAGGTCCTCGGTGACTGCTGCCCAGAGGAACATAAACGCCATTCTACGGACTCCCCGGAGAAGAGTGACTCCACCTGCCCCCTCAGCGACCCACCCTATTTAGGGACCTCATCTCTGATCCCCGAGCCTCCTAAAGAGCAGTGGAAACTGCAGCGGATTTTAAAAGTGATAAGGACGAAAAGTCCGCATCTTCAGTCCTCGCGCGTGCCAGACCCGGTACCGGGAGTTTGGTTGCATTAATTGCTCACGAAAACTCTTAGGAGGAGATACTGCATTTTCCCCATCTTACAGGTGAAGACGCAGACGCCCCAGGTGGTCACGTGCCTGAGGGCACGTGGCTACAAGTGTGGGATTCGGAGTCGGGGCTCTCCCCCAGGAGAGAAAGCCGGATTCAGCAGAATTTGAGTTGAGGCTGGCGGTGGAGTGAAACCCCGGGTGACTATTTCTTTCCTTTTCTCCCCTCATCTGGCCCCACAGGATATCCATAGTGGATTATCTGGGCACTATGATAGACGCCACTGTTTTTTGTTTGTTTGGGGGAGAGAGAGAGAGAGAGAGAGAGAGAGAGAGAGAGAGAGAGAGAATGGAGAGAGGAGAGACAGCACAAGCAGGGAGGGGCAGAGAGAGAGAAAGGGAGAGAGAGAATCCCAAGCAGGCTTCGTACTATCAGCGAGGAGCCCGACGCAGGGCTCCAACTCACGAACTGTGAGATCATGACCTGACCCCAACCAAGAGTCTGACACTTAACCCACCCTGGCGCCACTGTTTTTCATGACGACACACGACAGTGTCGATGTGGTCTTTACAGGAACCATGAGCATCACCTTCAAGAGGTCTGTGTCCTTGCCTGGGTCCAAGTGAGGAGGGAGCGGGTGTGGAGTTATTCCATGGGTTATGACGGAAAATAGGGGCTCGTGTAGCCATCCCGATTGCAAAGAGGACCTTCTACTTTTTTTTTAATGTGTATTTATTTTTAAGAAAGGGAGAGACAGAGTAGGAATGGGGAAGGAGCAGAGAGAGAGGGAGACACGGAATCCGAAGCAGTCTCTAGGCTCCGAGCTGTCAGCACAGAGCCCGACGCGGGGCTCGAACCCATGGACCGTGAGATCATGACCTGAGCCGAAGTCAGGCGCTTGACTGACTGAGCCACCCAGGCGCCCCAGGACTTTCTACTTTTGCTCTTCTCATGGGCCAATCTCAGATGTTCCTTTTTCATCCAAGGACAAGGTGACAAGCTTGAAGATGGGTTATGGGTTCAAACATAAACAATCTACGTGGGATGCTGATGAGCTATGTTCGGCCACCCCTGACTTAGGGAACACCAGCCAACGTGCCTGTAACGACCTAAGTCTGCAAACAATTACTGGGCCCCCACTGAAATGATAATTGCCTACGTTTAATTAGCCTCTTACTTACCACTTACATACACGTGATTTCATTTGATCTTTGCTGCAGTCCTGGGAGGTAGGTACTTTTATCTCCAATTTGAGAAACGGGGAAGCTGCGGTGAATACACAGCTAGCAGGTGACACAGCCAGGATCGGATGCCGGTGGCCTGGCCTGCTCCCATGGGCCACCCTCTCTGAATACTAGCACTCTCCCTCCGTGGGGTCTCAAGGACACACGGGGAGGAGGAGGACACAGTCTCTGTCCTGCAAGGAGGGGAAGCCAGGTGTATTGGTCAGAGTTCTCCAGAGAAACGTGTATTTACGTGGATATACACACATATAAAATACTATATTAATATAGTAATCAACGTAGCTATTATATATATGTAATATCAATGCATAGATAGATGGATAGAATAGATTTATTTCAAGGAATCGGCTTAAGCAATGGTGATGCTGGCAAGTCCCAAATCCACGGGGCAGACCATCAAGGCTGGGAACTTTGGGGAGGAACTAAAGCTATCGTCCTGGGGCAGGATTGCTTCGTCCTCAGGGCAGCCTTGGTTCTGTTCTCAAGGCTTCCAGCTGATTACATCAGGCCCACTCGGATCATTGAAGATAACCTCCTTTGCTTACAGTGCACTGATCGTAGGTGTGATGAACATTTACCTGCCCAGAAACTCCTAGAATAGTGAGGACTGAATAACTGGGAATTATAACCCTAGTCAAGTTGACCCGTAAAACTCACCATCTCACAGGGAATACTTGTTTACTGACAGGCCCGTCCTGCCAAAGACGGAGATAACTCGCCACGCATGGGTAGGGCCACTCGACAGTTCACAAAGTGTGGGTGGGTCCCACTCACCCCTGTGGGCAATTCAGGCTGGGCAGGGACCGGGAGAAAACAGGTGCTTGTGTTTGTGAACTTGTAGCCACAATGTAGTTTCTGTTTCCTCCCTGGGAAGATGGCAGGAAAGCAAGAGGGGCTTGATGGGTGCAGAAGACGGGGAAATGGTTCGTGGCAATGTTGAGGGAGAGGTTTGTGGCTCCCACGGGATGGTTAAACACGGAATGCCACAGAGCCTGGGTTTGCTTTATAGCTTCTTTCTTCCGTTGCCCCTGATATCTCGGGCCTTGGAGTAGAATCCCAGGACTCCCACTCTGCAGGGGCACTCCATGCACACACACACACACACACACACACACAGCCTACTGTTTCACTGCTTTCTCGGAGACCAGCCCATGAATAGCGGTACCGCATTGCTCTGTCTCCTAGCCCGGTCATCCTCCGCTCAGTGGTGAGGCTGCAGGTGATGAGGGAAACAAAGGCCCAAAAACTGTGGCTTAAATTAAGTCCCTTTATAGTTTGCAGCCCACTGAAAGATGCCAGAGACCCACAGCGCGTGACCTCCTCAAGAAGTCTATGGCTGCCTTAATGCCTTAATGTTTCCACGTCATTAAAAACTAAGGGCAACTTTATCTTAACAATGGCTAAATCTTCGGGGTCCTGGAGATCCTGCTATCAGCATCCAGAAGTCCTTGGAAACCAACTCTATGTCTGTCCCCCTGCCCTCCACAGACTTACAAGCATGTAATCAGTCACTCCTCACAACCCCAGCACCGCTCTTTCTGCCCACGGGTCCTGTCTCCGGGCCTAAATAAAATCACCTTTTTGCACCAACGACGTCTCAAGAATTCTTTCTTGGGGCGCCTGGGTGGCTCAGTCGGTTGAGCGTCCGACTTCGGCTCGGGTCATGATCTCACGGTCCGTGAGTTCGAGCCCCGCGTCGGGCTCTGTGCTGACAGCTCGGAGCCTGGAGCCCGCTTCGGATTCTGTGTCCCCCTCTCTTTCCGCCCCTGTCCCGCTCATGCTCTGCGTCTCTCTGTCTCAGAAATAAATAAACATTAAAAAAGTTCTTTTTAAGAATTCTTTCATAGCCATTTGCTCACAAACCCCAGTTCATAATTTTATCACTGGCACGGGAGGAAGAAAGGTATTTCTCTCTTGGCGAAGCCCGAGACAGCAACAGGACCATTCTCTTTGCCAGAGCTCCTGGGAAAGCCATTAGAATCTTTTTCTCCCCCTGTGGGTTTGTGCCCATCTTCAAGACCAGGCACAGAGGAGGATTTCCGCCACTGCTGAGGGCAGCCCCGGGCCCTTGGAGATTCTGAAGAATGTTCTTTCAGACTGTTTGGGATGGGAGGGGACGTTCAAATGGAGAGGAGCCTCCACGGGCTATGCCATGGAACCATCGTAACACCCGTTCACCTCTCTGGGAGGCCACTGGCTGTAAAGAGGCTCAAGAAGATGGAAGGGGATGTGAAGAACAAAGGCAAAAACACGGAGATGTCATTACATTTCCTTATAACCTGCAACCCACTGGCAAACAGCCGAGGCAGGCATGTCTCTCCAGGAACCCCTCACTGTTTGACTGGTAATGCTTTGCGAGGGGGAAGAACAGCCTTGGCTCGAGGCTGACTGGGCCTCCAGGACCCCCTAGGTCTTCTGTAGCTTATGAAAAGCCTGTCTGGAAACTTCCCCTTGTCTGTGCGTCCCCCAACTCTCAAGTCTATAGTCAACTCTTCTTCGTGATCCCAGCGCCGCTCTTTCTGCCCACCAGTCCTGTCCCCGGGCTTTAGTAAAACCATCTTTTCTCACCGAAGGCGTCTCAAGAAGTATGTGGAATTGAAGACACACAACATAGGGAAAGGGAAGGAAAGATACGATAAAAAACGGAGAGGGAGACAAACCCTAAGAGACTCTTAGATACAGAGAACAAACTGAGGGCTGCTGGAGGGGAGGGGGGTGGGGGGGGAGCCCCAGATCGGGGGAGGGGGGTGGGGGGGGGGGCACTTGCTGGGATGAGCGCTCCGTGTTGTAAGTCAGAGATGAATCACTAAATTCTACTCCTGAAACCAGTAACACACTGTATGTGAACTAACTTGAATTTAAAGAAATTTATTTAAAAAAAAAAAAAAGAATTCTTTCTTGACTGTGGGCTCCTAACCTCAATATTTTCCACATCAGAGGGGAGGGGACTGTGGCCTGCCACGTGCATCATGTCTCCCCTCTTGACCCCCTCCCGGCTTCCAAGGGCAAAAGGGGGCCGGTTGCCTTGACGACAGTAAAGGGAATCTAGACATTTCCAGGAACAGCTCTGGCTCCAGGCAGACAGGAAAAGTCTCCCTGGGCTGGTTTTCCCGGAAGCATGGGGGACAACTCACTGTGGACTCTTCACCCTTCCAGCGACCCTGTCCCCAAGGAAGTGACACAGGTGCATGGCCCTGGAAGGCCCTGGAAGGCAGGGAACCAAAGCTGCCTTGGGAGCAGATTCTGCCTCTCCCACCCAGTTTCGCATGCTTATGCCAGGTTGCCAGCCTTTTCCTTCTTGGATGGTGGAAACTCCAGATGTCAATAAAACTTGTGAATAAAACTTTAAGAGGGTGTTATGTAACCTGGATAGAGAGTGACTACAGTCGCCGGGATGGGAAAACATCATGAAATCTTTTTCTTTTTTTAAATTTTTTTTAAAAAGTGTTTTTATTTATTTCTGAGACAGAGAGACACAGAGCATGAGCAGGGGAGGAGCAGAGACGGAGGGAGACACAGAATCCGAAGCAGGCTCCAGGCTCCGAGCCGTCAGCCCAGAGCCCGACGCGGGGCTCGAACTCACGGACCGTGAGATCATGACCCGAGCCGAAGTCGGCCGCTCAACCGACTGAGCCACCCAGGTGCCCCAAGCATCATGAAATCTTAACACCCAACTCAGCAAAAGGGGCCAGATGGGGTTTGGGAGACTTACTGTGTAACTGGGGGATGTTAGGTCATAGAAGCAAAAATCACCTTCCGCCGACTGCAAACAAGTCAGGAAAGCTATGCCTGATGTTAATGGCCTTGTTTTTGGAATTTTTTTATTTTTTTATTTTTTGAGAGGGAGAGCACGAGCTGGGGAGAGGGGCCGAGGGAGAAAGAGAGAGAATCTTAAGCAGAATCCACACCTAGCGCAGAGACCGACGCGGGGCTTGATCTCAAGACCCTGGGATCATGACCTGAGCCGAAATCAAGAGTCGGACGCCCAAACACCTGAGCCACCCAGGCGCCCCAATGACCTTGTCTTGAACTCAGGTCACACACCATGTTTTCACCATATATTTTTCTTCTATTTTTTAACTCACTGCTCCAAGTTCTGCCATTAAGTATTGCTCCCAAACCCTCCTCATCTTCTAATGGGTAATGCTTCTTGCACATTATCTCATACATTTCCCAATCTCCAAGAACATGGGAGGGGGTTTGGAGGGGCTGGGGGGCGGGGCAGGACTCTGGGTTCCAGGGTTGGGAGTGTGGCGGGAACAGATACCGAGGAGGAAAAGCTGGAAGGCACGTACCACGCTTGAAAGCCAGCCCACTTCTTCTGAGCCCGGAACCAAGCCCACATACCTGCTGGTGGTAGGGCGGCCAGCGGGCAGGGGGCTTTCACTCTGGGCCCCCATTCCCAGAGTGGCCAAGAACAGTCTCTGAAATACGCCAATCCACTCTGTTTCTCAAAAGTAGAAACCCTTGCCCTCTGGGGGAAAATGTAGCTGTTGCTTTAAAAAGAAGTTTCAGGGGCACCTGGGTGCCCCAGGTAGCTGAGCGTCTGACTTTTGATCTCAGCTCAAGTCTTGATCTCACGGTTGCGAGTTCAAGTCCCACGCTGGGCTCTGCACTGGGTGTGAATTCTAGTGAAAAATAAAAGTTTCAGGGCGCCTCGGTGGCTCGGTCAGTGAGGAGTCTGACTTCATGATGATCTCACAGGTCATGATCTCAGGTCATGATCTCACAGTTCCTGGGTTCAAGCCCCGCGTTGGGCTCTGTGCTGACAGCTCAGAGCCTGGAACCTGCTTTAGATTCTGTGCCTCCTTCTCTCTGCCCCTCCCCTGCTCATGCTCTGGCTCTGTCTCTCTCTCAAAAATAAATAAACATTAAAAAAATTTTTTTAAGTTTCTACTTAAAAATAAAAGTTTTAGCTTAGATATTGACACTGCACAAAGAAAATGAGCCTTGCCCTTAGAACGAGGGATAGGAAAGTTTTTAACAATCACCAGCCAGATTTGTATATGTATTTCTACGTTTTTTAAAACACTTATTCGTTTTGGAGAGAGAGGGTATGAGTGGCAGAGGGGCAGAGAGAGAGGGAGAATTGGAAGCAGGCTCCAGGCTCTGAGCTGTCAGCACAGAGCAATGCAGCTCAAATTCATGAGCTGTGAGATCATGACCTGAGCCGAAGTCAGACTGAGCCAGCCAGGTGCCCCTGTATATGTAATTTTTTAATGTTTATGCTTTGCTTAATCCCTTCTGGAGATAAAGAACTACTTTCTTGCTGTTCCTTGTGCCTTAATAACACAGAAATGAAGCCTTCAAATAACAGCATCTTGCTCCCTAAATTATAAGTATCTTTCCTGACCTACATTTCCCCCCAGTGGAGAATGAATGCTAGAAAGTAGCAAAAACTGTCATGAAAAGTTATTCTGCAGGTAACCAGGTACATTGAAGTTGTGTGCCTGCTGTTTTCAACAGGAGTGTCAGGATCCCAGTAGCAATACTTTTCCAGGTCTCTCCCAGACAAGGAATGATGGGAAGGTGGGAGACCATAAAGGTCATTCCCACAGTCCAGATGAGAGATAAACCATGATCTGAAACATCCAGACCAGCGTGGTCCAAAAGAAATGTAGTGTGAGCTACACGTGTAATTTGAAACTCTAGTAGCCATATTAAAAAACAGAAAAAGTTGGGGAGCCTGGGCGGCTCAGTCGGTTGGGTGTCCGACTTCGCTCAGGTCACGATCTCACAGTCTATGAGTTCTAGCCCCGTGACGGGCTCTGTACTGACAGCTCAGAGCCTGGAACCTGCCTCAGATTCTGTGTCTCCCTCTCTCTCTGTCTCTCCCCTGCTCACACTCTGTCTCTATCAAAAAATGAATAAATGTTAAAAAAAAAAAAAGATGGAAGCAGCATGCAAAATTAATGTTAATAATATGCCTAACCTGATATATCCAAAATATCAGGTTAATATAATAATAATATAATTATTATAACGTAATAATATAACGATTATTAATAAGTTATTTTACCATATTGCTGTAAGTCTTGAAATGTGGTGCACGGATTTCTTAACAAGACTGGTCAATTCCTAGGCTACATTCCCAGCGTTCAAGAGGAAACGCGCGTCTGCCAAGACAATAAAGTGTTTAACGGAAAGTTATTCCACAGTGCTTCCGTTTTTTAATACAAATTAACTAAAATTAAATACAATGTAAAATGCTGGTCCACAAGCACACGAACCACACTTGAAGTTCAATAGGCACGGAAGGCTACAGGCTACCTTACGGGGCAGGGCAAGTCTCTACTGGAAAGGAGCTCAGCTCAAATCTTGCAGCTGGAGGGAGGCCTCCGCGCAGACGCGCCTTCAAGCTCAGGGAAACCGCGGGCCCTGCAGTTCTGGACGTCTCCGTTAGGTGGCACTAAAGCGAACCCGTTCACCCGCTCCAGACCCGCGGCGTCCAACCCCGGAAGCGAAATCCCACGGTTCCGTGCAGTTCCTCCGGCTTTCTCCACCCCCGTCCCGGTGCATCCTGCCTGTTCTGGGGTCCAGAAGCGTGTTACAGGGCGGGATGGGCGGGAGAGCAGAGCCACGGCCTCTGCGGAGCGAGTGAAGAGCGGCGAGAAGTTCCCGGGGCGGCGCGCCTAGCCACGCAGGGGCGGTGGGAGCGCGGGCCCGGCCCCCGACGGGCGCGGACGGCAGAGCCGCCGCCTGACCGCGTGGCGCCCCACCACTGCGGCCGCGTCACCCTCGCCCCCCGGGGTCGCCAGCGCTGGCCCGAGCTCCCACTGACGGCACACTGAGCCCGGCTCACTTGCCGGCCTCGTCTCCAATGATTCAGAAGTCACGCCCGGCGCTCCTGCAGCCTCAAGATGTCGGAGACAGGGTGGAGACGCTTATGGTAAACTGCGGGGAGTGGAGGCAGGGGTTGGCCGCTCCGGGACCGCTGGCTCGTGGCGGGGAGGGGGGGGGGGATATTCTGGAGGTTGCCAAGGGTCAGCGGCCCTCTGGGAGCCTTTTCCGCTCTCCAGATGCGCGCAGAACAGGTTGGGGACGTGGCGCAGGAGGGATGGATTGACTAAGGGAATTGAAAAGGGTGGGGCGAGGGAGGAGAGCAGTTGCAGCCCTCCTTAGGACCGGCTGGCGAAGGTCTCGCTGATGTTTGATGTCTGGGTAGAGTGGGCAAGGAATTGCCGGGGTCTTGAGGGTGTCGGCGAGCGTGCCCGCGCGACACTGAACGACGTGAGAGCGCTACCGGACGTTGCTTTTGAGTTCGATTCCCAGAGTGACCGTGGTGGGGAGGGCGCTCGGGCAGGTATTTGGACCGTCGCAAAGACCGCTGGTAGCAACAAGCCTGAGAAGAGGTGGATGCTGGAGCGACGTGGGTCCACTGCGCCCGCGGCTCGGGCGGGAGTCACGGTCTGGGTCTCCGCTTCCCGGCCGGCGGGGAACTAGAGCGACAGGCCTGGCCGCGGGGCCACGCCCCCTGCGTCTGGATTGGCTGCAGTGGTCGTGCCGCCGGGCCTCCATTGGTGGAGACGGAGGCGGGGCCGCCGGAGTTACCGCTCGCGGGGTGTGCAGGCGGGAAGCCGCGTGGTTTAGTGCTGGGAGGGGCGGGGGCGCTGTCCGCCCTCACCCTGAGGTTGTGGTTTCGTCTACTAGCTCTGGCGGGCGGGGTCAGAGGTGTTTTGTTTCGTTTCTTTTTTAATCCTTAAAAAAGGCCATCACTGGGGTTCTACATCTCCTTTCAGCTCTGACCTCGAGATCTGAATTGGATTTACGATTTAGTTTTTTAAAGGGGAGTAAATTGCTTGGGGAATCTATTTACTATCTGTTTAAGTACTTTTTTTTTTTTACGTTTATTCATTTTTGAGAGACAGAGACAGAGCATGAGCGGGGAAGGGGCAGAGAGAGAGGGAGACACAGAATCCGAAGCAGGCTCCAGGCTCTGAGCTGTCGGCACAGAGCCCGACGCGGGGCTGGAACTCAAGAACTGCGAGATCATGACCTGAGCGAAGTTGGATGCTCAACCGACTGAGCCACCCAGGCGCTCCTATGCTTATGCTTTTGTGTACTGTGTATCATTTGGTTGTTTTTGCCCCGGTTCCTCAAAAAACCAAATTGTTACTCCTTGTTGTTAACTTGAATAACTTGAAAAGAAAATCAAACATGCCTTCAAAGGATGTGCTTGCCATAGGACAAGATCTTAAGCCTATTCAAATAAAAAGTGTAAATTCTGGTTGGTTTTTTTGTTTTTTTTTTTAGTTTTTTTTTTTTTTAACGTTTGTTTATTTTTGAGAGAGGGCGAGTGTGAGTGGGGTGGAGGGAGCAGAGAAAGGGACAGAGAATCTGAAGCTGGCTCTGGGCTAAGGGCAGAGCCAGAGGCAGGGTTCGAACTCAGGAACTGTGATATCATGACCTGAGCTGAAGTCAGATTCTCAAAGGACAGAGCCACGCAGGTGCCCCAATTCTGTTTTTTGGTTTTTGTTTTTTAAATAATGCTACTACGTGTGTGTGTGTGTGTGTGTGTGTTTTAACTATTAGAGGTTAGTTTATACTGCTGGTATATATTTAGCATCTGCTGTGTGCTAATGGACCTGGAAGTTTACAAAGTTAAAGAAGTTACGGACTCTATTCTTTATTCAAATACTTATTAAACCAATAACATCTCCAAGCTTTGTGCTGTGAAAATAAAGACATAAAATAGTTGCTACAGTGCGGGGAGGGGGTGTACTTGGAGCATGCATGTGAAGGACAGCAGCCTGAAAACAAATTCCGGACAATACCTGCGAGAGCCTTGGGGAAGGCGCACCGAGAACTTCTCAGAAGCTGTAAGCACCTTGTCATTCCTATGGCCTTACTGGAGCAAAGGGCTGAAGGGAGCCTGTCCTGGGAAGGGGCGGGCTGAGCCCACTAACCCTTATCCTATGGAATTGTGCTCAAGGGAGAGCCATATGCAGATTTCCTGTAGATGACATGACTCATCCATTTTTGGCTGTGGGGCCCCATTTTGACTGTGCACCAGGCTCGGTGGTCGGTGCCGGAGGTACCATGGTGAACAGGACAGCTAGTGGCCTCTTCTGTCCTCGACCCAAGGGAGGTGGGCTCAGGTGCAGTGGAAGTATTGGAGGAGGAGCCTGAATGCCAGTGGGGGCAGGGATTCGGGGCTTTCCCACAGCAGGGGAGATCTGGGCAGAGGCCCCCCCTCCCCGGATGAATCAGAGGCAAGAGGAGCTAGGATGGGGTTTTCCAAGGCTAGAGGAAGGCAGAGGATCCCTTCCGGCTGCGCCCTATGCAAGAGGGAGGAGGAGGCTGAGAACACAAGCCAAAAAGGAAAGCAGGGGCCCCTCGATTCATGGAAGGCCTTGTAAGCGTAGCCAGTGGCTTCAAACCCTGTGACTTAGAACACATTCATAACCGCTGTGAGCTCCAGTTCCGTCTGTAAAATGGGTTTAAAGATTTAGCTTTTCAAAGGGCTGTGAGTCTTGAGGTGCTATGCACAGATGCCTCATCCAGTGCTTCTCCAGTTCAGGGGAGGGTGGCTTCGTAGGGTTGAGGCTGGAGGTTGCCGAGGAGGCCACTGAGATCCACGGGGCCAGGCTCTGGGGACACTGAGGGTCATCAGCCAGACTCAGTCCTGAAGCAGTCGGTACAGCTGATGGGATTTTGGAGCGGTGGTGGGGTCCGGAGCTGACGGCCAAGAAAGATTTCCTGAGACATCTTCAGGGCAAAAAGGCGCACCGGAGCCTGGAGGCCTAGCTATGGTCAAGCTAGGGTTGTTTTTCCCTCCAGCAAAGTGTTAACATCTTTAAGACCGCAGGGAGTTCCTGGAGAACTCTGCCGGCCTCAACTGTCAATGGGCCGCAGGTTATAAGGAAATTTAATTTTATCTGCTATTTCCTTCTGCATTTGCTGAGGAGTCTTACGCGACTCCCAAATGTGCTGCTGGGATATCTTGTGGGGTGGAGTGGGGGCAAGAGTGTGGGCAACAGTTGGCCGGGTTTCCATTTTGGAGTGTGAGCTGTAGATGCCTGGGGGCGTTTGGGGGGAAGTGCTGGGCTTGGCCGTGGGCGTTGGTGTGGGCGTTGGGTGTGGGTGAGGTGGCCCCCGAGGGGCTGTGGCTGGAGGAGATAAGAGGAACCGCCACCACCCTGGCTGAGGGAAAAGGCGAGGGGAGCCGAAAACCAAGAGGCAGCCAGCTGTTTGAAATGTGTCCCAGAGGAGGCCGAGTAAGAGTAAGAGAAGGCCCGGGGTGGGAAAGGGATCCTTGGTGAGCGTGAGAGGGGTACCTTTAGCCGGATGGCAAGTCGTGGGGGCTGAGGGGTGACCAGCCAAGAGGGAGGGGAGGTGATGGGGCATCGGGCTGGAAAGACGGGGGTTCGAGGCTCACTGCCAGGCAGAGTAGAGGATGCCACTTGTTTGTGCCCTTTACTCATGGCTTCCAGGTTATCGGAAGGAGCAGGACACCCCTTATGGCGGGACAGGGAATGGTGTGCCGGCAGACCGGTGAGGTATACGTTTTGCCTGGTCGTACGTGTTGTCTTACTAATTCTGTCACCCCTTCGACACTTTGCAAGCCGCTTGAACAGAGTTATAACCTCCAGTATTTATCTTCTGAACTAATTTCGTCTCTTAAGTGGGTTCAGTTATCATGGGAGACGTGCTCGTCTGCTAGAAACGTGGGGTGATCTCTGTCCCCTGGGGGACAAATAACCACAGGTTACAAACATTTTCGTTCTGGGTTGGTGGCTCTGTGTGTATAACCGGTGACTTCATCTTAATCGCGTCTTAGGGCCACAGCGTACCATTTATTGAAAAATAATAGTGCGAATGCCATTTAATGAGGAGAGAGAAGGAAAGTCTTTTAGGATGGAGTTTGCCCAGTGTCTCCTTTGGAAAAGAGGGCTTTTCTTCCGTGGTTGGGTTTTTTCAAGTGCCTTCCTCACACATTTGTGATCGAGTGGATTCCGAGGCAAGCTTTGAGACCTCTAGTGTGTCGGGCTCCGAGGAAGTACATCTAGCCCTTGCCCCTTCTGGTGGTACCTCTAAATTAGCCAGCGTGCGCGACTGTCCTGGTTTAAAGGAGAGCCACCAAACCCGGGGGTGGCTGCTGGTCCAGTGCACTGTCTGTGATCTGCTTAGGTGGCAGGGAGATGCGTGGATAGGAGAGAGAAAGGGAAAGCTTTAAGTTAAGAAAGTTCATAGGTTTTTCAGGAAGTAGCCCATGTCTTACATTGAAACTGAACTTGCGGTTTCATTTCTCTGTCTTGCTCCTATAAATATCTACAGGTTTGATAACCAAGAGACCCCGGTGACCTTGGTTCAGACACTCCCCTTCAGTTGACTTTGCTCTGTGAAGATAAGGAGATGGCCAAAAACTTGTCTCTAGCTAGACCGAGGGAGGTGTGGTTGGGGGCCTGATTCACAGATGAACGTGGATAGACATTGCTCCGCAGGATGTTCCTGGCTCCTTCTCAGCACTAGGGCTGGAGAGATCCCAACAGCAGGATATTATGTTCTGCGCACCATGCCAGCGCTGTTCGTTCCTGGGAACACTTTTCCCTTCTCTGAAGTGGGAAGGTAATACAGAGCACCACCGGACGGTTTTCTAAGCCACCCCTAGAGAGCAGTTGACTGGTCTCGGGTGGAGGAGGCTGAGGCCCCTGGCGACAGAGTTGCTGACCCAGCGTTCTCTTGCCTGCAGCTGCATCCGGTGATCAAAGCTTTCCTGTGTGGCTCCATCAGTGGGACCTGCTCCACCCTCCTTTTCCAGCCCCTAGACCTCCTCAAAACTCGCAGACACCGCTGCCTCTCAGCAATGTTAAGTCAATGCCCATCCTGCTGGATGCTTCGAGAGCAACACGGGCCAGGCCCAACTTTTCACCCCACCTTTTCTTCGACATTTCCTGTTAATTGAATGGGGGGACATTCGCATTTTCTCGTGCTAGCCTGTAATGTTTTAACTGTGCTGTCTGCTACGAGACGTGTGGGTGGTTTTCTGGAAATAATACAAATGTTAAGTGGCTCTTTTATGCCCCTACTGGGCCTGGCACTGTGGGAAGTATACGACACGCATGCAAAATGGGAGGTCATCCTTTCCAGTGTGAACGCACAGATCGACATGTACGCGCCAAACCACGAACGTAGCCGAACTCGGAGTTACCCCAAGAGGTGTTGCCGAGACTCCTGAGCGTTCTTAGGAAAGAAGTCCCGCAAAGCGGTCTTTGGGTGGGGAGCTCTTTTACGAGGATGGGGGTCTAAGTCATTTTTTTTTCATCTGTGTCTCCGTTCTGTCGGCTTTCAGATCCAGGCGTGTTGGGATGCTGGCTCTTCTCTTGAAGGTGGTTCGCACGGAGAGCATTCTGGGCCTTTGGAAAGGGATGTCTCCCGTAAGCTGCGTTTTGGGTCTTCTCTTGCACCCTTTGCTGTAATAGCCAGCCATTTCTCATGCACCTCACGTATCCTCTCGTTAGGATAGGTGAGCGTCCTACGAGGTCCTCGGTTGGTCTCCTGCTGCTAGCTCTGAGGGCTCAGGGAAGGAAATGGGACGTCTGTATGCCCTTTGGGGGCAAGCGGCAGAGCAGATGTAGCTGGTGCCCTCAGCTGCCAGCATGTCCTTGTCCTTGCCCTTCAGAGCACGCAGGCCACACCTGCATTTCTTTACCTGCCGGCTTTCCTGGCCCGAGGAAGTCACTTTGCCGGAAGTGAGGAAGTCACTTTGCCGGAAGTGCCAGGAAATTAACGCTCACCCAGGCCCGCAGCAGCCCTTTAGTCGACGGAAGATGACACTGGATGCTTAAAACTCTCACTCACCCTCCTCAGATGGCGGGGTAACAGGGAGGCGCCCTACACCAAGATTCCCAGAGTTCCCCAAAGGGATTGAGTTGCCCGGGGCAGTAGTGGCTTAGGGAACACGCCCTTTGTCAGCTGCCTTCCCTCCTGTCTCTCACTTCCCCTTTCTCTTCTTGGTGTCCCTCCGCACCTTCAGTCGACTACTGGCACGCAAACCTTGGCCTTGTTTTGGGAAAAGCCGGCTAAGACGGTGTCTTACTGTGTCAGCCTTTGACTTCTTCCCCCCCTCTGACGTTTTCTGCAGTCCATTGTGAGGTGTGTCCCCGGCATTGGTATCTACTTCGGCACCCTCTACTCCTTGAAGCAGTACTTTCTGCGAGGCCATCCACCAACCGCCCTGGAGTCAGTCATCCTGGGAGTGGGCTCTCGCTCAGTTGCAGGGGTCTGCATGTCACCCATCACTGTGATCAAGACCCGTTACGAGGTGAGTCTGACTGCTCTAGGCCTCAAGGCTGGGTAACCAGAGGCACTGGGCCGCCGTCCGATGTCCACCCCCGATTTAGAATCAAAAATAGAGGCTGCTGTGGTCAGAGAACCCAAGCCACGTGGGAACCAGAGCCCCCGGTGCCCCGGTAATGCCACATACCCTGGAGTCGCATTGGTTGTTACTCCAGCCCGGGACCGCCCTGCCAGCCACTGGTCCTGTGCTTCCCTTGCAGAGCGGGAGGTATGGCTATGAGAGCATCTACGCAGCCCTGAAGAGCATCTATCGCAGCGAGGGGCACCGGGGACTCTTCAGTGGCCTGACAGCAACACTTCTGCGTGACGCACCCTTTTCTGGAATCTACCTGATGTTTTACAACCAGACCAAAAACATCATGACCCACGGTACGGACGGTCGAAGGTGTGGCGGGGAAGAGAGAGCTCTGAGACCGCAGATCCTCCCTGCTTCCTCTGCTGTGTGACACTGTTTAATGTTCTTAGCAACTCCAGATTCTTGGCAGAGTTTTAGGAACTGAGCCATGTCAGGTGCTGGGATGCAGTGGTGGTCATGATAGACTTGGTCCCTGCCCCCTCCAGTTTATAGTCTCTTATGGCAGAGTACTGGTAGTACTAAAAATCTTGAGTGGGGTAGGCGGTGAAGTAAAGCGTGTTTCGCAGAAGTCCTGCCATAATACTTTGCAGAGTCACCCCATCTTTAGATTGCTGGGTCCTGCCCAGGGCCTCCTGCATCAGAAGCTTTGGAACAAGACCTGGGAGTCTATTCCTCAAGAAGCAGTTGGTGGGATTCTCATCAGACAAGTCTGGGAACCGCCAGTAGGGTAGGAGCTGGAAGGAAAGTACCAGTTCACCTCCATTGCTGTGTTCCCAGTTAAGAGTGGTTTTGAGCCTCTGTTGGGGTGGAGAGAAAGGTGCCAAACCTCAGGCGTGCTGGCACACCCACCCCACCAGCAAGCTCATTTGGATACGACAAGGACACAATCAGTGGGCAGCAAACGTTCACCCAAGCGGAGCCAGGTGCTAATGGAAACACGTTCTGTGGCATGAACCTGTGTTCAATAAGGGGTCTCTGGATAATTCGAGAAAGGATATGCAACCAAGGTCACGTAAGTGGGAAAGCTGGCGTGCCATCATGACGGTGGTGATCAAGTACAGTTGGGGTGCTTTTTAGGAGGCTTCCTGCTCCGCCCAAGGCACCGGGGGCCTTGACACTGCAGGTCACAGCCTTCATTTTGTCATGGAAAGTTAGGGCAGTAAGGGAGCTTGGATGTACACTTTTGATTTCTCTATGTGTATAATTGTTTATTCCCATCTGTTTAAGAGCAAGTTGCAGGAGGGATGCCCCTTTACCCTTAAATATCTCCATGTCAGGAAGCTCATGACATTGGTTTGACCCACTGTGGGCGATACTAACTTTTTATCACTTGGACAAGATAGTGTCTCCACTGAAAAACTCACTTTTTCTTTTGTCATTTGTAAGCGTCTCACTGGGGAGATACCTGGAGTCTGCATACATCTATATAAAACATCCTGTTCCTTTCATTCATATGTTTTAGCCCGTGATTCTTGCCCGAATGAATTATGATGGCGATAGTTGTAAAAAAAAAAAAAAAAGCGAATTTTAACTCCCACTACTCCATCTACACATAGTGTACCTTTAAATGTCTATTTCTTAACCTTGTCTGAATCTACATCCTTCTAACTTTGGGGAAGGATTAGTGGTCAACTTAGTAGGGATACTTCCGAGTTGAGTGTGGGATTTATTTGTAACCGAATGTTGCCTTTGTCCTATTTCAGACCAGTTGGATGCAGCCCTTATTCCTGTTGTAAATTTCAGCTGTGGGATCTTTGCTGGTATTCTGGCCTCCCTGGTAACTCAACCTGCGGATGTCATCAAAACTCATATGCAGCTCACCCCAGTGAAATTTCGGTGGATTGGCCAGGCGGTGACCCTCATTTTCAAAGTAAGGCTATGGAGTAAATATTGGTTCTTATTGGGGTTACGGCTCTCTCTAGAGCAGTATCTTGTGCCCTTTACACAATAGAATCACTTGGGGAGCTTTAAAAACGTCCCACTCCCTGGGGCGCCTGGGTGGTTCAGCCGGTTGAGTGTCCAACTCTTGATTTCAGCTCAGGTCATGATCTCACGGTTCATGAGTTTGGGTTCCACACTGGCAGTGTGGAGCCTGCTTGGAATTCTCGCTCTCTGTGGTTTGCATTCTCTCTCTCTCTCTCTCTCTCTCTCTCTCAAAATAAATAAATAAACTAAAAAAGAAAAGTCCTCACTTCCAGATCATAATCTGGGCTGGTGATATCTGAATGCCTGGGAGCAGGTGAAGCCCAGATCAGTAGTTAAGTTCCCTAGTGATTCCAAGGTGTTGCCAAGGTTGAAATCACTGCTAAAAACCTATGGTTGGTTGCGGGGATTTTTTGGTGGTGGGTGGGGGAAACTGACTACATTAGGACAACCAGTTATATTCGTTCAACTTGGAATTGCTGGGCTCCACCCCAGACCTATTGAATCAGGTGAGCAGGGAGGGTCTAGTCATCCGATCAAGGACCTAGGAGGAACCAGAGTCCCCAAAAAACCCCACAAACACATTATTTTGTTTCTAGAAATTTGCTCTAGAGGAGTAACAGGCGTTTTGTCTCTAATTCTTATATTATGAAACTATGGAAAGAAGCTCCCTCCAGGCAGACAAATCATCATAAAGGCACCTTTTCCTCTAGCCTGGAGCCAGGGCCCAGGTCTTGGCATGCAGACCGAGGTCTGGGACTCAGCCGCCAGCTGGCGCTTGGTGCCTCTGAGCTGTGTAAGCTGCACAGCGGTATAGGCAACCCTTGATGAAGATTTTCAGCCGAGAAATGCATTCCCCTGGATAAAGCAAGAAAGC
The DNA here is from genome assembly GCF_014898765.1 of Herpailurus yagouaroundi. Taxonomy (NCBI): domain Eukaryota; kingdom Metazoa; phylum Chordata; class Mammalia; order Carnivora; family Felidae; genus Herpailurus; species Herpailurus yagouaroundi. Next base: position 7,348,028 of record NW_024412400.1, read on the forward strand.
TTCGCAACTGTGCCAAAAAAAACCTTTTCAAGTTCATTGCCTTCTTGGGTCCATTATTCATACTCTTGGCATTATCTATAAAAGTAATGAAGACTCAACAATGGGGTAACGGAGACCCTCGCTCTTGTGTGCTAGGGGTGTTCATTGTATTGCCGCTTTGCTTCCAGAGTGTTGACGTTCATTTTCCTTGTAGGATTATGGGCTGCGTGGCTTCTTCCAAGGTGGCGTCCCCCGGGCCCTCCGCAGAACTCTGATGGCAGCAATGGCATGGACAGTCTACGAGGAGATGATGGCCAAGATGGGCCTGAAGTCCTGACCGACAGGGGCCTGGGGACAGATGGGCTCTGTTGCCTTGCCCGGCTCTTGCCGAGGGCTGCTCCGTCTCACTGTCCCGGAGTTAGAGGATGTCCTGTCTGGAAAGCCAGGCAGCTACGTCACCTTCAGTTACCCAGTTTGAGTAGAGAATAGATGGGCCCGACTCAAGCCTTCAGGATCTCCCGAAAGAGGTGTTACTGATGCGTACCGCGCGCTAGGGAGTTAGGAGAGGGTTTGCCCATCCTGCAGGACTTCTTAAAAAGGGGTTTCTGGAGAGAGCTCTGTCAGGTAGCTCTGCTTCACCTACACCCACCTACACCAGGCTGCTGTTTGGATCTGTCCTTGGGCAAGGAATCGCACCGCCAGAGAATCCGCGGACTGGCGCTGCGGCCGAGGCGCTCCAGTGGGGGAAGCCCATCTGCTGGGAGAGGGGTCCTTGTCACCAGGCTGAAGGCTGTGTCTGGGGTGCTGTTAGGACGAGGGGAAAAAAGATGTTGTTACTTAACTGGTGGTTACTTAATCACCTGGAGAGCCTCTAAAGAAGTGGGGACGGTGGCTTCTTAGCCTCTAAGTGTCCAAATAACGTTTTTTTGTTCTTGGCCTCAGCCCTGTTTTAATTCTGAATTGTTCTGGCATTTTTTTTTTTCCTGCTGCTAAAATTCACATAAATAAAGTGAAGCACTTTATCATTGAAAACTGTTTGGAAAACCTCAATAGTGTCCCCTCTGTGTTCTAAAATAACCAAATTAATCCAAGGCGGCTGGCTCTTGACCCATATAGGTCCTTCGACCTAAACATCTCTTAAAAAGCTTTATTTCACACATTGTACCATCCCCTCATTTCAAATAAACCAATCCGTGATTTTTGGTAACTTCACTGAGGGGCTCAACCATCACTACGGATCCGTTTTAGAACACGTTCAGCCCCCAAGATCTCAGATTTAAAGATCTCATTCTGAGCCCCAGCCGCTGGGAGCTATTGATCGCTTTCCGTCCATCACTTGCCTTTACTGTGCGCTTCCTATGAATGCAGTCGTACAGTTTGTAGTTTCGCATCTGGTTTCTTTCGCTTAGCGTAACGCTTTTGAGGTTCATCCATGTGGCACGTTCAGCACTGTCCTTTGTTGTGTGCGTGGCCACATAACATCGTACTATCCATTCCTCAGTTGAGGACTACTTGAATTGTTTCCACTTTGGGGCTCTTAGGAATAATGCCACTGTGAACGTTCACATACAAGTGTTTGTGTGGACCTAGCTTTTCATTGCTCTTCTAGAAGTATGTGCCTAGGAGGAGAACTGCGGGATCATGTGGTGGCGGTGTTTAACCGTCTGAGAAACTCCCAGACTCCAGACCATCCTCCGTTCCCACCAGCAGTGCGGAAGCGTTCTGATTTCCCCACATCCTCCTCCACACGTTATTGTTTGTTTTATTTATTGTAGCCACTTGAGTTGGGTACCCAGGCTTTCCTATCAGCTTTTCAACTTTGGAAAGAGCCATACGTTTATCCAGACAGCAGAAAGAAGATTGGTCTCCTGGTTAAGGATATGGGCTGTGATCTAGGTGGCCCAGATGGAAAGCCTGGTTCTCTACTTATTTAGACACACTTTGCAACTGTTCCTGTAAAGCGGGGATCGGGATATTCCCTACCTCCTAGGGCGATGGTGAGGGTTAAAAGAGCAGATGTTTCTGCTGCATTGTGGTAGGTTCCTGGGGCCGCACAGCCAGTGACCAGAAATTGGGTAGCCTCTGGCAGAAATTTGTTCTGGAGCCTAAGAGTCTTCAAATCAAAATGTCAGCAGGGACATAATTTTCTCTGAAGGCTCCAGGGGAGGATAGTTGTGGCTTCTGGTGGTTGCTGGCAATTCTTGACACTCGTCACTCCAATCTGCCTCCATCTCCAGAAAGCCTCCCGTCTGTCCATCTGTCTCTGTGTCCAAATTTCTTTGAAGGACACGAGTAACTGGATTCGGGCACACCCTACTCTAGAAGGACCTCCACTTGATTGTATCTGCAAAGACCCATCATCAAATAAGATCACATTCATAGGAACACAATTCAACCTGTGATGCATATAAATTTAATTATGTTTATACTTTAGGTTTTAGGTTGAAATGTCCCATTCAAGGGACACCTGGGTGGCTCCGTTGGTTAAGCTTCTGACATCAGCTCAGGTCATGATCTTGCAGTTCGTGGGATCGAACCCTGTGTCAGCTCTGTGCTGACAGCTCAGAGCCTGGAGCCTGCTTTGGATTTGGTGTCTTCCTCTCTGCCCCTCTGCTTGTGCTGTGTCTTTCTCGCTCTCAAAAATAAATGTTAAATAAATAAGTAAATACCCTATTCAAAATAATGGAGGAGTATGGGAGAGGGCAGAGGAGGATCCTAATCTCAGTGACCCTGAAGCCACCAGGGCTTGGTGACCTAGGTGCGGGAGGCCCTGTGCTGGGGAAAGTAGGAGGTCACGTAGGACAGATGTGTGCTGGGACAGGAATGGAACGCAGGCCAGTCACTACAGGCCTAGGTATAGTGTCTGCCTCCTAAGAACTTGGGTCCTGAGTTAGGGTGTTCGGGTCATCTTTGACCCTCATCTTGGGCCAGGGGAGCCTAACTCGTCAGTGGGGGACCTGCCAAGAGCCCCTGGGAGGGGAGGGGCAGAGGTGAGGCCCAGAGGTACAGGCTTCCCCCCAGTTTGCTCACCTTCTACTTGGTTGGTGAGTTTTGGCCACCAGAGTCCCCTTCCATGCTCATTTGTTCTTTGGGGGCAAATGAGGTTTGGAGGAACAGTCTAATTTTCTCTAAACATGGGGTAAAACTGGAATTTGCCCTTAACCCTGATTCCAGAGGGATGTGGTCCTGGATATCTGCATATTCCAGGCCCCAAGAATTTGTCTTTCCTGCAGTCTGTCACAGCTATTAAAGTTTGTGAGTCTCAGCTGGCTTCGGAAACTCTGCCCAGTGCCTCTTTAACAAGTTGACTTGTTCTTGGCTGCCTCAGACTTCAAATTATTTAGAGGCAGAGCTTTGTGGAAGCAAACACTTGTCTGGCCACTACAGATAAGGCCTAGTAAGGCATATGGGCCCAAAGAGGACAGAAGCAAAGATTTCAAGCTGCCGTTACATTCAGTTTCTATAAATATATAAACAAAATATTTCAAACACAGAGTAGGGCGAATGGTACATTGGCCCTTCATTCGCATCACTGAGATGAAAACCGACGATCAGGATTTTGCCACTCTTGTCTTTCCACTTTCTCCTTTATGAAAGCAGATTTCAGACATCAGGCTATTTCACCCTTCCCATCATTCATCTCTAAAAATCTGCAGCTCTAAAAATAGTGGACATGTTTCTTACATAACTACAATGTTTTTATCCCACCTGGAAAACGCTAACAAATTTTTTGCATATCCTCCAAAACCCAGCCCATATTCACATTTCCAGTGATCTCAAATAGGACTTTTTAGGGGTACCTGGCTGGCTCAGTCTGTGGAACTAGACTGATCTCCAGGTTGTGAGTTTGAGCCCCACAGTTGGTGTAGATTACTGGAAAATAAAATCTTTTTAAGTTTATTTTGAGAGAGAGCACACCTGAGTGTTTTCCTGTGATTGGGGAGGGGCAGAGAGAGGGAGAGAGAAAATCCCAAGCAGGCCCCAAACTGTTAGCATGGGGGCCCCATGCAAGGCTCAATCTCACCAATCATGACATCATGACCTGAGCAGAGATCAAGAGCCTGGAGGCTTAACCAACTGGGCCACCCTGGTGCCCCCCAAATAAAATCTTTTTTAAAAAGGGAGTTTTTACAGTTGGCTTACTAGAATCGGGATGCAAACAAGGTCTTGAGTTTCCTTCACCAGATCTTCCACAGGGTAAGTAATTTTGAGGCAAATCACAATTAGAGTGAGCTCCTGAGGTCCCCAGCAAGTCAGGGAACTGAGCAGCAGTGACAGTAACGGGCCGTTGCCAAGCTGAGATCTGCTCCCCAAGGCAATGTCCCTTCCATGACTCCCAGGCTGAGCAGTGTGCATTTCCAACTTCTTGCCGACTTCAAATTCTCAAGCCTCAACCTTTTTCACCTCTCCCTCTCCAACGAAAGCTGGCTGCACATTGGAATCACCGGAAGAGCTTTTAAATGTTTTTCTAATGTTTATTCATTTTTGAAAGACGGAGAGAGGCAGAGCATGAGCAGGGGAGGGGCAGAGAGAGAGGGAGACACAGAATCCGAAGCAGGCTCCAGGCTCCGAGTTGCCAGCACAGAGCCCGACGCGGGGCTGGAACTCACGGACCCCGAGATCATGACCTGAGCCGAAGTCGGACGCTCAACCGACGGAGCCACCCAGGCGCCCCTCACCTGAAGAGCTTTCAGAACGGCTGATGCCTGGGTCTGCCACCCAGAAATTCGAATGTAATCAGCCGGGACTGTGGCCTGAGCTCGAGGAGTTAGTTAGCCAGGTGACCCTAACGCGCAGCCCCGGCGGAGAACCACGGAGAACCCCCGCCACCAAGCTCTCCCTGCCCGGGCTCCGAGGGTTAAGCGGGAACGGGCGGGTGGGGGCGGGGCTTCGAGGCAGGGGCGGGGCCGCAGAGGAAGCCTGGCGGGATCTCCAGGTCGCCGCCGCCAGCCCGCCCGGCCGTAGCTAAGACGAGCGGAAACGCCTCCGTTTTACAAAACAAAGGGAGAAACGGGAGGCGTGCGCGGCCCGCGGGGCTGAGACCTCGGCGGTTGGCCCCTCCGGCCCGGGCGCTGCAGCATCTTTGGATGGCCATGGCGACGAGCCTTGGGAGCGGCTGGCGCTGGGGGTCCGACGGCCGCCAGGCGCCTCCGAAGATCACGCCGACCGTGGAGGAGCTGCAGAGCCGCGTGCAAGAGACGCTGGACCTGCTGTCCCCGCGGGAGCTGAGCCACTTCCGCGTCCTCCTCAAGACCGTGGACGAGGGGCCGCGCGTGAGCCCCCTGCGGCTGGAGCTGGAGGGCGGCAGCAAGGCGGGGCTGGCCCGTCTCCTGGCCCAGCACTACTACCTGCCCGCCGTGTCGCGCGTTCTCATCAAGGTGCTGCAGCAGCTGCGCCGCGCCGACCTGCTGCCGCGCTGGCAGAGCGCGGAAGACGACGACCGCCGGGGTGAGCGGGGGCGCTGCCGCGAGCCGGGGCTGGGGGCTGGGCCCGGATCGGCGGCCGGGATGGGGGGCGGGGTGGTGGCGGCCGGGTTAGGGGGCGGGGCCCGGGTGCGCGGCCGGCGGCCCGGCGGAGGGGCGGAGCCTGGGTGAGAGTGGGGACAGCCGGGCCGGGGGGAGAGGTCCGGGGGATCTGGGGGCTGCCGGGGCTGGGGGCGGGTTCCCGGGCAGCCCGCGGGGCGGAGGCTAGCGGAGCCAGGGGCTGGCGGGTGCCCTAGGAGCCAGGTGACGCGCGGTGGGAGGTGGGAACCTTGGGTGAAGCAGCCCGTAGAGTCGCCATCCCCAGGCGCGGAATCCGAGTGATCCGTCGAAGAGCGGCCATCAGGGTTTACGAGCACATTTTGGGGGTCGGCTCAAAGAGCAGATCGACTCAGCAGCAGGCCTGAGATGCTTCGTTAACGACTACCTTCAAGAGATTATGATGTGGGAGGTTTCCAAGTGGTGCAGTGAGAAGCCCAGTGTTGGAAACCCCACTGTCACACCCCCAGGGGGTGTATTTACGGAAGGGGTGGCTCTTCTTGCACACCATGAGACCATTTGCCGTCAATCTGGGAAGATGTGGCTTATGATCAAGAAATGTAGTATGGAACAGGTTGAGGGAGGTGGGGCTCCCCCCCCCCCCCGGCCCGATTTGATAAACGGATGTGTACATAATATGTATGTGAGAGAGAGGAGTGAGAGGAAGCAGCACGTACATGGGAGCCATTGAGATAGACAGTAAAATGTACCGTCGGTGACCTCTGCCATCTGCGTGCCTATGATCTGATTGAGCTTCTAGGTGTGTTACTGTTGCTGATTTTGTTTAGACTTGTAATGCATGACAACTGTAATGGCCCACCACACATGGCCTACAGGCAGAATACTGGCCCTGGGGAGCCTTGACTCCCCCTGCTTTCACTGCACCTACAAAGCCCTTGTGTCGTCCCTCCCAGGTTCGTTGGTCATGTATCACTTTTGCTATCACCTCTTTAGACTGTTGGCAAAGTGGGCTTTTTTTTTCCAGAGTCATCCAACCTACACAATATTATGGCTCTACACTGTAGGCACCCAATAAATGTTGGAATTAAATGCTAAGAGATTATGCTATTTTTTTTTTTTTGTAAATTTTATTTATTTATTTTTTTAATTTTTTTTTTCAACGTTTATTTATTTTTGGGACAGAGAGAGACAGAGCATGAACGGGGGAGGGGCAGAGAGAGAGAGGGAGACACAGAATCGGAAACAGGCTCCAGGCTCCGAGCCATCAGCCCAGAGCCCAACGCGGGGCAATGCCTAGTTCCTTTACTTCAATTTTCCCTTTATCGATGTCTTAATCTCCTCTCCAGGAAGTACATGTGCAGTAATATGTCAGTTAGACCTTGTCCCTTTTTATCTCTGGCCTGGCTCTTCCTGCCCTTGTATCCAACTGTGGCCTACGGGAAGCCGGTTTTAAGTTTCCAGCCTCATGAGTTTGCAGGAAGGTGTTCATAATCCAGGGAACCTGTTCTAAAGCGAGGTTGAAGCCTGCTGGACCCCCAAAACGTAAGAGGCAACAGAATTCCTTGGGAGGAGCTTCCTGTTAGTAGGGATGACAGTGGATCTTGATTAAAACTTAAAAAATGGGAAAATAATAATGTGTTTTTCCTGTTTTATTCTCTTTTCATGAAAATTCATGCAGAGATTCCAAGAAAGATTCTAAAGAGAAGCTATGACTGTGTGGATGGCGAACTGGTAAATATTTTTGCTCTCACTCCAGCACCGCACACTGGTTAGGAAGGATGGTATTTATTTAGCCGCTTGAACTGCCATTTTAACATTTTTTTTGTGCGCTGTTCTTGTTGGTTAGAGACTATCTGTATGGTTTTCTCAAGTGGTCATATCTCACTGCTTTTTGTTATGAGAGTGGAAGATAAACTTTAGCCAGTGACAACCACTGTGCGTGCATTAACCAAACAAGGTAGGAACTGCTGTTATTTCTGTTCGACAAGTCAAGAAAAGTGAGGCAACTTCAGTGGAAGTTCAATGCCTGGCTGTATGGCCTTGGACGACTACGTACATTGCTGGTTCTAGCGTTTGGTTTTTTTAAGCTTTACTATGGAAATTTTGAACAAATAGTAAAGTGGGATAGAAAAACGAATCTCCCCAACTCCAGCCCAACGTACTTATGACCCTGCTTCGGCAAATTAGAAACATAGAGCCAATCTTGTTTTGTGTGCTCCCGCTCCCATTATTTTGAAGCAAATCCAGATAATCCTGTCCCTTTCATCTACGGACACTTTCGTGTGGATCTCTGAATCTTTAGCAGGAGAAAGAGGTTTTGCAAAACATAACCACAATACCATTATTCTACCTAAAAACAACTTCCTTAATGTTTGCAAAGAGGCGGTTAGCATTCAGATATCCTTGACTCGTTCCTATGTCTTTTGCAGGTGGGTGGTTTGAATCAGGATACGGATTCATGCAGGGCCTACACAATTACGGTTGTTTGCTTTGTGCCTTAAGACTCTTAACTTAGGATGCTTCTTCTTTCTTTAGCCTTTTTTCTTGTTATTTATCTATTAAAGAAACCAAGTTGTCTGTAGAATGTCCCACATTCTGGATTTTGATGATTGCAGCCTTGTGTGGTCATTTACCGTTTCCTCTGTCCGCCATATTTCCTTAAACTGATACTCTAGCTATACGTAGGAATTTAAAACTGAGATTGGCCTATTAGTCCTAGTCTGAGGAAGATATTTGAAAGGATTATAAATCAAGTCATGACTCCCCCCACCCCCGTTCCATAACTAATAAGAGAGACAATCAGTGTTGCATCCCTGATCCAAACTGGGAAACCTCACCATCGATCCCTAGAGAAACTCATTATTTTGTATCTATGACACATTTGGATTTCTGGGTTTGGTTTGGTTTAATTATTGTTGGCTTTCCTGGAAAATAGGACTGTTATGACCTGAGTGGCAAGCGGAAGGCTTTCGTCATGTGTGTGGAGAAGAACAGACCCGGGGCTCACCGGGACGTCATGCTAATGACCGAATGGCTTGGCCAATGCCAGTTTGAGCATACTTCGTGCATCGATCCAAACAAAATGGTAAAAATAAAAAACAATGAGGAACCTAACTTGGATCTTCCAATTTTCCTTTCTTTTTTAAAAAAATGGGTTTTAACACCTGGTAAGAATCAGGACCTACCTGCTGCTCAATGACATATGTGTCCTGATAAAACTCTTGATGCTTTTGTAATTTTACGTGTGCGATACCCTACCTCCCCTTCCAGTCAGGCAGGGACCTCTTGGGCTCCAGTCTTGGCTAGGGCCCTGCAGTTGAAGAGGGGAGGGAACCCCAGAAGGCATCCTTGGCAAGATGGGCAAGGGGGCCAAGGACAAGGTGGAGTCTGGAGTAGGCAAGTTCCAGAGCATTTAGGAGCAGGAAAGACCAAGGAAACCCCTTTGAGAGGTCATCAGGAGGCAGGCCAGAGGGATTCCAGCAGCATGAGTCTTTGTGGGACTCACTTGGAACCCTGGGAGAAGCGTGGGGAGGGAGCCGATAGCACTGTGGGCAGAATTGTGTTGTGACTTAACTAGATTGTACTGAAAAAAATAAGGTGGAAGAGGATGGTGGGAACTCCATTTGATCTCTTTGACCTTAGCTGAGACATGACTCAGACCTGCCCTTATTTAGGGACAGTAACATAGGAAAGCCCTTCTTAGATCCCAGGAGTCACTGCTAATGAATGTCAAGGAACAGCATAGCATGGGGTTGTGGATGCCACACAGGCTGCCTCGGCTGGAATCCTGTCCCTTGCTAGTTGTTACCTTAAATCTGGTTCTCATCTGAGGGTGACTTGTCCCCCTCATTTGGCCATATCTGGAGCCATCTCTGGTTGTCACAACTGGAGGGTGCTACAATGCCCAGAACAGCCCCCACAGCAAAGAATTTTCTGGCCCCAAATGTCCTTTCCCCAAGGATTGGACCAGAATCTCTTCATTTTGCATGGTTTTTAATCCTGTCCTTTTCATTCAAATGGCAGAAACTGCCAATGTTCTTTTAGTTTATGCTCCTCAGGGTCTTAAGTGGCTACTTTTCCTGCATCCTGGCAACGTTTATAAATATTTAGTAATGTCACTGGCAAAAGTATTTCATGGTTCGGAGTTTCGTTTTTCCGATTCTTAGTTTGGTTAAACATCCTTTGGCCATTTTTTTCCTTCTGTAAATTATCTGTTCTGTCTTCCTTCGCCCTTTCTCCTACTGGGTGGTCTTTTTCTTGTTCTTATAGTTATTTTCCTGGATATTATTCATTTACAAACGTACTGCAGATATGTTTCTCTTACCCTGTGACTTGATTTTTTGTTGTCCTAAGTCATATGGAAGTCTTTTAATTTTTTTGTGAGTAAACTCGTCAGTCTTTCTTGTCAGCTTCTTGTTGTTTGTGTCTTGATTAAACCCCATGACTTCCCAACTTAGAAAATGCTTAAATTATTTTTCTCTATAGCTTAAGGTTTTCCTTTCTACTCTGGAATCTTATTTTTGGAACAGTGTGAAGTAGGAAGCCTCACCTTATGTCCAGATGGATAGTCTGTTGTCTCAACATTTATTGAATAATGTGTCCTTCCCCCACATACTTAAAACTCTGCCTTTATTGTGAAATAAATTCCCATATATAATTCGATTGGTTTCTAGAATCTAAAATATTCCATTCATATATTTGTTTATACCTAAGCCAGTATCTCCCTGTTTCATTCACCATGATTTTTAAGGACATTTTGATGCCTGATAGGGCTATCCCTCCTCTCTCTCTCTCTCTGTCTCTCTCTCTCTTTTTTTTTTTCTTATGAATATGCTTGGCTCTTCTTGAGGATTGTCTCCTCTGTGACCTGGAGAATAATCTGGCTAATTTCCACTGAAACCCTTTGGGATTTTGATTGCCATGACATTGAATTGAGATTCATTTGGAGTGAATCAGCAAATCAGTAGTATTAAGAGAAGCGTGGGCATGTCACGGTTTATTGTCGCCTCTTCCCTAAAGCTTTATCCTTTCTTCATTTAGGTTTATTCCTAGGTAGTGTCCTAGTTTGGGTGTGACCGTGAATGGGACCCCCTTTTCTGTTATGGGGTTTAAAAGATTGTTGCCAGGTAACCGGAGTGGGGGGTGGGGGGAGAGGATCTTTGATCTTTGTGAGTTAATCTTGTATCCAGTCAGCTCACTGGCCTCTGGTTCCAGTAGTTACTTGGTTGATTATTTCGTATTTCTAGAAAGTCATGATATGTGTAAAAAATGAGTTTTGGCTCTTTGTTTACCGTATTTAGACTTCATTTCACTTTTACGTGCTTTATTGAAGGGACTGGAATCTTGGCTACAAGGTTTACGGGAGCAGTGATGGCCGCCATTCCCGTCTTGCGTTTCTCTCTAGGGGGCTTGATTCTGATGACGCCTCTCCATAGGTTCTGGCAGGTTCGCTTAACCGACTGCACCACCCAGGCACCCCGAGGGCATTAATTTTAGAAAACAATAACTTTATATGTTAAAATAAGTTAATAATATAAAATTTACATACACTAACCCTTTGGGGAGCTATCATTATGTTGTTTTTTTTTGCAGTAGAGAATCAGAAATGCCCTAATTCTGTTAAACAAGAACCAATGGCACAAACAGAAATTACGGGAATTCTGAGAGCAGCCAAAAGGGAAGGGACAAGTTCAGGAACTGATATTTACCTCATACGAACCCTGCCTGAGATGTAGTTATTTTCGTACTTGTCATATCCTCGGATTGCCTACTGAAAAGAACCATCTCCGGCATTTCTGATTTTACTTCCCTCCAGTTATTTTGAATATGTGATCCTATTTTACAGGAGTTACTTGGGAAAATATCATCATTTCGGGATGGACTCAATGAAATTAAGGATGATGTTGGCTGTTGCCTTGTTACTCTTATGTCCCACGGGGAGAAAGGCTTTATTAAGATGAAAGATGGTGAGAGAGTCAGCCTGGAGGACATTTTTGAAATGTTTAATAATAAAAATTGTCCGGCGCTTCAAGAGAAACCAAAGATCTTTATAATCCAGGCCTGCAGAGGAGGTGAGTGGAGACTTCTTGGTCCAGTCCTGTGTCTAGGGCATTCTCCTATGGATGACTGAGAAAAGAAAAAGAAGTTACAAATATTTATTTGTTCGTTTGTTTACGATCAGAGGCCCCTCGGCCGATGTGACTTTAGTTGTGTGGGGTGCTAGAGACTTTGGGCTGGGAGGAAGGGACAGAAGGGACACTTACCTGGGATGGAATCATTAACTCTGGCTGAGGAATGGTCCCAGTCACTCACATCACGGGGTAGGCCAGGGAGCCTCAGATCTGAGAGAGATGTGTGCACTTTCCAAGGGCCATCCCGCCGTCCATGTGATGCCAGGCGACCTGCGGGGCCGATATCTGACTTCCGTAGCTTCTGTGGCTATTCCTCCCTCTTCTGGAGGTGCAAGCTTGTTGGGACGTTGATTAAGGGTTCCTGGTGTCAACGGTGCATTACTGTAGTGTGTATTTTTGTTCTCCAAAAAATAGAGAAAAGAGATAATGGTGTTGAGACAGACGATGAACCCATGGAGTCTGATGACGTATCTGAGAAGAGGAGGCTGCCCACGTTCAGTGATTACTTCATCATCTATCCTACCCAGGCAGGTGAGACAGTGAGGGTAGATGCCAGTGACACACACTTTCTTTTTTTTTTTTAATTTTTTTTTTTTCAACGTTTATTTATTTTTGGGATAGAGAGAGACGGAGCATGAACAGGGGAGGGGCAGAGAGAGAGGGAGACACAGACTGGGAAACAGGCTCCAGGCTCTGAGCCATCAGCCCAGAGCCTGACGCGGGGCTCGAACTCACGGACCGCGAGATCGTGACCTGGCTGAAGTCGGACGCTTAACCGACTGCGCCACCCAGGCGCCCCATGACACACACTTTCTTCCAGAAGGTTTAAGTTATTCGTGATGATTCTCAGAATCTTTTTTTTAAAATTATTTATTTATTTTTTTTTAAAGAGAGAGAGAGAGAGAGAGAGAGTGTGAGTTGGGGAGGGGCAGAGAGAGAAGGAGACACAGAATCCAAAGCAGGCTCCAGGCTCCCAGCTGTCCGCACAGGGCCCGACGTGAGGCTCGAATTCACAGACCGTGAGATCATGACCTGAGCTGAAGTCGGATGCTTAACCGACTGAGCCACCCAGGCCTCCCTTAAATTATTTGTGCCTTACTAATTGACATCTAGAAGGAGAATCTTTTGTTAACCTCTCCATCTCCGTTTACAAATGTTCCCACTTTTTAAATTGTTTTTTCAACATTTTTATTTTATTTTTGGGACAGAGAGAGACAGAGCATGAACGGGGGAGGGGCAGAGAGAGAGGGAGACACAGAATCGGAAACAGGCTCCAGGCTCTGAGCCATCAGCCCAGAGCCCGACGCGGGGCTCGAACCCACGGACCGCGAGATCGTGACCTGGCTGAAGTCGGACGCTTAACCGACTGCGCCACCCAGGCGCCCCACAAATGTTCCCACTTTTAGAGATGGCAGGTTGGCATCTCTAAACAAAAGAAACAGATCATTCTTCCAGGAACGCACAGGCCCCCGAGCAAAGTATTGCATGGTGAATGAGATGGTTGGCTCTTCTGTGAAAAAGATCTTGGCCCAAAAGCTAGTTCTTCCACTTAGTATATTTGAGACCTTCAGTATTTTTTAATTGCTAGCTATGTTAGTTTCTTCATGTAAAACGGGAATGATAGAATTCACTTATGTCTTTGGGATGTTATATAAATTGAATTCTATAAAGCAGATGTGCTTATCATAATTAATGGCATAGTGAATACAAAAAAAAAGAAATTAGATACTATTACTACTAATATATTCTGCTAATAATATTATCATCAGTGTTACTAATACTATTATTGATAATAAGTTAAAGTCCAAAAGAATCTGTGTATGCGAGGGTGGACTTGATTCACTTGTGAGGGGAAACAAAAATGTTGGAGAGATAGAATTAAGGGGTCCAGGACATTTCTTTAGGTTTTTTTTTTTTTTTTAGGCTTATTTTTATTTAAAAACAAAATGTTTGTTGGTTTATTTAGAAAGAGCGAGAGCACATGCGAGTAGGAGAGGGGCAGAGAGAGAGGGTGATGCAGAATCTGAAGCAGGCTCCAGGCCCTGAGCTGTCAGCACAGAGCCTGATAATGGGGCTCGAACTCATGAACTGCGAGATCACGACCCAAGCTGAAGTTGGACACTTAACTGCCTGAGCCACCCAGGCACTGCTTTATCTTGACTTGAAAAGAGGATTAAAGTAGCTTGCAAATATATATATATATATATATATATATATTCAATCTCTATGTGGAATTTGATATAAAATGTGACCGAAGAAATGCAGGCAAAGGAAACTAAGGGCCACCACTTAAAATGAAACCATCCTTAGTGGTAAGATGCGAGAAACTTCCCCACTAGGGTTAGACGAAAGATCTCACTCCTTGGTTGTTTCTCCAAGAGAGATGAACGCATGTGGCCTCACAGAGACTGGCACACAGAAGTTCATAGCAGCTTGATTTGAAATAGCCAAAGACTGAAAACAACCCAAGTGACCATCAACAGGTGAGCGAATAAACAAATCCTGGTGTGCCCCACGTGGACTACCAGTCAGCGATAAAAGGAAATGAGCTCCTGATATAAACTAACTGCAGAATTATTATGGAACAGTTCAGGGTCAAGGCGAGAAACCTCAAGCTCCAGTTTTATGGAACAAATGAGTTTTATGACTGCTGGACTGTATATACATTTAAGGGCTAGAGACTCAGTACTGAACAGAAGAACTAAAACTCTCTGCCTCCACGGAACTTCTGCACTAGTGGGGGAGACAGACGAGAAACACAGAAACTATATGTTGTGCTACTTTACGATACCATTTATATAAAGCTCTGAAACAGGCAAAACTAATCTGTGGTGTTAGAAGTCAGGATACTATTTGCCCTCAGCGCTGCAGAGTGTTGGGGGTGGTAATGACCAGAGGGGGCAAGGAGGGGACTTCTGGAATGCCGGCATCATCTTGTTTCTAGATGTTTCTAGTTATGGGGTGTGTTCACTTTATGAAAGTTTATGGAGCTCTTCTGTACCCCTAAGGCTTTGCACACTTTGCTATGGGATGGTTCTCTTTCAGTGAAATGTTTACCAAAAATAAATAAAATAAAATAAAATAAAATAAAATAAAATAAAATAAAATAAAATAAAATCTGTTAAATGCTGATAAGTGCTATGGAGAAAAATAATGCAGGGATGAGGGTTATAGGGAGTATCGAGGGAGAGGAGTGGAGATGGCCGTTTTAAAAAAGAGATGTGTAGAGATGTCCCCATGGAGCAGCTGATTGTTGTGTGGACATTTGAGGGACATGAGATGTTTGAGAGAACTTGTGACATAAGAATACTTAGGATATAGGGACGCCTGGGTGGCTCAGTCTGTTGAGCATCCGACTTCGGCTCAGGTCACGATCTCACAGTTTGTGAGTTCGAGCCCCGCATCGGGCTCTGTGCTGACAGCTCAGAGCCTGGAGCCTGCTTTGGATTCTGTGTCTCCCTCTCTGTCCCTTCCTGCTTGTTGTCTCTACGTCTCTGTCAAAAATAAATCAACAGGAAAAAAAAGAATACTTAGTATATAACAATAATAAAAATTCTATGTATACACAGACCACTAGAATAGAATAGAGAATGTACACGCAGAACCAGATATGCAGGACAACTAGGTATGTGACAAGCCATCACCAATTAGTGTTGAAAAAATAGGCTGTTCAATATGTACTGCTAGGAAAACTGGCTTCTCCGTGGGAGAAAAACTAAAAAATTATTTCTTGGCATAGGGTTTGTTGTATCTTTAATCACGTGAAATGTCCAGTAAGTCTATAGTAATGCTCCTTTTATCTCTAATATTTGTGGCTTCCTTCTTTTGATCTTGGTCAGTCTTGCCAGTGGTTTCATTAAGAACCTATTTTTAGGGGTGCCGGGCTTAGCATCTGGTTAAGCGTCCGACTTCGGCTCAGGTCATGATCTCACGGTTTGTGAGTTCGACCCTGAGTTGGGCTCTGTGCTGACAGCTCGGAGCCTGAGTGGAATTCTCTCTCTCTCTCTCTCTCTCTCTCTCTCTCTCTTCTTCTCTCTCTGCCCCTCGTGGGATTTTCTCAATCTCACTCTCTCTCTGCCCCTTGCTCACTTGTGCCCTCTCTCTCTTTCTCTCAAAAAAAAAAAAAAAAAAAAAAGAACCTATTTCTGGTCTTGTTCATTCTCTCTAGTATAGGTTTTTGATTTCGTTAATTTTGATTTCATAAATTTTCATTAAAATTTCCATTTTTCTTCATTTGGGGGTTTATTCTACTCTTCTTTTCCCGACTATTTTGGTTAGATACTTGGCTCATTATTTTCTCTCTTTTCAAAAAATAAGCATTAAAAAAAATTTTTTTTTAACATGTATTCATTTTTGAGAGACAGAGCACAAGTAGGGGAAGGGCAGAGAGAGAGGGAGACACAGATCTGAAGCAGGCTCCAGTCTCTGAGCAGTCGGCACAGAGGCCTACACAGGGCTCGAACTCACAAACTGTGAGATCATGACCTGAGCCAAAGTCAGACACTTAACCTACTGAGCCACCCAGGCATCCCCAAAATATAAGCATTTTCAAATAATCTCCTCTGAGTACTGCTTTTACTGTATCCCTCACATTATAACATGTAACTTTTTAAAAAGTGTTTATTTATTTTGAGAGAGAGAGAGAAAGAAAGAGAGAGAGAGGGGGAGAGAGAGACCCTCCCTGATCTCAAGCACCAAACTGTGAGACCGTGACCTGAGCCGAAATCAAAAGTCGGTCACGTAACTGACCGAGCCACCCAGGTGCCCCAGCTATTAAGATATTAATACTGAGCTTGGAACTAACTACTTTAGTAAATGGATCTCTTAGGTATTTCTTTTGGCCTAGGAGTGCTGTGAAAAAATTACTGAGACACTAAGGGCACCATGAACTGAGAAAGTTTGGGATCTTCTGCCCAGAGGAATCTCCTGCACATGTATATACATGGACAAGATGACCGACTGTCCCAGTTTGCCTGAGATGGAGGGGTTTCCCGGGACTGGACTTTTCAGTGCTAATACCAGGAAAGTGATGAATGGGGCTGAGTCGAGCACTCTACTCTGGGCACTCCTTTGAAGTTGCTTAGTGGGGCAAATGAAGGGGCAGGAATCTAAAAGCCACTGGGAGTGGTATATTCATACTGTAGGATACTGTGCCGCAGTTGGAAAGAATCATCATGGTGAAGTTTCAAATGCAACAGTTACTGAAAATAAGACAGCTGTGGGGCATTTGGGTGGCTCAGGTTGTGATCTCACAGATCGTGAGTTTGATTTCTTGGGCGTGGGATGAGGCGGGAGGGAGACTTTGATGGATTCCTTTTATAATTTGAATTGTGAACCATTTGTGTTTGAGTCCATTTTTTGTTGCTTTTTGGATTCCACATACAAATGAAATTATATGGCAGGTCTTCCCTGTCCGGCTTATTTTACTTAGCAGCATACCCTCTAGTCCATCCATGTTGGCAAGATTTCTTTCTTTTTTATGGCTGAGTAATATTCTCTTGTGCATATATGTGTGTGTGTGTGTGCATGGGTGTCCATGTAAGATAAATATACATCTATATTTTTATCTACTCGTCTACTGATAGATGAATTGTGAACCATTTGAATGTATTATCTATTCAAACAATGGATTTAATCACGGCTTGACTTTTGGCTAAGATCAAGGGCAAAAAAGGTGGATTTAAAACATTTTAAAGTTATCCTCTTTTAGAAAGTAGATTTCAACAAACTTCGGGCTTCCGACATCTAGTTCACCGTTGAAGTTTATAGCAGCTACCTGACCCCTGTGAGTTCTAGAGTCTGTCCCTCCTGGCCTGTGACCAAGCCATCTCACCTATATATAAGAGAAGCTATAAAGTGTTCATGTGTTCATTGGCTACTTGTTTTCAGTCTTGTGAGTGATTGGAGCTCTTGTTCTATGGCCAGAGTCATCATCTAATGCAATGTTGGGGGAATCCCGGTCCTGATGACTTTTTAATTTGACCCTGTTTGGTAAATCTGCGGAAATTCACTAGCTTTCAGCCCAAGTCTAAAGTTCTCCGTTTTTACTCATCAGACTCATTTTTTTGTGGCCTAGAGTCTGTCCTGAGGACTGAACCCGTGGCCATGGACGACAATAGCTGATTATTTTCAAAGTGACAAGAAATGTATAATCTTTCATTTAATAAGATGCTTGGCAGCTACACTGATTTTCGCTCTGCTGACTGGCACATCCTCCACGGGGTTGCAGACCATGTTAGGTTAGAGGCTTTCAAATGTTATTTGCCACAACCTACAGGAAGAAAGAGCTATTGTGTTGCATCAAATCTAATGCCTTGATTGTAAGACATACCATTATTTTGTGTCCTCAGGGAGCTACCAATTAATTACTCTGTGACACGGAAGAGATTATATAACACATCCAGATTTCAGAGATGCCTAAGTGGGGGGGGGGCCCCCAGAAAACTTCAATATTAGAATTGATAAAATCTACACTTCATTATAGTCTATCACATATATTTATGTAAAAGTATAAATACACATGTAACACTAGTTTTATAAATTATAGCTACCCTTGCTGCATTGATGTACTTTAATATTTTCTACTATATCCCATTTTATCCCATTTTCAAAAAAGGCAGTTTCATTTTTTTTAATTAATTAATTAATTAATTTTGAGAAAGTACAAGCGGGGAAGGGGCAGAGAGATGGAGAGACAGAATCCCAAGCATGGGATGAGCCATGGGGCTTGAACTCCCAACCATGAGATCATGACCTGAGCGGAGATCAAGGGTTGGATGCTTAACTGACTGAGCTGCCCAGGCGCCCCTAAAAAATACAGTTTCAGTATGCTAAATTGATTTGTTGGCTGATAATTGGGCCGCAACCTGCAGTTTGAAGAACACTGGATGGATTGTCAAACATCGTGATGTGGTGTTTCTAACTCATATTTACTCCAAGAGGGACAATACTGAAATTGCTGTATGGTTCCTATACTAAACAGATACGTTTTGTGGATTTGTTTACAACTTTATGGAGATATAGTTGAAGTATGAGCTGTACATATTCCACGTGTACCATTCGAACAGATGGAAGTAGTGTTCATGACACCATCACCATGATCAAGATAAGCAAATATTGCCGTCACCGCAAAAAGTTTTCTTCATGTTTGAATCTGTCCCAACCTCCATCCCCATCCCTGAGTCACCACGGTTGTGTTTTCTGTTACCACTGATTAGATTATATTTTCTGGAATTTTATAGGACTAGAATTATATAGCATGTAGGTTTCCTCCCTCCCTCCCTCCCTCCCTTCTTGTCTTCTTCCACTCAGCATAATGGTTTCGGGTTGTACCCATGTCGTTTTGTATATCAGTGGTTCATTCCTTTTTATTTCTGAGTGGTATTTAGTTGTGTGAATATAACACAATGTTAACACAATGCGCTCAGCCATTCACTTGTTACTGAACATTTAAGTTGTTTCTAGGTTTTGCTTATTACAGATGAAGCCACTGTGAACACACGTGTGTACATCTTTGGGCGTATGTTTTTGTTCTCCTTGGGTAAATACGAAGAAGTGGAATGGTTGGTTCACATAGTAGGTGTGTTTGACTTTTAAAGAAACTGCCAAGTTGAAAATTCTTTTTCAATGTGGTTGTATTGTTTACATTTCTGCCAGCAGCGTATGAGAGTTCCAGTTGCTTCACATCCTCATTATCAGTTGGTTTGATCTGTTTTTAAATTTTAGACAGTCTGATGGGTATAGAATAGTATCACCTTGTAGTTTTAATTTGCATTTCTTGGAGGCCTAGTGATTATCTTTTCCCGTATGTGTTGTCCTCTCACATATCTTCTTTTGCTTAATGTCTGTTCGTGTGTGTTGTCCAATTTTTTGTTGGGTTGTTGGTTTTCTTATGAAGTTCTAAGAATTATTTTCTTTTTAAATTTTTTTAAGTTTATTGATTTTGAGAGACAGAGGAGGGGCAGAGAGAGAGGGAGAGAGAGAATCCCAGGCAGGCTCTGTGCTGTCAGCACAGAGCCCAAAGTGGGGCTCGAGCTCACAAACTGGGAGATCATGACCTGAGCCGAAACCAAGAGTCGGACGCTTAACCAACTGAGCCGCCCAGGCACCCCTGAGAATTATTTATATATTCTGGATACAAGTTCTTTGCCTGGTATGTATTGCAAATATTTCTCCCAAACTGTGGCTTGCTTTTCATTTTCTTAATAACGTGTTTCAAAAAACAAAAGTTTTTAATTTCGATGAAGTCCAAATTAGCATCTTTTTCTTTTGTGGCTTATGCTTTTTGTGTTCTAAGAAACCTTTGCCTATATTGAGATTGCAAAGGTGTATCCATGTTTTTTTTCTGTTCCAACCTAGATTTATTATCAGAGGGTACGGTTTTGATATTCCCATCAAATTTCCACACTAAAAAAAGACACGTTTCATGTTTTTTACTAACTACTAATAAAAACAATTCCACTAAATTTTTTTGAGGACCCCAAAATAAATTCTATACTGATGTATTTGGGGGGGTATTTAGCTTAAGATCCTATAGCAAAAGTCAGAAATAAAAAAAAAAAAATAGATGGGGCACTTGGGTGGCTCAGTTGGCTGGTCATCTGACTCTTGATTTCAGCTCAGGTCATGATCTCATAGTTGGTGAGTTTGAACCCCACATTGGGCTCTGCACTGATAGTGCGAGCCTGCTTAAGATTCTCTCTCTCTCTCTCTCTCTCTCTGTCTCTCTCTCTCACTTCCCCCACCTTCAAAAATAAATAAACATTAAGAAACATAGAAAGAAGGGATAAATGACGGAAATATGGCAAAACGATAACTGTTGAATCTGGGGGATGATCATATGGGAGTTTGTTAAACTTTGCTTTCTCCTTTTGTGAATATTTTAAAAGTTTTATTTTAAAAATTGATTGATAGAAGAGAATTGCCCTCTTGAGGGGTTACATGCTGTTGGTCACAGGAGTCCCCTGGGAGGCTCAGTGCTTCCTTTTTTTGTGTCTGTGTCTCTTATGGACCCAGGCCCACTCCTATTAATACAAGAATGCTTCCGTATTCTCAGTTCAAAACCATTTTACAGGTTTCACTATGGGTAAAAGAAAAGTTCGGTGCAACCAGAGGAGGAAAACACATGAAATATTTTCACTTTGTAGATCACGTTGCTTTACGGCACCCTCGCACGGGCTCGGTGATGATTGAAGCGATGGCTGAGGTCTTTAAACAGCATGGAAATAAGTGGCACATCGCTGACTTTTTCACCAAAGTAAGTAGATTCTAAGTGAACACGTGCTTCATTCATGTACTTGATCGGAGCATTTTCATGAGGTTGGCTTTACCCATGAAAATAGGAGAGATACTGAAAAGTTGCTTGGAAGTGATGGGCCGATCATGACTTTCAATGACCGTAGCATTCAGAAAACATGGTTGAGCCACCTGCCAAGGGAAACAGAATGACACCTTCCGTTCCTTGCTAATAGAAGGGCATTGGATATTAGGTGAGCTTTAAAGACCCTGCCTGCTGTGTAGCCCACCATGGCAGCCAGCTTTGGCCCGACTCAGCACCCCTAGAGAGGGCAGAGCCTTAGGACATCTCTAAGGACAGACTCCAGCTCACATTTGTCTCCCCAGCTTGTAGCCCATAGTAAACATTCACTGAATGAACACGTGCTCGGTAATGGCGGTGGATTTGCATACGAACCCTAGTTTGGAGAATGGCCCAATTATTGTAGTTTATCATATCAGGATTGAAGAGGTTTACGCCCACAGAGAGCTAATGAGAAGAGATCAGAGAAGCGCCCAGTAACAGCGAGGCTAACATCGATTGCGTGGCCCACTCCATGCCAGTTACCATTCTCTGCGCTTCCCAGATACGAATCCAGTTAAGTTTTCCAACACCCCTCAGGGACCTCCTGGGATTCACATCCCCTGTGACAGATGGGGGCGAGTCGGTGGCCGAGCTGGCACCCTAGCCTGGGCAGAGTGCTTCTAGAGTTCATGCCCTAATCACAATTACATATGAATTACTCCACACCTGCCCAAGGTATGGTAACTATTTTTGTTTCTTTAAAATAGAAAGATTTAATTTTAGTAATTTACATATGATGCTTAACAGCCCTTCAAACTCCTTCTCACCTCATTTGAGGTCAGAGTTGGGTGGGGGTGGGACGTGAAAGGGAGGGACCACAGACAATTTTGACACCCATTCCAACCATATGCCCGAGTATCTTCTATTGCTCAATTTCTCTGAGAAAACAGTTTCTTGTCAGCTTCTCAGCAATGTTATAATAAAGACAGATTTGGCCAACTGTAAATGGAAATCCATCGTAGCTAAGGCTAGTTGAAAAATTGGTTGGCTGACTGACGTTCATTAAGCCTTTACTGAACACCCTTTATTTTTAAAGTGCTTGCTGAGTAAACACTGGCAAAGAAAAAAAAAATCCATAAATGAGCATGATGGGGCCTTTGCATTAAAGGCCCTCACGGCCCAGTGACATGGAAGGGTGGCTGATGTGCTCACAACCAACCCTGGGATTATAGGGCCACGGGGTGCTTTGGACATAACATAACGCAACCCTTTCATTTTACGGCAGGTTCTCTTGCCTACTAATCCCCAGGGGCAAGTTGAGACCAAACCCAGGTCTGTGGACCCTGGAGTCCAGAGAGCTGCATTCCAGGCACTTGGGGGGGCCATGCTCCTTCCACCGCCATTTGCATATTGCTTTCCGAAATGCATAGAATTCTGCCATTTCCCTCCGTAGGGTTGACTAAAAGGCTTTCGCTCAGGGCTTTTGAACAGTCTGTACTTTAATCTTCCAGGTGAATAACAGAGTGGTGCACACTGAGTTTCATCTACACGAGGAACCCATAAAAGTGTCACTTGTCATGGAATCGACTTTAACTAAATCTGTGTACTTTTGACGTCGGGAGGATGAAAAGCTAAGGGCTGCTTTATAACTGACGGTGTAAAGAACGGAGAGCGTCTGTAGCGCGGTTCGAATGGTTATCCTTTGGGGTTATTTCCGTCACCAGTTGTACTTCTCCAGTTTGTTTTGCATATATGTGTATTTTTCCAAGATTGGGCCACGTATAGTTGGCGCTTGTAAATAATTTGACTTCTTTGAAAAGATCACTGTTTTTGAAAATGGGCTTTCCTGAGCTGTTACCAAAACAGGGAAGCCCAGCTCGATTTGTGGACCATTTTTAGAATGTGCTTCCCTTACTGATGACACTCCACCCTCTCCTACTTTGGTGCTGGCGTTCATCCTCGTTTTCCTGGCTTAGTCTTCAAGAGCTGTCTCTGTGTAGTCCTGTCCTGGCTCGCCCGATTTCCCCCATGTTGTTGTCTGCAGCCAGACTCGTCTCCTTTTTGACTCCATAAGCCATTCTCGAGTCTGACCCGGGTGTCTTCGTTTGTACTTTGTTGCCCTTGACGCCTCGTGTTTCCACCCGCCACCCATTCCCCAGCTTCTCCCTTGCTGCGCGGTACCTCTGAATGCTGTTTTCTCTGCCTGGGATGCTCTGTTCCACTCCAGTCCTTTCCGCCCCTCCGGATTTGGGTCAAGCATCCTTTGCACGGGAAAGTTTTTCGCCAAGGCCTCGTGCCAGGTCAGCTCTTCCCGAGTGCTCACAGACCGAGTGCTTTTCTTCTGCAGCATTTAGCACCGCTGTACTTAAAGGACTGTGCAGTGGCCACGAATCTCTCTCCAGTTCAGTCATAAGCTCCAAGAGGCAGAGGCTGTGTGTCTCATTCATTGCTGTATCCCAGCTTCCATCGGTGCCTTAAGACAGAGAGAAGCGATGTGATGAATGTTTGGTGAATGACTAGTCTCTGTCTTTTAATTGTTTTGTCCATTCGCCAGACCTCGCCTCATTACCTCTGTGCATCTGGCCACCTTCCGGCCATCCCCACCTGGCTGGTTGTCCTGTGGCGTCTTTAACTCCCTAAATTGGAAGTCAACCTACATTTCCCCTAAATCTCTTTACAAAACCCATCCCATTGTGAATAATCCTCTGACTCCCCACTGCCTGCGGAATATACTCAGATTGCCCTAGGAGAATATTCCAAGTCCTTCTCTGTCAGGCCTGTACTGCCCGTTTGTCCTGGGTCTTGATCACACAGGATGATTTGTCCTCCCCTCAGGCATCCCCTCTCACAGAATCAGGCTTGTGGGTTAATGAATGTTGAATGAATGCTCTTGGCTATGTTCATTGAACAATGAACTATGGTTCATTCTCTCCCTTCTGCCTGAAGCGTCCTTTGTTCTCACTGTGTGCTTTCTCTACACCACACATTCTTTAGGGTGCGGCTTGGGTCCCATCCCACCAGAAGGAACACTGTATGTAGACTAGCGTTTACTTAGAGTTCACAAACTCCGGGCCGAAGATGAGCTTTCATTGTGATTGTGTTCTCACTTTTCGTGTAACTTTGGACTATACTAAACCCTGGTTTCCACATCATAAAAGGAGACTTGGCTCGGCTGAGAATTCATCCAGTCACTGGACTTCCCTGAACTTTGGCCTCTTAATAAACTGTCCATGAATATGCTGCAGGTGTGGCTATTCCTGATCCTAGAGGTTCAAGCTGGCAGTTGTGTGAGACCATTGGGCCTGTATGAGGATACAGGTGTTCGGTGAAAATGCTCTGAAGACTGAGGGTCACGATGACTGAAGCAGCCCGGAATCTCCAGGCCGGTCCCCATTTCAGGAACAATTGTGTCCTTTTTAGTTAATGTGATTTTTCAAGTCTATATACATGTGATTTAATTTTGAAAACTTTTGAGTTTTGATGTTTGATATGTGACTTTGCTTTTTTTTTTTTTTTTTTTATAGACCATTAAAATGTCACCTTGGTTCATAAAATATGAACATCAGGTGAGCCTTCTCTGTTCATTTTGCATCCTGTGCCATCCTGGGACTCCAGGCCCAGGGACTCATTTCAGGGGGATGGCAGCAGCTAACACAGGCAATAGCTCGTTTCCTGAGGGAGGTTAAGTGACTAGTTCAGAGTCCCAGTGAGCAATGCAGCAGTGCATGAAATACATTCCAGTGCATGAAAATGCAAGACAAAAGGGCCAAGTGAGAGAGAAAAGTTATAAGACAGAATCCTTTCAACAAACAGGGCCATGCCAGTTAACTAAGGGAATGAATGAGCTTTGGGGCAAAGGAGGGAACAGTTATTTTGGAACATTGCTCAGGCCACGGCAGGTAAGACTCCTGGAGAGGACTGGAGCATGGCTGCACACCAGACGAACAGGTCAAGGAGGAGCAAGGAGGAAGTCAGGTCAGAGAGGGAGGTGGGAAGGTGCCCAAGATGAACTTGAAGCCTGGGGCCAACTTGGTGTCCTCCGTATTCTCTCGGCTGTAAACCAGAACAGGGTCTCCTCTAGCCATCCAATGACACATGAAGTGTATCCCCCCAAAACTACAGTCCCTACCACAATTTTGCATTTGGAAAAAAACTTAAGCTGAGTTTTTCTCTTTTTAAATATGAATGCCCAAGCTCAAAAGTTCGCCAAAGGAAATTCCGAGAGTTTTATTTAAAAAGGGCACAGGGGGAGGGGAGGGGGCGCCTGAGTGGCTCAGTTGGTTAAGCATCCAACTTCGGCTCAGGTCATGATCACATGGCTCTTGAGTTTGAGCCCCGAAAAGGGCTCTGTGCTAACAGCTCAGAGCCTGGAGCCTGCTCTGGATTGTGTCTCCCTCCCCGACTCTCTCTCTCTCTGTCTCAAAAAAAAAAAAACATTAAAAAAAAAAACAGGCACGGATAAAAAATGTTGCAGAAACTTGTGCAGACGACCGGGGACCCTGGAAGGTGGGGAGGACACTTAGCTGCTCGCTACAGATTTTCTTTGACAAGTGCCTCTTGGGCCATGGGCTCCCCACCGTGGTTTACTATAGTACCTTCTTCATCTTTGGACTTTTGTTGATTTCATTTCCTCACCAAGGATTTTCCTTACGCGGATTGGTTCTCAAGAGCAAAGTTGTTTTGTGAGAAAAATACTATTTTGTGGACAAACACCCAAACATAATTACAGTACAATGTCTTTTTTTTTTTTTTAAACGTTTTATTTATTATTGAGAGACAGAGAGAGACGGAGCATGAGCATGGGAAGGGCAGAGAAAGGTGGAGACGCCAAATCTGAAGCAGGCTCCAGGCTCTGAGCTGTCAGCACAGAGCCTGACACGGGGCTCGAGCTCATGAACTGTGAGATCATGACCTGGGCCAAAGCTGGTCACCCAAATGACTAAGCCACCCAGGCGCCCCAGTACAATGTCCTTCTTGCGACGAAGGAAGTAGTCCTGGGACTCCAGCGTGCATATGGGAGGGAGCTGTTGAGGTGGCTGGGGAAGACCCTCCAGAGAAGTCATGCAATACAGTGACAGAAAACTGCCCCCAAAGCCACCTGTTCTATTTTCCACATAGCTATTTTTTCTTTGGGAGCCAAAATGTCTCCAGATATTTTCACCAGTTTCTAAGGATGCTTAAAGCCATTCTGAAGTTTTCATTCCTTCTCTATCAGCTGCAATGGGGTTTTGTTTTTTTTAATTTTTTAACCTGTGTTCCTCAGAAAATTTCAAAAATGCTAAAAATGAGACGAAAAAAAACCGCACCCAGTTTCTCTACTAGTATATTAGTGGTTCTTAGCCTGGCTACACATTAAAATTACCTAGGGAGGTACTTATGAGAATCAGATTTTTTTAAGTCCTGGTAATGTAATATAGTTAATAATACCATATTGTGTATTTCACTGTTGCTAAGAGGGTAAAAGTTCTCATCACAAGAAAAACACACTTTTTGTAACTGGATGGTGACAGATTTTAACTAGATTCATTGTGGTGATCATTTCACAATATATACAAATATGTTTTATGGCAATACTTCACTTTAAAAAATCAGATTTTTGGAGTGCCTGGGAAGCTTAGCCAGTTAAACCTCTGACATCAGTTCAGGTCACTGCTGATGAGTTCGAACCCCAGCTCAGGCCCTCTGCCTCTGATTCTCTGTCCCCCTCTGCTTCTCCCCCTTTCCCCTCCTTCCCCCTCACCCGAGCATGCACTCTTAAAAAAAAAAAATAAAATAAATATATATATATAATATATATAATGTATATATAAAATACATATATATTATATATATATAATATATATATATCAGATTTTTAAAATCTGGGTTGGGCACATGTTTAATATTTTTTTTTTTCAACGTTTATTTATTTTTGGGACAGAGAGAGACAGAGCATGAACGGGGAAGGGGCAGAGAGAGAGGGAGACACAGAATCGGAAACAGGCTCCAGGCTCCGAGCCATCAGCCCAGAGCCTGACGCGGGGCTCGAACTCACGGACCGCGAGATCGTGACCTGGGTGAAGTCCGACGCTTAACCGACTGCGCCACCGGGCACATGTTTAAAAGCTCTCCACGTGATTCGCAAGTGCAGCAAAGATGGAAACCCAATACATAAGTTAGTAACTTGGCCGTCTCTTTACCATCATCTTTTAATGTGCAGGGCTTCAATTCTTTTTATTATTGAAGTTTAGTTAATACTGGCTTCAATTTTTTAAAATAATCTCCCCCACCCTGCAGGTCTTTAGTGGCTGCATAGTACTATATGAACGGAATGAATTTTTAATTACTAACCTATCGACATTGATTCCTTTTCCTCTAGAAAAAGAAACCTGCCATCTGTAGTGTTCTCCTTTTAAGTTTTTCAGGAAAATTTCCTGTAAGCGAACTTTCAAAATCTGAATTACGTACTGATAAATTGCTCTCCAAGAAATGAAAATAATTTCTCCGGCTTTTGTTGAACGAATACTTTGTCACGCTGTGCTCAACATGGCTCCCTACGTAAAGACACTTCAACTTACGACAGGGACCAGAAAGCCGATTCGGCCTCCAACTGCAGGTCCCTGATGAATTACAGCGGAGGTGGCCGCGTGCCGAGGAACTCCTTCGCGGCGCCGGAAAGCACTAACGTCGCAAAAGGCTCCGCTGGATTAGGCAGCCCATTCACCCTTCCGCTTAGCTTTCGCTGTCATTGGCTGGCAGCGGAGTATATAAAGACGTCACTTCCGGCCGCCGGCCTTTTTCCGCGCTACCCAGAGAGGGGTCCATACGGCGTTGTTTTGCGTGAGTCCCCTGTAGGGTTCCCGGTGTCCCCCAAATAGTCCCAAAGGACTTAAATAGCCTTCCGCTGGAGTGAGGGGTGCGAGGGCTGGGGATGGGAGCCAGCAGGCAAAGCGGGTCTATTTCCGGCTCCGCGCCCAGCCGCCCGCACGTGGCCGAACTCGGGCCCGCGGGTTCCCACAGTGTCCCCGGAGCGCGCGGAGGTCGTGCTGGAGCCAGGGCACCGGGTGAGGGTGCGGGCCGGGCTGCGGCTGGGCGGCCGTGGCGCAGCAAACAGGATCAGCGTACCGCGCTGCAGTTGCTTCGGACCCCGGCGTTCGGCCGGCCGTGAGCTCAGGCCCCGGTCCCGGTTTACGACAGCTATTTGGGCTGCTTGGTGTATCCCGTTCGCGTTAAGATACCTGGCAAGGGTTTGCAGAAAATCAGTTGTGACCGTAGAGAGAAATAATTGAGAAGCGCCCTGCCTTCAATCCGCTTGAAAATAAACTTGTTCGCATCTGGTTATTTTTGCTCATCGGTAACTCGACTCCCGGTTGCCCCCTGGAATGTTAAGTGGCAAATCACCGTTTTCATTTTGCTTAATTATTTGGGTGTTTTTCCCATCTCCACGCACTCAAGATGTGCCGCAATTGTGTAATGTGTGGGATTGGTCTGTTCTGTTGGGTCTTTTTCCATTACACTACTGTAAAAGGTGTGGTCCTTGGGCTGTGTTCAAATAGGTTGCTTGGCTCGCCAGGGTAGTTAGAATGCACCTGGTCCCATAACCCACTGAAATGAAATGAAAATAGCTGGATGGTTAACCATTGTTTTCCAGGTTCCCGTCGTAACTTAAAGGGAAACTTTCACAATGTCCGGAGCCCTTGATGTCCTGCAAATGAAGGAGGAGGATGTCCTCAAATTTCTTGCCGCAGGAACCCACTTAGGTGGCACCAACCTTGACTTCCAGATGGAACAGTACATCTACAAAAGGAAAAGTGATGGTCAGTTGTTGCTTTGATTTGGGAGGGAGGGCATTCCAACTAAGTAATAAATGAAACCAGATGTCTACATCGGAAGTAAGCTTTGAGACTTAAGTGAACGTAGGGCACCTGGTCAACTCAGCTGATACAGCATGCATCTCTTAATCTTAAAAAAAATTTTTTTTTAAATTTTTTTTTTGCAAAAAACAAAAGCGTACTGGTGGTTTTTGGCAGGACCGCTTTCTGGGCTCCAGTGCAAGAGTATGTCACTTGATAGTTTCTGGGACTTAGGTTGGGCCACGAAGGAGCTGTGAGATGTATAAATGATGAGGAAGCTCATTAGTTTATCTTCCATAGCGTCTTGTATTTCACAGGTACTGAAAGCAGGTTCATTTGAATTTTATTTTTTTTAAGATCTTTGTTTTTGAGTAATCTGTACTTAATGTGGGGCTCAAACTCCTGACCCCAGGATCGCATGTTCTAACTGAGCCGGTCAGGCGTTCCCTTCGTTCAACTGAATTCTGAGAGTAAAGTTGAGCAAGAGCTAAGACCTTAATGAGGAGGCTTGGAAGGTACTAGAAAAGGGAAGGTAGGTTGTGAAGACTTTGGAAGGTATGTTGGGCAAGGCAGTGCTTCGAGCTCAGATGGAGCCACTGAAGAACTTAAGCCTGGGGGTTGTGTGCTGTGAAGCAGTTTGGGGTGAAATCTGGCATTGAGACAGGTTGTAAGGAAAGTGGGGCTGGAGACCAGGAGGTGGGTGAGAACTTACAGGAATCTGGATGGGGCCTTGATGGAGGCTTAGGGCAGGAAAGGACCAAGAAGATGCACTTTGTCTACCGAATTAAGGCTGCACACTATTAAAGCTCAAGGTGGAGGCCAGCCTTGGCCGATGAACTTCTGAGTGTCGGAAGTGTGCTAGATAAATTGCAGGATTTTCGCTAACACCAGTAGAGCCTGCCTCTATGACTGGAGATTGATAGTACTCGCTGCCACATTCGGCCTTTTAGAACAAAGTCCACTTGAAAATTAAGTCTGGTACTACAAAGCTTTCTGCCATCACCTAGGTATCTACATCATCAATCTGAAGAGAACCTGGGAGAAGCTTCTGCTGGCAGCTCGGGCCATTGTTGCCATTGAAAACCCAGCTGATGTCAGTGTCATATCATCCCGGAATACTGGCCAGGTTTGGAAACAATATGCTTGGTTTTTAGAAATCTTGAATTGCCTGGATTCATTGTTTTTGGTTTACACGCTACTTGGCATCTGGTAGAATGTTGAGCTTTGTTTTTCCTGTGTGTTTTCTTGTGCCGCTAGGTACTGACATAATCCTGTAAAAATGGCTTATCACGTGTCTCTGTAGTCAGACCTTTCTCTTGACGAAGATGAAACACTGGGTCCAAGCTTTGGTGTCAACTCCAGGATTTTTCAGAAAGGTTTCCTAACAGGGTGCCAGTCCTCATCCAAGTCAAGCAAGAGTAGAAATCTTTGCTAACATAAATAACTTAGTTTTTGTAATAGCCAATGGGTAAAACTTGTATTGCCCCATTTCTGTTTTGACAATTCTGTTTTTCTGTGGAGAAAACCAGTGGATTCCTTAAAAATTGATTATGGTTGAGCCTTGCACAGCACGGTGGACTAGGGGCACCAACCCCAACGTGGTCAAAAATCTGTTTTAGCTTCTGGCTCCCCCAAAACTCAGCTGTTAATAGCTTTCAATACCTTTGGAAGCCTTACTGATAGCCTAAGTAGTCAATTAGCACGTTTTGTATGCTGTATGTATTACATACTGTATTTTAAAGAATAAGCCAGAAGGGAAAATACTGTAGAGTGCTGTTAAAAAAAACCACATGTAAGTGGCCCTGAAGAGTTTAAAACATGTGTTCAAGAGTCCACTACAGGGGCGCCTGGGTGGCGCAGTCGGTTGGGCGTCCGACTTCAGCCAGGTCACGATCTCGCGGTCCGTGAGTTCGAGCCCCGCGTCGGGCTCTGGGCTGATGGCTCAGAGCCTGGAGCCTGTTTCTGATTCTGTGTCTCCCTCTCTCTCTGCCCCTCCCCCGTTCATGCTCTGTCTCCCTCTGTCCCAAAAATAAACGTTGAAAAAAAAAATTAAAAAAAAAAGTCCACTACAGGAGGTTTAGCAAGGATTTCATTGACCCCAATTCTAATTTGAAAAAGATGTTTGACTTGGATTTTGACAGATGTTTAAATCGTGTAGTAAGACAGGTTCGTTTGTATTGTTTAGGTTGACCATAAAATTGATTGCCACGAACCGAAGATGTGTTTTGCGCAGGGGGTTATTCTCCAGAGGCTGACTTGTATCAGGACCCCTAGTTTGTTGCACGGTAGAAGACTTCAGGATTGCTGTAGAATGGACCCAGTGACCACTCTCATGGCTTTCCTCGGCAAAGATTTACTGAGCATCCGTATTGGGCAGGCAGTGTTGCAGGGGGCTTGGGATGTAGCAGAAAAACCGTAACTCTGCCTTTTTTAGGGATGCAGGAAATAAGTTTTACGGGGTAAAAAGGAAGGGTATGTTGCTGTGGTGCATAGGGTAGCTGCGATGGAATTCGGCCAGAGCAGAGAAGTGCTTATTGGTGTGTCGGGCGCTGTTGTGTGCTGTGTTGACTCGTCACGGCCCCGTGAAGAATGTGGAAGCATACGAGTGACCTGCCCGGTTCTTGAAACCAGCCGGTGGGAGTGGGGAGAGCATTCCAGACAGGATCAGAGGGTGGGGCGTGCTTACTGTTTCTGGGCCCCAGTTCTGCAAGTAGTTGTCGGGTAACGTGGAGGACAAAGAATTACTGGGTGTCTGAAGTGCTTTGATGTTTTCACTGTTGGAAGGGAGCCGCTTCGGCAGTTACAGACCCGGGTGTCGGCACACGGACGCTTGGGGGAGTTCCTGCGATGCCATTTCTTGAGCGCTGGTAACTCTCGATGTTCGTTCTTCAAGCGAGCTGTGCTGAAGTTTGCTGCTGCGACCGGAGCCACTCCTATTGCTGGCCGCTTCACTCCCGGAACCTTCACTAACCAGATCCAGGCAGCCTTCCGGGAGCCCAGACTTCTGGTGGTCACCGATCCCAGGGCCGACCACCAGCCTCTCACCGAGGCGTCTTACGTTAACCTGCCTACCATCGCTCTGTGTAACACAGACTCTCCTCTGCGCTATGTGGACATCGCCATCCCTTGCAACAACAAGGTAATAACGCTGTGACGTCACCAGAGCTCACGGGAGCGCTACGGAAACAGCTGGGCATTCCTCTGCACATTGTTAGAGCTTGGAGTTGAGGCTCTGGCCGATGAACTCACAAGTGTAGGTAGTGTGCTACACGAGGGGCAAGTCTTTCGCTAACACCACAAGGGTCTCTGGCCCAGTGAGTGGAGTTTGATAGTAATTCTTGCTACAAGTATAATTCGAGTGTGTCAGAACTTTAAGGAGAAATCATTTAAGTGGCGTGTGTGTTCGTCTGCTCTTCTCCGTATTTCTTAACTGCTTGGGCCTCTCGGGCATTACTAGGCCTTTCTGTTTTCAGAGCAACTGGATGAACTGCTATGAAATCCTAAAAAGGTGGGTTGCCTGTGATTCAAATTGGCCCGGTTTCCTGGGTCTCAAAACCCTGGTTCCGTGTAAGAATCCCCCAAAGAGATGTTTTAATAGCAGTATCCGTGTCCAGGCACTCACAGGTATTTCATTTCATGGGTGGAGTCTTGATAGTTGTGTTTTAATCCCCCTGGTTCCAGTGACCACCAAGATTGAGACGAATTTCTGGAGTGCTCTGTTAGAAGTACACTCTGCAAACCAAGAGACGGGTCTCCTGTCTCTTGGTACCAAGGACCTGGATGATGGGACAGATGGGTGGATGGGGGAAGGACGTGCTGTTGGGGATTGACCAAGCGTCACTTGTTAACACCTGGCGCTCCCGCAGGGAGCTCACTCGGTGGGTCTGATGTGGTGGATGCTGGCCCGGGAAGTTCTGCGCATGCGTGGCACCATCTCCCGTGAACACCCCTGGGAGGTCATGCCTGATCTCTACTTCTATAGGGATCCTGAAGAGGTAAGTTTGCTCCCCAAAGGCTTGTGGACACGTAAGTAAATCAGACCTCCTGGTTTGTGCTCCAGAAGTAAAATTTACTGGTCCCTGTACGCTTTGTCTTCACCAGATTGAAAAGGAAGAGCAGGCTGCTGCCGAAAAGGCTGTGACCAAGGAGGAATTTCAGGGTGAATGGACTGCTCCAGCTCCTGAGTTCACTGCTACTCAGCCTGAGGTCGCAGACTGGTCCGAAGGCGTGCAGGTGCCCTCCGTGCCTATCCAGCAGTTCCCCACTGGTACGGGTCCTGATGCTTCAGGCTGGTTTTCATCCCAGTGTGCTATATAGCTGAGCTGCTAACTTGACAGATTGTGGAGTTGGGGTGTTTTTGAAGTGGTTTGGCCTCCATTGTTTGTCCTTTGAAATGTGTATCTGGTGGGATTCAGGGCACGGTGCTGGGTGGGGGTAGGGTGACGAGAACACTGAAGGGGCCTGACTGTTCTTTGGTGTTTCCTTAACAGAGGACTGGAGCGCTCAGCCCGCCACTGAAGACTGGTCTGCAGCCCCCACTGCTCAGGCCACCGAATGGGTGGGAACAACCACCGAGTGGTCTTGAGCTGCTCTTCTGCGGAGAAGCAAAATGGAAATAAGGTTGACGGAAAATAAACCGTTTCTATAAGTTGGGTCCATGTCTGTCCGTTTTGCATTCCAAATCAAGATGCCTGGGATTACTTCAGGTCTTGATGTTCCTTTTACTTCTAAAGCCCACTCTTTTTTTTCTATTTTTTTAAGTAAAATTTTGTTTTTTGATCATTTATTGTCAAGTTAGCTAACATACAGTGTCTACAGTGGCTTTAGGAGTAGATTCCTGTGATTCACTACTTAACATACAGCACCCAGTACTCACCCCCGTGAAGTGCTCTCCTCAGTTCCTGTCGCCGCGCCCCCCCGCCCCAAACCCCCCACTTCCATCAACCCTCGGTTCTCTGTATTTAAGAGTTTCTTAGGGCTTGCCTCCCTCTCTGTAACTTAGTTTTCCTTCCCTTCCCCTGTGGTCTTCTGTTAAGTACCTGTCTTTGACTTAATTTCATTTAGCATAATACCCTCCAGTTCTGTTCACGTTCCAAATGGCAAGATGTCATGCTTTTTCATTGCCAAGTAGTCCGTTGTACGTATACACATCTTAAAGTCCACGTTAGTTAGAAGACAGTGCTGCTTTCTTGGGAGTTTCCCTGCACTTCCCTTTTGCGTAGGGAACAGCTGTTGTGAAAGCAGATTTAAATAATTGTAAATAGGTGGTAACCCTGGAAATATTTTTCCCTAGGTCCGACCCAGTATTCTTGTATTACCATCTGCGTTGGTAAATTGTGTCGAGTCAGTTCTGAAGGAAATTGATTCTCCGTCACCACCCTGCTGTTGTGCCAGTTACGCAGCCAAACCTTGGATAACATCTGGCATTTGAAAAGCCTGCCTAGGGCCCGGGTGGGATGCCTTCTACTCTGGAGCCACCAGAGGGCCCCCAGCCTGTCACCAGGTCAGCTTGCCTACAGGTTCTAGGAGGGTTTTATGGGTGTATGGAAAGGGCATTAGATGATGTTCTCCATATTTGCCATTTACTACACATTTTCAATTGTTTAAAATGTCTAGCAGCTTTCCTGATTTCACGATAACATTTGACCCATTAAAACAAGGGGAATCCCTGGGTGGCTCAGTCGGTTAAGCGTCAGGCTCTTGGTTTTGGCCCTTGTCATGATCTCAGCTTTGTGGGTTTGAGCCCCACATTGGGCTCTGCACGGGCAGTGCTGAGCGGAGCCTTCTTGGGATCATCTCCCTCTCCACCTTCCCCCACTCACGTGCCCAGTCTAACTTTAAAAAAAAAAAATGAGAATGGAGAAATAGGGTGGGCCCAGGTTTTGAGGAGCCTGAGTTTACATCGGTTCACTCCCCTCTTGGAAGAGCTGTGTGTGTTCACGTTCCCTTATTCCCAGGGCTCCTTCCGGGGTGGAGGGGCAATGAAGGGATCCCGTAGCCCAAGCATCAGTAGCTTCGTGGGGATTCTGTGCTGACTGTTCAGAGCAAGGACGCCTCTGCCGTTGGCCTGCCAAGCTCTGATGTGCTTAGACCTTGAACCCGTGGCACTTTCAAGTACTGCCAAACGGTCAGCCCCACCAATTCCTGGATTCAGGATGGCTGGGGTGAGGGACAGGTGCGGGAGGAGCACGGGGAAGACCTTAGGTTCAGAGGAGGCGTGAATGGTGCTAAGAGCTCATTTATCAGATTCTGCGGTGGAGGAGGTGGAGGAGGCTGTTCCCGAAAGGACTAGGAAAACACTAGGTTTCCTGGCAATTCGGTCTGTGTTCCAGAAAATAGTCCTGACATCACTTGCTGACTGGTAACTGCTGGCCCAGCTCCCATCCCTACCCTCAAGCCGTGTGTACTAGGGGTCCGTGCCTTCCAACATGGGCACCTGTCTGCATTGCTTTTGCTCCTTGCTCTGGCCCTTGCCTCCTGGCTTCCCACAGCAGTTCCACAAACAGCCTTTTCCCCCTAGAATCTAAGTTCTTCAACTTGAAGCCCAGACTGAAAAGACCAGAGACGGGATTCCCTTGGCACAGTTGGTTGATGCCCAATGTGATGCAGCCAGATCCCAGATGGAATTTCTCACAGATCCTACTTGGCCTCACACCCTCCTCGCTGCCTCCAGGAGAATTAGATTCTGTTCCTCATGTCAACTGAGATTCTGCCCCAACCCAGGACCTAAGGTGGCCCAGACCTAAGTCACTCCACTCCGGGCCAATACGGCTGCAGGCCAGTGCCTTTGAGCCAGCCCGATGTGGAAAAGCATCTTAAACTAATTCAAACACCCAGTTTTCGGCTCAGTGGTGCCTACCTGATGGTCAGTGCCCGAGCGCTGCTGAATCTAAGTGACTAATCTCCCCCTCCAAGTGTTCACCCTGCTACCTGCCACTGGGGCTTTCCCCCATGGGCGTTGGCAGCCTTGAGTCTTCAGGGACTACTACTGGATCAAGGAGGGAGACCCCTCCCTCCCCGGTACTGCGCTTGAGTTGGCCGGGTGGGCCGCCTCTAGTCACCCAGGCACGGTCTTCCCAGACAGATCTCTTGTCCCGCCTGACCCTGGAAACTGCTGTGAATAATACACGGCTTTTTTCTTTATTGTGGAAACAATGCTTAACCTGTGGCGATTAAGCCTCCGGCTTCAGGATTTTCTTGTTCTTACCACAGCTTCCAGCTCTGGATGCACGTCTCGGGTTTTGTCTTCTAAACTCATAGAAACAATTCCATACAGAGGTCTGTAGAGTTTCCCCCTTCCTCCCCCCGCTTTCCTAAGTACCTTGGGGACTTCTCCTTCCCTGGTGTCGTGTCTTGCATCCCAGTGCAAGGGCAAATTGGCATCCCCACTGGATTCAGCCTAATACCGAATCTGACACTTGGGAGATAGCACTAAGCACTCTGAACAGAGCAAGTGGTTAAGAATAAATGGTAGGGATTACTGAGCGTTTAAGAAGGAGCTGGAGAGGCAAACTCCATTTGGCAAGCCTGAGGCTCCCACCAAGGCTTGAGGTGCCCACTCTCTGGCGCCTTGTCCAGTGGCACGTGGCTCAGCACAGGCAGCTGCGTCACCTGCTTTGAACTTCACTAGGGTGTTAGTCGTTCCCCTACATCAGAGCCGTGGGCTCATGTGGCGTTTCAGGAACGGGCTGCGCTCCCTGAGGTTGGCTTGGGTTGTGGTCTTCTGAGGAGTGGGCGGGTGAGACTGGGTCTGGTCTGGGTCATGGCCGAGCACGAAGGACACCCTCATATATCCCAGTGACCCGTGAAGGGACCCTGGCCATTGCATTACTCTTGACCTCATGTGCCGCTAGGTAGGATAGCAGAACCGGGCTTTGGAATCAGACACGCCTGAGACGATGAAAGCCCTGCTCAGCCCCTTCCTCCTGTGTGGCTCTGGGCAAGAGACGATGTCATCAAGTGGCCCAAGTGACTCCAGCATGGGGATATTCATAGGGATGTGATTCGGGGATTGCTGTGCACAGCAATTACCCTGGGTCCGGGCACGTAGTAAACATTCTCCGTGTCACATTGTCTTTTGTTAGTACAGAATTTAAAAATAATTTTTAATTGTCAAATGCACCATATATGCAGATGATGACAAAAGACATACTTGTATATCCTTGAGTAAGAATCAAACGAAGGCCTCTGCAATCCTTATGCAGGTTTTGAAACAGAAAGGTGCCAGGACCTGAGAAGGTTGCCGTGGGAACGTCCTGTTCCTTGTCCCGAGAAGTCACAGGGCTCCTCTCCTGCAATCCCTTGGTTCACTTGATTGTTTTAGCTAAGTAGGCCCTTTCAAGGATTGTTTCTAGTCTCCCTGTTTTTGAGCTTCCTGTAGATGGAAACATAGCATATCTTGTGTGATTTGCTTCTTGTCCTCAGTGTTATTTCTGTGCCTTTCATCCCCGTTGCCATGTTCCTCCAGAGTCGACCATGACATCAATATCCTGAATGACCATTTGGGTTATTTCCATGTTCTGGCCATTGTCAGCACAGCTCCTTTGAACATTTTTTGATCCCAGTGCACCAAAATTTCCCCACAGTGGCCTTCAACTCCAACTTCACCAGATAACGTCAGATGGTTTCACAACCGTATACAAAATCCTATAAAAACATAGCCACAAACCTCAGTAACTTCTCTTGAAGACACCGTCCTTTCCTCAGTGGTCAGAACCCCTGCCTCTCAAAGTCCAGGGTCCATCCATGCAGGATCCCATGGCCTCCCTCTTCTACCCTCTGCTCTGTGAGTCAGTCCCTGGGCCAGTGCCCCACTGTCCTTCCTTTTTACTGGAATTTCATAATCTATTATGGCAACAGGTATGGCAATCCTCCTGCCTTCTTTTCTTCAAGAGGGTCTTGGCTATTATTGATCAGTTCCTTGTTATATATGTTTTTTAAAACAATTAGCACGGTTCTACTATAAACCCAGTTGGGATCGCATTGATTCTATAATTTGGGGCAGTGCTGACTGATTTACAGCATTGAGTTTTTTGATCCATGAACAACCTTTATCTCTTGCCAGTTTCTCATTTTATGTCCTTCCCTCAATGGAATTTTATAAGTTTTCCTGGAGAAGTTTTGGACATCTTCTGGTAAATTTATTCCTAGATACTCAAGATGTTTTAAGCTGTACCCCTTAGGAAACTACTCTTAGGGATCTCGTAACAACTTTATCCATATTCTAAATAATGTAGATATCCGATGGTAAATGTCACCGTTGCCATGGGGCTTCTGACCCTGCCTGAGCAGTCCAGACCTTTTGTGCAAGGCAAGGATGGCATTACTAAATTCCATCCATGAAAAACCGCCAAACCTCCAAGCCACACATTGTACTCCTTGAGTAGAGCAGAGCCTGTCATACTTCTGGTGCTAAGTGCAGCAGGCTTCATTTAGGAATAACCCAAGAATTAATCAGTTTTATCTCTGCCAAGAATCTCACGTAAAATCAGAATTCAACATTCAACAAATATTAAGGACTTACTCTAGACCAGACATTATGCTAAGCACTAGGGATAGAGTAGTGAATGAAATCAAAGCTTGGGACCTTGTGGCATATATTTTGATCGGGGAGGCGAGTCATTAGTTAACAAGGAAACCATTTTCTATGGGGACAGAAGTGATGGGAACACGGAGAAGTTTTGCCTAAAACAAGAATCCTAGGCATTAGGCTATAGAAAAGAGAAACAAATGGAGAGCATCGTGGGGGAGAATAAAAAAAGCGCGAAGAAACCCCTCTGGAAGGAGTCTCCACGCAGCTTCACCAAGTGGAGCTGAGAGAGGTTTACTCTTATGGGGGGCTGGAGGCCTTTACCAGAGGCCATCGAGTCTCTTGGAGCCCTTGCTATGCGAAAGGTGTAGATCTCCTGTCTGCCCCCCTGGAAAATTCACCTACATTTTTTCTCCCTTCGCCTTTAGATATGTCTGGAAATGAGTTGGGGACCAGGAAAAAATCTCTAACTGCATAGACATGTACCCCAGTTCTGTCCCCCGCTGTACCCTTAATGAAAGACAACGGCCCAGGGAGCACTTTCCCCTCTCCATGGCGGCTGGCTCAGCTCACACTGGCACAAGGCACACCCCACATCGCCAAGAAGTGCCCATGATCATGTCCCCAGCAAAAGGCCCTCCACCACCTACTCAGCCATTGACCTCTGTTTTCCCTTCTACCCAATGCCCTATCCTAACCCAAAGGTGTCTTCAATTTATGCTTTGCAAGAGAAAGGCGCAGCCTTCAGCCTGGGAAAGTAGTTCTCCAGAACATCATGGCCATACATACGACCGTGCCCGGGGCCTCACAGGCTTGTAAGCCTGAAGGAATGAAGGCTGGTTTGACATTTATTTCAAAATCCCTTATAGAGGACTTTTTGTTTTTGTTTTTGTATTAGTGTATATCATTTCATATGGTTAAGTAAATTGGTTTTCAAAACAATGTCTATGACTACTCTGCATTTGCAACTTAGAAATGAAGAAATATCACAATTTAAAAGAAACAGCAGATTTAACAATAAGACACTGTTGGAGAAAAGTCTGGTGAACTAGAAAAACATAGGAAGAAATTACAAGGAGAACAGAGGGACAGAAAATCAGAGAAGATACACAGAAGGTAAAATGAAAATGTCAAACATCTAGTTGGGAATTGCAGCAGGAGAGGAGAGAGAGAATGAGGAAAGTCGGTGTCGAAAAGGCTGAGAACTTTCTGAAATTCTCATGCATCCACAAATTCAGGAATCCCACTGTGTACCAAGTAGGATCAGTTTTTAAAAACGTATCCTTTACGTTGTGGAGGAATCATGGAAACACCAAAAATGAAAGTGTTCTTGAAAGCAGCCAAGGAGACAAGAATACCCGAGTGTTCCCATCAATGGTGACAGGAGACGGTCGAATGAGAAACATGAATGGTCCACCCAGCTCTGTTATCCAAGAACTGGGATAATCTAAAGACTTTCCAGAAAACGAAAAGTTAATAAGGGGGGCAAAAGTGATGCCAGAAGGAGGCTGTGGCAAGAGTGCTCGTGGTCCACCAATGTCCATCCTTCCTTCTTCCATAGTAATAGGTCCCCTGATTTTTGTAGCTGGGCGTAGACTGGGAAACTGGTACCTCAGATTACCCGGTGGTAGAATGTTTGGTCAGGTTTTATTACCTGCATTATTTTGGAGGGTGGACTACAATTTGATCAATTATGTAGCATTAGGGAAATGGTAGGAAAGATCCAGAATGATGGCTTATGTTGACCATCTTTTGACTGCTTTGAGCAAAGTCATGAGAGACAAGAACTCCAGCTAATTCTAGTCAGCCACTAAAGCAGCAATGGAAGGATCCAGAGTTTTGCTAATATAGGCACATTCTACCTCTGGTCTCCATATACAGATACAGATACTCCATATACAGATATTTCTGTATAACCAAGTCAAACAGTTACGAGCTATGCATCTGAAGGGGCAGACTTTAAAGGAGATAACATTCTCACTCTTTGGAAAGATGGCATGAAGGAAGGTGAGAGTAAAGTAGGATCCACGTGTTCTTTTCCATTACAAACCTACCATCAACAAGAAAGAAATCTGGTAAAATCAGATTATGGTAACAGGGCTTGGAACAGGAGCTCTCACACTCCCTGGTGGGCATATAAATTGGTACAGTTTGGCCTTATTTAGTAACATCCTTAGAGATGCATTCCTTGGTGGTAAACATTATTGAAACGAAGAAAGCATCCAATTTCTGGGGTAAAAACCAAAAAGGGGGAAAAAGCATTCAGTAAAATATATACAAAGAGCAGAGGGGGCATTTCGAAGATAAAGCGTTTCAATGTCTTTGTTAATAAGAGAGGTTAAAATGTCAACTTTAGAAGAATGTCGGGGCACCTGGGTGGCTCAGTCTGTCAAGCGTCTGACTTCATTCAGCTCAAGTCAGGATCTCACAGCTGGAGTTCGAGCCCCACATTGGGCTCCGTGCTGACAGCTCAGAGCCTGAAGCCTGCTTCGGATTCTGTGTCTCCCTATCTCTTTCTCGACACACCCCCCTCATACTCTGTCTCTCTCTCTCTCAATAAGAAACACTAAAAATAATTTAGAATAGAAGAATGTTTCTCATCCCCACTCATTATATAATGCTACCTTGCCACTATCTCATGGGTGGAATCTGTGTCCTCCTTTAACCTGGGTGGAACTTTGGCTCTGTCGACACTTGAGTGTTTGTGAGCAGAAGAAATGAAAAAGCAGCTTCACTTTGGGAAAGTTGGTTATTCCACAATAGACAGCTGCTGTGATGGAAAATCCTAGAGGCATTTTCACCACGGTCAGAAAGAAACGGATGCCCGCTATCGCCGCTCCTTTGTATCATAGCAATGAACTTCTCAGGCGATGCAGTTAGGCAATTATACACCACAAGAGCCAGCTGACTTTCCTACAGAATTGACGGTAAGCACTTCTCCGTGATATTTTAGCGTTCGTACCTATTCGTACCTATTGCATAGGTTAGTTATGTAATGAACTGTTACGTGGCCACCACGTAGTTTGTGTGTTTGTTTTCCTATTTTTCACATTTTACAAAATTTCTCCTTTTACAAACACAGCTATCGTGAAAATCCTTGCGGCTCGGGGACCACATGACAGGGACATTTTCTGAACTCGCAGGGTTAGTAGCGACAAAAGAGAGTTCGGGGTTCAGAGTATCATCGCCCACCATACAAAGCACTGACTTTTGTTAACCTGATTCATGGTTGTTTCTTTGCCTTTCACCTTAGGTGGAGAGCAATTGCTGACCTGTTTTGATTTCAATATCCAGGGAGAGGCGGCAAGGCTCACTGCTTTGAGCATTTCGCCATGCCACGAGAAATGGGTCTTGGTAGGGGCGCCTGGGTGGCTCAGTCGGTTAAGCGTCCGACTTCGGCTCAGGTCACGATCTCGCAGTTTGTGGGTTCGAGCCCTGCGTCAGGCTCTGTGCTGAGAGCTCGGGGCCTGGAGCCTGCTTCGGATTCTGTGTCTCCCCCTCTCTGTGCCCCTTCCCTACTCATGCTCTGTGTCTTTCTGTCTCTCAGTAATAAATAAATGTTAAAAAATATATATATTTTAAAGGAAATGGGTCTTGGTAGCATACGATCCCCTCTACCGGCAATAATCTGTGCCTAAGGTGATCAAATAAAAAAGCCACTGCCTGCCAGTGCTGCAAAAACAAAGAGAAAAATACTGTAAACTCTTACACCTTGTAATTTTGCTACTCAACGATATTTGCTGAAAACAATGTGCTCTTCCTTGAGCTAGGAACATGGGATCTGACAAAGAGCTAGTAACATTCCCTACCCTCCAGGAATTTACCCTGCAATTTGGAAAGAAGACAAATAGAAAGGCATTTATCATGTGAAGGCACTAAAAAGCAGAGAGAGAGAGAGAGAGAGAGAGAGAGAGGGAGAGAGAGATCTATACCACTTCTTTTTTTCCTGTAAAACGGTTGGTTTATGAATTAAAGATGCAGTACTTAAGAAAAACCTTCCATTTGCTTTTTCAAAGAATTTGTATCTTTCACCTTACCCATGCCTGTAATAGAGACTACCATCTAAATTGGGAGAGTGGAGGAATTTATGGCTTTAGTTCATCTAAACCCACAAACCCAAGCAGGGCACCTGACAGGTCACTATCAGTCATCCTGTTAACCACAGGAGGGCAGAGGAACGCTGTGTGTGTCGTTTCCTCGCTAGTATTTTCCAAACCCTGGTGAGGATCTGTGCCTTTCCCACCATCTGAGATCTGGTGCTCAGGACCAGAACGTGACACCCGGTGCTTAAAACGTGGCTTCTCACCTGTCACTCGGGCTCTCACCTTCACAAGGGATCCACCAAGAGACAGGTCAAAGGCCGGGGGGAAAGCGTCCCTTTTGTGACAGGTTCACAAGGAATTGCTTGGAACCCCTCGTATCTTGCCAGTGATGGGCAATCCGAGGGGCTCAGTATCACCAGAGGACTTCCTCCAACTCAGATGAGCGGGACATTCACAATGAGAAGGCGTGGTTGGGAACGGGCGTCTTTCTCAGCACACCTTCTTGAGGCTGAGAAGGACATACTGTCCCATTCCGGTTGCCATCCCAGTCTGAGCAGGCCCAGAATGACCCTCTCTTGGGTTGCTTTTTCTTGTCTGTCTTAGACGATTTCATTTCGTTCGAACCTTCCAGGACCCACGCTAGTACATTACTTACCATAGCACAGACCCCAACCTGTTGTTAAAATGCCATCTACCATTGTTCAGGAGACCAGCACCTTAAATATGAGACTGAAAATTTTCAGTGAAGTAAAGAATATCCAGTTTTGGGGCGCCTGGGTGGCTCAGTCGGTTAAGCGTCCGACTTCAGCTCAGGTTACGATCTCGCGGTCCGTGAGTTCGAGCCCCGCGTCGGGCTCTGGGCTGATGGCTCAGAGCCTGGAGCCTGCTTCCGATTCTGTGTCTCCCTCTCTCTCTGCCCCTCCCCCGTTCATGCTCTGTCTCTCTCTGTCTCAAAAATAAATAAAACATTAAAAAAAAATTAAAAAAAAAAAAAGAATATCCAGTTTAACTCTGCACAAAGAACCTGGTGTGTATTATACACATCCCAGATTGAGGTCTGCTTTTGTGGAACAACCCAGATAAATCTAATTGAGTTCTTGTTCTTGCCTTCTAAGGAATCCCCTTGGGCAGCAGCGTAGCCACTCCACTTGGGAGGTGACAGCTCATTACCACTCTGGAACTCCCCTGGGGTGTCCCCCTCTCAAAGTCCTTAGCTCAAGGGGCTTTGGAAATATTTTCCAAGGTGAGAAATCCTTATAAGAGAATGAACTAAATTTCTCATAAAAACTGAAAGAAGTTTGGAATCAATGAGGCAAATAAAAGGGCAGTTAAACTGCACATTACCACTTGGGATGGAAAATAGAAATTGGCCCTTAGGAACGAGACCAGGTTCTATGACTTCTAATCTGGTTCCAAAAGCTATTTCCAGTGAGGAGTCCTAAACATGTTTTGCGTTTTTTTTTTTTTAATCATTTATTTGTTTCTTTAAATGTTCATTTATTTTTTGAGAGAGAGATAAAGCCTGAGCGGGGAAGGGTCAGAGAAAGAGAGAGGGAGACACAGATTCCAAAGCAGGCTCCAGGCTCTGAGCCATCAGCACAGAGCCCGACGCGGGGCTCGAACCCACGAACTGTGAGATCGTGACCTGAGCAGAAGTCGGACGCTTAACTGACTGAGCCCCCCAGGCACCCCCCTAAACGTGGCACCTAAAGGGCAATCTTCCTGTGCAAGTGCCATCTGTAGTTTAAGGGTCAGTCATGAAACTCGACCCGTATTTCACAGAACTTTGCTAACACACTGGACCCGCTTTTGGAATGGCCAAGCTGCTCCTATCAGACGATCTCGCACGGATAACTATTAAAATCTCTGTGGGGGAAATGTCAAAAACTGTTGCTGTAAGACACTAAAAAAAAAAAAAAAAAAAGTAAGTGGAAAGTGGATCCTGGAAGGGAGTTGACCCCTACAAGAATGAAGCCACTGGATGAGTTTTCCATTTTTTGTAGCCGTTATCTTTTGTTAACCTCAGTCCACCGGAGCAGGACAGCTAAAGCTGGAATCGAATCCGGCGGTCTTCCAGCAGGAGTCGTGAGAACTAGTTGGAGGCAATTTAGCTAAAGTACCTGTAACCCCACTGGCACCTACTGGCCATCATCTCCTGCAAAGAAAGGAATGCATTTTCTGTCCATGTTCTCACACATGCAAGGATGGGAATGTGTACCCGAGGCCGTTCAAGGACAAAGGACATCTTTGTGAAATGACCAGCTACAGGAGGTACAGCACGTGGCAGGCATCCAGCGACTGTTTCCTTCCTTCTCAAGAAAGAGTAATAACATTCTTAGAGTTCAGATGTCACCTCCCCAAATTCCTCTTTGGGTCTCTTCTCTGGGCTTGGTTATTGTCTAAAAAAAAGAAGGGCGTCTGTCTACGGATGCTGGATCTCAAGTGTAAATCCCAAGTCCAAGTGACTGCTGGGGAAAAAGAACAGCAAGAAGGAGTTTGGTGGGAAAAGTAGCTTTGGGGGGACACTTAATATTTGAAGGAAAAAGGACCCAGTGACCGACAAACAGCTAAGGCTTCTTCTTTCATCCAGAAACAGGCA
Source organism: Herpailurus yagouaroundi (assembly GCF_014898765.1). Classification (NCBI taxonomy): domain Eukaryota; kingdom Metazoa; phylum Chordata; class Mammalia; order Carnivora; family Felidae; genus Herpailurus; species Herpailurus yagouaroundi. The sequence continues at coordinate 7,392,919 of NW_024412400.1, forward strand.
GTGGTAGGATAAAGGCATCGAACCTTGGGCCACCTTCGGAGGATTTAAGGGTCGTCCCTGTCCCGGCTACCGTCACAACTGGGCCTTCATAACTCTATCATCGGTGTTGACGTTCATGCATTTGTCTGTTTCCACGGCGTGGGCTTAGGAAACTCACCTGTCCCGCCTCTGTGGTGGCTAAATCCACTGGTGAAGGGCTAAATCCAACCGCGTCTGTCAAGGTCTTTGTCAGACAAGCTCTTGGTAGAAGCGGCCAAGTCTGGTCTAAGCCTGGACGTGGGGAACCCTTTACTCAGGAGCTGCGTGTTGGGGATCAGGACACCTCAGGGTTTTCACGGCTCACACGATCCCTTTGTTCTAAGTCACTGAGGTCAGCCCTCGGTCTTCAGTGTTCCAGCCACAAGCGGGTAGCCCGTGAGCGAGCACTTGGCTGGGCAGCCGGCGAGACCTTCTGAGCACTCGCCCTCGGCCAGTCCGGGAAGAGCCCGCAGGAGGGAAAAGACGTGGTGGTGGGCCTGGGCTAAGCGCTCTCCTAGGGACTCACCTTCTGGAGGAGTGAGATGGTAAAGCAGAGGGTGGAGAGAAGGTTGACTCTCTTCTCTTTAGGGCCCGGATCCGGGGCCCCTTTTCTTAGAAAGGCAAGCTCAGGAGCGCCGCAGAGAGAGAATTATTGTAAAGTTGACGTCCTGAGTGAACTCCTGAACGCGAAGTCAATCGAATGGGAGGACCATTTTCCGAGACCTCGCCCTGATTCCTCCTCCCGCTTCATTTTCAGTCTTCAGAAGGGCCTGGGCTGAGAGATCAGCCTGAGAGAAGGCTGGCCCGGTGAGTCAGCCCTGCGAGTGGCCGGAGCAGAGCACGGAGCCACGGAGAGAAGAAGGGGACACTGGGCGCCCCCAGCTCTCAGGGTCGCACACTGTACTGCTGACGTCTTCCAGACTCTCCAGGGTTATCTTCTGAAGTCAACATCTGGATGGGGCACTCAGACCCCTGCAGTGACTGTGGATGAGGAAGGGGACCTGTCCAAACATGTCTCATGAGGGGCGCATGGGTGGCTCAGTCCATTAAACGTCTGACTCTTGATTTTGGCCCAGGTCACGATCTCCCAGTTTGCGAGTTCAAACCCAGCACCGTCAGCACAGAGCCTGCCTGGGATTTCTCTCCCCCACCCCCTCTGCCCCTCTCTGGCTTGCGCTCTCTCAATAGTAAGTAAATATTAAAAAAAATTTTTAACATGTCTTATGATAAACTTTTTTAAAAACTAAAACAAAAATTAAAAAAACCAACCCTGTCTTAAGGCACAGAGGAACTTGTCACCTTGAAGATTCTCATCCTGCACTCCCAGAGATTCCTGGCAATTCCCGGGACTCCATATTTCCAAGAGGTTCTCCAGGCCATTCTGACACAGGGGGCTCCATGTAAAAAAATAATAATAATTGGGGAAATGCTTTTTTAGAAACTCTCATGTGGAGGTGCTGTGACAGGTCTGGACAGAGAGGTGGAAGAGGGAAGAGTGGGGAGAACAAATAGTTTGAATAGTATACAAGCCGTCTGTTGCTACAGGGCACTGTACCTCAACTCAGTAACACTTGAAGTCGAGATTCCGCCGGGTGCTTCCTCTGGTCCGGGCCAGGCTCAGCAGACCTGGGCTGGGCTTCCTCACATGTCTGGGGTCAGGCGGCAGGACGGCTGGGAGCTGGATCATTCCTGATGGCTTCTCTCTCAGCCGGGTCTTTATGGGCACCATGCCATGTATCAGAAGAGTCAGGGTTTGCTCGAATGGAGGGAGGCAGGTTTTCAGGAGGAGCAGGCAAGTTCTGAGTTTCCTTTTGCATCACCTTTGCTATTGTCTTATTGGCCAAAGCAAGTCCCCTGTCCAAGCCCAGTCTCAAGATGTGAAGGTTCCCCAAGTCTGGGTACAGGAAGGCATGAGCACATGCAGGGGCCGCGGTGACCCCGTGGAGGGATGAGAGGAGACAAAAGGCAACTAACCGTAAGATAAAAAATTAGGGAAGTTCCTGAGATTGGGCGGCACAGGGGATCCGGGCCCTGACCTCAGGAAGCAAGCAGGGTGACAAAGGCCACTGGGATGCAGCTGCCCTGGGGGGACGGTTTCAGAAAGCAGAGCTGTCAGAAGCCGAGGTCAGAGAAGTTCCCTGCCTCAGTCCCCCACAGCCTCTAACACTGGAGCCTGTGCTCAAACAGGTCGGGAAGGGCGCACAGGAATATGGGGAACTGAGTGCAGTCCCCTATCCCTCGCGGCCCCGCACGGCATCTCGCGCTCCCGGCAGGGGGGGCCCTGGACTTACAGCGACCTGACATCCCCCCTCCCCCCCATCCCCCCGCCCAGGACATGCCAGGGGGCTCCCTGCGCCACCACACCTGCTCCTTGCCCCGGGGGCGCCCTCGCCCTGCAGACCACAGGGGCACTGAAGCCGGGGGCTGCTCCAGGGCACCACGGTGCTCCCTCATCTGCCGGGGCCTTGGCGACTGGGGGCTCCCGTTGGATTCCTCCTCACTCCAGGTCCAGGGCACCAGCGGGCCCCCCTGGCGCCTACCCTTTGGACCCCACCTTCCAGCCCTGTTTGTCTCGGGCCACCCGCACTGAGCGCAGGCCTCCCTCCCTCAGTGCTCTCAGCAATTGTCTACAGTAGCCCCCAATCCCCAAAGGCCCCCACTCAGTTCACAAGGGCACCCAGCCAATCCCCAACGACACCCAGTCAGCCCCCAAGTAAAGCCAGCCCATCCCCAAGGGTTCTGGGTCAGCCTCCAAAGGCCCCCAGTCAGCCCTTAAAGGCCTCCAGCCAGTCTCCAATGGCACCCAGTCAGCCCCCAAGTGAATCCGGTCAATCCCCAAGGGTCCCCAGTCAGCCTCCAAGGGTCCCCAAGGGTCCTCCAAAAGTCTCCAGCCAGCACTCAGAGGCCTCCAGCCAATCCCCAACGACACTCAGCCAATCCCTAACGGCACCCTGTCAGCACCCAGGTGAATCCAGCCAATCCCCAACGGTCCCCTGCCAGCCTCCAAAGGCCTCCAACAGATTTCCAAGGGTCCCCAGCCAACCCAGATCAGCCTCCAGTAGCCCTCAATGACCCAGCATTCAGAATTTAATCTCCATCACTGGTGGGGTGGGGCTGGCGCTGGGAGGGCCCTAGGGGACGCTGTATTTAAGTGGGGGCAGGAAGGCTGTATTTAAGTTGCCGACGAGGAAGGTCTGCAGGGTGTTGCAGGCTGAGGGGAGGAAGGTGCTTGGAGAAGTCATAACTTGGGGGAGCCTCTCTGGTTAGCTAGTGTGCAGCTTAGAGCTGGGGGAGAGGGGCGTGGACAGCACTGGGTAGGAGAGTGGAAGCGGGTCAGGAGGCCTCTATGCTCGAATGGAGAGGGTCGAGTGGTGCAGTCAGATGTGTGGTGTGGAAGGAAGCTCTGCGGAGGGGGGGGGTGGGGGGGGGGGGGGGGGAGTGTGGGGGGTGGGGGTCAATGGATGAAGTTCCTAGGCAAGTCCAGGGTGGGAAGCTGGCCAGGAGATTGTGTGGCTGAGCGACCAAGGAGAGGAGGTGGCCTGGTTTAGAAGACGGTCCTTTCGGGTGGAGAATTGTGGACTTGTTTTTAAAACTATAAGAGGAACATACATCACAGACCAGTCGGGACAGTGGGGACAGGGCTTTGAAGACAGTGGGCCAAGGGTGAAGGGGGCTGAGTTGCCCCTGCCCCTACCTGAGATGGGGAAGCAGCAGTAAAAGAAGGTAGGGTTGTGGTGGGGAGGGGGGGTGGGATGCCGAGTTCAATTTGGGAACGTTTTGTTTGTAAGCAGAGATACCCTGAGCCCATCCAGGATTCACAGGGAGAGGGGTCCAGGCTGTGGACATGGGGGTCTGATATGGGCTGGATTGACCAACATGTACTGGAGCCACTGGATGAAATCAGAGAGCTGGGCTCAGCCCCGTCCCAGGGCCAGGTAGAGGGAGAGAAAGTTCCCAGGAGGCTGAGAGGGCCAGGCGAGAGAAGAAAATCCAAAGTAAAGGTGTCTTAAAGGCTGATGGAAAAAAAATCCGCTTTGGAATGGAGTTTGGAGTAGATATTCGGCCACACTCGTGAAAATCGAAATGTCATTCTACCAGGAAGAAATGTCATTCCTGCCAGGAAGACGGAGGGAGGGAGCAGTCTATCCCTGCAGGCAATAATAAGCGGTGTGTTGGGGAGAATTTAAAAGGAGCTATCGGACCAAGAGCGTGTCTGCTTCTAATTATCATTATTCAATAGGAGTTCTGACCAAAGGCCTTGGTAGAGTCCCCCCACTCTAGCCCCCCCCCCCGCTGCCTTAAGCCCCTCCGGCTGGGCACGGGGCTAGTGCTAACCTTACCGCTGCGTTGTTTGTAACAGGAACTCTGGGAACATCCTACATGTCCATCCACAGGGGAGAGGCAAAACCAGAGATGGTCCGTGCCTGTGATAAAAACAGGACATACGCCGGTTAACCAGGAATCCACATACCTATGTATCTGAAGAGATTCTAAAAACACTGCTGAACAAACAAAAGTATACGAATATAGTCACGTGGACATTTTTTTTTTTTTTTTAATGAAAAAATACCTCCTGGGGCGCCTGGGTGGTTCAGTCCGTTAAGCAGTTAAGCCTCCGACTCTTGGTTTCGGCTCAGGTCATGATCTTAGGTTCGTGAGATCGAGCCCCGCTTGGGATTCTCTCTCTCCCCACTCTCCCTGCTTGCGCTTTCTCTCTCTCTCTCAGATAAACTTAAAACAAAGACAACAAAACTCCTATGTATTAAGGGGTATATGTATGTGAATATAAAGCGTAAGGATGGGCCTGGAGAGAGACACCCCAGAAGCGGTTATACTGAGCAGGACTTGAGGGCACAGGGGTTTACAGCGATACCAAAGAGGATTTGAACTTCGATTTCCAACAAAGAAAATAGGCGGATGCAAAGTTACTGGTATAATTAAAAATGACACAATACTGGAAGTATTCCAGTTAACTGGAAGTAAACAAGTATTTTTTTTTAACTTTTGAAAAATGTTTTATTTATTTCTGAGAGAGAGAGAGAGAGCGCACAAGCAGGGGAGGGTGGAGAGAGAGAGGGGAACAGAGGATCTGAAGCAGGCTCTTTGCGGACAGCAGACAGCCAGATGCGGGGCTGGAACTCACACAGGGTGAGCTGATGACTGAGCCGAAGTCAGGGGCTTAACCCACTGAGCCACCCAGGCGCCCAAACAAGTATTTTTTTAAAAAGTACCTATGATGATGGGGCACCTGGGTGGCTCAGTCGGTTGAGCATCCGATTTTGGCTCAGGTCATGATCTCACGGTCGGTGGGTTCGAGGCCCGCATCGGGCCCTGTGCTGACAGCTCGGAGCCTGGAGCCTGCTTCGGATTCTGTGTCTCCTTCTCTCTCTGCCCGCCCCCCGCCCCCACTCTCTGTCTCTGTCAAAAATAAACATTAAAAAAAAATAATAATAAAAGTACCTATCATGGAAAAAGGCATAAGCCTCTTTACTCCCAGATTGGCAGGCTTTCAAGCAGGCCGAGGCAGGGTTCCCAGGGAGGTGGGAGCTTTGGGGCCCGTCTGCTCTGTTTGGAGTTACTTGGCTTCCACAAATATTGTGCTTTCAAATTTATCGAAGTTTTCTTTCTGATGAGGATTTGCTAGCAATGTAGGTCAGCTTTCTTAAAAGTTGGCAACAATGCCAGTCTCTGCAGGGGGATTTGGGTCCCCTTGATGACCGCTCCTCTGTCTACACTGGAGCCCCCACCGACCTCTGCAAAAGGCCGAGAACCTTTGTAGTCTATGCCCCAGAAAGGCAAAGAAAAGAGGGGGGCGTCTTCTTGATTATGAGCTGACTTGGAGCCCCCCTCCTGCCCTCCCCCAGCCTGGCCGGCATCCCCACTCATTCTGTCCTTTGCCCAGTTCTCCAGCTGCACGCAAGATCAAGGCAGCTGAAAGCCCAGCCTCGGGACAGGATGCCTCCACTCTGGAAGAGGCGTCTTCTGTCCTCTGGCGGCCACCTGCTCATCTACAGGCCTTGGAGGGACAGTGCGTGTCTGTGTGAGTGTCTTAAGTGTGTGGATGTGTGTTTGTCGGCGTGGCCGTCCTGGAGAAGCCGGCGTGTTCAGCGGAAGGAAGGGGAGAGGTCCTCAATTTAGCTGAGGGGACTGAGTATCCCAGATGCGGGGGCATGGGGGGACCCCAGGTGGAGACCTCTGAAGGGAGTGGAGGAGAAAGAGATGCTTTCGCCTTCCCTCGGACCAAGCTCACGGGGCTGCCCAGAGGGCTCCGGGAGAGGGCACAGTGGCCGACAGGCCCCAGGATGCTTACTGAGGCCTCAGAAACGTTTTCCCAGGGAAGAGAGCCCTTTCCTACCACCCGCCGTGCTGCGCCTGGGTAGTTTTTTAAAAGTGCCTTTGGAGGGGAGCTGGAGCCCTGAGTCTTGGTAGGGAGAGGGTCAAGTTGAAGCCTTTCCAACTCAACTGTGTGCCCAGGAATGGGAGGGTCACTCTTGGGGTGATCACAGCAGGCCAGGGGCTTGTGGTCCCCCCCCTTCCTGTATCTGCCATGTGGTCCCCTGTGAACCCTCCCCCCTCACTTCTTTAAGCCCCTCCCCCCAGCCCTTGTTTCTCCTGTGACATCCTAGCTTCTTCCCATCCCAACTAAGGACGCCCCCTTCTGGCCTTGGCTGGGAAGTAAACCTGCATGCTTTTGCCCCAGATGTCAGAACGTTTGTTGCGAAGGACAATTCTACCAGGGCAGCGCAGGAAGTAAAGAAAGTTCTGGAAAACGTGAAATGTCATAACCATCCCCTCGAAGCATTCTTCTAAGAACATATTGAACCATGCAGAGAGGCCAGCGGGTGGCTGTGAGAGGCAGGTGGGCAACCCAAGGGTCGGAGGGGAGAGGCAGGTACCCGCGCAGAGGGACCCGAAGGACGCTGTCATTTTTAGGAAGGGTGTTAATTTTAACACGGTGAGGGGAAAGCCGGGTGTAGAGGCCGGAGGCTGAGGAGCTGGCCCAATGGCACTGAGTAGTTAGTGGTGGCGGGGGATTCTGAGAACAACGCGGGGCTCGGCTCCAGCTCTGGCCAGGCCCTCTGTCTGTGTGGAAGGGAGGGGACAGTGCCCGCCGGTGCAGGTGCGTGACCGGTGTGCAGATGCCTGGGGTGAGGGGCTGGCCGTATTCCCACTGGGCTCTGGGCCTGCTCCTGCTCTGGTTCACAGCAGAAGGAAGCGGGAGGGCGAGCAGGTGGCTTTATCTTCCCGGGAGGGCTGGAGTGATTTCTTTAACTATTTTTTTTCTTGCTTTCCTCTCACTACATATATAGAGATGCTTTCCTCAAAGCACACCGTGTGAATTGTTTTCTGATCTTTCCTTTCTCCCATGGTCCCAGAGCTCCTACTCTGGGGATAGCTTGGTTGACTTGACTTTGTTTTACCCCTAAACATGCCCCTTTGATTTATACGTTGTTCAGTTTTCCTGTGTGTGTGTGTGTGTGTGTGTGTGTGTGTGTGTGTTTAAACCAACGTTATTAAGACATAATTCATGTACGATACAATGTAGCTATTAAGAGGGTGCGATTTCTGTGTTTTTTTAATATACTCAAGCGGTTGTGCAACCTTCTTCATACTCAATTTTAGAACATTTTCCTTATCCCGAAAAGAAACCATGCCCATTAGTTATCCCCTATTTCCCTTTCCCACCTCCCTTCTCTTTCTCCAACCCTAGGCAACTGCTAATGTGCTGACTGTCTCTATAGATACCTTCTGTTCTGGACATTTCATATAAATGGAATCATACAACATATGGTCCTTAGCCCTTTGTGACTGGTTTCCTACTTGAGCATAATGTTCTCAAGATTCATCCATATTGTAGCATGTGGCAGGACTTTTTTCTTTAAGTTTATTTATTTTGGGAGATAAAGTGCCCTCAAACAAGAGCAGGGGAGGGATAGAGAGAGAGGGAGAGACAGAGAATCCCAAGCAGGCTCTACACCGTCAGGGGCTCGAATTCATGAACCATGAGATCATGACCTGAGCCCAAGTCATGAGTCGTCTGACTCGCGACTTAACCAACTGAGCCACCCAGGCACCCCAGTGCGTTACTTCTTTTTATTGCGGAATAACCTACCATCGTATGGATATGCCACACTGAAAAAATCTGTTTCCCAGTTGATGGACATTTGGGTTGTTTCCACTTTTGAGCTGTTATAAATAATGCTATTACGAACGTTTGTGTACAAGTGTTTGTGTGGGTATATGGTTTCATTTCTTTTGCTCATATCCCTAGGAGTGGAATTGCTGGATTATACCTTAAGAAACTACTAGACGGTTTTCCCAGGTGGCTGGGCCATTTTACCTTCCCATCGGCAGTGGGTGATGATTTCTCTTTATGTCCCCACCAGTCCTGGTATTATCTGCCTTTTACGTTGTGGTGTTGACGTGCATCTCCCTGATGACTACCTGCCTATTGGCCATCTGTTTTCCTTCTTTTAGAGAGCTATCTATTCGGATCCTTTGTCCGCTTTCGAATTGGGTCCGTTTGTTTTTGAGTTTCCTGTAATGGAAGCATAGCACGTTTACTATGCTTTGTGTGATCTGTTTCCTTTCCTCGATGTTATTTTTGTGCTTCCGTCAACAGTCGCCATGCACCTGTCGAGTCATTCACGACACGTCCTGCTGTAACAAAACACCACGGACTGGGTAGTTTATGGTCCACAGAAATGTATTGCTCACAGTTCTGGAGACTGGAAGTTTCAGATCAGGATGGCAGCATGGTCAAATGAAGGTCCTCTTCTGGGTCAGGGTAGAAGGGCTAGGGAGCTCTGTGACATCTATCTGTTAAGAGCACTGATTCCATTTCTGAGGGCTCCACCCCATGGCCTAATCACCTCCCAAGGCCCCATGTCCTAATACCATCACATTTAAGGGTAGGATTTCAACATACACATTTTGGAGGGCACAAACATTCAGACCATAGCAACTGCAATGGTCATTTGAATTATTTCTAGGTTCTGGCCATTACCAATAAGGGTGTTTGAACATTTTGGATAGGGCCTGGTGTGCTAGAATTTCTCCACTGTGGGTCTTAAACTCTAACTTATGTCAAATGGTTTCATCACCGTATATAAAATCCTATGAATAGCCACAACCCTCAGCACATTCTGTTGAAAACCCCATCCTTTCTTCGTTGCGTAGAACTGCTATCTCTCAGAAATCCAGGGTCCATCCATGCAAGGTCTGATCCTGGTTTCTCTGTTCTTCCCCCAGCTAGCTCTATGAGTCTGTCCCTAGGCCAATGCTACATTCTCCTAATTACTAAAGCTCTATGCTTTATCATGACATAAGGTAGGGCAGATTTTTTTTACCTCTGGATTTTGGTTAGAGGAAGATCATATTTTGCATGGTGGGGGGCAGGGTATATACCAAAGGCATGGATCAGAATAAATGGGGAGATCCATTGTCGCCAGGTAAAGCGATAGCTGTGATTGGAAAGAACACTTAATACAGGATTGGCCAGAGGGCTCATGGTACAGAACAAAAGGAGTAAAGTCTTGGGGTGAAAACAGGACTCTCCATGATCCTTTGTTTTTCCTGCTTGTGGTCTTTCCCCCTAAAGGGAGGTCACAAGATTGTTCCGAATACTTTCCACTGTTCCTTGATCAGTCCTGTCTTCTGTATCCCCGCGTCAGAGCGCTGAAAGATTACTTACATCTTGGAAAATAATCATTAAAAGAGAAGGAGGATGTCTGGGTGGCTCAGTCAGTTAAGCATCTGACTTCGACTCAGGTCATGATCTCCTAGTTCGTGAGTTTGAGCCCCACTTCAGGAGAACACAAGCCCCTCTTCTCTCTCTCTCTCTGTCTCTCTCTCTCTCTGTCTCTCTCTCTCTCTCTCTCTCTGCCTCTTGCTCACTTGCACCCTCTCTCTCTCAAAAGAAAAAAAAAATAGGAAAATGCTTTCAGATTTCACCAAGGAGGATTATCACTTTGTACATCACAGAGAAAAGGAACTTAAAAACTCAGAGCAAAGTTCCCTGATTCTGATTATAGAAACAGCTATGGATTTCTCCACTTTCCTATGAATATAAGAAAGTGCTGTCCAAACCACACAGAATAAACTCTTAATCCTTCTTGAAATGAAATAGTCCACCTAGCATCTTTATAAAGAAAGGGAATAGCATTATGAGCGATGTAATAAAATAGAAAACACCAGAAAATCACTCCTAATGTGATTGAGCAGGGTTTGGTGAAATTGCGTTTCAGTTATTTATAGCATGAGTGAACAAATTCAAGATGCCAAATGCATTCTTAATGTAGGTCTTGTCAAAGATAGATTGTTAAATACAGAATTCTGACAACAGATCTAGGTGTCAGCTTGAGCTGGAGAAACTTCTGAACGGTCTGTGTAGAATTCTGTCCCCGGGGAGCCCTGGGCGGATGCTTTGGCCCTGGGAACCCACTGTGAGTAAGAGGTATGTCTCCACTGTGGGGTCTTACTTTGGCTTTCTCTTCTTTCCATTAGATAGAAAGTCAATAGAAGTCGTATTAGATAGGTCTAGAAGTGGGCCAGGAAGAGGTATCTACCTACTTTTATGCAGATAAATGAATTTAACAGAATTTTCCTACCCTTCTTGTTTGGTCTAATAAAATATAGATATGTATATATTTGGTCTTTGTCCCCAGTTCCTGGCACAGAGCTCCTAAAATCCTTGGCAATTCCTGAGGGAGAAGAAGAGTGCCCTGTATGCTAAGATGACTCAAAGTGGGGTCCCCTAGATCACTTCAGGATGGCAGCTGCTCACCCAGAAAGCAGCCAGGTGATCAGAAGGCCAGAACTTTCAGCACAGCCCTAACCCTGTGACCTCCAGGGAGGCAAGAGGGACCAGAGATTGTGTTCAATCAGCAATGATGGACAATTTAATCAATCATGCTTAAGTGATGAAACCTCGATTTAAATAAAGAGAAAAAGAGGGGCACCGGGGTGGCTCCGTCGGTTAAGCGTCCCACTCTTGGTTTCAGCTCAGGTCATGATCGCACAGTTTTGGGAGTTCGAGCTTGCATCAGGCTCTGTGCAGAGCCTGCTTGGGATTCTCTCTCTCCCTCGCTCTCTGCCCCTCCCCCGCTCACACTGTCTCTGTCTCTCTCAAAATAAAGAAATAAATTTAAGAAAAAAAGAAAAAGAAAAAAAAAGATAAAAGGAAAATAAAGTATCCTTTAAAGAGCTTCTGGGTGGGGGTGCCTGGCTGGCTCAGTTGGGAGAGCATGTGACTCAATCTTGGGTCTCAAGTTGGAGCCCACATTGGGTATAGAGATTACTTAAAAATACAAATACAAATACAAATAAAATAAAAACGTAGAGTGCTTCTGGGTTGAAAGACTCATTGGAATGTGGCTGTCTCAGAGAGGACACATGACATCTGTACAGACCACCTCCCACCCCCTGCACTGAAATATCTCTTCCCCATTTTTCTTCCATTTGACGATTCCTGAGTTAGGTCCTTTTTTTTTTTTTTTTCCCCTTAAAGTTTATTTGGAGAGACAGTGAGAGAGAGAGAGAGAGAGAGAGAGAGAGAGAGAGAGAGAGAGTGGGGGAGGGGCAGGGAGAGAGAGGGAGAGAGAGAATCCCAAGCAGGCTCTGCACTGTCAGCACAGAGCCTGATGCTGGGCTCAATCCCACCAACTGTGACGTTAGGACCTGAGCCGAAATCAAGAGTCAGACGCTCAACCCACTGAGCCACCCAGGTGCCCCCTGAGTTGGTAGGTCCTTTATAATAAACTAGCAATATAAGTAAAGCTAGGGGGCCATTTATTTTTATGTATAATAATTTATCGAGTGAGTCACTCCCGCATGTCACATAAGGAGATTCCTCTCAGAATTAGAAAAGCCCTCCACAGAAGACAAATTCCAATCCCACACTTATTGTCAAAAAAAAAAAAAAAAGGCAATTTTAGGGGCGCCTGGGTGGCTCAGTGAGTTAAGCGTGGGACTTCGGCTCAGCTCACGATCTCACGGTTCGTGGGTTGGAGCCCTATGTTGGGCTCTGTGCTGACAGCTCGGAGCCTGGAGCCTGCTTTAAATTCTGTCTCCCCTGCCCCTCCCACTCTGTCTCTCCTTCCAAAATAAATAAACATTAAAAAAAAATTTTTTAAGGCAATTTTAGAAAGCTTGCTTTGTCCTGCCTTCCAGTGATCAAAGTTCCAGAAATATAAAAATCACCTTCCTGTTACTGGACAGGGGGTCTTGGGACCTCGCAATGGTACCATGCCCTATTTGTCTTTTTTGTGACTGGCTTATTACAGCAGCGTGTTTTCCTCACAATTATTATTACTCTTATCCAAAAATGAAAAACAAAAACACAAAACCTTGACATAGAGTCACGATCTAGCCTCTTGAGAGCCACTTGATTAATGTGAGACTGAGGATTTTTTGTTTGTTTTCAGTGTATCTCCGGCCCCCTTGTTCTTCTGTTGCTCTTTTCTGGCCTTCTCTTGGGCTCCTCGTAACATTTGCAGAATTCTACCCTGATTTATATCGTGCTTTAGTATATCATTTTGTCAAAATTTGTTTGGTAGTTGCTCTAGATGTGACAATATATATACATAACTTCTCAATCAGCCAAGTGCAGAAACCTTACTTCCATTTACGACCCTTTGCTTCCCACTTTTAAAATGTAATTGTCTTAAGTATTCCCACTATATACATTGAGAACACCAAATGGTGTTATTTTTGCTTGCAACCATCGTGTCTGATGTGAGAAACACATAAGTAGGATAGTCTATTTTATAATATCCCTATTTTTACCCAATCTTTACCTCCCCCCAACCTTAAAAAAATTTTTTAGTGTCTAATTTTGAGAGAGAGAGTAAATAAATAAAATTTTTAAAAAAGATTAGAGGGGTGCCTGGGTGGCTCAGTCACTTATGCGTCTGACTCTTGATTTCAGCTCAAGATCTTGTGGTTTGTGAAATCAAGCCCCACATCTGGCTCAGTGCTGACAGGAGCCTGCTTGGGATTCTCTCTCTCCCTTTCTCTCTCTCTCTGCCCCTCCCCAGCTTGTGCGCTCTCTCTCTCAAAAATAAATAAATAAACATTAAAAAAAATAGATTGGAGATAAGAGGGGTGCCCGGTTGTCTCAGAAAAGCATGTGACTCTTGATCTGCTGTGTGAGTTTGAGCCTCACAATGCATGTGGAGGTTATTAAAAAAAAAATAATAAACTTAAAAAGAAAAACTTAAAAAAGATAGGAGAAACTTTGTTTTTATGTGCTCTCTCTTTAACCATATCTTTTTTGTGTGTTTGTTTATTTTGAGAGAGACAGAGACAGCATGAGGGAGGGAGGGGCAGAGTGAGAGGGAGAGACAGAGAATCCCAAGCAGGCTCCCCACTGTTAGCACAGTCTGACCTGGGGCTCGATCTCACGGACCATGAGCTCATGATCTGAGCGGAAGCCAAGAGTCGGCCGCTTAACCGACTGAGCCACCCAGGTGCCCCTAGAATTTGACTTAAAAAAAAAATTTTTTTTAACGTTTATTATTGAGAGACAGAGCATGAGCATGGGAGGGGCAGAGAGAGGAGGAGACAGAATTCGAAGCAGGCTCCAGGCTCTGAGCTGTCAGCACAGAGCCTGATTCGGGGCTCGGACTCACAAACCGCGAGATCATGACCTGAGGACGCTTAACAGACTGAGCCACTTGGCGACCCTAGAATTTGATGTTTAAACTTCTGATCCTTTCCCTCTTTCCCCACCAAAATAGTGT